>NW_024429197.1:6708613-7338648 GCF_017639785.1 Mesocricetus auratus
AACTGAGGCTGGGGAACCAGCCGGGCCTCCAGCACCAGAGTTCCCCCTGCCAACTGAATGCCTCTGGAGACTCCAGGTACAGAGTTAGACAAAAGAAAGAATGAGCCGCGGCATGGTTGCAAACTGGACATCATAGGATCAATCAGGCCCTCGTATAACCTATAAATGATGTGCTGTTTGATCACCCTCCTTTCATGGTGGACAAGCAAGCATGGACAGATGAAGTCATTGGCTAATGATTGCACAGGCAATAAGCTGCAAAGCCGGTATTCGAACCCAAGCCAGAAGTGTTTGCTCACATTTTGTGCTGAGGGGGGGTACAAACAGTATGCTCTGCAGTGATAGGAAGAGCAATAATAGTGGTGTCAGGTTAATGTTTACAGGGTGAGTTCTACCTACCAGAGTCTATGTTTGCTCAACCTCTAAGACATGGGTACCGTCACAGCTGTGTCTCAATAGAGCCAAGAGCACTAACCGCAATTACATTGCAAGTGCTAACCGCGTGAGTGGGTGTGTAAGGGAGTGAGTGAGGCCGAGCTGGCTCCCTGGCACAGTCCCTCTGTTCTGTGCCACCCCCCACCCCCCCCCAGCAGGCAGGTGTTGGCCGAGCCCTCCACGGGGCCAGGCCCCACAGGGACAAAGCCGAGGGCGCCCAGACCCAGTGCTGGCTGAAGCTGCTCACGGGCTGGAAATCTCTTTTGTCAAAGCCCGCGCTGCCTCCAACCTCCTTTAATTAAAGACAATTACTGCTTTCAGCCCCTCTGCACAGCTCAGCTCCCCTGTTTGCAAACACACAGCTGCGGGGCCTTTGTGGGCCCCCCCTTGCCGCCCCCAGCCCGGCTTCCCCAGAGACACACAGGGGTGCCTTTATTGCTCCTCAGAGGCGCCTCTGAGAAAGCAGGGGTGGGAACATTCTCCTCCATCGGGAAAGGGGTGTGGGGTGGTGGCCCTGCTCTTCGAAGAACAGCCTGCAATGCCTAGTCCAGCTAGGGTGCCTTCAAGGGACATCACCGTTCTTTCTCTGCACCCTGCTTGCTGACACTGGGACTGCCCCTGTGTCTTCTCCTAGGACCTCCTGTCCTAGCTGGGCATGAAGAAACACAGTGCTCTGAATAAATACTTCAGGAAGGGATGATATGGCATTTTTTTTCTTTTGAGACAGGATCTCATTGTAACCCAGGCTGGTCTCAGTTTGAGACAGGGTTTTGTATATTCTAGGCTGGCCTCAAATTCAATGACTGTAAACCTTGATTCTCCTGCCTCTGCATCCCAAGTACTGCTTCCAGGCGAGAACCCCTACTCCTGGTTTTACATGGTACTTGGGATTGAACCCAGGGCCTCCTACATGCTGGGCAAGCACTATAGCAACAGAGCCACACCCAGACCCTCCTTGGGGGGGGGGGAAGAAGGAAACACAGGCATTGAATTAGTAATTTCCCAGGGACTTACATCAGAGTCTTGCAAGGCTCCAGAGGCAGGCTGCTGGCTGCCAGGCTATCATCCTGCCTGCCGCTGCTGTGGGACCTAGTGATCCCTAGAGCTGGAGACACTGAGGCTTGTGTTCAAACAGCCTAACATGAGCTTCTGGGAGATGCGGGAAGCTTAGCGTTTAGGACCCAGACCTGTCTGGGATCCATCTGCCTTTTGTCAGCTTCGGGTCCATTTCCTGTAGCCTGGCTTGTTTTCCGTGGTGCCTCTGCAGAATTTTTCAAGTCCCCTGGCACCCCAGCCCCATTTCCGGTGACCCCTGACCCCAGGCTGGTCCGCCTCACTCCATCTCCCAGGATGAGTTACAGAGGCTACCATGCCTGTGTGCGTGCCTGCCTGAGGGACTCAAGGATGGACCCTCAGCAGTTTCTGAGCACAAGCTGGCCTGCAGTGTTTGCTCACACCTCTGAGAGACAAGAGGGGCTTAGGCTGAGGTGCAGGGGTGTCTAAGATCAGAGCAGCCCCTCCTAAGATGACCCCCCCCACAAGGGATCGTTCTCTAGGGAACTAACTGTAGTCTTCATTTGCTCTTGTTAGGATATGCTGTGTTAATTTACATTACATTATACTGTAGGCATTTGTTCTGTTATGTACCAAGCAGAGAGTTCAACCATCTCTCTGCAAAGGGTGTGCAATTATTCCCACTTTACAAATGAGGAAGCTTACTCTCCAACATAGATCTATCCTACCCCACACAGAGAGGCAAGATTTGAACTCAGATCCACCTGATTCCAAGCATCTACTTCTTGCACTAGAAGTGGCCCCTTCCTGGTCTTAGAATTGATGAGGCACCTTGTTGGGCAGTGTTAGGCTTTGTCGGTAGCCAGAGGGGACCCAGAGTGCACTGTGAGGCTGCTATGCACAGGCTCAGAGATGACCGAAGTGAGACCGTGCTCTTTCCAGAGCGGTTAAAATCCATCCCGCCCCAGTGTGAGGCCAGAACAGGCTAGCTGACTTGAATTGGTTCTACAAGTAGTGTGTGTATTCATGTGGGAAACAAACCTGTGCCGGGCTTTGAGGGCTGAATAGGAGTCTTCCAGGTGAAGATAAGTCAGAGGGCTTTCCAAGGAAATAATTCAGAGTAAACATGGTGGTACTGTGTGTGAGACAGGAGCCTGCCAGCCCACTGGCCTGGAGGATGTTTAATAAGATTGCTGGGGTTGGGGGCTAAGACTGAACCAGGTAATCCTATGCTGGGGACCAGGGCACTGATCTAGGGGGACAGGCCTGGGAGATGGGAATAGAAGCCCATGGCAGCCAGTATGATCCTGTGCTGGGAAAGGACATCAGTGACACAGAAAGGGTGCCAGGCCTGTCCCCCGAGCCTGTCTTCAGTATCTTGGGTATCCTGGGAGGTGAGGGGTGAACTGACTTCTGGGTCACTGGACTGTTTCCTCCTGCGATCTCCAAACTCCAGACCCACCTGTCTGTCATTCTCTCCCGTAATAACTCAGCTTGTGCTCAAGGTTAATCTCTTCCCTCTGGGCCTCGGTTCCCCAAGAGTCCAAGAAGGAGCATAGCCACAGGTCACTCAGAGTCTCCTGGGCCATATCCCTGAGAAATGTGTGAGGGATCCTGTCTGGGGACTTTCCCAATAGCAGGGGCAAGACAGGATGTAGGGACTTCGTGTGTCAAGGGCCAGCCACACTTGGAGACACAGAGCTGTCAACACAGGAGGTTCATCTTCCGGCTTCTGCTTCCTACCTGACCCTGACATAGACTCCTTATTTCTGGCTGGTTACTCTTCTCTGAGATATCACTTAATGCATTGTCCCCACCAGGTGGAAAGATGACAGCTCTCAGGGCAGGCAGCCTTTCAGACATCCAGACACACCCAGGAAGGCACACATTGGGACAGGAGTCCCCCTTGGCTGCCCAGACCCACCTGGCCCCATGGCAGCTCCCAGGTAGCCCCATATTAAAAGCCCCTCTTCTCTGTCCTTGGAGTGAGGGGCCAAGGCCCTACACCAGGGTCAGAACAGTCAGTCAGCGGCTTGGCTTGACCAACCGCTCACTGTCGTGGAAGGGATCCCTTTGCCCTCTCTGAGCCTCCATTTTCTCACCTGGAAAATGGTGGGGTTGGATAAGTTCATGTTTCTTAGTTCCAAGTGTGAATGAACGTTTGCGGAAGACTCATCCAGCCTGTGCCTCGGGCCCCAAGCTCAGCTCCAATATATGTGAACCCCACACTGGATCCTGGTTCTCCAAGTGCTTCTCTGCTGGGTCCCTGCCTTGATGCTTTGCTCCTGAGATCCACAGAGCAAGCCAGTGTCCACCCTGACAGCCCCCCTGTCCTCGGGGTATCTGAGTACCAGTGTAACTTTCCTCACTTGCATTCAGCATATTGTCCCCAAGCACATCTATCCTTTATAGGTGGTGCAGGGCTTAGCCCTGCCTCACTGTGCAGCCTGGGGATGTGTCGCACCCTCTTGGAACCTCTGGATGCTTGGGAAGACAGGCCTCATCTGCCTCATGTATGGGAGGAGCAGGGCAACTAGGGGACTTGGATCCCATTTGTCAGCTCTGGTCACTCCACAGGTCTTGCCTGGCCCAGAAAGTGGCCTCCTTACTTTCAAGGATGGTGAGGCCGACCCTGCCTGGGGTTCAGAAGCACTAGGTGGGGCACATGGGCCACCTGTGGATTTTTCCACTAGGCACGATCGGTCAGGTGCCTGCAAAGTCACGGGACACACTTTGTTTGACAAATGAACAAATGGGGGGGGGGCATCACAGGCCCTGGGAGTCACAAGGCAGGTGGCACTCTGAGAGGTATCGGAGCCATGTGGCCAGGTCAGAGGGACTTTGGATTAGGGGAAGTTTGGAGCTGTGGACAATGGCATGCTCATCCAACATAATGAGAGACCAGCCTGAGAACAGGGATGTGGCATTGAGGCCAGAGGGCCACCCACGTAGAGCCAGCCCCTGATCCCCATGTCCTCACTGTAAACAGTGTGTGGGAACGGTCATGAGGATTCAAAGGACTCAGCAAGCCTGTCTAGTGTCACTTTACCTAAGGGATAAATAGACATAGGTAAATGTCTAAATAGGCAACAAATGGTAATAGACAGACACGTGCTGTTCCCATAACAGGCAGCTCTGCCAGTGTCTTCCCGGGCAGGGCAGGTGTCCCACAGGTGTAGGTAAGAGTGACCGTGTGGATAATATGATGGATGAGGGAGGGAGGGAGGGAGGGAAGGAGGGAGGGAAGGAGGGGCAGAAGGAGAGATGAATGGCTAAAGGCCACATTCCATGGACACAGAGCTGTGTGGTGTGTGTGTGTGTGTGTGTGTGTGTGTGTGTGTGTGTGTGTGTGTGTGTGTGTGTGTACCCAGCTTCTCCCCGACATCCAGAACCACTGTCATGGCCTAGGCATAGTAGCTAGGCATATTTTATTGCTTACTTATGTTACAGCTCAATATTCATTATACTTTTGCTTGTGTGTTTGTTGAGACAAGGTCTCACTATGGCTGGCCTGGAATTTACTACGTAGCCAGGCACGGCCTTAGCTTCTGATCCTCCTGTCTCCTTCAGTTACTGCCAGGCTTATGTATGTGTGGCACTACCCCTATTTTTATGGGGTGCTGGAGACTGAACCCCATGTGTGTTCAGCAAGAATTTTACTAAGCAAGCTGCACTGCAAGCCTTCCATTATACTTCAGTGTGTGGAAGTGTACGAGCATGTGTAGGTCAGAGGTCAACATCAGGTGTCTTTCTCCAGCACTCTCTACCTTATTTCCTGAGACAGGGCCTCTCAATGAACCAGATCTCACTGATTTGACTGTAGCTACTCCTAGGGATCCTCTAGTCTCGACTCTCCCAACTGGGATCCCAGATACACTGCTATGCCTGGGTATTTACTTATTTATTTATCTGTCTGTTTGATGCACGTGAGCGTTTTGCCTGTGTGTATGTATGTGTACCACTTGTGTGTCTAGTGCCCATGGGGATCAGAAGAGGGCACTAAATCTCCTGGAACTGGAGATGCTAGAGGGTTGTGAGCCATCACTTGGGTGCTGGGAATTGAGCCCTGGTCCTCTGTAAAAACAGTGAGCACCCCTAAATGCTGAGCCATCTCTCCAGACCATAATTATGTTCAGGTTTTTATGTGGGCTCTGAGGACCCAGACTCAGGTTGTCATGGTTAAATGGCAAACACTTTACAAACTGAGCCGTCTCCCTAGGTCCCAGTATACTTCTTTAGTTCATTTTTTTTCTTTTTACTTTTTTTCCCAAGGCAGGGTTTCTCTGTATATTATCCTTAACTGTCCTGGAACTCTCTGTAGACCAGGCTGGCCTCGAACTCAAGAGATCCCCCTGCCTCTGCCTCCCGAGTGCTGGGACTATGGCGTGTGTCACCACCACCAGGCCTATTTATTTTTTAAACTTATGCATATACAAGCATGTCTGTGTGTCTGTGTGTGGATATGTATACGTAAATGCGGGTTCCTAAAGAAGCCAAAGGAATCGGATGCCCCTGGAGCTGGTGTTACAGATGGTTGTAAACTGCCCGTCGTGGGTGCTGGGAATTGAACTTGCACCCGTTGGAAGAGTAGTCTGTACTCTTCATCACAGCTCTTCAGCCCCCATCATACGCCTTTCCAGTTCAGTCTCAGTCTAGCTCTGCCCTGTCTACAGACATGACTACACCTACTGTCTCATCTGATCCTTAAGCACAGGCCCTGCTTCTGTCTCCCACCTGTGGAAACCTAGGCTCAGAGAGGTTCAGGGACTTTTCAGAGATCACACAGCACTTAACTGTTGTAACTGGAACGCAGACTCAAGATTCATGTCTTCATGGGCTCTGCCTGCTGGAATGGGTTGTTTGGGCTCATTTGAAGATAGATGTAAAGGAGGCACTAGGGGCCGGATCAGAAGAATGAAATAAAGGTGAGAGCATTGGAGATGAGAGACCGTGAGTGGGAATAGAGTTCCCATCCCAAGCTGCCACCTGGCTCCTCGGGCAGCACCAGAGACCTGTGCCACAGGAAGCGTTGTTTCCACAGGGTGTGACTAGAGGCAGAAGACTGGAAACACGGGAAGGGCAGCTGGGAGGTAAGATAGTGATGGGTGTCTGGTACCCTGGGTGGGAGAGATACACCCACAGCTCCCCATCACTTTCCAGGCTTTACCATGACACCTGCCATGCAGCCATCATCCTGGGTGGCTCCTTTATGCACCCCAGGCGTCTCTCTGCCTTTAGAGGCTTTGGGAGCAAGGCTGGGTCTTTCACACCTAAAGGCTTTGGGGGGGGCGGTTCGAGATAGTGTTTCTCTGTGTAACAGCCCTAGCTGTCCTGAAACTCGCTCTGTAGACCAGGCTGGCTTCAAACTCACAGAGATCCGCCTGCCTCTGCCTCCCGAGTGTTGGGATCAAAGGCGTGCGCCACAACAGCACAGCCACCTAAAGGCTTTTGCCTGGGGCCCAGCAGAACTTTTTCCCACTCGGCAGTGTAGACAGGAGCCTGGTATGTTGGTTCAGCTTCACAAGGGTGTAAAAGCTGCAACACGAGCTCGCTAGAAACCATGGTTGAAGTCTAAATCTTGATCTCCTCTGGCCTGGTGGTGTGCAGTGTGGTACCAGCCAGTGGTGACAATCCCATGGCAGCCCCTGGACCATGAGGGCCCTCAACAACAACTGAGCCTGGGTGCTCAGTAGGTTAGATGTTATTGCCCACATTCGACTTCTGGTGTTCCCAACCTTAACCATTACCCCCCTTGCAAGCAGAGGAGTGTGTCTCTTCTCTGCCATCCCCTGCTCTGCCCCTTGACACTCCAGGTGCACTCCCTGGGCCTGCACTGCAGAAGCCAGGTTCCTCTGTGCCCTTTTCATCGTGTGTACAGTCAGCACCGCATACGTGTCGTCCACGATGTGGGCTCAGCTAGCTATGGATGGAACACAGTTGAAGGAACAGCTGTTTACCAGCATACTCGCTCTGCTAGGCACTGAGTCATCAACAGGGTTAAAGGCTACAGAAAGATGTGCAGGTTCTGTATAAACACTTAACCTGGGGTCTCTGATTCTTGGAGCCCTGAGGGGGTCCTGGAACCACGCTATGAGGGTACTCAAGGACAGCTGTGTTGTTCACTGAGGTCCTGACCAATGTAACCTCAGCCTGGCCCAATGAGGAAAATGACCCTGGTGTCCATGGCTGATTGACAGGAGGGGCAGTGTGTAGGTTGGCACAGCTCTGTCTGCTCTGGCAGCATTGTAATAACTGCTGGTGCCTGAGGTGCCATGGAAGCCAGAGGGAGAGTTTTGGTGCTGCCTGGGAAAAGCAGTCTAGTGTTCCCTCGCAGGGTATGCTGGGACAGGGGAGAGAATGGAGAGACCTGACCCCATCGTATTCAGCACCTACCATCACCCCCCCCTTGCAATGCATCCTAGTAGTCTCCTCACACCCACCTCACATGGGAGAGCACTGAGGTTCAGAGAGGTACATGTATATATAGTATAGACCCAAAGTCACACAGCTAAGATGCCCAATACAGCTCCGGTACAACCCCCTTCAAAGTGGCTCAGGAGAGGCAGGGGTGTTGAGGTAGGGCCCAGAGGTTCTGGGAGGAAGCAGGGGCTCCAAGCCCAGTCAGTGCTGGGTACATGCCAAGCCATCAAGGCCACTGGCAGTCGACATTGACCAGGCACAGGCCAGCCTGGGATGTTTTGCTTCACTGACACACATGGGTCATCTGGGACACGTTTGTTGTGCCTTTATGAGTGTTTTCCAAACACCAGGCTTGACTCTGGGGCTGTCACTATGGAGACAGCTCTGGGTGGCTGAAGTCGTTACCCTCTGTGGCTACACATGAAGGCTGCCAGGTGTGTGGGGTACCCCAGAGGCACTCTTGGAGGAAGACAGGCTAAACCCAGTCTCACAAAGAGTGGGAAGGTCAGTCCGTGTCATGGCCGTGGAGCCCTGTGGACAAGGGCCTACTGTGGACAAGGGCCTACTGTGGCCCCTTGTGTACCTCTCTGGCCTCAAAGTGCTTTTCACTGCCCACTACTCCTGGAGCCAACACAGATTAAAACAGTTTGGGCCCTAACTCCTGACTTCAAATACCCTAAACATTCACAATGAAACCCTACTATATAGACAGGGAGACTGGGGTCCAGAGAACAGAAGTGAGTGATTTTTCCAAGGTTACTGTCACTACTGAGACCCCACCGTGCCCTCTGGGACTGACTCAGAGTCTCAGGCCATTCTAGGTCTTCACATGGCTCTCCTAAGTGTGTCTGACTGCTCGGCCCAGCAGGACACACACTCACTTGAGGCAATCTCAAGGGAGGCTGGCCTGAGCCCTCCTTGGCTCCTCTCCTCCTCCTCCTCCTCTGCGCTCAAGTTCAGCCCACGCCTTGGGGGCTGTTCAAAGATTCTGAAGGCAGTTAGGCATTTTGGAAGCAGTTTCTTAGTTGTGGAAGCCATGCGCAGCTCCAAAGACTGTCTAAGATTCCAGAATCCGTTCTGCTTGCGGGGCTGTTGTTCAGGGTTTCCAGAGAAACCATGAATGAAGCAGGGCCAGGATCTGCGTGGTGCTGCGGGTGGACGGATGGCAATGTGAGCGTCCAGCTTTCTCTCCAGGGTCCCAGTCTGGGAAACAGCATCTGCCACTCTGAGGAGCAGAAGGCATGTGGGTGTCTGCAGCAGGGAAGGGGACTGAGAATCCAGCTTTACCCTTCACATGCTGTGAGGCCTGAGGATACTTACTTAACCTCTCTGGACCATCTGTAAAAAATGGGAATTGCTCACCTGTCCTGCAGGCTCCGCTGTCCGTCTCCCATCTCATCTCTGACATTTGATAGATTAGACAGAGGACCCCCAACCCAAGGCTGGTAAACGCCCATCCTACTCTCCTCCGTGGCTCACACAGGTCCTTGCTTCCTCTGGGTCTTCACTTATGCTGTTCCCTCTGCCTGGAGTGCTGTTCCATCTCTACCTCTGTCTGCCCCAACCGTGTCCCTACCGATGTTTCTCCAGCTCTGTCACTCCTGGAGGAGAACTCTCTACATTTATTTTGAGATGGGGTCTCACTGTGTAGCCCCGCCTGATCAGGAACTCACTGTTGACCAGGCTGGTTTCAAACTCACAGAGATCCGCATGCCTCTGCCTGGGATTAAAGGGTGCACCACCGCACTTGGCTGCTAGTCTAAAAAAGCTGCCAGGCAGCTCACCGTGGCAATTTCACTATGGCCCCAACTCCAGAGTCAGATCCCAGGAATGCACAGCCTGTGGCCCCCACTGAGGCCTCTGGCGAGCAAGAAGCTAAGGCCCCAAGTCTCAGTTTCCCCTCTTATGGTAGGAATGCTGACTCACACTCTAGGTCTTCCTCCTAGGTGTCCAGGAAGCAGGCCATTGTCACTCTGGGGCTAGGAGCCAAGCCAAGTCCCCAATCCAGGAACCCTGGACCATGCTGCAGGCCTCTGAGACTCCCAGACCCATTTGTAGAGCTGTCAGCAGAAGGCTGGCTCCCGGCTGGGAATCAGCAGTAGCCCACAGGCCAAGGCGCAAAATCCACCCCACTGTCCTGGCAGGCAGGAAGATCGATACCTCAGTGGACCGGAAGACTTGCTGCACACCACAGCGGTCCCAGTGCGGAGAGGAGCCAAGAATAAACATAACCACACACGCTCCTCCACAGGGTCAGGCCAGGCCAGACCAGACCGGTGTGGCTCTGACGTCATCACCTGTGGCACCCCACTGTTTGCCCTTGAGCTGTTCTGATTGTTTTTTAATATCTAGCATCCGTGGAAGCAGGTGCTGATGTTGCCCCCATTTTGCAGCTGACAGGCGGCGCAGGGAAGTTAAGTGAGGAACTGAGGTCGCACAGAGAGCATCGCCGTCCCAATCACAACTTAGGTCTGCCAGTGTCACAGCCCACGCTGGTCGTTGGGTACTTCTACTGTCCTGGTTGTAGAAACCACTCTGAGGCCTTGTCCCCTCAGGAACTCCTTCCTGCTCAGACTCCCCCTGACCTGGGGGCCTTCTCAAAGAGTGAGGAGATTGGGGGCTTTGACCTTTGATCTACCTGGGGTTGTCAGGGATTGGGTGGCCCTGGGCAGGAGCTCCCGAGGGGCCTAGGAAAGGCGTCAGCCCGCAGGCTGTTAGCAAGCAGCAATGCAGGCATAGAAGGGCACCACCCTCCACTCGTGTGGCCTGTATGCAGTGTCTCACTCGGGACTGCATGCCAACAGCCGAGGAGAGCCAGTCGGGGATTCTGCCAGCTCTGTACCTAGCAGGTGGCACAGGAGGCTGGAGGCCCAAGTGTCCTGGGTTCAGCGAGGAGGCAGGCAGTAGCTTGGTAACTTGTACCAGTTTCTCCCCAGAGAGGAGCTCTGGTAAGATGGTGTGGGCTTGGGGCCTAACACTCCAAGGGGGATGCTCTGACCTGTGTGACCGTGAGTGAAGCCATTTAACCTCAGTCCATCAGCTATTTCACTTCAGCTAGCCCTTTGACCCTTCCCTGGACGATGTGGTCCATCTTCATTAAGGGTTATCAGGAATGGATGCCTGACCCATCCCTTCTGAAAATTCAGAACATCTGGCTGACCCACAGACTCACACCTGTAACCTCTCCCCTCATGCCTCCCGCCCTGTCTCAGGCTTCCCTTCCTCCTCAATGTCTCATGTAAGTCACTATCATGGCAGATGCCGCTCTGCCCTGGACCCGGCCTTGCCAGCTTTCAGACTGGGTCACAGCCTTTCCAGGCCCCTCTGCCTTCCTCTTCAATCCATCATATCTTCCCAGCTGCTTGACCGCAACAGAGCTCAGACTCCAGCTCGCCCTGCAGGGAAGGCCTTTACCATCCCTCAGGCTTCTCTCAGCCTTTCCCTTCCGCACTGGTTCGGCCTGGATGGGCCCATCCTCCGGTCTGCATACAAGCTGCTTTGCTGGCTGGAAACCCTCTTTCTGCCTTCACCTTCACCCTGTAGGGACCCTTGGCCATACCTCCCACCCCAGCACTCAACCTGTCACTCTGATCGTCGTTGCCCACTGACCTAGGCCCATTTTTGGCCCCAGCTCCCCAGAGCCATGCTGTGAGACATCAGGCAGTGCCTTCTTCCCCCGCGCCTCACTCAGAGGACAGTGTCATCCCTGATAGAAGGCAGAGCTTGCACCTCTCCCTGCTTGTCTGTGACGCCTTTTCATTCCGCCTCAAAACTCTAGCTTCAAGCCTGGTGTGGTGGCCCACACCTACTATCCCAGCACTTAGGAGGCAGAGACACAAGTTCAAGGCTGGCTTGGTTTGTACAGTGAGTTCCGTGCCAGCCAGAGCTACAAAGTGGAATACAAAGAGAGAGGCAGTGGGGGAGGAGGAAGGGATGGGTGGGTGGAAGGAAGGAAGGAACGAACGAAGGAATGAACGAGCCAGCGAGCCAGCGAGCGAACACATGCAGACTCCAGCCACTGCCTCTCCCGGCTATATTCTGTTCTATCATTGTTTCTAGCCTCTGGTGACCTGTCTGTCCCTCTCAGCCCTGAACTTCCTGTGTAGAGTGAGGGCCTCCTTTATGTGATCAGAGATTCAGGTCAAAGGGCAGGGCTGGAGGCTACGCTGGTCCCCCACCATCCTGCAGTCACCAGAGCTACCATCTGCACGACCCCAGTAGCACCATTAAGTTACCATGAGTAAAACTGAGCCATAAATAAGTAAAAGGGTGAGGGTCTCAGGGGGGTTCCCCCCAGCTGCCTGCCCTGTCTCTGGCCAGATCTGGGGTCTTGGCTGCCCCTGGACAGACTCAGCCTGACAGATCTTGACATGTCGTCCCAGTCTCCAGAGAGTGCTGGGGAGATCAGGGAGATCATCAGGCCTCCCTGGCCCCCATTAGTGTCAGTAATTGCCAATCAATTTCCTGGGAGCCTGGTGAGGAAGAAACCCCAGGAGTCTCCCGTAGGGAAGCCACAACTAATGGCTTTTATTTGGATTGCTGCAAATTGATTGGTTTTGTGTGTGTGTGTGTGTGTGTGTGTGTGTGTGTGTGTGTGTGTGTGTGTGTTAGGATGGGGCATTGGTTTGACTCCCTGAGCTATAAACACCCCCAGGGCCAGTTAGGACAGAGATGAGTGATGGGAGAGATTTAACTCTCCCAAGATCTGAGACCAGGGTTGACTTTCCAGTTCCACGAATGGGACCTCCATCCCACACACATGCTTGTGACCCCATTTACCTGAAAGTAAGTCTGCCCAGGTCTTCCCCAAGGATACCAGTGGAAACTTCCAGAAGACCCCCCCAAATGGAATCTGTATCAACATCTCTAGGAGGAGGTAAATATGGTGATGCACATTTCTCATGCAGCCCTAGGAAGGCTGAGACAGGAGAATTGCTGTGAGTCCCAGGCTAGGCTGGGCTACAGAGTGAGGCCGCATCTCAAAAAACATGGGAATGCAGCTTAGAGTTCCTGCTTCCAGAACCCAGAACCACATAAAACCAGGTGTGGTGATGCATGCCTGTGACCCCAGCACTCCAGAGGGGGAGCTGAAAGGTAAGAGATTCAGCTACAGAGTGAGTCCAAAGCCAGCCTGGGCTACACATGAGACCCTGTCTCATGGAGGGAAGGAGGGAGGGGTGGGGAGAGAGGGAGAGGAGGAGGGAGGAACGAAGGAAGGAAGGTTCCAGAAAGATATGAAAAGAGAAGGCAGATCAGAGAGATGATGAAGCTGGGCCACATGGCCAATAAGTGGCCCCTGGAAATCAGAACCCGGATTGTTTACCAATGCATCGCACATGAAGGCAGATGCCACATACCTAAAAGCCATTGATCTGCAAGCACGAATGCTCTTGGGAGCTCCTAGGGAAGAAACGTCTAGGAATGGGACAGTGAAGGTGGGGGGCATGGCCTCCTATAGAGGCCTGTCTTAATCACAAAACCCAAGTGACTGGAGAGATGGCTCGGTGGTTAAGAGCACTGGCTGCTCTTCAGAGGTCCTGAGTTCAATTCCCAGCACCCACATAGTGGTTTACAACTGTAGTCCTGTGGGATCTGATGCCCTCTTCTGGTGTACAGTTATATATACAGACAAAACATCCATACACATTAAATAAATAAATAAATTTAAGTCACAAAATCCAAGTGCACTCAGCTCCCCATCTCCCTCCTGCATTCTGAAACTTCCTTCTGATTGCTAGGTGGAGGCTGGTGAGCAACAGAGGCCATGATCCACTTCCTGTCTTGATACTGATGAGTCAGTCCACTTCCTGTCTTGACACTGGAGCTGGCTGATCTTGGCCCTTCGTATTCTGTGCTGATCATACGAAGTCTTTTCTGCCCTGTCTATCGGTTTATGAGACATTCTGAAGCCAAGGCTAGCTTTTGCTTCGCAGATGTCACCCTAGTGCCATTAGGATCACGTATGACTTAGTATATGAGTTCCAGAGGTGGGACTTGAGGACAGGACAGTGAATGAAGTCCTTCAATGATGCTGGGAGGAGAGATGGTTGTTACTAGGCACCAGCTGTGTGCCAGTTACAGGACTACAGCAGATTTGAACAAGTTATATCCTTGTGTGATAAGCAATCACTCAGAGTTAAAAATAGAATAACTCCCCTCCTCTCAGTCTGTTTGTCTCTGTCTGTCTGTCTCTCTCTCTCTCCCTCTCCCTCCCTTCCTCCCTCTCTCTCGTACTTATGTGGGTGCACACATGTGGGTGTGCATGTATATGCACAGGAATATCTTCCTCAATTGATCTTCCATCTTTTTTGAGATGAGATCTTCCATTAAACCTTGCGGATTCAACTAGACTGGCTGGCCAGCAAGCCCCAGGAATGCACCTGTGTCCTCCGAAGTGCTGGAATTACAGACATAAGCCAGCACACCTGGCTTTCTGTGTGCACATTGGGGATCTGAACTCAGGTTCTCACAGCTCGCCCTTTGCTGTCTGGGCCATCTCAGCCAAGAGCGTCCATGGCAGAATGATGCAACATGGAAAGCCGGCACCATGGCTCTCACCTAGCACTCCAAAGGCCAGCCTCAGCTACACGGCAACTTGGAAGAGCCTGGGCTGCATGAGACCCTGTCTCAGAATGTAAAGGGATGAGAGGACCCGCTGAGGAAGGGACGTAGTGTGGCCATTATTAGCTGTGTTTCACTAAGGTGGAAATGACTCAAGTATAGATCTCAGTGCCTCTCAGGGACAAAGGTGTGACTAAGCCTGTATCTTTCTGATTCCTAAGGTTCTCCTCCCCTGGGAATGTCCACGTCTTGACCCTGATCTGATGGGTCACTGAACTGGAGGTGAGTGTCACCATCCCAGAGCAGATCAAAGTGGTGACAAAGCTATGTTGGCAGTGGAAACCAGTCCTGGGACAGGGCATCCTGGGCTCCAGGCCAGAGCTAGGACAGGCTCCCAGAATTCCTGCTATGCACCATGTGGCCTACTGTCCAACTAGTTGAGCACCCAGAAAGGCTTCTATCCCTTGCTTCCCAGTCCATACCTTCTGACAGAGACTGAGGAAAGGAGCTGAACCCTAGAGGCATGTAATTAGGAGTCCTGCTTGGAACTGTCCACCTCTGCCTGCCACACAGTGGCTGTTCAGGGCTTGTAAAAGACTGTGACAGTCTCTGGGTCCATGCACCAACCAGGGGCCACTGAGTTGCCCTTGATCACTGGCAAGAATTAGGCAAGCCCAAGTCTTAGCTCTTTTGCATCCCAAACATGGCAGTGTCCATTAGCACCCCAGAGAAGACGCTGCATCTTGCCAGAAAGGGCCCTGACTCCTTCCTCCCTGGGCTTCCTGCAGGCTGCAGTGCACACAGAGAGCCTGACCGGCCTCATTCCCCTAACCTTGCCTCTCCTTCCCAGTTCAGTCTGCTCGATGCCTCTTCCAGGAAGCGCTTGCGTTCTGTGAACTTGCATGCCTCTCGCTCTCCAGCTAAAGGTGTGGGGGTGGCCTCTGAGGAAGGGCTGTAGTTCACTGGAGCTGGAATGCGGGCAGTGGTCATAACTTGCATGAGACTCTCTTGCGAATTGGTGAGCTATGTTCCATTGGAGGGAGGAGCCAATGAGTGGATGGATAGATGATGGACAGATTGATGGAAGGAGAAAGGAGGGAGGAATGAGTAGGGAGAGGGAAGGAAAGGGAAGGAGGGAACGGATGGACGGACAGACTGACAGACGGACAGGGGGAGGCTGGTCCCCATCAGACCCAGGTCATGGTGGGAGTCAGGGCACTGAGCATCTTGTGAGCAGATTTACTAAGGGCTCCCAAGCCTTCTGCACGTTTGGGTCCCTTTCCCAGCTCCTTCCTGAGCCCAGGGTCTCCCTGGCGATTGTTATGCTTAGAACTGGTGTTAGACAAAGGAGCAGCAGACACAGGGCCAGCAGGAAGGAGGGAGGCCAGCAGGCTGGGCAGCCACTGGGCAGTGGTCCTTCTCGCTCAGCACCCAACGAGCGAGCGCAGAACGGGCCGTTCATATTTCTCCTTTGAACAGGGAGCTGACATTAATGAACAGCTAATTAACATTTTGGAGTGCGATGGTTCCTGTGTCAGTGTCCCTAATTAGTCTCGCGTTAATCTGCTTTAATTAACTGTCCCTGTCGTGGTTTTAATTTAATTTTCAGCTTCGGCCTGGGATGGCAGCCCTGTGCGCATTCAGTCCCAGGGCTCTGATGGCCAGGGCAGGGTGGCTGGCCACAGCCAGCTTCCCAGGGCCATTACCAGGTGCCTCAAAGTGGGTAGGAATGGAGACCTGGCTTCTCCCCAGCCCTGGGGGTGACAACTTGGTGATAAGGTTTTTCTTCTCCCTCTCTAGGAGTATTCTCAGGTGGCCAAAAGCTCCCAGAACATTCTGAAATAGGGAAAACTCCCTTAGTCTTAGGCAGGCACCACAAACCTATCGTGTTTTCTAGACACAGATTCTGGTTGACGAAGGTTCACTGTAGTTCTCGAGCTCCAGCTGTGTGACCTTAAGGAAGAAACTTAGCCTCTCAGATCTGTGAAATGGAGCCAGTAACCTAGGCATCAACATTTTGCTCCCTCCAGAGGTATGATTTTTCAGGGGAGATCTGCACACAGCCAGCTCCCTTCAGGAGTCACACAGAACAGCCAGAAATTGGGATTCAAGGGGGGCTGGGAAGGGATCTGTCTCAAGGATGAGAGGGTCTGGGAGCAGAACTCGGGACAGACAGATCCAGTCAGAGCCCATCTTCCTCCAAGCCCCTATGTCCCTGAGCCTGCACCTCATTCCCACCCGAAGGCAGAATAGGTCTGTAGATGACTCAGAAAGCCCCATACCTGAAACAGGAGAATGAAGTAGGGATGGACGTGAGTCCCTTGGAGCAGCCTTGAGGTCTCTTTCTCACAAGGAGGCTGCGTCTGCCTGGGATACAAGAGCCCTTCAGGCAGGAAAACGGAGGAGCAGGCTGCGTAGTCTGATGGGAAGTAGCCAAATGAGGATCCTGTGAGAGGAAGTGGGGGGGGGCATAGGAGCTCTGGGACCTCACCAGGACCACCCTCCCTCCCCCCAGAGCAGCTGAGAACTGAGTCAGGAAGCAGAGAAGGAAGATGATGTAGACTCGAGGAAGCCCTGCCCCCCACCTCCTCCCTGTGAGGTCTGTGTGTTAGCCAACATGTTCAGCCATCACTCTGAGGACACTTGGGAGCCACAGCAGGACTGAACAGGAGAGTGACATGACCAAGTTGATGGACAGGCAGGAGTGGATTGCAGGTCTGTGATGAGGAATCTGTAGTGGTCCTGGCAGATGGAGAGAAGCTTCCAGAGAGAGCCAGCCAATGTACACGGACTGCAGACTCCAAGGAAGATGAGGTGTGCGCCTCCCTCTCCTCAGGACCCTCCCACTTTCTCACACAGAGGTCTGCAGACCCTGCCTGGGGAGGGGGCGTCAGGCATATTCCCAGGGGTTCAGGAAACCTCGGAGAATGTGATTTCTGTGTTTAGATTTTGAGGCTGATACAATTCACCTTGGCCAGCTCTGCAGCAGTCTGCTTTCCCAGGGACTGTGCAAATCCGGGCACCCTCACCTCCATGTACCCTCTCAGGCTGCAGCAGGAAGCCTCCCAGTCCAGGCACCCTCAGTAAGGGGGGCAGGCCTTGTCTGACTTGGGGAAGGGCCATCTTGGACATTGTCCCCAGGACACTGAGCCCTGCTCCCTCAGCACAACACAGGTCTGAACCCCAGCATGTTGGGAATTGAAGCAAATTCTTTCTTTCTGATGTCCCCCTCGGCCTCTCCCCCTGACTTTGACCTCCAGATGACCTCTGCCTCCAGTCCACCTTAGCCAAACCAGTTTTTCCTGAAATTCTCAGCCAGTGAGTGTTCCATTCAGGAACTCACTGGAGCAGAGGCTTGGGAAGGAAGGAGACCCTCACCTTTGTCTCCTGCCCCTTCATTCCTGGCATGCTGTTCATCACCTCAGACAGGCCACCTGGTGGACACAGCTCTCTGTCCTGAAAGCCTGGGGCTCAGTCCTGTCCCATTTGAAGTTTGTGGCGCCTCCTCCTACTTTCTCACATTGAGGTCACTTTGTTGTCTGTTTCCATGACAGAGTCAGGTATTACCTTGATTTCTATGTTCAGGCTTTCAACCTGCCTCCAAGTATTGTCTCCAGGAGCTACCCTCCTCCCTAGAGAGTTCTTAGCCAGGACCCAGGGATTAGGCCAGCCTATGGCCCATGGATTAGACCAGCCTATGGCCTATAGGTTAGACCAGCCTATGGCCCATGGATTAGATGGGCCTGTGGGCCAGTTACACACAGCAGTGGCTTTGCTGGGCATCAAACTTGGATGTCCTCATCCCCTAACCATCTTGTGACTCCTGACTTCATCTAGCTCCACCCCCACACCTCCTGCAGCTCTTAAAAAATTTGTTGTTTTTTAGAGACAGGGTCTCATGCTGCTCAGGCTGGCCCTGAACTCAATATTTGACTGAGTATAACCTTGAACTCCTGATTACCCCACCTCCACCTCTCAAGTCAGACACACCCAGCTGTGCTGTATCTCTTGATGTATCAATTTTATCCTGGGCACCAGACTCCTAAGCATCCCTTAAGCCTGCCCTCTAACTCCCAGGAACTGAGGGCGGGGGCTCCAAACCTGCTCTGATAAATATTCACCAACCCCATCCCAGCAGGAAGAGGCCAGAGGACTCTGGCTGGGGAAGCCAGCTGGGACCTTTCTGAAGGAATCTTGGACCCAGTGGGACCTCCCAGCACCCAGGGATTGGCAGCCCAGGTTCTTAGCCACATGACAGTATAGTTGTCTACTGTTCCAGTCACATAGTATAGTGTTAAAAATCTCAGGCAGGCAGGAGTGTTAGCATGTTACAGGCCCAGGAAGGTTATAATCATGGGATTGTGCCTCAACAGCCATGTAATCACCGAAGCTTCTAGAAGAGTTGAGAATGTTGCAAGTGAAAAAAGGTCATAATCATAGAATTAGAGAATTTTACTGCTACAGATTATTAAAATTGTAGCTTATAATCAGGAAATTGAGAATGTTACAATCACAGAGCTGTGAGGGGTTGCACAGAATGGGCACACGGGACATGCTTTGCAGACTTAGAGGCAGGAATCACAGGATGCTGGCATTTCAGAATGTCAGAATCAAGAGTGAAGAGTATTTCCTCGTGTCTGTGTAGTTGCCTGTGCGCGCATGTGTGAGTGGAAGCCAGAAGTCAGGCGCTGTCCTCATTTGCTCTCCGCCTTGGTTTCTAGTTGGGGTCTCGTTGTGTTAGGATGCATAGGCGTGCCTGTTTGCACCCGTGCCACGCCCCAGTGCCGTGCTTTTCAGTTGAGCCGGCCAGCTAGGGAGCTCCTAGTGTCTGTCTGTCTGTCTGTCTAGGCACAGCTCTGGGGTTGCAGTGGGATTACAGTGCTGCCACACCCAGCATTTTGTTTATGCCATCTAAACCCTCGGCTTCTGTTTGCTTTTCCTTCCTTTCTCTTTTCTCTTTCTCCTTCCCACTGTCTTCTCTTTCTCAGGTGCAGATGGAGATCTAGCCAGGGCCTTGTACATGCTAGGCACATGCCCTGCTGTCCAGGCTCCAGAATGGAGACTGCTTCATTCTTCAAATGTCACAGTGTCCCATCAAGAATTAGTGATCAGGGTCTGGGAGTGCAGCTTACAATACACCAAGCCCTGGGTTCCATTCCCAATACTACATAAACCAAATGTGCTGGTATATTCCTATAACCCGCTCTGGAGGTAGAAGCAGGAGAATCAGGAGTTCATGGTCATCCTTGACTACATAGTGAGTTCAAGGTCAGTCTGGGATACATGAGACCCTGTCTCTCCCCACCACACAAAATCTGTCTTGCGTCAGATGCTGTGCAGAACTGCTGGTATGGCCTAGTCTAGTCCTTCTGGCAGGGACAGCTGGGAGGCAGGACCAAGCCCCAGAGTCTTGGCAGGGAATGTGGGTGCTGTTGCCTGGGCCTGTACCTGGCCCCCTTCTGCCCCTCACACACCCAGGGGGAAGAGGCTCGGTAGGTCAGCAGACAGTTTTTGTCAAGTGTGCCTGAGGGGCCTGCTGGGTCCACAGGTGCTGGCACTGACTTCCAGCTTGGGCAGGAGCCTGAAGCCTGGTCCCACCCAGATTCCTAGCCAGGGTGTGTGGGGGCCTCTCTGGGGGACTCTGGGTGCATGCTGTCTCCCCAAGACTTGTGTTGCTGTCTCCGCCCATCCTCCTGTGTGTTGCACACGCGGTCGCGTTGACTTTCACTCCGAGTGCTTCCCACTGTTCACTCATGCACGTGGCCGTTTGTCATTTCAATTCGTTTTTGCAGGGTCGGATTGTGTCCTGGGTACTGGGGAGATGAGCATGAAGGAAGATAACATCCTTCCCTAAAATCCAGAAACATGAAAATACCAGGAAAGTGCTGTGGGGTCAGAGGCATCCTGGGAGCCTCCCTGGAGGAAAGTGCAACAAAATAGGGCCATTTTGACCCAAGGAAGCAGAAGGGACAAAGACTCACAGATGGCCATGTGAGGACATGATCAGTTGTCATCAGGGATGCTTTGGTCAGCAGTAGCAGAGTAGGAAGGGCTGAGATGCTGAGAAGGAAGGGCTGGGATTGTGAGCTCCCAAAAGCTGTGACCTTGGCTGTTGGAAAGAATGTTGCTCAGTTTTCTTTCCCTTCCTTTAAGAATGAGCATCTCCTGAGGCCATGTGGACCAGCCCTGGGGTGGCTTGCTCTGGAAACAGTAAGAGTGGCAGGTGAGAGGTGGTGACAGGGCTTCTGACCGAAAGCCTGGCAGCAGACATCCAGTCCTGGGGGGAAGGATAGGGCGCTCTCAGGCCCTAAATGAGACCACAAAGGGACAGCAGGATGCTCTTGGTCTCTACAAAGGTCTGCTGAGGCCAGAAGGCCACACATGCAGGAGATGGGCCAGGTGGCTTTTGCCAGAGGAATTGGGCAAATGGTATTCCCAATTTGTAATGTGGAACTAATAGCAGAACCTTCCCTGCCAGGCCTCTGCACAGATACCCAGGCCCTAGAATCAACAAAGGAACATTCCTCCCGGAACTGGGGAGATTGCTCATCTGGAAAAGTATTTGCCTGAGTTCCATGCCCAAAACCTATGGTTTTTGTTTTGATTTGGTTTGGTTTGGTTTAGTTTGGGTTTTTTGAGACAGCGTTTTTCTGTAGCATTGGAGCCTGAACTGGAACTTATTCTGTAGACCAGGCTGGCCTTGTAGACCAGAGATACGCCTGTCTCTGCCTCCTGGGTGCTGGGATTAAAGGTGTGCACTACCACTGCCCAACCAAACCTCATGCTTTAAAGAAAAAAAAAGTCAGGAATATTGGCACTTGTGCACTTGTTATTCCAGCAATGGGGAGGTGGAGACAAAATGATCACTAGGGCTGCCTGGCCAGCCTAGCCCAATCCAACCCGGTGATTCCCATGCCAGTCAGAGATTCTCTATCAAACACCAACCAACCAGCTGGATTGTACCTGAAGAACACCACCAAAGGTTGTCCTCTGGCCTACCCCCCCTCACACACACAAGAAACATTTGTCCAGTCATCAGCTTCTTGCTAACAGGAAAACAAGCCCTAGGAACTCCAGCCTACCTCTCAGAGGTAGACTCTACAGTTGTCTGGTTACCTAGAGGTTAAAAAAAAACAAGGAAGGAAGATAGGTCAGGTTCCACGTTGGCTGTGAAGTATGAAACTAAGCCTGACCCTGGATGCCAAGACAGGTGGTAACCCCAAGACTTCCCACAGTCTCTACAGACTAGCTGTCTTAGTTAGGGTTTCTATTGCTGTGAAGAGACACCATGACCATGGCAACTCTTATAAAGGAAAATTTAATTGGGGTGCTCACTTACAGTTTGAGGGGTTCAGTCCATTATCATCATGATGGGGAGCATGGTGGCATGCAGGCAGACATGGTGCTGGAGCTGAGAGTCCTACCTCTTGCAGGCAACAGGAAGTCAACTGACAGACTGGGTGGTATCCTGAGCATAGGAAACCTCAAAGCCTGCCCCCACAGTGACAATATTCCCCCAACAAGGCCACACCTCCTGATAGTGCCACTCCCTTTGGGGGCATTTTCTTTCAAGCCGCCACACTAGCCCTTCACTCTGTTGAAGGCCTGTGGCACCCATGAAGGTGTGGAGAGGTGATAGGGTAGGCGAGGCTGGGCACCAGGTGAAACCATCCTCTTAGATGCCAAACAGAGTGTCAGGGACATAATTGAGCATTAGATCCAAATGCAGAATTGGGATGGAGAGTCGCTGTCCCTTGTTACCTCACTGGCCCCACCCCACCCCCTAGAGGTGCCAGGATGTGGAGTAAAAGCTCAACCGTGGGCATGACAGACTCATCTGTTTATGCTACAAACATGAATGGCTTTCCTAGGCCCCGTGGAAGAATCATCTAAACTCAGCATTCCATGCACAGGAGGCCACTGTTATTTCTATTTCATAGATGAAGAAACTGAGTCCTACAAGCCTGAGTGGCTTCCCTAATGTCAGTCAGATCCAGGTAGGAGACCAGGGCTTAAAAATCTAGAGCCTAGTCAGGCATGGTGGCACATACCTTTAATCCTAGCACTTGAGAGGCAGAGGCAGGTGTATCTCTGTGAGTTTGAGGCCAGCCTGGTCTACAGAGTGAGTTCCAGGACAGTCAGGGATATGGAGAGAGACCCCCATCTCAAAAAAGAAAATTCCAGAGAGCCTCTATACAGTGCTATGCTGTGGCTTACAGAGAAAGCATGCCGCATATGCAGAGAAGGGGTTTAGGTATACATAGGACAGTGTCCACAGCGAATGTGAAAACTGGCCCCGACAGTGGTTCTTGTCTGGTCCTGGCCAGATTCTAGGAAGATGCTTAAGGCCACAGTCTCCATGTCCTCCAAGGCTCAGGGTGAGCTTTCTTAGGCCCATATAAAAACCCAGGGCTGACCACGAAGGCTTCCAGAGGGGGCCTAGCCGTCCCTCCAGCCAGAGGTAGCCCAGATTCCATTAACCTGATTCTCTGCCCCACATAAGCCTGCAGAGGGAGCCCCAGAAGGGAGGGGTGCTGGGGAGGAAAGAATTTGGCTTCCCCAGGCCCCAAATGAACAGCCAGAGATGTTCGTTTTCTCTCCCATGGTCCAGGAGGGCCTGCAAGGCCCCCAGGCTCTTTGAGCAGGGAGTAAGGGAGAGACGGGAATCTAGGCTGAGGTGCTGCAATGGGAGCAGGTGCTTGCCACTAGAACACTAAGCCCTGGCTTTCCTGGCCTGCCTAGCCACGGTATGGGCCTGGGTGAGTCACAGCACCTGTCTGGTCTTTAGGTGCCTCTGCGATAGTATGTGCAGGTAGTAACGCCTCTGTGTTGCTAGGCAGATTAGCCAACACTGGGTCCAGAGAAACAGACACTGTTACTGCTACAGTAGTTTAATTTTTAAGACTATTTATTGGGTGTGGGGGCAGTGTGGGAGTATACCATAGCATGGTTGGTTCTCTCCTTCCATTATTTGGATCCCTGGAATCAAAGGCAGGTTATCAGGTTTAGCAGCAAGCACCCTTACCTGCCAAGCTATTGCAGTGGCCCCGCCATTACTATACTTTTTGTTTTACTTTTTATTTAAATTAGGAACAGGCTTGTTTTACATATCAATCCCACTTCTTTCCCCCTCCCTTGCCCCCCCCCCAGCCACCCATCCCATTCCCTCTCTGCTCCCAAGGGAAGGTGAGGCCCTCTGTGGGGGATCCTCAAAGTCTGTCGTATCATTTGGAGCAGGGCCTAGGCCCTCCCCCATGTGTCTAGACTGAGAGAGTATCCATCTATGTAGAATGAGCTCCCAAAATCCATTTGTACAGTAGGGATAAATACTTATCCACTGCCTGAAGCCCCATAGATTACCCAGACCTCCTAACTGACACCTATGTTAGGGTGTCACCCACAGGAAACCTAGGCTGGTTTCCCAGCTATCAGTCTGGGGTCATGAGCTCCCCCCTTGTTCAGATCATCTGTTTCTGTGGGTTTCTCCAGCCTGGTATAGAACCCTTTGCTCATCACTCCTCCCTCTCTGCAGCTGGATTCCAGAGTTCAGCTCAGTGTTTAGCTGTGGCTGTCTGCCTTTGCTTCCATCATCTGCTGGATGAAGGTTCTAGGATGGCATAGAAGGTAGTCATCAATCTCATTATAGGGGAAGGGCATTTAAGGTAGCCTCTCCACTATTTCTTAGGTTGTTAGTCACTACTGTAATTTAAAAATCTTGACTTCAGATGTCCTTGCTCAGTCTGAGAGGCATATCCCTATCCCTTGTCCAGTTGGAGACTCTCGGCACTTTGGCAGGCCATGCAGCTTTCTTAGAGAGAGGTTAAAAGAACTTTCTCAGAACCACAGAGCTCCCAACTTTTGGTCTGGGATATGACCCCAGAAAGTGTCACACAGTAGGCTGTCCCAGGCAGGCCACTCCTCTTTAGTCTGACTGGTCTTTGTTCTCCCGACAGGAGTCAGGACAGTGTGTCTTCTTCCGAGAAGCCCTCCTTAACTGAACCAGACCTCATTAAACAGACCTCTGCTCTCACATGACCTCTGTCCTCCATCAGAGCATTGGTCAAATGCTGTCACGGTGTCTGTGTCTCTGAGGCCCAGCCATGCTCTCTGTATGGGAAAGGGTGACAATGAGGGCTTTGTAAATGACTGTCTCTGAGCTCATGGGGAGGCGTGTACATAGACTCAGTCATGCATGTACATTATGCAGATACGGCCTATAGAGTGAGGGAGAACCTTCTAGAATGTGAGGGATTGAGCCGGTGTGGACAACCCATCTCCCCACCCCTAAGCAAACATAAAATTACTAGAATCGATATTGACATGTGCTTGACAGCCCTGGGCATCTTTCGTGTTTTTCTATTTGGGGAATATTTCTATAGTAAATGGAACAAAATAGAGTCATAAAATGGAAGATGGAAGGAAAAAGATTGAAAATTTTAAAACATCAAGATCACTTCCCAGGAGATAAGGTTATCAAATAACTTTTTACTTAGGTGAGACAAATGGGTGTGATAAGAACGTTGGGGTGGAGCTAGGGGTGGGTCCAGAGGTGAAGCCATACTCAGCACCAGAAAATAAATAAAAATAAGTGTGTGTGTGTGTGTGTGTGTGTACACTAATATGTTCAACTTCTCAACTAGTAAAGTGAATGAAAGGGCATAATCTTTTTCAGTTACACAAACTGCAAGAAAGGAAAAAAGAGTTTTAAATGAATAATAAATAAAATGTACAATGAGTCACTGTAAGTCAAGTGCATGCCACAATAGAGTAAACAGAATTGTTTCAAAGCAGAGACTCTGAGAGCTGAGATGTGTCCCAGTTGGTAATGTGCTTGATTGGCATTTGTGGCACCCTTGTTTTAATCCTCCCCACCCCTCCCCACCACACCCACATACTGAGCATGTATGTGCATGCCTGTATTCTTAGCACTGGGGAGTTGATGGCAGAAGGATCAGGAGTTCAAAGTCATCCTTGGTTCCATTAGGAGCCCAAGGCCTAGGCTACATGAGACCCTGTCTGAAAGTCAAACAGCTGGAGAGATTGCTGAGTGGGTAGTAGAGTTTGTTGTACAAATATGATGACCCCAATTCAAACCCATGGCACCATGTCAAAAGCTAGGCATGGCTGTGCAAACCCATTACCCCAGGCTTCTAGGTGCACAGATAGGCAGACGTGGGGGCTCAGTGGCAATCAATCTAGCTGAAACAGCAGGTTTAGTGCGAGACTGTGTCTCAAGGAAATAAGATGGAGGGTGAGAGAGGAATGGACACCAAATGTCCTCCTCTGGCCTCTTATGCAACATACATGGGTGTGTGATCATGCATGTATACACACACCCCCACACATACACACATACACATACCCACACATACTCACACATACTCACCCACACACAGACACACAGACACTTACAGACTCACAACGCAGACACATACTCACAGACACTCACAAACACTCAGACACACTCACACATACTCACCCACACACAGACACACACACACACTCACAGACTCACAACAGACACTCACAAACACTCACACACACTCACACATACTCACACACACAGACACACACACACTCACAGACTCACAACACAGACACTCACACACACACACTCACACATACTCACACACACACAGACACACACTCACACAGACTCTGGGCTGAGCATGTGGGAAGCCCTGGATTCGACTTTGTAAAACGAAGCTCCTCGTTTTGATGAAGGAAGGCCGTCAGTTGTATCTGCTCATCAGAGGCGAGCCGTGAGATAATAAGTATGCAAAGGGCAGAAGTGAAGGGCAGAAAATATACATTCACAAATCTCCCCAGGACAAAACTGGGAGCAAGATAGCCACAGGGGGCGGGAGCTAAAATGGAAGCACTGTTGGTGACAAAGAAGTTCATTTACTTAATGTTAGACACGAGACATTAAGTAGTTACAACTTGCAAAACAGTCTCCTGTTAAAAACAAAAACAAAACCCAAAAACCCTGATATTCTTGCAGGAAGAAATCGTCAAGCCAAACCCACGTTTTTGGTGGGATACGTATCATTACGTAGACTTCAGAAACTAAGTAGACACCAATTATTAGACTCCCATGACCTATCTCATAAGAACCCCATTCCCAACAACTAGAAAAATGCACACATTTTCCCTTGGATATGCCAGAAAATCTCATGGAGGTGAATAAATCTTCCCCCAGATGTAGACATGTACGGGACAGAGGGACAAGCATGTGGAAACAGCTGCTGTTAGCTCCCCCAGAGACAGCCAGGTGGGGGGCGGCCAGGTGTTGAGCTAACTAAACGCTTCCTGGCCCACGACTGTGGACAGTTAATATGCTGTCTGATTCTCACTTTCCTTATGTGAAAAATGTTGACTTGGGATCCGTGAACCACAAAGGCCAGCAGAACTGACATTCCTGCCTCCAGGGCTTCCTACACACTCTCTTGCCATTACTCAACCACTATCGGATAAAAAGCGGCTTGGACAGAACTGAACTTAGTGCATGGCTGTATTCTGATAAAACTTTATTTAAAAAAAAAGACAGACATGGTGTTAGGGAGACGGTTCAGCCGATAGTGTTTGCTGTACAAGCGTGAGGACCTGAGTTTGGCTCCCATCACCCGTGGAAGCATGCGCCTATAACCCCAGCTCTGGGAGTTGGGGAAATAGAGATAGGGAGATCCCTGGCACTCGCCGGCCAGTCCGTCTAATTCAAACATTGACCTCCAAGTTTAGTAAGAGATCCTGCCTCAGAATAAGGGCTGGGGGAGGGAGCATGGTCCGGTAATTAAGCAGTTGCCACTCAAATGTGAGGACCAGAGTTCAGATCCCCAGAACCCACATAAAAGCTGGACAGGCATGGTAGCTGCCTGTATTCCCATCATTCAGGAGGCAGATGAGATCCAGGACTGGCTAACCAAACAGGCTGGAATTGATAAACTCTGGGTTCAGTAAATAGAGTGGACAGCTATCATGAAAGATGTCCTGCTTCTGGCCTCCATGGGTATATGCACGTGAGCGTGCGCGCGCGCGCGCACACACACACACACACACACACACACACACACACACAATTAAGTAAGGTAGAAATCAATAAAGTCACCTGGGCAGGGGCAGAGAGAGAGAGAGGGCTTAGCATTTAAGAGCTCTGAATGCTCTTTCAGAAGACCTGGGTTCAATTCCCAGAACCCACATGGCAGCTTCCAACCATCTATAACTCTAGTTCCAGAGGATCTGACGCCCTCTCTTGTCATCCATGAGTACTGCATGGTTCATATACATGCAGGCAAAGCCTTCATACACTGAAAAATAAAATAAATCAATATTAAGAAGTCACCTGATGTTGATATCTGGTCTCTACACACATGCATTATGTGTGCATGTACACACACACACACACACACACACACACACCCCAAAGGTAAGGGCTAAACCTGGCTGCCTAGTGATAGTTTCACAGCCTCCAAGGCAGGTAGCTCCTGGTGCGCCTCAGTTGGATTGTGCTGATGCAAAGAATAATAGCTGTGGGTGACAAGGGTCACACAGGAGAGGCTCAATAACCAGCACCTATTCTGTTCCACTTTGTCCTACGAAGCAGATTCTCATTATGTAGCCACGACTGGCCTTGAACTCTCAATCCTTCTTCCATCGCCTACATGCTGGGATTACAGGTGTACACCGCCATGCCAGGCTAGGAAGCACCTGTTCTGACAGTGGGCATATTCAGAAGATGAGCACGTGTGGGCAAGGACACACAGGCGTGTGTGTATGTGTGTGTGTGTGTGTGTGTGTGCATTTAAAGACCAAGATAAACATGTGAACAGTTAGTGCACACACAGGAAACATGCATGTGAGCAGACATGCTTTCACATATGCAAGCACATCGGCTAGGACAAAATGGTAAGAATATTGGCCGGCTGCACACAGTGACATATGCCTGTAAGCCCTTGCAAGACGGAGGAGGGAGAATTGCCAGTTTATGGTCAGTGTGGGTTGTTTAGCAAAACCCTTTCAAACAAAAAGACAAGCTCTTAATCCCAACACTCAGGAGGCAGAGGCAAGAAGATCTCTGTGAGTTCTAGGCCAGCCTGGGCTACATTGTGAGTTCCAGGACAGCCTGAGCTACATAGTAAGACCCTCTCTTAAAAAAAAAGAAATAACCCCCTTCTCCCCATCTCCACATATTGTAAAAGTACATAGTTGGTGTCTTTTACAAGGCTGCAAATGACTGCAAGGACATACTAATACAGTTCTCAGTGCCCTGCTCAGCACACAGTAGGCATTCAGAGAAACAGGTTCTGGATCACGGTATGAGGGACATCAATGCCTCACGCATTCGCACGTGCACCCATGATATGGCTTTGTGAGCTTCTTTCCAAAGCCAGGATAATGAGGAATTCGTCTTCATTGCTAACAGGTGTTTATGACAAGCCTGATGAGGATGCAGCTCAACTTCCTCATGAGCCGACGGGCAAATGAGGAGAAGAGCAGTTTTAATCCCTGTCACGTCTCCCAGGCTGGAGGACATGTGCTGAGTTGGAATTTTAACTTCATCCTTCCTCCCTCCCTCCCTCCCTCCCTCCCTCCCTCCCTCCCTCTCTCTCTCTCTCCCCCCCTCTCTCTCCCTCCCTCCCCCCATTCCTCTTCCTTCCCTCCCCCTCCTCTCTTTTGACACTTCCATTCCAGAAACATCTGTGAGATAAAACAGAGCAGGTCTTATGAATTCAGCTCAGACTCGTCCCTAGCTCCCACCCCAAGTGAGGGAGACATGAATCACCAGCCCAGGGCCCAGTGGTCCCGCAGAGTGGCCTCTCCGGTGGGGGCCTGGCCTTTCCCAAAGTCACTGCTTTTGAAGTCTTGAAGCTGTCTAATGGGCTGCACGCTACAGAGAGAGTGTATGTGTGTGTGTATGTGTGTGTGTGTCCAAGGGCTGCATGCTGGGAACTCAGCCTGGGCACCAGGTGGGGGTCAGCCACTTGTTCCCAGGGCTTTCAGAATCCAATGCAGCACCAGGCTCCGGGAGTAGAAAGAAAGGAGCCCCCACCCCGCTCGCCTTGCTTCTCCCGGCTTCCCCATCGTTTGGATGCGGTAGTGTTATGACTGGTTATCACATGCTCTATAAATCCATGGTGCTTTGGGTATTCTGGGCCTGAAGGAGAGACTTCTGCTGGGTCAGGAATCAAGCAGTTGGGGCTCACAGACAGCTGTTCCTCGTGCTTGACCTTCTGGGACCCTTGAGTGGCCTGTAGCTTCAGATGTCACCCAATGGCTGGAACCTTCAGTTCCTTCCCTCCCTCCCTCCCCCTCCCTCCCTTGATCCTTCCCACTGGGTCTTACCTTCTCTGTTTCAAGGATTTCAGAGATGTCATGCCTTGACCTTCGTAGCATGCACCAGGAGCCATACCTCCATTGGGTACACAGGAAGTCTGAGAAGACAAGCCTGAGTCCTGCTTTAAGGGCTAGCAGTCCCTGCAGGAAGCAGTCTGGGGCACTGGGAAGAAAGGAAGGCAGAAACCTTGTGATGTCAGTGGTGGCAGCAGCTGCACACACCTTTAATCGCTGCACACAGGAGACAGAGGCAGGCGGATCTCTAAATTCTGAGTTCCAGGACAGCCAGGGCTACACAGAGAAACCCTGTCTAGAAACAATTTAAAAACATGGGGGAGGCAGAATATTCATGTCCCTAGATTGCAACAAGTCCTATGAGGTGGGGGAAGGAAGGAGAAAGCCTGTGACTCAGATGGTTGGAGGGAGACCAGGAGAGACATTGCAGACGTGGGGGTGGGGTGGGGACAGAAACTTGGACCTAGGATGTATTTGCACACGTGAGGCAAAGGACCCAGGATGCAGGATCAGCAAAGCTCAAATCATTCAAAGGATGCCTCAGTCAGAAGGGTCCTAACTGTACTCTATCCCTAGCCAAGCTCTATGGAAAATGCCACTAAACCTAAAGATGAGAAATAGTTTTTTCAGTGTCTAGGGGACCTGGATCCCACATCTCTACCCGTGGTCATCTCTCCTGCACACAGGTCACCTGCTTTCTTTTGTGTGGCAAGCAAAAAATGATGTGGCATTTACAGCTAGGTAGGAACTCTAAACTGGGAGTATAGTAGGGGGAAGACATATTTCCCTGGTCCTGGAAAGTCCAAGCCCATTTTCCAGGTAAGGACACTGAGTCACAGGGAAACAATAACACCAGTGAAAGTGTGCATTAAGATGAAGTCAAAGCAGCCATGGTAGTACACACCTGAAATCCTAGTCCTTGAGAGATGGAGGCAGGAGGATCAAGATTTCAAGGTCATCCTTGGCTACTTACATGAGTTCAAGACCATTATGGGCTGCTTCAAAAACAAAAAGATTAAATCAGACATGTATGGAAGGCATAGATGCCAGATTCTGCCTGGCAGTTTTCATATCCCCGTTACCCTGCCTTTCTCATGACAGCGTCAGCCTGGTCCTTCATGACTGTTCCCATCAGCTCCTCAGTTCAGCCTTCCTTTCCTTTTCCCCAGAATCCTTAGCAACATAGGCTATCCCTCACCCTGCTCCAAGAGCTCACAAGGAATTGGATCCTGTTTATCCAGCTGGTGTAAGCCAAGCCAGGGTCACGGGCCAGTCCTTGGAGAACTGTCATCCACTTGACAGTTGGCACCCCACTGTTCAGGTCTATAGCCCCTTGTCTCCTCATCTAGCTACCCCCTTTCTGAGGGGCTACACAAGGTAGGGCTTGGTTTCCCAAGAAAGGGAGCTAAGTTGTGTTACATCCTTGCTTGCCTCCGCTCTTTCTTCTCTCCTAAAAGCAGAGGTGGCTGGGAAAATGTAGAGCCCAGACTGGACAGGTGTCTAGTGAAGGCCAGGGAGGCAGAGCAGGAGACCCTGAACCTTATCCCAGCCCAAAGTGACCCTAGGAGGTGACACAGCTCCTCTGGGTAACAGTGTGCTAGTTCATCAGTTGAGGACAGTGACTGCCCTTAACTCACCATGAAGTACAAGAGCCAATGTGAAATGTTTGTGGATTCAGAGTGCAATATGGTTGGTGTTAGTAGCCCAAGCCAGGAGTCCACAGACACAAGGGACAGTGTAGTCCACCATGCTGTGGCTCTGGGCAGGTATCTATACTACTCTGGGAGCATGTCTACATTTCCAGTTTAACTCTGTTGCCCTATGCTGAAATAAGCCCAGTTCTCACTTACAGAGGCACATGATTAACTACAGACGATCATTCTCAGCAGGCATTTATTGAGCACCTGCTATGTACCAAGTGCCAGGCAGGTGTGTGACTTCTGTCCCCAGAGGAAATGCATACTCAAGAGGGTGTGGCACCCAAGGTCCCACAGTGTTGGATAAAATTGATTTTAAATTGCAGGTGCAGGGGGTGGGAGGAGCTAAAGAACAAAGTGGGGCCTGGAGGTGTGGCTAGTTGGTAGAGCACCTACCTGACACGCACAAAGCCTTGGATTTCATTCCCAGCACCACACAACTGGATAGACGTGGAGATGGGATTACCTTCCACTAGGCAGGAGAATTGGAAAGAAATTCAGGGCCATTTTCAGCTACATAGCAAATTTTAGGCCAGCATTCTCTAGAGACCCTGTTTTGAAATACACACACACACACACACACACACACACACACACACACACACACACACACGGAGAGAGGGAGGGAGGGAGGGAAGGAGAGAGAGAGATTCAGAAAAAAATGTAGTTAGGCATTGCTGGTTTAAACTCAAACCAAGACATTCAATTATACATTGTTACATTGTATCCTCCATAGTTCACAAAGAAGCAGAGGACTTTGCCAGGATGCAAGAAATGAGGTGTACCCATTGTCACCCCTCTCTTGTGCTCAGGGCAGACACCACAAATAGATTAATTCTCTTCCACCCACTCCAGATGCTATTTCAGGATCCTTCCTAATGTAGTCCAGGCAGCCATCACCTGGCTGATGAGAGTTGGGAGGCAAGATGAAGCTCTGAAGACTGCCCTAAGGTGTGACCAGATGGTCAAGCCTGGGACCCAGAGTGAGGTGTTCTCTTCCACTCTGCCCTCCACACATTCTCTCAGGAAAGCCCACCACATGCCCAGCTTTATATGAAACTCAAAGGTAAAGAAAGCCTGGTTATTCTCAACAAGAGGTTCAGAGTCAGACAAGGTCCCAGAGTTACGGTGTGGAAGCATCCTGGGTCTTCAGGGACAAGTGTGTGTGTGGGGGGGGACACAGTGTGAGGAGCTTAGTTACTTTTCTGTCGCTGGGATAAAATGCTGACAAAGCAATGTATGGGACACAGGGCTTGTTTTGGCTTACAGTTTACCTCCAGAGTTCTATCTTGGAGGATGATGAGGCATGATGGCAGGACTACAAGGCCAGCCCATCACATGCTTCAGCACTTGGAAACCAGAGACAGACAGACAGACAGAGAGAGAGAGAGAGAGAGAGAGAGAGAGAGAGAGAGAGAGAGAGAGAGAGAGAGAGCAGGAAGTGGGCCCAAGCTCTAAAACCTCAAGGACCACCCCCATTTCACACCTTTTCCAAACAATGCCACCAGCTGGGGACAGTGTTCAGATACAAGACCCTAGGGGGTGCATTTCACATTCTGACCATCACAGTGTGGACAGGGAAGGCTTCTCAGAGGAGGGGATGTGCAAATTAATACTCTGCCAGTAAGCAAATTACAATTCATGGGGTCAAGTGCAGGATTTTCATGTACATAGGTTTCTTGGAGCTGAATCTTTAAACTATGAGACCAGGTGATGGTGTCATAGATGAGGTCACCAGCCCTGGTAGGACAAGGCAGGGTCCTGTTTGTTACTAGCTGGGACTTGAACCTATCACAGTGCCTGGCTGACTTATAAAGGTGAATCTTGATTGGTAGATGGATGGGTGGGTGGAATGGGTGAGTAGGAAATGGATGAAGAATGGAATGAAATTAATAGGATAGACAGATGAGTGATGAATGGATGGGAGGATGGACAGATGGTTAGATAGAATGGATGACTGGGAAGAGAGATGAAGAATGGAATGGAATAGGATGGATGGAGGAGGAGGCAGATGTTTGGATGGATGAAAGAATGGATAGATGTGGGTGGATGGATGGATGGGTGGGTGGGTGAGCGAATGGATGTGAATAACACCAATCCACTAAGAAGTGTACTGTTCTGTAATGAAGGTAGTTGGAGGGTGCTGGGCTGCTTCCTCAGCTTATTGACATCTTATCTAAGTGGTCACCATGTCATTCTTTGCAGCTTTCTTGGGACACATGCTTTGCTATCTGTTCCTGTCCTGCCGTACATAAATGGCCTTGCTATTCCACCTGGTGCTGTTTAAGTCTATGCAGAGCAGGAAGGAACCTGGAATCAAAGGGGAGCCTGGTACCAAAGAGACCATGCCCTCATTACCAGAGGTGGGGATCTGCCCAGTTCCGCCATCAATCCCTTCCTGCCTCCTATAGCCACTTCCTGCGCTGAGCCTCACTGTCCTCATCACCCTCTTGAGTCATGAGGGTAGAAGCAGGGAAGCAGATTGCCCTAAGTAGGCCCAGGCTCAGGACAGGGACATCCGTGTGAGCTGTGCTCCACACACTCCTGCCATGTCTGTCACAATAAGGGAATGCCCACTGCTGGGTGAACTCTAGAAACAGTCCTGTGTGTCTGGGGGATTTTATTTGAATTCATTGGGCCCTTCCTGGCATGGGCTGAGTTTGGAAGGAATGAGCCAGTAGGATCAGGGCCAGATCCAAGGATTCCAGGAAGGGTTTTGGGGGCACCACGTCGCCTGGGGACCAAGATGCTGTGTTCCCCTCCAAGGAAGCAGGAGGACCCTAAAAATGGAACAAGAAGCTGCCAAAAGCCACTTTCTTCCCTTCCGACTTATTGCCAAGGAGCGGCGTGGCCACAGGCTCTGCAAGGCTCTGCTGGCCCCCTGGGCACTTGTCCCAGAAGCCTAATTACCCACTCTCACTGGGCTGCCAGCTCACAGATTGAGGGCCATGGAGAGCTGCATGTAAAACAGGCAGGCATGGAGGAATGCCTCCAATCCTTCCCGGGAGGATGCCATAACACCCTGCCTCTTAGCCCTCACATTGAACTCGCTCAGAGTCCTGATTAAGCCTGACCTCTTCCTGCACCTCATCCTCATGGCCCTGTCTATCCATGGCCATCTCAGTCATGGACACAGTGAAGCCTCCTCAGTGGCTTCCCTGTTCATTGCAGCCCATTTCTCACTGAACACGTGGAGGGGCCCATTCCAATCACAGGCCACTTTGAAAAACCAGCCAGGACCCTTGGGTGTCCCATTGTAGGGAAAGCAAGCCTGTTCTCTTCCCCATGGCTATGAAGCTCCACCTCCTTCCTCCTGCTCTGACCCTATCCACCAGCCTGCTCCCCTTAGCTGTCCTCCAGTCTACCCAGGCTGCTGTCCCTAATAACGCACCCTGTCTGCCCAGCCTACTCCCCTTAGTCCCCTCTCCAGCCACCCAGACTTGTAGATCCTCCAACACCCGCTCCTAAGAGGGGCCTTGGCAAACTCGAGTCCCTCCACAATCATCTCTTCTCTGTGTTGTCTACACTAGGAAGGCCAGCTCAGGTGTCCCCTCAGGGAAGTCCCCCCTCATCTAAAGCCCCCCCTTCCCTGCAGCCTGCAACAATCTCCCTGTATGTTTTGTGTGTGTGCATGTGTGCATACAGAGATCATAAGACAACGGGCAGGAGTCACCTCTCGCCTTCCACCGTGTGGGTTCCAGAATCGAACTCCAGTCGTCGGGCTTGGTGGCAGATGCCTTTACCTCCTGACCCATTCTGCTGCCTGCCGTGTACACATCGATTCTGTTTGTTGCTCATTATTCTTGCCTAATTCCAGGCTCCCATGTAGGGACCGAATGTGTTTGATGTGTTACTGTGTGAGTAGCTAGTGTAGTGGAGCTTGATCCTAGGGCCTCGAGCATGCTAAGTAAGTGTTCTACCACTGAGCAACACCCAGTGGGTCATCTTCTCTTCTTTTTTGTTTTTTTTTTCCCAGACAGGGTTTCACTGTGTAGCCCTAGCTGTCCTGAAACTCTGTAGACCTAGTGCTGGGATTAAAGGCATGTGCTGCACCACCTAGCCCATCTTCTCTTCTTAAAGGTTTATTTTATTTATCTTATTTTATGTGTTTAAGTATTTGCTTGTACATATATATATATATATACATATATATATATATATTTGTGCCAAGTGCCCAAGGCAGGAAAAGGGTATCAGATCTCCTGGAGCTGGAGTTACAGGTGGTGGCAGCCTCCATGTTGGTGCTGAGTACTGAGCCTGAGTTCTCTGCATGAGAGGCAAGTGTTCTTAACCACTGAGCTGTCTCTTTAACCACCCAGCAGCCACTGTCTGCCTGCCTGCCTGCCTTCCTTCCTTCCTTCCTTCCTCCTTCCTTCCTTTCTTCCTTCCTCCTTCCCTCCCTCCCTCCCTTCCTGCCTTTTCTCCTCTTTTTTTTTTTGAGACATGTTATTATGTGGACTCAAACTCAGAATGTAGCCAAGAATGACCTCAGTCTTCTGGTCTCCCATCCCCACCTCCTGAGTGCTAGGATTACAAGTGTGCGTAGGTGCCTGCCCATTTTTGCTCACTCTGTAACCCAGGCTGACCTTGAGCTTGTGATTTTACTGCCTCAGCCTTCTGAGTGGCTGGGCTTACAGGTGTACACCGTCAGCCCCCACTATAGGTGTCATTTCCGCTAGATGAAAGATTCATTAAGGACAAACAGTTGGTGTTAATGACCATTGACTGAGTCCCTGCAGGCCCATGGCACCGCCTGCCTGCAGCCTCATTTTATTCTCTGTGCAAAGCTCTGCTAGGGAGTGTTCCACTCTATAGCCAAGAAAACTGGAGCTCTGGGGGTTCAAGCAATTCCACCAAAGCCACTCAGAGTCAAAATGCAGCCTGGGTCTGTAGAGAGAAGCCTTTTCCTTGTCAGCCGCTGTGGTTTTTCCCCGCCAGTTGCCTGGGCTCTGCTGCGTTGTAGTCCCCAAATAACACACAAGACGCTGTATTAATTATGAAGCTATTGGACTTGCTTGTTTCTTACTGGCCAGCTCTGACTTAAGTATTTAACCCATAATTGTCAATCTAAGTATTTCTCTTACCGGAGAAAAATTCCGGACATCTTACTTCTCTGGCAGGCTACATCGTGACTCCCTGTGTTCCTCCTTCCCAGAGTTCTGCTTGACTCCTAGTCCCACCTATTTTGCTTCCCTATTGGCCAACAGTGCTTTATTGACATATACACAGGGCTTCCCCCATCATGGGTCTGTGACCCCTAACACCCTGCTCTGGGGTCTGTGCTTTTAAAGAGGGTGTCAGCACCCTTTTCTCAGAACTAGAGGGTGCTCGGAAGAACTTGGCCAGTAAAAGCTGAGGGTGACCTTGGTCCCCATACTGTTGTTTCTTTTGTAGGGGTGCACTGGGATCCACTATGTGCTGGGGGCAGGAAGCTATACAGTATAACAGCAAGATCAGGACAGGGAACAACCTCAAGGGAGAGGAGATCACAGGAAGAATAAGTAGCTTATGAAGCCAAACATGGTAGTTCATGCTTGTCATCCCAGCACCTTGCAAGTTCAAGGCCAACCCAATCTACCATCCACAAAACAATAACAAAAATAACAGCTGTCACCTGGCATGTACCAGACATTTTCTTGAACCCTCAGCAGCGTTCCTAGTGTCTCCTGGATAGTAACCATCTTCTTGACAACCCCAGGAAGGAGGGTATTGTGCCCAGTTTCCAGGTGGTAAAACTGAGGCCTGGGGAGGAGTAGTGGTTGGGAGTGTGGTGAGACTTGAGGAAACACAGTCAGGAGGCCTGGTTTCAGTGTGCACACCAATAACCACTGCACCAAACTGCTTCTCTGTAGGCACAGAGCCAAGCATAGCCTCAGGAAAGGTTCCCAACCCAGGGTGAGGCCTCCACAGCCTGATATTTCAGGTCCAAACTGATCCAAGTCCTTCAGAGTCCTTAGTCAGGTGTAGTGGGCACCAGTTCCAGTCCTGTCCCCTCCACTCTGTGCCCCTGTAGTCATTTGTTAGCTCAGTTTCCCACACTGAGCACAGGCCCTTGAGTCGGGTGGCTGGAAGTCCCTAGCCCTTCCCGTGGCCCTTAGTGTATGTTCCTGGCTACTCAGATGTTTAGAAACCCAATGTCATCTGCTATAGATAGAACTCAGTTTCACTGGGATGCTGCAATGATGGAAGGTGACAGCTGAGCACGGCCCAACCCAGATGTATCCCCATTTCTTAGGTGACAAGCTATATGAGTGAGAGGAAGCATGTGACATCTGGTTCCTTTTAGACCCCTGCTCTGAGGAGGGGAGAGAGCTTAAGTGTTTTCTGTGCAAGCATCAGGACCTGGGTTCAAGCCTTAGCACCCACATATAAAGTCTGGTCCATGGCCTGAAAGATGGTTCAGCTGGAAAAGGCACTTGCCACCAAGCCTGACGACTTGAGTTCTATACCCAGCACCTACTTGGTGGAAGGATAAAATCTACTCCTACAAATTCTCCTCTAATATACACATATGTGCCACAGTGTGTACACACACACACACACACACACACACACACACACACACACACACACACGATAGATAGATATTTTAAAAGTTAAAGAGCTAGTTGTGGTGGAATGCATTTATATCTCAGCACCATAGAAGCAGAGATGGGAGGACCCCTGGGGCTGGCTGGCTAGACAGACTAGCCTAGTTGGCAAGCCCCAGGCAACTGAGAGACCCTGTACCAAGAAACCCAGGGGGAATGTACCAAAGAACAAGCCTAAAGGATGTCATCTGAGGTTGTCCTCTGACCTCCAATGTGAATGCACATACATACACACATATACATGCAACCACACAAATACATGTGCACATGCACACATACCTGTGCACCCACACAAACACATACAGGAACACAGAAAATCAAACTCCTGCTCTGCCACTTGGGACCGGTGACACTGGACATGTGATGTCCCTCCTGGCACCTGGCTTCCCTGTCGGCTGAGACTGTTACAGGATCCTTTGAGATCCTGTGAGTTCATCCACATAAGGGTACTTAAGACATGAAACACCAACCATAAGCTGCTATTTATCAGATTACAATGCTAAAATACTAGTACTGACCTCTCGCAGCCATAAAGAAACTCTTCCAAACACTGTTTCCTTCAGGTCAGCGAATGCAAGGTAGGACGGACATTGTGATCTGGGGCCCTCCTTGGTGACTAGTGGGTTCTCTCTGTGGGCTGTCGTTCATCAGAAGTTGTTTCCCTGCCCTTCATCCTTGGTTTTCTTAGGGATTAGAGCCCTTCTCTGTGGGTGCTGAGCTAAGTGCTTGTCGAGTTTATGAGCTTTCAAAGCCACTTTTAGGAACAATCGACACCCGTTTTTATAAGGGCTGAGATAAGAGAAGGGTTTATGAGATTAGAAAGTTGTCATCATCTCCCGCGTTAACATTTGCTTCTCTTGGTTTCTTCCACTTTTACCAAACCATGGCACATGCAGGGAACAGCAGCCCCAGGCCTCATAAACACAATCTTCAAATAAAGAAGACATTTAGGGGCTGCTCAGCTGAGGCTCTGTTGATTGGTGATTGCTCCAAAACACCAGGACTGGGCAATTGTATGGTAAAGTCTCCCGGCTGCTGGCCTAAGATCTCTTGCACTAAAAACCTCTGCTGCTTGCTCACTTATAGTTTTCAACTTTTGACCTTTTAAAACCGAGGAGGTGTGGGCTTCCCGTGCCCACATGAGTGTTTGCAAACAGCATGGGCGTGCGTGTGCATGTGTGTGTGTGTATGTGTGTGCATATGCATGCGTATTCATGTGCTCCTGTATGTGAAAGTCAGAGGGCAACCTCAGGTGTCGTTCCTTAGGAGTTATCCACCTTGGTTTTTGAGTCAAGGTCACCACTTAACAAATAGGCTATTCTAAGTGACTAGCTGTCGCTCAGGGATCCTCCTGTCTCCACCTCCCCAGCACAAGGGGTACAGTTGCATACCGCTGTGCCTAGCTTTTTATATGAATTTTGGGGATTGAACTTGGGTCTTCACACTTGTCTAGCAATCATTTTGCCAAATGAATTATCTATCCAGCCCTCCCTGGAAGCAGCTTTAAGGGTGGGTGGGTGGGTGGGTGGGTGGGTGTAGGTGTGGTGTAGGTGTGAGGAGGGTGTTTGCGCTCACACACAAGAGTGCAGTTCAATTAGACTCCAGAAGAGGATTCCCTGGAGCTGTGGTTATAGATGTGCAGTGTGGTAGTGAGCAGTCCAGAGGAGATACTAGGAATGAACTCGGGTCCTCCGCAAGAGTAGTATGTGTTCTTAACCACTGAGCCGTCTCTCCAGCTGCCAAAGCAGGTTTTTAAGAAGCCATTTGTCCTGGGGAGTGTTTGGGTTCAGTTGAACCTGTAGGGGCCTGTGTAAATGGCACCCACACTACTGGGTTCCCCCTCTGCCTTCCCAGTCAAAGGTCAAATGGCCTCCTGCAGCCAGGGGACTCCAAGCTTCAGGTTGGGGGAAATCTCAAGGTGTCACATTATTTGCCTTGTCCTACTGACCCTGGATCTTTCCAAAACAGACTCATGGTTCTGGCTACAGGGAAGGAACTGGAGGTTTTCCAGCCGTGATGTCTCCCAGATACACCTTCACTAGGCTGTTCTCTCTGCCCAGCACACACACAGACACACACACACACACCACACACACACACCACATACACACACACACCACACCACACACACACACACATACCACACACACACACACACACCTTTCATTCTTTTGTCTTGCTTTATCTCCCAAGCCTGCTCAAGTGCCAGCCCCTCCTGGTAATAGCAACACTTAAGGCCATCTCCTGGGGAATGGAAAGATAGCTCAGTGGTTAAGAGCACTTGCTACTCTTGCAGAGGACCCAGGTTTGGATCCCAGCACTCACACAGTGGCTCATAACTGCCTAAAACTCTAGCTCTAGAGGTTGGTGCCCTCTTCTGACTCCTGTGACCCCTGTACACATATGGCAAACATACATACATACATTCATGGCCATACACATAATAAAGTAAACCTTTAAAAATATTTTTAGTTCTGGGTTCCCAGAGCGATGTCTCTTGCCCTCAGGTTAGACTCCAAAGAGCTTTGACACCCCCCCCAGGCCCAGGGGAGGAAGTTGTAGGTTGAGTTAAAGCTCCTCCATGTCCAGCCTCAAGTGGAAGCCCCTCCCTTCCCTGTGCTCACACTGGGGCACCTGGCTGTCTCCTCTACTGGTGGAAGTGCTAAGAGGCTGTAGGTCCTAGCCATGAGAGCACCTAACCCGTAAGGGGTTCCTTGGCTCCACTACAAGGTACCTTTTCCAGATAGGACATAAAAAGAAGCTAACTAAGTTACCCTGAGGTTAGCAGTGAGCCAGAGTCCAGAGCTGGATGGTGACCCTCCAGGGACATGCAGCCTCTCCACATGGGCTCTGCCGTATAGCAGGTGTTCAATAAATGGTGGTACTTGGTGGGCGTTGTTTGGTTGTTTTTGCTCGTTTGTTTATTTTGGGGACAGGACCTTGTGTATCCTAGGATGGCCTTGAACACACTATATAGCTAAGGACGACCTTAAATTCCTGATCTTTCTGCCTCCACCTCCTAGTGTTGGGATTAGAGTTATGTACTGCCACACCCAAGGCAGGGCTGGGGATCAAATCCAGGACTTGTGCATACTAGGTGAGCACTCTCACAGCTCAGCCCCAGGCCACTGGGGAGATGGGGAAAGGCTGAGACGAGGACTAGTCACCCCAGCAGGACCCCTGCAGAGGATCGCCCCAGCCTTCCCAATGCCTGGAAGATACAACTCCAGACTCCATCTCTGGAACAAAAGGCCTTTGTGACATGGTGACCTCCTTCCTTTGACTGAGTACCTCTTCACATCCCATTCTGGCCTTGGCCAACTCTTCATTCCTTAACACCATGTCCAATGACCCTGCCTCTGGAGAGTCTTTCATGGCAACCCTTGCTTGTCATACTCACTGTCCCCTGCCAAACGGTGAGCCTCAATGCTCGGTACTGTGGCTTGTGACAGGTTCCTTCCACAGAGTGGGTAAAGGACAGACACAAAGTGGTCACTGAGAAAAGGCCGTTCTGATGGTGGACTCAAGTCTCTGCTGGCCTGGAGGCTAGAGTCCAGGGATATTAGAAGAGTAACTCCTATTTCCCAGGGACTGTGATAAGGCAATGCTGTAGGCAAGAGGGACCTGCAGGGCTCTGTAGTAATCTAGCCGATGCGGCTGCCAAGGTCAAACCTGGGGGATTATCCCAAGTATCCCCAGCACTACCAAGAGATGCGGCTGCCAAGGTCAAACCTGGGGTATTATCCCAAGTATCCCCAGCACTACCAAGAGATGCGGCTGCCAAGGTCAAACCTGGGGTATTATCCCAAGTATCCCCAGCACTACCAAGAGATGCGGCTGCCAAGGTCAAACCTGGGGTTTTATCCCAAGTATCCCCAGCACTACCAAGAGATGCGGCTGCCAAGGTCAAACCTGGGGTATTATCCCAAGTATCCCCAGCACTACCAAGAGATGCGGCTGCCAAGGTCAAACCTGGGGTTTTATCCCAAGTATCCCCAGCACTACCAAGAGATGGCTGTGGGCAGAGAACAAGCCTGACACGTCCTGTCAGCTGTCACTTAGTGGACTTCCTTATTGGGAGCTCCAAGGGAGCAGGAGAACGCCGGGCTGGCTTCCCTTCTACTCTTAAGGCCTACGACCACACTGTGTTTTCAGCATCTTTTGGCTTGTGGTCAACTCAGACCCCCAAATCTTCCCCCGGGATGGCTGCCAAGCCACACCGTGTACATTTGATTTATGGCTGAGGTTCTCTGAGGCTACTCGTGCTCCCCAGAAGCCAACAGGAGTAGGGTGATGGTCTCTCTCTGTACCCATATGAAGGGGCCTCCAAGTGAATGTGAGTTGGCTCCTCCTCCCCTCTCCTCCTCCTCCTGTGCATTTCCTAATCCTTGCTCTCTGGGGGACTCAATGCTGAGTCCTTTCCAATCAGGGTTTTTCTTAGCATTCAAGTCATAGGCACCCAAGAGGCAAGCAGACAAACCTCTCAGGAAGTGGTGGTTCTGGAAACCATCCAGGGGAGACAGGGAGAGAAGCAGACAGGGGTGGAAGACTGAAGCCATTGTGTGTGGCATTTATGTGTCCCATGGATGGCACTGAGTGACACTGAGCCTCCGTTTCTCATCCGTAGAAGGACACATGGAGTAACAAATCCAAGTGTCCTGGCACCATTGGAACAGAAGGTCCCTGGTAGGAAGTCACTTCTAGGGCATCATTGTTTTTTTCTGTCTGGAGACATAAGCTAAGAACAGATAGGTTCTCAGCACCCGGTATCCTCTGGCTTATATCTGGTCACATCTCCTTCCCCCATGATGCCGTTTATTTATTTATGTTGCCGGACTGGCCTTGAACTAGTGATCTTTCTGTCCCTCTCCCGAATGCTGGGATTACATACGTGTGTCACTGTACCACACTGAAGTGTTAGCTGTTACTTAATTATTCTGAAACAGTGTTTCACATAGTCTAGGATACATACCCCCCAAAATGGCCTTAAACTGATCCTGTACCTCCGAAGGTCTGGGGTTACAGACAAGTACCCATTGCTCCCAATTGGTGCCATACTGGAGTATGAACTAAGAGCCTCATCCCTAACTTCTATTTATTTGTTCTTGTCTTTCTCTTTTTGGTGCTGGGGTAGAACACAAGGCCTCATGAATGCTAGGCAAGAACTCTGTCACTAAACCCCCCCAGCCCAAGGCTGTCATGGTACCTCCAGTGCTTGCCCTGGTATCCCGGACCTCGTGTCTCTGTCACCACCCATCACAGTGGAGCACGCTGTTTCCATGGCCCCTTGCCTCTTCCTCTATCTCACTCCCTAAAGTCTCCCTTCCGTGAGAGCTGGGTCCACAGCTCCTCACTGTAGCCCCAGCACCTGGCCCAGGCTCTGCAGCATACAGACCATTTAGGACTTTTGGACCATTCTAATGAAGTTACATCAGTGAAGCATGCACAGAGAGAGAATTGTTCATTCTCCATCATGAACATGGTGCTGTTCCTTTGCTGGGCCTCAGTTTCCCTCACTGTCAAGTGAGACTAAGGAGAGAAAACTTTCTTGAAGTCTGACTCTGAATGATGACTTGGGAAGGGACAGGGGACAAGACTGCATGACAGGCTGGAGAAACCACCTGCCAGGAATCTCTCCCACTCTGTCAATATCGCCACTGGCCTGGAAAAAAAATAAAACAAAATAACCACCGCACACAGGCCAGGGCCTGTGAGCTGACACTCCCACCCCAGCCCAGTGACAGGGCCTGAAAGGTGTGTAGCAGCTGCCTCTCCGGGGTGTCCCAAGGTTTGTTGCCTTAACCCAGCTCACCAAGCAGGTAAAAAATTCCAGACATGTTCTCTGCTGACAGCTAATTGTGTCCTTTATTAATGAGCCTGGTTTTCTTGGGGCAGGGGTAGGAGGGAGGTTTGCTCCAGCCCAGGACTCCCTCCGGTGGGGCCAGGACTGGATTTCTGGATCCAATAGCAGAGGAACTATTGCAGGAGGTGACCCAGAGAGAGCCATCCAGCTGGAGATGGGAGGGAACCTCCTTTGGACACCCCCAACCCCAGCAGGGGTGACAGCACCAACGGAGTGATGTAGGGACTTTGGAATCTGGTGACCCAGGGTCTGGATCTCAGTGTAGTCACTGAGGTGCAGTAAGCCACACAAAAGATATTAACAGCTCACTCACTCTGACCCCAGGCCTGGGACACCAGACCCCATCTCTATGACCTATCCCACCACATGTCAATATAGCAGCCAAATGTGCCTAGGGACTTGGGGCTGGCCCTGCCAGATGCGTCAAGCTTTCTAGACACATCCGGCTTCCCCATGGCACATGGCGATTATTATTTAACACTAGCATTCCAGCAGCCATTGAGTTCCAGTAATGGACAGCACCAGTCTGGAGAGACTTGTCATTCAGAGTTTGCAGCTGGGGATTAGGGGACACCCAATCCTTCCTTTCCTCAGAAAGAGGTATGCCGTGTGTGGCATTAACACAATGATAGGAGAAGAAGGGCTTGAAGCAGGCAGATACAGCTTGTGCAAAGGCCCCGAGGCTAGAGAAATGCCGTGGGTAGCGAGTGCGTCCATTCAGGAAGAGGGAACCTTCCGGGGTTATTGGTTTGTTTTACTCCAAGTGAGATGGAAGTTTCGGAGGCCTCCCGAACTGTTTCCTGTTCTTTGGGGTCTCTACACCCACCCATAGCCCCCACCCCACCTATAGCCTCACCCGCATCCCCCATAGGCCTACCCCTACTCCCATCTGTAACCCCACACCTACCCTCACCCATAATCTCATCCCTACCCCCACCCATAGCCCCATGCCTTCCCCCACCCACCCTTGCCGCCCCTCCTTCCATGGAGAGCTGCCAGTAGCTCCTAAAAGTAGAATGGAGGGAGGACAAGGACAAAAGCCAGAAGCTTGGTCAGGAGGCTGCCAGCGTGGTCCCGTGCCTCCTCTGTCTCTTTTTCTCCACAGTAACTTACTGTGTGGTCTTAGGTGCATTACTAGCCCTGTCTGTGTGGTGGAGTCTACAGCCATAAAACAAGGGAGGCACTTAGACAGCCGATCCTAAAAGCTCTGTGAACTTGATTTCCCGACCCCCTCCTGCCTCTCCAGCATCACCTACCTCCCAAGGGCCTTGAACTTCATGCTTCAGCAACCCTGCACTATTCTGAACTCCCGACACACACACCGTGCCATTTTCCACCCCCTGGCCTCTGCACAGCCGAGGCTTCCGCCTGCAGAGTCCTTTCCCACTGGCAGCTTCCGTCTGTGCACACACCTCTTGAAGGACTCCTCTTCCAGGCAGTCCACTTTCCTGATGCTCCTGGGCAATTTCTCACACCACCGACCCCTGATGGAAAGCTCATGATGGAAACGGATGCAGGGTTAGACTTGCTATCCCGTCCGACTGCAGCACAAACTAGCCAGATGTTCGGCCTCTGTTTCCTCATCTGTAGACATCCCTCTCACGCTCCAGGCCAAGGTGAAGACGCAGCGGCATCCTCAGCCCCCCCCCCCCCCCCCCGCACCACCCCTTGGTAGCTGCGAGGACCCAGATCAGTATCATCACAGGGGAAGGCTCGGAATGGGCACAAGAGTAGTCCTGATGGTTAGTGTAGCCCGGATCCCTGGCACAGCTCCAGATCCGCCTCCTCCCATAACCTTACAGCCCAGGGGTTGGTAGTGTTGTCCAGCCCTCCAGTTCATGCCTCCCTCTTCCATGAGGGCCTGGTCAGCCCATGCACCAGAGCCTGCAGCAACCACAACCACCCGATCCTTAGAAATGTCCTTAATTGCTTCAGTGCGGGGGAGTCACCCTGCAGGCAGATAATTAAAAAGTTCAGAGCTTGATTAATTGAGAGGAAATTGGAGGAATGGGGCTGCCTGCTGGGTGGGTAGGAGCTCTGGCCTCTTGGTGGGGAGCTGGGATATCTTGAAGGGAGGCAGGCTGTCAGGGACCGGGGCCTGACACAGGGTGCAGGGACTAGGAAGACTGAGCTGTCAAATGTCCCCCCACCATCCTTCACGTTTGCATGCTGTGAGATCCCATGTTTAGCTCTCTCAAAAACTGTGAGCTCTGTCCCCCTGAATGCCACCGAAGATAGGGGACAGCACTCCAGGCAACATGAGCCATCAGACTTGGAGCCAACTTAGGGGGCCATTCCCGAGTATTGATTCTGTGCCAGGTGACTCAGGGCATGCCCTCAAGAGGCTCCCAGCTGGGTGGGATAAGAAGGTGGGATTCTTAGTGAGGCAATCGCCAGGGATATGGGATGGGATTTGGGGGATCCAGGGTAGACCGAAGACCCTAGTCCACAGGTAAGCTAGCTAGCCTTAAGCATAAGTCTCTGCCTTCCCAGGCTATACCCACCTCTCAGTGACTAACATGTAATGTTTCACAGGGTACTTTTTTTTCTCATCACTTCTAAAATGGGGACACTGAGAGCCAGGCCCAGTGGTCTAGACCTGTCGTCCCAGTTACTTGGGAGGTTGTGGCAGGAGGATTATAAGGCCTATCTGGGCTATTGAGTGTCTGAAAAGGTAAGGCCAGGGATGTAGACGGGGTCGAGTGCTTGTCTAGCGTGTGCAGGCCCCTGGACTCAAACCCCAGTTTTGCAAAAGAATAAAGTGGGGGTGTCACCTCCTTGTGTACAGGACAGTCATGAGCCAAGTGTGGTTGGAAAAGATCCTGCCCAGCTCCAGGTATGTCTACAAGGATGTCGAGGAAGCTGTCTCTCTGCCTGCCAAGAGCTTCAGTGTGGCTTTACAATAGTGTTGGAGGACCCGACTGGGCATCCTGCCTGACTTGGCCCAGGAGACTGACTGCTAGTTCATCTGAGTGCTAAAAGCAGGAAACGGCAGAGCACAAAAGCCCCTGTGCCCAAGGCTGATTGTAGCCTCTGCTCAGCTCAGCCGCATGGACTCCACCAGCCCCTCCCTGACCCAGGCACATCCCCAGACCCTGGCAGCATGGAAGTCAACCTTCTCACAGTACAAAGGGCTGCAGCTGGAGTCTGATGGCCAAAGGGCCAGAGGGGTAATCCCTCCAGCACCTGCCTCGCCAGCCACAACACCAAAGAAGTGGCCACCCAACCCTTCTCAAAATTCTTACCTAGGCAAATTCCTTTCCCTACCTGGAACCCTGGAACTTTTCCAAGATAGTCAGGGAAGCCACTGCTTCGAAGACCCCAGAATCCACCCCCATCCCCTTTCCTCTGCTGCATCAGGTAGAGAAGCTGGCTGAAGGAAGGCATGGAAAGGCCCAATCTGGTGTCCTGAGTCTGGGCCTTTTGTCTCAGTGTTGTAGTTGGGATAAATGCCTGTAGCCTAGTATGAACTTCTAAGGACGGACTGTGTCTGCTGCCCTGCGTCTCTGGGCTTGGTGCAGCAGGCAGTGGCTGGTGAGTGCGAATGGTTGGTCATCGATCCTAAACCTGATGCCACAACCAGATACACTATTCTAAGAAACTTTTCTAGGTACAAAATTATTTAGACTACTGTACTGAGTGCCTTTCAGGTGATATATGTAAGGCAAGTGTGAACATGAATGAGTTCATGTTCAGACTTGGGTCTCCTGAGCTCATTGCATTTATGCAAATAGTCTACAGTCTGAAATCTAAGCCACTCTGAGCCTACGTATTTCCAACAAGGGTGGTTCTGCCTCGGTGATGGCAGCAAGGCACTGATTTGTACTTAGCACAAGGCCGTCCAGCACCATTCCAAGGCCTGTCCTACAAACTCATTTAATGTCCCCAACAAATTCAAGTTCCTGCTATCATTATCCTCATCGCACTCTCATGAAACAAAGGACCAAAGAGGGCAGGTAATTTGCCTGAGGTCACACAGTTAATGAGGAGTAGGACTAGACCAGTATCAGCTCGACAGTCTATGCCCAGATTCCGACTCATCAGAGCTCTGCTCAGGGAGGGGAGTGACAGGTACAGTGTGGAGGAATGGGAAACCTTTTACCATGTCACCCAGAGCCTTCTGTCCAGAATACTCCCAGAATGAAAGTCTCTCTAAGCACCACCCCCCAGACCTACCCAGCACATCAGGCCTGACTAAACAGTGGACTCCAAATGGCATCAGTCATCTTTGGGACTAAACCAGCATCCCCCTGAAGAAGGGGACAGAAGCAGCAGGCCAGCTACCAAGGATCACTTGGTGCCAATTAGCAGACCCACCATGCCAGGCCCAGATGGAACCCTGCCTCAACCGGCTTGGGCCTTTCTTGGTCAATTATCACCTATCCCCGGAGCCCAGGGGGCAGGCAGGGAGAAAATCTGTTTCCTTGCAATCCCCTTCCCGTCTCCGGCTGGCTGCCATCCGTTCGCCTGGCTAAGCACTCTGGGCATCTGCAGAAGGCAGGAGCAGACTGCCTAGACCGATGTCCCGGGCTGGAGGGCAGAGCTCTGCCTCTGTCCTGCTGGGTGACTGTCCTCAGTAACACAGTCTCCAGCCCTGGCACTCGGCGCTTGACCTTGGGATCATTTCCCTAACCAGTGGTATTTGAGTACAAGGATTCAGAATTACTTGAACTAGAAGTCCAACCCCAGCCCTGCTATTTTCTAATTTTATAGCTATGTGACCTTAAGGTGGCCATTCCTGTGTGTGTGTGTGTGTGTGTGTGTGTGTGTGTGTGTGTGTGTGTGTGTTGATGTGTTCCTGCCATGCCGCACATGTAGGGAGGTCAGAGAACAACCTGCTAGGGTTAGTTCTATCCTTCCACTATGTGGGCCCCAGGGATCAAACTTAGGTTCCCCCTTGGTGACTTACTCACTGCGCCATCCTACTGGTCTCCAGTTTCCATTTCTGTAAAATTCAAATGGTAACTTTACCAACACTGTTTGCAATGACATGAATCAAGTCAGAGAATCCAGGTCTCGCAGGGCTGAGCCCTGGCCGGGCCCTCAGAAGGCTCTGGACAATGATGGTTCTGCTCTCAGAACTTGCTGGGGTTTCAAGTCCCCAGAGTCACAAAGAACAGGCCCTGAGTTCAGAAACTTTGTGTATCTCATCCCATCTGACCTCTGGGAGCTGTTCATCCTTCCAGTGGAATCCACTGGCACACCTACTATGTGCAGATTCTGTGCTCAGTCCTGCCCCATCCACCACTCACCAGCCAGTAGACCATGTCACCTCACCCAGTGGGGCTGGCCCTGGTTCGTACCATGAAATTTACAAGAGAAAGCTGTGCATGTCTCTCACAGTACAGTGGCCCTGATCTCAGGCTGGTCAGCTGGAGTTGGCTCTCCGGGAAGCACATACAATACAGGAACACAAATGTGAGTTGCGCTTCTCACTTGCTAACCAGATGATTGGTTTAGTTAGTTTGGGGGTAGAACAGGTCTATGCTGACTGGAGGCCTGAGCTGGCTGCTAGGCAGAGAAGAGGAAAAGGGGGTACAGAGAAATGCCCTGAGGAGACAGGAGCAAGCTGTGCCCCCGGCTACCAAAGCCCTGTGATTGGATGAGAAGCGGCCTGCAGAGCTCATGTGTCTGATGGGGTGGAGATGCCCATCAGTTGGTAGAGTGTTGGCCTAGCCTATACAAAGCCCCAGGTGTGATCCCTAGTACCGAGTGATTCAGGTGTGGTGCCACTGGCCTATAATCCTGTCACTCAGGGGGTGCGTGCAGGGTTAGAAGTCCAAGGTCACCTCCAGCTACACAGTGAGTTCAAAGTCTGGGCTACAGGGAAAACAGGTGTCCAGTGGGACTGTGAGCCCTCCTGGCTGGCCTCAGACTTGGGAATCTTGGGACTCAGGCTTTGGAATTTCAGAACTGGTCACCCTGGCAGGCAGGCCCAGAAGACAGAGAGAGCAGGTGACAAGCATGAGTCATCTGCACCTGAAGTGGTCTGATGGATCCTGAAGATGCTAGTGGCCCACATCCCTCCCTGCTTCTCCATCCCAGTAAGGATGTGTTTCTCCACTCAACCAACACCTCCTGGGGTAGCATCTCCAGCATGGGCAAGGGATGACACACACATGGACCTGCTTTCTGATGCTGGTACAAGCTGAGGATGGCTGAAGGGAAAGAGAGCCCAAGGCAGAGGCCAGCATTGCTTTGGCACTTTAGCAGTAGTCTCGCTGGCCTTTCTAAGGCCACAGGTAACTTAGGTAAATAAGACCAAGCTTCAAGGAGGGGGTACAGCCTAGCAAAGGCCTGGAAGTGAAACCCTCTTGTGGAGCCACAGGCCTGGAGCCCTTGGAGGCTGGGGCGGGGGGAAGTAGCAGGAGACACCTGGAGCTGACTCCTTGGGCCCCTAGGCTGCTGTCCAGCAGATAGATCCCTGTGTTGACTGCGGAGGGCTGGCGGGTACAAAGTTTGGACAGGGAGGCCCCTGGGCACTGGGCACTATTCAGGTTCAGATGCTCGCTCTGCATGCAGGCCTCGTCTTCCTGAGTCCTTGCATGTGACAACCAAGACTTGGGGCTTGAACCAGCCCAGACCCCTCTTGAGAGTGGAGGGATCAGGAGAGAAGGAGGAACCTGACTCTCAAGAGCCTTGTCTGTCTGCTTCAATCTGGGCCTCAGTTTCCCCAAATGCCAACAGAACCCTTGAGCTGGTGTTCTTCCCACAGCTCTGTTCATCCATCTGGGCGACTGGCAAGGCCCCCGGGGTAAGCAACCCAGCCAGGCACATGGATTCATAAGGAAGCCATGAAAGCAGGTGCTCAGGGAGACTTCCGGGAGTAGGTACCATTGGCCCAATGACCAAGGGAGGGCAGTCCAGGCGGCAAGGGCAAGAAACGTGGCGTGGGCAATACATGTGAGTGCGGAGGGACACGGCGTGGACATCAAGGCAGGAGGGATGGGCAGTGCCCTAATATGAAGTCTATGGGACCCTGAAGATCTTGGGCTCCCTGAGGTAGCTCTTGGGACAGCAGTAGCATAGTGAACATTCCACACACACCTCTGAAATCACCTGCTCACGGGAGCTCATCCAAGGGTTTAATGCATTCACAGGGCCATGCAAACATTGCCGCAATCAATTTCAGGATGTTCTCATCGCCCCCAAAGTAAGCCTGTTACCCATTAGCAGTCATCTCTCATTCTCCCCTGCCCTCTGCCCTTGGCAACTATACATTGACTTCCTGTCTCTTCAGATGCGGCTCTCCTGCTCCTATTTCCTATAAATGGAATCGTACTTTTGTGACCGGCTTCTTTGAGAGAGCACAATGTTTTCAAGGTTCCCCGGTGGGAGCTCGTACCAGGCTTCATTCCTTTTTGCAACCAAATAATATTCCATTGTCTGCCGCTGCTTCTCTTTCAGTGACATGGAACAACTTGTATTTTAGAAAGCTGTCTGGGGAGGTTGGGCAGGAGGAGGCCAGATGGTCCTTCGAGGCCGAGAAGTAGGTGGGAAAGAGCTTTCTAGATGCCCGCAGGATGGGAGCTGGCCAAGAAGAGGCGGGCATGGGACCCTGCTGTGGAGGGAAGACCCGGTAATTGAGTGCCTGCAGGGGGTAGGAGGAGAGAGGGTGCAGGCAAGGAAGGGGGTGCTCCCGGTGACTGGTGAGGGTGGAGCAACCTCCCAGGTTGAAGAGGAGCAGGTTTGAAGAAGGGACTGAGGCTGCCTGGTGGGGAGGTGACTGAGGAGCTGGCCTGGAACACAGTAGCCCAGCCCAGCAGCTGGGAAGGGGGTCCAGATGGAAGGGCTGGCATGGCTCAGAGGGGAGAGAGCAGCCACCTGCCAGGCAGCCGGGAACTGGCCAGCAGATGGAGCAGGCACGGAGCACTGTACACGCTCTGATGAGAGACAGGAGGAGTCCAAGCTCCGGGCCAAATCCTTTGGTATCCGTATGATAGTTCTGGACCCTCCCCATGTGCAGAGGACACAAACTCTAAGAGGCTAACTCTGGTCTGGTGCTAGTCTGCATGCCCTAGGATCCCTGGGCCATGCCCAGATGGTAGCCCTGTTTTGGTTCACAGCAGCGAGGAGAGGGAGTCGGGTCCACAAAGCCAGAGCTGCAGAGGTGCCCAGAGTAGCAATTGTTAATCCACCCACTCTCCACCAACACTTGGGGACGGTGAATGAGAAAGGAAGTCAATCTGGATGCTAAGGTGGGGTGGGAACAGAGGTCTCTGCAGCCAGGCATCCTGGGGCTGACCCCAGCTCTGCTGCCAAAGCCCCATCCAGAGGCAGTGCCTTTCCCTCTTCATGCTTTAATTCCCCTGCCTGGATGCAGGAGAGGCAGGGTGACCGTTAGCTCAGCCTCAGTTAAGCTTCCCCTTAGGACACAGCTACCTCTCCAGAGGACTCAGAACTGCTGCTGTATGCATGCTGGTACCGTGGGACCCTCCTTGGTGCTGTCAGTGGAGCCTGGTGTTTGTGAGGAAGTCCCACCTAACCTCTTGTGTTCCCATAGAGCCAGGATGGCCAGCGATTAGCTTGGTCACCATCTTTGCTGACTTATGTCCTAGAAGTCAACAGGAGAGGCAGGCCTGAGGCGGGCTGTTTCCTGACATCTGTAGGGAGTTGTGCTTGGCTTGGTACTGAGCAAGAGCCCCTTCTCCTGTCTGTGCCAGGTGTTATGTTCCCTGTAATTTTATAGCCACATGTGTGGCAGGAAATTTTTTTTCACCAGTCAGGACACTGCAGCCCAGAGAGGTCAAGTCACTTGTTCAAGGTCACTCAGCAGCTTGGTTTTGAACTAGGTGGCTGTGTATCTGTGACAAGACTGCTCCAGCCCCTTTGTTCAGATGTGAGCCAGCAGCAGGATGTTCTCGGCAGTGCTAAGTGCTGTTGCCCTGTTTCACGGACAGGAAAGAGGGTGAGGTCATGGTCACACTGCACACGCAGGTGGACGTGCAGTTTTCCAGGCGGCCTGCTTCCTAAACCCTATTCACCGCCATCCTAACTTCACACCCTCTAAAGTCCTCTTCCCACTGCAGCTCAGGAGACACTCAGAGAGCACTTGTTGAATACCAGCTTACAGGCTAGCATCGGTCAGTGAGGTGCGGCTTCAGTTCTGAGACAGCTGAGAAAATGGCCAGGAAACCCTGTACATGGGTAATGATGTCAGGGTGGTAAAGCCCTTGGAATCCAGGTTTTGTTCCAAGCCCCAGGAAATGCAGGGTCTCTGACCTGGAGACTCAGAAGATGAGCTGCTAAGACTAGGACTTGAAAAGTAAACACCAAACACCCTGGGAAGACCAATTAGGAGATTTTTGTTAGCTGTCTACATGCAAGGAAATGGACATTCAGAGAGGTGCAGTCACTTGCTCAAAGTCTCACAGCACCCAGGCAAGGAATAGATGTCTTCCAGATGTGCCTTAGCCTGGCATGGGTTTGTATCGGGCATCATGCAGAATGCTCACCTTAGGATGATACTTTTACAAATAAGGGACCTGCACTGCAGAGTGGTTAAACCACTTGCCTAGAGCAACTCAGGCAGGGACTCGGACTCAGGTCTATGTAACGCCAACAGTGTCCTCAGCGTGTACCAAGTCACTCACAAGGCTACCTAGCTGCCCAGGACTCTGTCTGTAATAAAATCATGTCTTTGATCTGGAGCCCTATTACCTATTACAGACTAGTTAGCAGCTAACCAAGTTAGGAATACAGACTCTGTCAAGCCCCTCCAGACTGAGACACGGGTGGACCAGGACAGTGAGGGGTGGCTGCTGAGGGTTCTGAATCCACAGACAACTTCAGGGACAAAAAAGGAAAAACAAACAAACAAAAAACAAAAAAGCAGGTCCTCTGGAAACCCTGGGCCAGAGCCAGACTGACAAGCTGGACCTGAGAGCCCAGAACTTCAGTAGCCAGGTCCCCAGGACCACAGCCCTGGGCTCCTCCTCATGCTGCAGCCTCTATCCATGTCACCTGGCCTCCTTGGTGACTCTCCCTGTGTTCTCTCCCAGGTTGTCCATCAGGGACCTTCAAGGCCAACCAGGGGGATGAGGCGTGTACCCACTGTCCCATCAACAGCCGCACCACCTCCGAGGGCGCCACCAGCTGTGTGTGCCGTAACGGCTACTACAGGGCCGACCTGGACCCCTTAGACATGCCCTGCACAAGTACGTTCTCTCCCTCCCCAGTCCGCTCACGGGAAGGCTCGGAGCAAGGGGAATGGCCGCAGAGCAGCGGAGTGCCTGGCCGAGGGAACAGAAAGCCAGTCCCGGGCTGGCCCTACACATTGGCATCTGGCCTCCACCCCCTTCCACTCAGTCACATGGAGGATAAAGACAAGGTCTTGATTCACAGAAGGACAGGAGGAGGCTTGGCCGAAGAGCCAGGTGATACCTGCCACAGAGGCTACTCAGCTGCAGCCTGAGCCTCAGGTCAAAGGTCAAAGTTCTCTCGGAAAGCAGCAGAGTGCTCTGTCCCCTGCATCAGTCAGGGGTGATGTTCACAGAGCTGACCTGGTGGCGTAGACCACACAGACCTGTTCTGTCGTGTGGAAGGCACCTGCAGGGATCAGAAAGGTGAATTCATGATGGCCTCTAAGGCATCTGGATTTTCCCCCTGAGGTCACTTCTAGCATGACTGCTGAGGCTCCAGCCATCTCTCTCTCTCTCTCTCTCTCTGTCTCTCTCTCTCTCTCTCACACACACACACACACACACACACACTAGGCATCAGGAAAAAAAGACTCAACACAGCCATCTATCTACATTTTAAGACACAACTCTAGGGAGATTGGGGTGATGGCTCAGTGAGTAAGGGAGCTTCCTCTGCAAGCATGAGGACCTGAGTTCAAATCCCTTACATCCATGTAAAAGGCCAGGCACTCAGGGGGTGAGGAATGGCTGATCCCAGGAGCTAGCTGGCTAGCCAGTCTAGTGAAATAATGAACTTCCTGTTCAGTGGGAAACCCTGCCTCAAAGCAAGGCAGAGAATGATAGTGGAAAATATGTGATGCTCTTGCTCCAACTGCCACATGGGCACACACACACATACACATCCATGTACTCACATACGTGCACACATGGATGCACACAGTCACATGCATGCACACATACACATACTTAAATGTATGCACACATCTGCTCACACGCATAAGCTACACTACTCAACAACTTCTCTCAATCAGTGGCTGGTATACAGTCACAAAGGCATCTTTCAGAGAGACAAATCACTGCTCTCGATAAAGCTGTTATACAGGGAAAGGGCCAGCAAGATGGCTCCATGAGTGAGGGGGCTTGCCTGAAAAGCCTGACGACCTGAGGTCAATCAGCAGAACCCACATAAAGGTGGACGGAGAGAAGCAACTCCACAAAGTTGACGTCTGACTTATACTCTGGAGCGCATACACAATACACAGGGAGGGGGGATGGGAGGGAGAGAAGATGGGGTAGCCTGGTGGTGTCACCCCAAACATGAAAACACTGCCTCCAGGAACAAATACCAAAGAGGCTGAAGCCTGGAGGAAAGCGGTTATCGATTCCCAGCAACATAACATATTCTAGAAGCTTCTTTGGGTAAATGGAAAGATTTGGGGGAAGCCTTTTTAGGGGGCCAGGGCTGGGAGAGGCCCTGGGCACGAAGTGAAGACAGTACCCACAACCTCCACTGACACTCTTGTCCCCTCCCTAGCCATACCCTCTGCGCCCCAGGCTGTGATCTCCAGCGTCAACGAGACGTCCCTCATGCTGGAGTGGACCCCACCCCGAGACGCAGGGGGCCGTGAAGATCTCGTCTACAACATCATCTGCAAGAGCTGCGGCTCAGGCCGGGGAGCATGCACGCGCTGTGGGGACAATGTGCAGTACGCTCCCCGCCAGCTGGGCCTGACCGAGCCTCGCATCCACATCAGTGACCTGCTGGCGCACACGCAGTACACCTTTGAGATCCAGGCCGTAAATGGTGTCACGGACCAGAGCCCTTTCTCGCCCCAGTTTGCCTCTGTGAACATCACCACCAACCAAGCAGGTGAGCCCCGTGGGCACGAGGGGAGGGGACTGTCACTCTGTGCTACACAGAGCCCACCAGTCTTAGGGACATAACGGAGGCACTTTCTCCTCGGAGACTATTCATGCACTAAAGTAGAAGTGTCCATACGTCACCGTGGTACTGAGGAGGCTGAAGCAGGAGGATCATGGATTTGAGGGCAGCCTGGGCTACAAAGTAAGGTCCTGTCTCTAGAAATTGACAGCTAGGGCTGCAGGTGTAGCTCAGTAGTAGAGCATTTGCCTAGCATGTAGGTATGGGACCTAGATTTGATTCCTAACACTTTAAAAAAAAAAAAGGTTTTGCCTGTGGTTCAACACTCCCAGGGGGACAAAGTGACCCTCTGCATTGGAGTTTCTAATGGTACATGTGTCATAAGAAGTCCTGGCATGTGGTGGATTAAGGAATGCAAAAGTACTTTCCTCTTGAGGAGGCCGAGCGATGCAGACCATGGGTGTCAGAACCATGGGACTCCCGAGGACCCAAATGTCTTCCTGCTTTGCCCAAACTGAGTCAGGAAGGAGAGCCCCAGAGCATAGTGATGCCTGATCCAGGTGGGTGGGAGCAGCTGGGCTGCCTCATGTGTCCACTGAATGTGAGACGTCATCTCTGCAGCCTGAGGACAAAGTGGAGGCGGCCGATCTGAGGGACTTCCAGCTGTTAGCCCCCCTAGCCTAGCCCCAGGACAAGTCTGATCCTGGAAGGTCTCTCCCAGAGCTCCTCTTGGACAATATTCTTTGTGGCTCTATGATACTCATCCATGGTCCACCCTGCTTCCCTTCAGGTGGAAAGTTGCCAAGCAACACAGTCCTAGCAACAACCCCTTGATCTCTTCAGCCCCTCTCCCCCAAGACCAACCAAAAAAATTCTAAGGAAGGGGTGCTTTCCCAGGAACACCCCACACTGTGGGCTCCACAAAACAACCTAGGTGATTAGGCTCCATGGAGTAGGCAGTGTGTGTCCCTGGTTTAGTCACCCAACCACCTTTGCCAAATAATGTGTTCTCCCCACCACCCACAGAGCTACAGGGGAAAAGCAAGCCACTCAGCTTGCCCTTCATGGGAAATACACGGGGATCCTGGAGACAGAGGTTCAGGGCAGACCAGGAAGACTTCCTGGAGGAGGTAGGCTGTTGCTCCTGCAGTTTGCAGAACTAAGGGAACCCAGGACAGAGATGGAGGGGACCTCAAGGAAAAAAGGGGACCCACCGCATCCCTAGGCACCCTGAGGACAGTCAGAGAGGCCAGGTCTCAAGCCAGGAAGAATGGCAGGGGCTACGGGACTCCAGTGCTAGAATGTGACTGTGGGTCTGGTGTTCTGTGTGAGAACGTGTGGCCCTGCCGGTCGGTGTGTTTTGACGACTATGTTTTCAAGATATCTGCCTAGGGCCCTGTAGCTTACTTACATGTGCATTTGTGAGCATGTGTGTGTCTGGCCCTGGGGGATGAAAGGGCCCATATTTGACCATAAATGTGGCTCTACTGTCTGTTTCTGTGTGTGAGAAGGAGTATGGCTTCTCATGGGATCGTGGCACGTAATTGGTTGAAGGTGTAGTGGGGTATATTAGCTACAGTGGTGATAATGCTAAGCAACTAACGTACCCCAAAGCCAGGCATTTAGAACGGTGGACTACTATAAAAGCATAGAGCTATTCTTAGATTGGGGTCCAGAGGGGCAAGACATCTTACAGAACCTCAGAAGCTACAGCTGTTGGCCAAGATACCCAACAGCACATGGGCTCAGTGGTGAGACTCTATCTTGAAAAAACTCAGCTGGAGCCCTGGCTACAGCAAGGAGATGGAGCAATGTTTTTCCACTGGGAGAAGGCAGAAAAGAAGCTTCTAGGGGACCTCCTCAGTACCTACTGTGTGCCCAAGGTAAGGGGAGAGCTGTTGCTAAGAGCTCCAGTGCTTAGCTGCAAGGGATAGAGCCTGGGCTGCTGAGAAGGGTCCCTCTTGTCTAAAACTGGACATGCTCAGAGGAGAGCATGGAGGGGAGGGGCTTCTGGACGGAGGGCGTTAGGGAGCCCTCAGGATTGAAAACAGAAGGGGCAAGGGAAATGACTCAGTAGGTAAAGTGCTAATTGTGTAGGCACAAGCACCTGAGTCCAGTCTCCAGAACCTACATGAAAACTAAGTGTGATGGTACAAGGGTCTAATCCCAGTGCTGGGGAGACAGAGACGGGAGGAGCCCCAGAGTTTACTGAACAGGAAGTTCAGACCAATGAGAGACCCTCTCTCGGGTGGACAGTGTCTGACGAATGACCCAAGATTAACTTCTGGCCTCCTCACATGCACTCACATGAAGGAACATATAAACAGGAGGACCTGGTTTTCCAACCTAGTTTTGTCATTTGCTTGCATATATCATTAGTGTAGTGGTCAGCTATTACTGCAATAATGCTGTGTAACAAAACCACCTCAAAGCTCAGTAGCAAGAGTAGCATTTGTGTTCTCCCTCACTATGGGACCCACTGCGCTGAGCAGGCTTCCATGGTGAAGGCTCCCTCCAGTCTTCGTGACTCAGCACCATCCCCAGGCTCATTTCTCTCCAGGCAAAGGGTAGGCGTGTGGCAGGAGCCTCACTGCTCCGGAAGCTACCCACACCTCAGCAGTCACAGCAAGTCCACAGCCAAGGCCAGCATTGAGGGGGTGGGAGGTGTGTTCTGCCTTCAGAGAGTGGGCCCTGCTGTTCCTGAGCAAAGAACCTAAAACTGAGCCTTCTGTCACACCCACGAAGTCACCTCCTCACCCCCACCAAACTGCACTGCCAGGACCATACAGGAGATTTTCGGAACGCAGGCTCCTGGTCTGCATCCAGGCCTACTGAGGGAGCCTGTGAGTGGTGTCTGACGTTTATCAAGGGACTCGAGTCTTTCTTACCATCAGACAGATCTGAGAAACTTGAGTCCAACTGAACCCAAGTCTCTTTGAGCCCTGGGCCTTACTTCCTTTCCCACTCTGTCCATCCCAAGCCCTCTGAAAAGCCCCTCATCTCACAGCCCAGCCAGGAGCTGGGCAGCCACATAGAGCCCTCCCACATTACCAGTGAGTGGGCTGAGGCACAGAGACCGGGGTCAACCATAGGAAGTCCCGCCACTAAGTGGCCCAGTTCTTGATTTGAAACTGGGACCGCTGGCCTCTGAGTTCTTCCTGTAAGGACTTACACTGTGGGTACAAGACAGAACCTATATCACAACTGAACACACATACAGAGCCTATATCACAACTGAACACACATACAGAGCCTGTATCACAACTGCCTGCAATGAGACCCAGGAGTGCCCACCAGAGCAGACCACTGCCTTCTCAGGCAAGAGGGGCTTCCAGCAATAGGCATTCCAACTGGGCTCTGAAGACTGGAGAGATGGGCAAAGAGAAGGTGTCCCTAGGGAGAAAAGTGCAGGAGGTGATGGACAGAGGGTGCCCCTGTTCCCCCTAGACACCGGGTCCCTCTGCCGCAGGGCCTTTGCACACGTGCCTCTGGCCTGCCTCCTGCCTTCAGACCTGCTCATCACACTGACCGTGTTGACTCAGACACCTCATCCCAGCCCAGAGCCCGGCTTCACATTCCTGAGGCTAAAACTTAGTTTTATGTCTCTGATCGTTACGCGCCTGTCTGTCTGCCCACCATTACCGCCCACATGCAGTGGTCTGCTTTTCCTCACGGAGGCTGTCCCAGCACGCAGAAGGGGACACCCCACAGGGAGCTGTCCAGAAGCATTGGGATGGTTCAGGGCAGTTGTGCAAGGGTATCGATGGGATGGGGAATTGTACGAGGGGATGGGATGGGGTGGGGGTGGCGACACGGGAGACTGCAGAGAAACAAGGCAGGGGCCTCAGTTCCAGACCGATGCTCTCAGTGGTGGGTTTTGGACAGACCCTAAAATTCAATTTATAAATATCTAGTTCACTGCCTTAAAAGGGAAAAGCCTTTCATTTGGGCAAGCACAAGGCTGTACTCACAGTCCCCTGGCACTTGCCGGGGCCAGAGCTGTCTTCTGACTTCATAAAGCCGTCACGTGCCTCCACCCACACTCTGCCGCTGTGAAGTGCCTTCTGCCCAGTCACAAGTGGCACTCGGGGACTGAGGAGGGAGGCTGAGCTGGGCTTTCAGAACTTGCACTAGAAGAAATGCCAAGCCGCTTGCCCAGACCCACTATCTAGGAATGAAAGACCCCAGGACGGGGCCCAGCTATCAGAACCCTTGACCTCTGTCACACGGCCATCCTGCCCCTCCACACAAGAGCAGAGAGACCAGAGGACAAGAAGACAGCTTCTTGAAGAGGTGGCATTTTAGACATCCACATGACAAGCAAGACAGCTGGGTAGCCATGGAGGTAGAGGGGGAAACATCTCAGTCACAAGGACCAGTCTTCAGGGAGGCCCAGAATGTGGGGCCACCTTCTAAGGCTGCTCCAGACATAGGCTAAACGCTCCAGCCTCTACCCCAGCCCCCCTCCACACCCATCAGGTTTCAGAGATGACGAGAAAGGTCTGGGCATGGGAGTCGGGTGGGAAAACCTGGCTTTGTTTTTGTTTTGGTTTTTTTTTTGGTTCTTTTCCATGTTTATTTTGTTTGTTTGTTTGTTTGTTTGTTTGAGGCAGCATCTCATATAGCCCAGGCTGGCCTTGAAGCCTTGAATTCGCTATGTAACTGAGGATGACCTTGAACTTCTGATCCTCCTGCCTCTATTTCTCAAGTCCTGGGATTACAGGTTTATGACACTGTGCCTGCCTCAAACCTGGCATTGTATCTAGCTCAGCTGTCCCCAGCCGACAGCCGTGGTCTAGCTCACATCTGCTCGATATTCCCCATGGGCCTCCTTCCTTACAGGACAAGGTGAGGAATTCAGCTACTGTCCCCAGTGCCACCAGACTGCATGGCATAGGCAGGTACTCAAAACCCAGAGGTCCCATTGAACTTGTTCACTACATGCAGATGCTCAGCCAGGCCCTCATCCATGAGTCTCATGGAGCCGAAAGGTCCTTTGGTTGTTTGATAGGTGAGAGCTGTGCAATGAGTTACTGACTTGCCCACAGCCTTCATGGCAGGATATGATAACGTCATCAGGCAGGACACCAGCAGGCATGAGGCAGGTGAATCCCTTGGCTGTCCCTCCTGTGTCCAGGTAGGTGACTGCAACTTTCAAGGGTACAAGTGCTGCACAACAGACCGATCTCCTGGGGGCATGCCCTGTCCTCCCAGCCTAGCTGGTCACATGGGGGGAAGGACAACAACTTTGTGTTTTCTGAGCTGAGGTCCCAGCTGTAAGGAAGACCTCACTTCTCTGGTCTCAATTCCTCTGCCTGCAAAATGGGCTTTTGCCGAGGGATAGAAGGATAAGAAATGGTGTAGCACCATGCCAGGTCACCACAGGCTTAAGAAGTTCCAGTTGCACACAGTAGGACTTCACAGTTTTGAGGCTATGCAGATCTCTGCAACTAAGCAGGAATGTGTGCCTTGCTGCTGGAGCTGTGGGACCATCCAAGTTTTTATCTTTATTTTTGCACCAAACCCAGGACCTCATAAATGCAGGGTGTGCCCTACCACCCAACTATATACCTTTTCCCTTTTTCTTTTGAAATGGGGTCTCACTAACTTGCCCAGGCTGGCCTTAAACTCTGTCTGTAACCCAGTATAGACCTTGAATTTGAGATCCTCCTGCCTCAGCTTCCTGAGCAGCTGGAATTATAGCCCCTGGACCACCAGGCCCAGCTTCTGGCCCTTGTATAGTGAGATGGTGTGCAGAATTTGGTTTGGCTTGGTTTTCCTGCATCTGTGAGCCACCCTGCCCCACTGAGGCACCTCAAGTCCTTGCCCAGAGCATCTGATAGCTCTCAGTCACCCACAGGGTGCCTGGTTTCTCAGCCTCCCAAGCTCTTGGGCATCCCACTGGGAAAGCCCCACTCTTTTAAGTTGGGTCTCAGCATGGGTAACACAGGAAAATCTCCCACCTTAAGGGCCTTCTTGCCACATAGGGGACCACATTCCCCAGAATGGGGGTGTGGACATCTTGTGGTATCATGGGCCTGCTCCTCACAGCAGGAAACCAGGCTCATGGTGAAATACCCCACCTCCCAGGGGCCCCAGCACATCTCACACACAACTCTTGCTACATAGAGGGAAACTGAGGCCCTGAGAGATGCCTAAGTGACTTCTCAGGATCCCGTGGGGGTCGTTAGCAGAGCTGGTCCCCAGCACCCTGCCCAAGTCTGTGCCCATGCCACCATGCCACGTGGCTCCCTCGACCAAAGACTTTGAACTCTCGAAAGTCCTTCTCATCCCTGCACTCTTCTGATCCCCGCGCCCTGCTGTGTCTGGGCACACAATGCCGTCTGCTCTGGAACTGATATGAACTTGTCTTCACCCTCTTCTCTCCCTGGGAGGCTGAGAGGATCAGAGAGCTCTGAGCAGGGGCCTGGGGAAGGAGGAGAGAGAGAGGGCGAGGGAGACCACATCCTGCGCTCTGATCCTTTGGAGCTGGGGAGGCGGTGCTGACTGAAGGTACCATTGAAGATGGGCTCACTGCATGATACAGGAGGGACAGAGGACAGGCCGAACGACAAAGCCGGTGACAGAAGAGAACCAATGTGCAGCAAGTTTGCGAGTCTCTGGACAGCTCATGGCATCCTTGGCCCTGGTGGAGGTGCCCATGGCAGCCCTGGCCCTGGTGGAGATGCCCATGGCATCCTTGGCCCTGGTGGAGGTGCCCATGGCAGCCCTGGTGCTGGTGGAGGTGCCCATGGCAGCCCTGGTGCTGGTGGAGATGCCCATGGCATCCTTGGCCCTGGTGGAGGTGCCCATGGCAGCCCTGGTGCTGGTGGAGGTGCCCATGGCAGCCCTGGTGCTGGTGGAGGTGCCCATGGCAGTCTTGGCCCTGGTGGAGGTGCCCATGGCAGCCCTGGCGCTGGTGGAGGTGCCCATGGCAGCCCTGGCCCTGGTGGAGGTGCCCATGGCAGCCCTGGCGCTGGTGGAGGTGCCCATGGCAGCCCTGGCGCTGGTGGAGGTGCCCATGGCAGCCCTGGCCCTGGTGGAGGTGCCCATGGCAGCCCTGGCCCTGGTGGAGGTGCCCATGGCAGCCCTGGCACTGGTGGAGGTGCCCATGGCAGCCCTGGTGCTGGTGGAGGTGCCCATGGCAGTCTTGGCCCTGGTGGAGATGCCCATGGCAGCCTTGGCCCTGGAGGAGGTGCCCATGGCAGCCCTTGTCCTGGTGGAGGTGCCCATGGCAGTCTTGGTCCTGGTGGAGGTGCCCATGGCAGCCTTGGCCCTGGTGGAGGTGCCCATGGCAGCCCTGGCCCTGGTGGAGGTGTGCTTGTGTTTGCCGTCTGTCTGCTCCAGGGCTGTATGAGTATTGTAAGGATTTGGCTCCCTGTTTGGCAGTGAGAACTGTCAGTTAATCTGAAGAATATTGGAAAATAGGAAATGTGGAGCCATCAGGGGTCCAGACTCCTCAACACATCTCCTTATCCTTATGGGCCAAAGTAGCTGCAGTCTCTCCAGCCATCACAAACATTCCCAGACAGTAGGATAATGTGACGTAAAGCGACTGTCTTCAGGTTTTATGTAATAGTTCAGCTTATATTTACTGGCAAGCTCAATGATCACTCAGGCTAGTAGAGAGGTTGGGGAAATGCAGTCTTTTAATTGGGCACAGTGTGATTAGCTAAGAATTTGATTTTGCTCATGTCAGAAAAATTGAGTAACTATTGGGAAGACATCTGGAAGAGCTGTAGGAAAGGAGCCTGGGCAGAGAGAGGGATAACTTGCCTGAAGCCAGCCTCCCTCCCTCCCTCCCTCCCTCCCTCCCTCCCTCCCTCCCTGCCTGCCTTCCTTCCTTCTTGACCAATAATATTTTTAAAGCACCTACTCTGAGCCACACACTGTTCCAGGTTCTGGGGGTAAAGGATTGAATGTATATCAGAGAAGGGAGACAGTCAGGCACGGTGTCCCTGAACAGATGACATCTGGTGGAGACCTGAATGGAGATGAGGCACACTGACCTCTGGGAGGTGGAAAGGACGCGGTTTCCAGGCAGAAAAGCAGGAGCCAAGACCCAGATGAGAGGGACCTCAGTCTATCTGGGAACATACAGCGGTGGGGTGGGTGGTGCCTGGCAGAGAGGAGATGGTGAAGAGAGGGTACCAGGCAGGACCTCCATGGCAGGGTGGGACATCTGTGGGACATCCAAGGGAGCAGGGGCAGCAGATGGTTCTGCGAGGGACCTGTAAGCCTGCAGGTCTGGGTTTGGGGTAGGGTCTTGAACTGGGACCCCCCTCCTGCAAGCCAGTGTATGACCCTGTCTCCCCTGGTGCCTTAGCTCACTGGTTCTTCTCACCTGGTCATGAATTCCTTCACCCTGAGCACTCAGAGACTCTGAGTCACAGGAAGTGAGGTGACCAGTCAGCATTCCCGGATTCTGTTTCTCTGACCTATGCTGGCATATAGGACTAAAAGCTGCCCACCCCCCACTCAGCCTGTGGGGACCACCTTGTAGCATCTCCTCATCCGCCCCCAGAAATGCCTTGTCAGCCCCATCACGCCTTAGGGAAGAAACCTAACTCAGAGAGATTTCAGCTGGCCTAAGCCCCGGCCAAGGATGGCTTTCCCCACTCTCCTCGGGTCTTGCTAGAGGCCAGCAGGCCCCCTGGCCACCTGCTGCAGGAGAGCAGGCTAGCCAGCCTCCCCCACCCCCTCAAGCCACAGGCCTCTTCTATGTTCTGCCCCCTGGGGCTCCATCTCCTGGCAAGGGTCACAGGGCACCACTGACCCCATAGCCTGCTGGCGTGCCCGGCTGATAATTGAAAATACCAGAATTCCCTGGTGTCCAACTTCCAGGGTAACCTGACCCAGGGTGGGCGCGGCGGCAGGAGGAGCCCGGACAGCTTCCAGCCTGTCCCTTTTCTCACTGCTAATCCCTGAATTCCGAGAGAGGGGCCAGCCCCCTGGCCTGCCTTGATCATCTTCCCGGCAGATGCCGCCTCCTCACCATGCCTGGGTCACGGGGCTTAGGGGCTCAGAGCCCAGGATCTGCCTGAAACCCAAGCCTGCTGCGGCCCATACCCCTCAAGCCCATGGGACCCACCGTGCCTGGAGTGGGGCAGATTGGCTTCGAGACTACAGTCCGAAGCATAGGGTGTCCTCGAAAGCCCTCTGCAGACCTCTCTGCTCTGTCTGTGTAGCTACAGGGAGAGGGACGATTGGCCCTGAGTTTGCCGGGGTTTGAATCTGGGCTCCATGCTTGCTATCTGTGGCCTTGGGCAGGTTTCTTCATCCCTCCTGACTTCATTTCCTCATCTGGTGAATGGGTATAATTATGTCCAGCTTACAGACAACATTCATGTTAACCGAGTTAGCCGATGAAAAAATGACCATGTGGGTATCAGTAGCCAGGGCCTTCTCTGGGTGGAAATCATGGCTCTCAGGGTCCCCGAGAAAGTGATCTGAGAGGAGCAGGCAGTCACCTACTCTAGTCCTTCTGTCATACCCCCGGGCTTTCAGGACAAGGACAGACTTTGAAGGCTGGACCCACGTGCCTCAACAGCATTGTCCCACCCCTCTCAAGAGGCCACTCTATGTCTTAGAGCTAAAGGGACTGTGGAGAGAGCCCAGCCTGGGCATAGTCTGTGAGAGGTGACCACATGCCCCACCAGGGCTCAGCTGCTATGGACCCACCTTCTGCTGTGTGACCTTGGACAAATCACTCCCCCTCTCTGAGCATGATCTGTCGCCTAGCCACATCAGCTTCACCTTAGGAGTCCAGGTTCCCAGGCACCCTGCACCTGAGACTGGCAGGGTCAGCAGCTGGGGATGGGTAGGTAATGTGAGGTCTGGCCAGGTCTCTCCATTACACGGCACCAGCTGAAAAGAGAAGCAAGCAACAGGACACATTCTACCGCTTGGCCTTGTGACTGAGAGTAAACTGGAGATTCCAGAAGCAGCAGCCAGGACCCTGACTCCAGTCTGGGTTCTCGGGTTCCTTTGTACAGAGCCTGGTGTGGTGCTGGCCAGAGGCTGGGGGACAGGACACTCACTGGGCAGAAAGAAGCACACTTTCTGAGTCTGAGGCTGAGTCTGTGCAGCCCTGATTGCCCAGGTGGAGAGGCTTCACTCTGGAGGGATCCTAGCATCCTGGAAAGCATTTCTTCTCTATCTGGTCAGCCTTTCTCTCCCTCCCTCCCTCCCTCCCTCCCTCTCTCTCTCTCTCTCTCTCTCTCTCTCACACACACACACACACACACACACACACACATTCTTTCTCTCTCTCTCTTCCTCTCTCTCTCACACACACACATTCTTTCTCTCTCTCCCTCTCTCTCCCTCTCTCTCCCTCTCTCTCCCTCTCTCCCTCTCTCTCTCTCTCACACACACACATTCTTTCTCTCTCTCTCTCCCTCTCTCTCTCTCTCTCTCTCTCTCACACACACATTCTTTCTCTCTCCCTCTCTCCCTCTCTCTCTCTCTCACACACACATTCTTTCTCTCTCTCTCTCCCTCTCTCCCTCTCTCTCTCTCTCTCTCTCTCTCTCACACACACACACACACACACACACACACACACACACACACACATCCCTTCCATGCTTACAGTGACCCTGCTGCACAAGACAGGTATGGAAGCCGAGGCTCCCAGAAATGAAAAGACCCTGCACAGACCACAGGTCAGCGAGTGGTGGGGAAGTGAGCAGAACAGAGGTCCATACCTGGGACTCAGCCACACTGGCCTCTAGGCCAAGGGCTTTGGGGGAACAGGCAGAATATTGGAGCTGCCATGCCACAAATTCAACAGCAGAGTAGAGAGGACAGTGTGGTCCAGAGATGTTGACAATTCACCTAAGGCCACACAGCCAGTTCATAGAGGACACAGGGGACAGTCTGGGGAAGATGAGGCAGAATGGAAATAGCTGCTAAGTCAGCTCCAATGTCAGAGGCTCCTGAGCTCCCAAAGGACAAAGTCAGGCTGGTGCCCAGTACAGCCAAAGCCCTGGGCAGCAAGGTAGGAGCTGGGAGCAGTGTTGGCATCAGTGTTCAGGTATCTCCTTGTGGGCCAGAAAGGGAAATCTGTCCATCACAGACATTTTGAGGAGCCAGGGGAGGTTAGGAGGTACTCCTTCCCTTGTGGGTCCTCAGTCCTCCGTGGGACCACGAACCCTCAGGTCCAGAGAGGCACTTTGGAGCCCAGGCTTGGATGGCCCCCTCTATGAAGATCAGGTCTCTGGAGACCTCCCACCCTGGTCCCCACCCTGTGCACCACCATCTGCATGATAGGACCACTCAAGACACACCACGGGTGCATTCTGCAGGCTTGCCCCAGTGCCAGAGGCAGAAACCAGAGTGTTAAGAACAAAGGATCAGAGACCAGCAATGACGCAGGCTCAGCGCCTGACCCTCTTGAGGCCTCCGTTTCCACACGTACAAAACCAAGAAACGGGACTAAACAGTTTGCAATGGTCCTTCCAGCACTGAGCGCAGCCCACTTCCCATCCTGTCTTAACCCCTTGCTGAGAACACTGACTGCTGGTGGGCCGGGCTTGGTAGATTGACTATTTGATGGACTTGGTTGAGGTAAGGTTCTTGTGGCACACGCCTGGCCAATTCAACATGTATGACCCAATGGCAGTTAAGGTGCTTACGGTGCCTCACCGAGTTGCAGAACACTGTCACCAGCTCTGAGGGGAGCCACAGCCCCCACCACACTCCAGCCCTCCCTCTTGGTCCTTGCTCCAGTCCCTAGCCCCACCATCCTGCTTTCTGCCCGTTCTTGTCGATCTCACAGTTGCCTGTCCATCCATGCGGTAAGCCGCATGAGGTAAGCCACATTGCCTCATGCCTGTTTTGACCCTGACCTCTGACCTCTCTTGCAGCACCGTCGGCCGTGTCCATCATGCATCAGGTGAGCCGCACCGTGGACAGCATCACCCTGTCGTGGTCCCAGCCAGACCAGCCCAATGGCGTGATTCTGGACTACGAACTTCAGTATTATAAGAAGGTAGCCGTGTCCCCACCTGCCCCAACTCCCCAAGAGTCCCTCTCCCAGTCTCAGCCTGGGGTCCCCTCTCCTGCCAGCCTCAGGATCATGCTGCCTGGCTCTCCACTGGCTCTCCCGCCCCTGCTATGAGGTCTTGGGCAGGTGCCTTGACCTCTCTGAGTGTCACTGTTCTGGTCCAGGGGACCAGCTAGCTGTCTGAGTGACATGCCATATTCAGTCCTATTGCCACCAAGACCTCTTCAGACTTGACCTCCAGAGGCCTGAGGTTGTGATAAACTGCAAAAAAAAAAATCAAAAAATAACCTACTGAAAGTGCCCATGTGGGGTTCTCCCCTAGAGACTACAAGGGCCTCAGGGAAAGATGGACTCCTGTTTAGACTAAGGTGTCAGTGACTCTGAGGAGGTCCACAGTTGAGGGTGAACCAACAGAGGACAAGAGGGTTCTCCCCAAAGGCTGAGAGAAGAAAGTTGAGCTTCCTTTGAGCCTCCCCAAGTCTCTTGTAGCGGCTGACTGTATGTAGGCACTTTGGGCTGGATAGGGGATTTCTCCCTCATCTTTTAGAACAGGCCCCACTCCCGTTTCAGGGAAGCATATAAGACTGGTCAGCCAGAACCCATTTGAATGCTCAGGCAGGCATCCTTTCCCCTCCGGGCTTCCATTTCCACATGGGTGGACTGCAGAGGAGTCTGTCGCTCCATGGGGACCAGGAGAAGAAAGAGAGCAGGCAGGAACCAACACCAGGTGCAATCCTGGCCTCCCTGCTCTCCTGCTCTGCCTCCTGCAGAGTGGGCCAGTGCTTGAGGACAGTACCACATGGGACCAGAGAACAGGAGGCCCACACGGCTCAGGGCTGCAAGAGTGGACATAAACAGTTGGCCTCCCGTCTGGGCAAACACCAGAGGCCGTGAAACCTGCCCCTTTGACCGGTAACCCTTCTTCCTTGTACCCAGAGAGACCACACGGACCCCCGGGAACGGTGATGTAGAACTGAGTGTCACTGACTGATAGGAGTCCTTGGCTGGGGGTGATCCCACTGTGAGCAGGAGATGGATGGGGAGTCAGGCCACTAAGGCTCAGAGAAGACAGCTGGAGACAGTGGCAGCTAAGCCTGCTGGAGCCCACTTTCTGAGGCCCCACCTAGCCCTAGCACCCCATCAGCTTCTGAGGTAGCCTAGCTCTCTCTACTTGTCACACACTAATCCGGCCTGCCATTCAAGTGTTCCTAATTACTGCCTTCTGTACATGTCCTGGGGCCCTGTGTTCCGGGAGGTCAGGGGCCACCCCTCTCTGGCCATCACCTTCTCCCCAGAGTCCAGAAACTGAAGCACAGAAGCACGTGATCCGTGGGTTGAGCAAACCCCTCACCGTGGCTGTCTCCCCGAGAGAGACCTGTGTGCCCCCAATTCCCACCTCTCCTCCCACCCTGGCTTTTGACTTCTCTGTCACGTTCCTCCCTCCGTGGTCTCTCATATGTGCCTGTCAGCATCTTAGGGGTACCACAGAAACACTGCCATCCACGAACATCTTCCCACAGACTCTGCCTCTTCTCTAGAAAGCCCATCCTGGCAGCAGGGGCCCCGGTCTCCCTAGGGTGTGAATGATGAATGGGGACATTGTGGGGATGAAGCGGAGAGTGAGGGATGGAGTCTCTGAATAAAACAAGAACCAGAGGCAGACTGGCTGCTTGGGCCGCTCACTTCCTGCCCCTCACCACCCTGGCCAGCCCCGGTTCATCCTCTAGCGTTTCAGCGCAAACGTCTTGGCCTTCTCCAGGAAGCCTTCCCAAACTGCCAAGACCAGGGCCAATATTTCATCTCCTCCCCTCCCCCCCGCCCCGACAGCACTAAGCCACCGAGTGAACGCGTCCAGGGTGAGACTTTAGCTCTGCAGCATCCCAGCGCCTGGTACACAGTAGGCTCCACAGGTTCTTGTTGGATGTGTTGGGGAAGGGGCCACTGAGGGGCCTGAGTGTCTACTGAGAAAAGCAGCCCTGCATCTCACGGGATCCTGAAGGACTTTGAAGGGGCTGCCAGCCTAGGAAGCTGGGACAAGTAGAGAGAGCTTTGCCTTGCAGGGGCCAGTGTCTCTCTCTCTCTCTGCGCCCTCCAGCAGGGGCAGCTAAGCAACTGAAAAAAAATTAAAAAGAAAGAAAAAGGGGGGGAAAAAACTAATTAAGAAGCGTTGTGATTAAATGAATCTGAAAGTGGTTTTCCCCAAAGATTGGAGCGGAAATGAGGAATCCCTGTGCAGTCCTAACTGCGACCCATTTCCTACCTCAATGGGCAAGCCTGGGAGCCTGGCAGCGGTGTGAGCCAGGGTGCCATTGCTCTACTTTCCTGGGGGCTAGGAGGCTCCACAGTAGCCAAGTGGCTGCCTGCTCACTCATAGTCCTCACCGTGTGCAGGACACACCACACCACCATCACAGCCACTCTCGGGCACTGACAGGAGGAGAAACTGAGGCACAGAGGCTCGCTGACCTGTCAGCACGCCATGCTGAGTGACAAAGAATCTGGCCTCCATCTCTCTTTCTCCGTCTCCTGCCTCCCAGCTTTCTCCCAAGATCACTTCTGAGATGACCTGTGACATGTAGATGGGACCAGGTCCCCTTCTGTTAGCCCCTCTGCTCAGAGCCTGGGGTGTGCAGGCCATCAAAGGAGACTTCCACAGTCATCGGCTGATTCTGGCCACAGAGGACCTCACCGTCTGGGAAGAACAAAGGCCGAGACACTAACAGTCATGTGGGGTATTCAAAGGTCTCAGGGGTGGGAGGTACCTAAGAGCAGCCCACAGCCGTGGCATGGACGAGGGGAGGCCTGTATCCTGGACATTTGAGCTGAGGTTTGAAAGCTGAGAGAAGTTCACAGAGGGACGTGTGATGAAGGCGGTTATTCAGGCAGCCGGCGCAGCAGGCTCAAAGGCCCTGGGGCAGAGCTCCGCAGCTGCATTAGGAGAACAGAGAAATAATCTCAGATCTCAACCAGAACAACACGGCAAGAGAGAGAGCACGCCACAGGGGAGCGTTCGGAAAGCAAGGCTGGCTGGGGTGTGCCTTGCCTTCCAGGCCTGGAGAGTCTGGATTTGATTTAGAGTATGATAGAAGGTTCTGGAATGCTGGGATCTGACTCCAGTTGTGTTAAAGATCTATCCATCCATATGTGGAAAATAGGATAGACCGGGGGAGGAGGGACCCAGAGATGCTTGGGACACCAAGGAGACATGTTGGCTCCTTGAGTTGGGACAAGTTGGCAGCAGAGTTGGTGAGGGGTGACAAGTTTAGACAAGGACATGGCAGGATGACTCTGGGGATAGTGCTGGTTCCAGGAGCAGGGGATTTGCAGGTGTAGATGTGATACTTGCCAAGGAGGCTTAGGATATCCTGAAGCATGTTCCAAGGGTCAGTGGAGGCAGAGGGTGCAGCCTGGGATCACTTAGGACCCAAGGAGAGGGAGGAGTAACTCACGGTGGTGTCAGGGAAGCAAGGTCAACTTCTGCTCTGAGGTCTAGCCTTCTAGCGTCACCAGGGAATGGCAGAAGGGTTGCAATAGTAATATTTATATCTGGCAAGCTGTGGCTGGCTCTTACCAACATCTAGGATCTGCCCTGTGCCCACAATTTATTCCTTTCTGCAATGTTCCTGAACTTTCTAGAATAAACGCTAGGCCTCCCCCACCATAAGGTCGCTCCATCTCCCCCAATCCTCTCATTAGTCTCCACAAAGGCCCTTTAAGAAAGACAGTGTCTCCCAGCCTTTCTTCAAATCTACTGGGACCTCTGCCTTCCCCAAGCCTGAACTGACAGTCATTTCCTGAGGCCACTGGGTAAATGGGCAGCGGGCTCACTGCAGACCAGCCATTTCCATCCATCCAGTGTCCCTGGGGAGGTGGCCTCCTTTAGCAGCTTCCCAGAGCCCGTGGGTTCGTGTTCTCCACAACTGGGAGCAGTCACTGGGCAATGCAGGGGCCCTGACGTCTATGTCAATGACAATTCAATAGAAATGTCCAGTCAGTAGCTCAGAGAGGTGAGCACTCCAGACAAGGGCCAAGGATAAAGTGAACTTTGGTGAAATGGGAACAGGATCTGTCCAGAGAGGTGAGCACCCACTCACCTCGGACTTCCTTTCCCTATTTCCTGAACGTTGGCAAAGACTGCTCTCTGACAGTTTTGGTGGCAATGACCATGCGATCTGTCGTTTATGGAGATACTGTGCGCGGTGACAGCATCCATGTGCTAACAGCTCCGGCCATACTCTGTGGGATCTCCACAGTCACGTGACGGCAACCCACTGCTGTTACCTTCCTTTGAGGATGAGAAGGCCAAGGCTGCAGAAGATGAGAAGGTCAAGGCTGCAAACCAGCCATGGTGGTGCCTGCCTGCAATCCCAGCACTCTTGATGTAAAGGCTACATTCTCAGTTATACAGTGAGGCCAGCCTGGGCTATGTGAATCTGGCGCAATGAAAAGGAGGGAGAGATAGAAAGAGGGAGTGAGCAGGCAGGCAGGCAGGGTGGGCCCTGGTTCTACCTAGTCCTGGTAGACTTCCCTGCATTTCTCCCATCACCTGGTGGTAGCTCCCAATGGTACTCCAGAGACGAGTCTGGACCAGTGCAGGCTGTCTGGTATCTCCATGAGCCATGTGCTGCCTGATTGAATTCTAGAGGTCTGGAATTTATTGCTCCATTTTCTGGATTGGCACACCAAGCCTCAGAAACAAATGGTTCATCCTGAGGACACGCTGCAACTAAGTGGAAACTTGGTATTTAAAATAGTATCTGGTCCCATCTCCATCCTGCGCCTGGCTTTAGGGAAACAGTCTGCTTGGATTGGGTCCTCACTATCCTGAGATTCCTTTGACACCAGGATTACCTCTATTGTCCTCATATCATCAGGAATTCAAACCCCAAGTGTCCCTAAAGTGGCATCCACCCAAAATATGGACTCTGACCTTTGTGCTGGAGCAGATATCATGTTGTACAGCGGCACCTACTGGTCTATGTTGGAATTGCACCCTAGATTGGCCATATATGTCAATGAGGAGCACCTACTGTGTGTGTATTGAGAGGGGGGTCTAGAGATAAATGGTGTGGCCCTTGCCCTCGGGAAACCCACATCCTCAGAGGAGATAGGCACATGCATTAGAACCATAGAAGACGTTTGCACCTACTACTTGTGGCTGGGACACCAAAAGTTCCCCATCAGCGTTGGCATTTATGCTGAGCCTTGAATGATGAGCAAGGAGCTGCTAGCCAGAGGAGGAAAGAACACTTGAGGCTGGAGAACCTGGCCAAGAGCCTCGTATCCAAGCAAGTGGGGGTGGGTCACCTGATAGAACCTAGTAGGAGGTGTGCGTCTTGGTGGTAGAACATTCCCCTAGTATGTCTGAGGCTCTGGGTCCCATCCACAAAAATAAACAAAATATGGGACCCAAGATTAAATTTGAATGAAGAAAAATTTAATGCATGCCCCAAATAGAGCACAAGCTATAGTTGTATTACAAAATTAGAACCGGAGAGACTGTTCATTTGGTAAAGTGCTTGCCATGCAAACATGTCTGAGTTCAATTCCCAGCACCCATGTTAAAACAAACAAACAAAAACAAAAGTGGGCACAGCAGAACACACATATAACTCAGGCACTGGGAAGTTGGAGACAGGTAGGTCCCTAAGGCTTGCTGGCCGGCCAGCCTAGCCTAATTGGTGAGGCCAGTGAGAGACCCGGTCTCAAAAACACAGTGGGTAACAACTGAGAAAGACACTCTTGCTGACCTCTGGCTTCCACACTTAAGAGCTGTGCATGCACACAAATACATACAAAAATCTAAATACATATGTATATATTAATGTGCATTGGGGCCAGGGGCTGCAGATCAGTGGGTAGAGGACTTGCCTACTGTGCCCAAAAAGCTCCAGGGTTCCACCCCCAACACTGCATAAACTGGACATAGCAGCAATAGCAGCACATGTTTGTAATCCCAGAATTTAGGAGGTAGAGGCAGGGGGACTGTCTGTTCATGGTCATCCTTGGCTACATAGCAAGTTCCAGCACATCCTTGAGCTACATGAAACTCTTATCTCAAAAACAAACACCCAAAGTCCTGGGGGGTAGAAGTGGCTCCATGTGGAGCCCAGTTTTGAGCCCCAAAGCAGCCACTAACCAGTACGTGTGAACTTGAATGTCATTGTCCCTCTCCAAGCCTTGGTTCTTTTCTCCCCCTAGGGTACTGAGACCAAGCAGGGGATATTCTGCAAAACTCATCAAGGCACAGAATGTAGGACTGGGGGTGTGGCTCAGGTGCTATAGTGCCAGCCTAAAATGCAAAGAGCCCACATAAATCCGGCATGGTGGTGCACACCCATCAACCCAACACTTGCAAGGTGGAAGTAGGAAGATCAAAGTCAGTCATTCTCTACCACAAAGCAAGTTCAAAGCTAGCCTGGGCTACATGAGACCCTGTCTCAAAACAAACAACAAAAAGGCTCAGGTCAGAGTCAGGTGCAGAAGTGATGAAATGTGTCTTCATCCTGCAGTTTTCAAGAACTTAGTCTAGTCTTTAGAGTCTGTTCACAGTGGCTACTCAACAAATGTGTATTAGTCAGCTCTTGCTGAGATAATGCTGCAAAACAAGCAATCCCACAAACACCGTGGTATACAACAAAAGGAAGCTACTTTCTTCCTCATAGATCTGCATCTGTGAGTTAAATGCCCCTCATTCAGCTTAGAGTTGGGTCAAGGTCTCCACACATTTCTTGTTCTGGAATCAGCTGCAATTCCCTGGTTCTGGAACCTGGTTCAAGTCCCTCTCCTGGCAGAAGCATAGAAGCCTAGCCAGAGCACCAGACACGTGTGGAGTCTGCACCATGCTCATTCTCATGCCCACTAGAGTGTTCCAATGGCCAAAACAGGTCACATGTCCAGATCCAAGACAAATGCTTCTGTGGGAAGCATTCTTGAGCCACTTGGCACAGGCATGATGGGTAAACCTGGCATGGGAGAGGGCCTGCCCTAAGGAGCAGCAGAAGGTGGCAGGCTCCTGTTCTCTCTAACGATCTTCTCTGTTTCCCAGCAGGAGCTCAGTGAGTACAACGCCACAGCCATAAAAAGCCCCACCAACACGGTCACAGTGCAGGGCCTCAAAGCCGGCGCCATCTATGTCTTCCAGGTGCGGGCACGCACCGTTGCAGGCTATGGGCGCTACAGTGGCAAGATGTACTTCCAAACCATGACAGAAGGTAAGTGGAGAGTGCCAAGCACCAGCCCCATCAACCAATGAGCAAATGTGCTAACACGGGGCCCCATTCCTAGGATGCCTGTGCCAGCCAGAAAGCAGGCCACCTCCCTCTCTCCCAGATGTGAACCTCTGTACATGGTACAAACTGCACAGCTAGCCGTAAAGCCTCCAGTTCTATGGACCACAAGGGTCCCTACTTCTCTATTACCATCCTATCAGTGAGACTGCTTCCTCTTCTGGGATACTTAGGAGGTCAGACCTAACTTGCAGATCCATGCTAATCAAATCCTTTTCTTTCCCTGCTCTGGATTTTTAATCTATAAGACAAAACAAAAAAATTGTGCTTAATTGAGATAGTAAACATTGTATCCATTCACAATTCCAGCAAGTTGCAATGAGACTGGGAATTCTGAAATCCTATCTAAGCTCAGCAAAAAGAGGTGCTGGGATAGATTTGTAATGTCTGCCCTGGACAAAGGAATGGGCCTGTGTGCTATGTTTGTTTTCCAGCCTTAGACTATGTGATTTCTGAGATAATCTTGAAGAACAGTAGATTATAAGGGGTGTGACTTCCAAAGCAAGACAGATGGGAGTCCACTTCTGACTTGACCCTAACTGTGTAATCTTAACCTTAACCTATCTGGCCCTGTCTTTTTGTCCATAAAAGAAATGATAATTATGTTACCATCATCATCAATAGCACCAAACACACTTAAGTCTTAGGGATCTAACTCAGAATTGGTTTGAGGACCATATATTTAGAATAAGTATCCTTTCCATGGGCCTGTCACCAGCCAACCAAGTTCTGGGACATTCTTATGGCTAGACTTAGTGTCACTTCTTAGCCTCTGGCCTTGGAGCATGGACATTGGCTCTCATCTGGCTAAACCTTTCAGAGACTCTTGGATGGCCCTAAACTCCTAGCCCATTGTAGAAGCCTTCCCTGAATGCTCACCTGTCTTCCAACACTTGCTTTCTCTGCCCTCTGCCCTCTGCCCTCTGCCCTTTCCTCACCAGCAGCTCCTCTTGCCTTTCTCTGCACTCCTCCATACCAGATGAGCTCACTGGCCAGGGACTGGGCACCAACCCAAGTCCTCTTTATTAACTCAACAATTCTGTGTCAGGGCCCTGCTGTATGCCAGGCCATGTGCAGGCACTAGGAACCCAAAATGACCTCACCCCTTGACTTTGACAAGCTCCTCTTCTTAATAATAGCATGGAGGAGGGTGCTGGGGTAGTGGAGGAGGGTGCTGGGGTAGCTGGCACCAGCCCAGCTGATGCCAAGTGCATCTGTGCACTGTCATTCAAATCCCGGCCTCAGGGCAGGCAGATGAGCTCGAGTGCTGGCTTTGACCTCTTCTTTCCTGGATAACCACAGGCCCATTCTGACCTCTGCAAGCCTGGTTTCCTCAAGCACGAGGAGGCCACTGTAGGAAGCCTGTCACAGGGCTGCTCTGGAAGTCTCTGTGGGTGACACTGCAAACAGTAGCAATGGGTGTCCAGGCTGCCTGAGTGTTCTCTGTGAGCCAGGTATTGTCAGAGGTGTTACTTGCCCAGTGTGATCCGGGTTCCCGTCCCGGGAGCCAGGCCCCAGCCATTCTTCCTTATTACCTACCTCATCAGTGTGGGAATGCCGGGGTCCCTGTGCCCATTTTATAGATGAAGAAGAGAGGATTGAAGCCAGTCATTGGCTAGTTCCTTCTCAAGTCTCATTTCCTGCTCAGCACGAGGCAGTTACTGGATTAGAAGCAAGAGGGGAGTCTAGGGGTCACCTCAGAGACCATCCTGGTGGAGAATGGAGGCAGGGTCAGGCCCCCAAACCAGGCCGAGATAACCACTGCACTGTCTCTACAGCCGAGTACCAGACCAGCATCAAGGAGAAGCTGCCTCTCATCGTCGGCTCCTCCGCTGCTGGCTTAGTCTTCCTCATCGCCGTGGTCGTCATTGCCATCGTATGTAACAGGTGGGTGGCGGCGTCTGGGCCTGGTCTTCAGCCATAGTTGGGAGCAAGTGGGGACTTTCTCTCGGCCACTGGTGGCAGGGAGGGGCTCCAGCAGGGCAGGATACATTAGGTGACCACCGACCATCCTTACAGTAAAGTCAGGTGCTGTGCAAACATGATCATAGACAGGGTCGCACACTGAGGCACTTCAGCAGTGAGGAACATTCCAGAACAGTGGGCAGGATGCTAGGAGCTGTGGGGATGGTGAAGGACGATGCCATTCACTGCCCCAGGCAGTGGTTGAAGCTGAAGAGATGGGAAGAGCTTAGCCAGGAGGGGCTGGGTGGGGGTTGGGGTGGCAAGGCAGAGCCAGAAGGGTGGAGCCAATCCTTGATGGCTTTAAATCATGATGTAAAGACTTCCTGCTTAAAGAGACCTCCCACACACAATACCACTTCCCATTCAGGGACCAGAGCAAGCTCAGGCAGGCAGAAAGACAGACAGACAGACAGAGCTTCTGAGGTCAGTGAATTCAGAAGCCACAACTAGTGTCTGAGGACTTCACCGCTTCCCTTAAAGGGACTTGGCTGCAGAAAGGACCGGGAACAGAGTGAGCCTGGGTTTGAGGAGGGAGAAATGGGAATGACAAGTGGGGTCAGGGCAAGGGTAAACAAAGGACAGGCCTAGACACCACCACCTCCAGCAGGGGAGTGGCCTTAAGGGCTTGCCCACCCTCTCTCCCTATCACCTACTGTGGCTCCCACCTCCCTGGGTGCCTCCAGGTGGCTCCAGCCCTTTGCTCTTGTTCCAGAAGACGGGGGTTTGAGCGTGCCGACTCAGAGTACACCGACAAGCTGCAGCACTACACCAGTGGCCACAGTACGTACACACCCTGGGACCCTTCTCTGCCATTTCCATGAAGACCCCTCCAGCTGCTGCTGCTGCTGCTCCTCCTCCTTCAAGATCTGTGTTTAAATATGTATGCGTGTATGAGAGCATATGTGTTTGCATGAGCGTATGAGCCATAGAAAGCTGGAGTGTCAGGGTGTGTACACCTACCTATGCCCACACAGAGGACATCACCCATCCCTTGGAATTGCAGTTACAGGTGCTTGTGGGACGCCTGGCTTGTTACATGGGTGCTGGGATCCGAACTCTGGTCCTCATGATGTGCAGCAAGTGCTCTTAACCCCCGAGTCATCTCCCCTGCCCTGCACTAAGGCCAGCAGGTCCTGGATGTGCCAGGCTGCCTCTGGCTTTTTAGCTTTTGCACCTGCCGTTCCATGTGCACTTCCTGCGATGACCCCGTCATGCACTACCCATCATGCACCACCACCATCCCTCCCTGACTCCATCCATCCTGATCTTAACCCTAGCCTGAGCCAGTGCAACCCATCCTACCAGAGACATTGTCCCCACTGTTGCCTGGTCTCCCTGCAGATGTAGCAGGTCTTCTCCAGATCGGAAGTTGTCTTCTTGGCACTAACAGGGGCACCCAGCACATAGTGGGTACCACACATACGAGTGAGCTATGTAGAGAGATGGACCCAGAGCTTCGGGGTGTGTGATGGGAGTTTAAGCAAGGGCCTTATTGAGAGTGTTTCATTTGAACAAAGACACAAAGGCACTTGGAGAGTGGGCTGCTCAGCTATCTCCAGGGACTAGCATTGCAGGCCATGGGGATAGCCAGTGAGAGCACTGAAGGCCAGGGGGGTAGCCAGTGAGAGCACTGAAGGCCAGGGGGATAGCCAGTGAGAGCACTGAAGGCCGGGGGGGGGGGTGGATAGCCAGTGAGAGCGCTGATGGGGGGGAGGTAGCCAGTGCAAAGGTCTGTAGGTAAAGCAGACTTGACTGGGCAGGGTGGGAGTGATGACTGCGAGGTGGGAGTGAGTGGGGAGCCCCAGTTCTGAGCTGAGGACTGACTTTCTGCTACAGTCCCAGCAAAGCCTTCTCTGGATATTGTGTGGAGAACAGAGAAAAGACACTGAAGCTAGGAAGCTAGGGAGGTGGCTCTTGGAGCCACCCAGGCCAGATAACATGGTGGCTACACCAGGTGACGGGGGCATTGGTAGGGTCTCTCTCATTCTCTCTCTCTCTCTCTCTCTCTCTCTCTCTCTCTCTCTCTCTCTCTCTCTCTCTCTCTCTCTCTCTCTCTCTCGTGTGTGTGTGTGTGTGTGTGTGTGTGTGTATGTGTGTGTGTCAGTGAGTCTCAAATATCCCAGGCTCTTCTAGAGCTCACCATGTACCCAAAGATGACTTTGAATTTAAAATCCTCCAGGTGCTGGGTTTACAGACATGTGCTACCACGCCCAGTTTACACAGTTAGAACCCAGGACTCTGTGCATGCTGGGAAGCACTCTATCCATATAGCCACATCCTCAGCCCTCAGACTTGTACTGCTGGCCTGGAGGTGGGGCAAGGAAGAGCAGAACCTCCGAATGCAGACTCCAGCTCAAACAGTTTGAAGGGCAAGTTCCTGGGCTTAGACATCATTCTGGACATAAACATAAAAATAAGCTGTTAAAATTTCCATTAAGATCTTCAAGAGTGATGGGGAAGTCCATCCTAAGCATCACAACAGTGAAAGGGTCACAGCGACATCACAGTCGTGTTTCACTAATGTGTTAGGAAGAAGTCACCACTGCAGATCCCCCTCCAACCACCACCACGGTCATAATGTTGACTCCTTTTGTGCATTTAAGCGTTAAGAGTTTCTGGGGCTGGAGAGATGGCACAGAAGACAAGAGCGCTGGCTGCTCTTTCAGAGCCGGTTTAATTCCTGGCACCTACGTGGCAGCTCACAACCATCTGTGACTTCAGTCCCAGGGGATCCACCAGCCCTTTTCTGGCCTCCCTGGGCAGCGGGCATGCAAAATGGTACAGAAGCATAACAAGCAGGCAGAACATTCAAATAAAAAAGATAGGGTTGTTTTCATGGGCTGGGGAGACAGATGAGGGGGTAAAGTATTTGCCTCTCAAGCATGAGGACCTGAGTTCAATCCCCAGTGCCCATTGAAGAACTGTTGCGTTTGTCTCTCGGCTGTCTCTGTGCTGGGAGTGAAGGCAGAGGCTCTCTAGGACTCCCTGGCCAGACAGCCTAGCCTGCTTAGCAGGCTCCAAGTCAGTGAAAAAACAAAGTGTATGAAGTTGACCTCTGGCCTCCACATGCATGCACACATGCCTACACACATACATGTGACATGCACTCACACATACAACAGCAAAAACAGAACCTGCTTGCATGTTTAATGCGTGGCTAGCACTTAATCCTTGTAATAGTCCCACTGTGAGTATGGATTCCAGCACCCAGACTACTCAGAAGTTCTGGGAAGGAGCTGAGTCCTGCCACCACCCTGTGCTGTGTCCAGCCCACCAAGGCAGAGCAAGTTGAGCTATCCTGCTCTACCACCCAGAGCCATTTGGGAGCATGGTAACTTGAAGCCTGAGCCAATAACTAGGAATTAGAGAGGCAGAGAGAGTTGACACAGGGTTTCTGAGTGTAGCCTTGGCTGTTGGCTGTCCTGGAACTCACTATTAGACCAGCCAGACTGGCCTTGAACTCACAGAGATCCACCTGCCTCTGCCTCCCAAGTGCTGGGATTAAAGGCATGAGCCACCACCACTTGGCTTGAGATTTATTTTTAAAATAGATTCCATGATTTGTTCAGAGATCAAACTGACTTTGTATTATCCTTCAGTACTGAGTTTTTAACAAAAACAAAGACCAAAAAAAAGCTGAGTTTTTGTTCCCTGCCCTGAACTCTCAGAGACACCCAGGATGCATCCTGGATCCCATGTCCACCCCCACAGCCTTACACAGCCAAGATGAAGGAGAATGTAGAAAGCCAGAGATGTGTGTGGCTGGGTTAGGGTCACGAACATAGACTAATTCCCCAGCCATTGGCACGTGCTGAATGGGGACCAAGCTCTAGGGTGTCTGGACGTGGAGCCTGAGGGACTGACCTTATTTCTCTCTCTCCTCTGCCACTGGCCATCTGGTTGACCTGGAGAAAAACACTGAACCTCTCTAAGCCTTGGCATCCTTATACAGTCCACAGAAAGAGTGATGGGTCCTTCGGAAGAATCTGTGGATCTTAGCATCATAATAGTGTCCTTATAATAGCAACATTTAATAAAAGCCAAGTCTACTTTTCATGAGACAACAATTATTTGTTGCTTTCTGTTTGCCAAATGCTCCACTAAGTCCTTTAGAAAATTTCTCCAGGGCTGTGGAAATGGCTCACTTGGTAAAGTACGTGTAGTGAGGCACGAGAACCTGATATGATCCCCCAGAACCTGTGGGGAGAAAAAAACCAAGCATGGTGGTACTCAATTGTCGGATATCCCATCCTTGGGGTTTGGGGGGTGGAGACAGGTGGATCTCTGGAATTTACTAGCCAGGCAGCCTAGCCTAATCTGCACATTCCATTGAGGAACTCTGTCTCAAAAAAAAAAAAAAGCAAGGTGAGTGGTTCCTGAGAACTGACACCCAGGGTTATTCTTTGGTTTCTGCACACACTTTAGATGCATCTGCCCATGTGCGCACGTGCACATACACACACACACACACACACACACACACACACACGTGTGCACACACACAAGACTCTCATTTAGCCCTCACAGCCCCCTAATGAGTCCTCACCCAGGCTCAGGCCAGCAAATGTCCCTCCTGGGGGCTACCCTGTGAGATGTTCTTTCTGGCCATGAAGTTGTTGTGCCTGGAAAACTGGCAGTTGGGTAGACACCAAAAGGAACTGAGTTGGCTAGGTCATTCGCTAGCTGTGTCTGTCTCCTTGAGTGGATTGTTTGGTCTTCCTATGCCAGTCTTCCATCCAATGGGAGCAAGATTGAGTGAGACCAAATGTTTTGTGTTGGTTTTTGGTTTTTGTTTGTTTGGTTAGCTTTTGGTTTTTTGTTTTTTCAAGATAAGGTTTCTCTGTATAATAGCCCTAGCTGTCCTTGAATGCAATCTATAGACCAGGCTGGCCTTGAATTCACCAAAATCTGCCTGCCTCTGCCTCATAAGTGCTGGGATTAAAGGCATGCACTGCCAGGCTGAGTTGCTATTCTTATAAGTCAGACACAGTCAGATGTTAGCAACATCATAAGGTTCAGCCTGATGGCATTTTACCTAGCGGGATTGTCAGAAGGGATGACCTGGTTTAAAACTACCAACTTTATAGAACAGATTTACACCCAAAAAAATCTTCACTGAATTTGTATGCAGCAAGAGTCTATTAAGTATCTTCTGTATGCCACCTTCACACTCATGGCTAAGCAAACACACTAGAGCAAGGGCTTCTAACCTAGGATTAGACTGTGGGAACTCGACACAGCCCGTGAACGCCAGCATTGCCTGTGGAATATGAGAGTGTGCTCATGCACGGGATTCCTTCTCTAAGGGGCAGAACTGCAGCTTTCACCAAATTCTCCAAGGCACTCGTGACCCCAAATGAGAAGAAGATCCTCAAGTCAATCACTGTGATTTGACAATAAGCATTGAGTGCCTGGGAATTGAGCAAGACAGAACTGTCTCTGTCTACCTGGGGGAGAATGTAAAACACCCCCAGGCACCACAGAGTTCTAGAAAGGGCACTCAGAGAGCTGTGAGCATGGGTGTTTGGAAGCTGTGGACCAGGATAGAAAAGTCACAGACACCAGGGTCATAAATTGACAGTTAAGACAGGGCTGTTATACCTACGGAAGGCCACAGACCTTCTGGAGAAGTCCAGTCAGGCTTCACAGAGGAGGTGGTATTTGATATGGTTTCAGAGAGGAAGAGGAGGTGCTAAGAACAAAATGACCAAGCCGGGCGATGGTGGCGCCCGCCTTTAATCCCAGCACTCGAGAGGCAGAGGCTGGTGGATCTCTGTGAGTTCGAGGCTGGGCTGGACGGATAGCCTCCAAAACAATACAGAGAAACCCTGTCTCGTAAAAACCAAAAAAAAAAAAAAAAAAGAACAACATGACCTCAGAAGCAAGAAGGGACGGGCTGTGCCTGGAGCCCCTAGGAAAGGACTCTTACTAACTGGTGTTACCAGTCTATCGTTGCTGCTATCACAAAACACCTGAGGCTACATCATGTCTAAAGAAAGGAGGTTAGTCAAACTCTCAATCAGCTGCTCTTCTCAAGTGGCAGGAGTGTGTGTGACAGGGAGAGGCCACATAGACATTTAGGAGGACTGGGTTTGTTCTTTATTCTCTCAAAAGAACTAACTAGTCTCCTGGGCCCCACAAACCTCCATCCATTCCTCCCTAGGGTTGTGCCCTTGCTTCTTAAAGTCTCAAACACATGAACCTGTAGGAAACAGACCTCATCCAAACTAGAGCAGCTAGAGGATAAGGACAGAGGGCTGGGTGGGGCCGGTCATGAGTGGCTTCCAGTGTCCGGCAGAGGAACTTGCCTTTGTCCAAGAGACAACCTGCCATGCTCCCAGCTAAGGCTGGGAATGGCCTCTGGCTGCTGCTCATAGAGATGCTGAGTCTCCTTTGCTCCTAGAGTGACCTCATTTCTTCCCTCCCTCCCCAGCTGGCTGTCAGGAAGGGTCTCCCCAAGTTGTGCTGAAACTCAGGAAGTCGAAAGCCAGGCACTGTGACCCATTGTATTGTGTCTGAGAAAAAAAAGTGGGGCTTCTCCTGGCTCTGAGGAGGCTGACTTGGAAGGAGGGAGATGTGGCTCATATATCAGGTTAGGAAAGCCTATGCTAGGGCCAACAGGAGTGAGAATTGTGACTAAGAACCATCCTTGAGGGTGGAGCAGTTAAGAACACTGGCTTCTCTTGCAAAGGACTCAGGTTCTGCAGTACCCACATAGCAGCTCACAACTATAACTCCAGTTCCAGGAATCTAACGCCCTCTTCTGGCTTCCATACATATGGTTCATAAACTTACATGCAGGCAAAAACCACTCATACCTATAAAATAATGTTTTTAGAAAAACAGAACCATCCTTTAGATCTGGGGATCTGTAGCTCTGTCATAGAGCATTTACTTAGCATACACAGGGTTCAATTCCTGGTCTCATAAATATAAGATAATCAGCCTTAAGACTGGACACTTGCTGCTCCTCCAGACAACCAGGAGTTCAGTTTCCAGCACCCACATCAGGTGGCTCATAACTGTCTGTAACTCCAGCTCCAGGGAATCTGATACCTCACGTACATACCATATTCAAATACACTCACCTACACATGATTAAAAATATCCCATTTTTACAAAAAGAAGAAAGAATCACACCTGTGTTCCAATCTGAAAGACCTTGGGTCTCTAAGATATGTGGCCTTGGCCTGAGTGATTGACTTTATGGAGCTATAGTTCTGTCTCACAGCTCTTGGGAGGACCGAGGAGAGACAAGAAAATGCAGGCAAAGAGTCTGGCACAGTGTCAGGCTCAGATAAAGGCTCAGCAAGTGACAGCTGCTGTTACTCTAATTCATCTTTGTCGCCTGGATCCTCAGCTCCCAAGACTTGGAGCATCCATTGTGTGCAGAATTCTGAGATGTGTGCCAGAAAGAGAGCAGTTGAGATGAGAGCTCGTGCCCAGCTCTCCCAGACATTCCATTTTGGCCGGTGTTTCTTATTGTCCTTGTGAAATCTTGGGCTCCTATACAACTCTAGTGAAAGTTTTGCATCATATGGCCAGAAGGACTCGTGTGTGTGTGTGTGTGTGTGTGTGTGTGTGTGTGTGTGTGTGTGTGTGTTGGGGTATGTGCACATGAGTGCAGGTGCCTGTGGAGGCCAGAAGAGGGCACCAGATTTCTTGGGGCTGGAATTAATGGTTGGTTATAAGCTACCCAACATGGATGCTAGAAACAAAACTCAGGTCTCCTGCAAGAGCAGTGTGCACCAATTGCTGCTCCATCTCTCCAACCCCATAAAGTTCTTTTTTAAAAAGTGTGTGTGTGTGTGTGTGTGTATGTGCATATGTGTAAATCCAGGCATATTCATGCCACAGTATATGTGTAGAGGATGGAGAATAACCTTAGATGTTGGGCTTCATTTTCTACTTTGAAACAGTTTCTTGTTTTTCCTCTGCATGCTCCACGCTAGCTGACCCACAAGCTTCTGGGGAGCTCCCTGTCTCTTCCTGCCATCTCCTTATAGGAGTGCTGGGATTATAGATGCTGCTGGATCCAGAGTTTGCTACACCCACTGACCCATCACCATTTATAACATTCTGCAAATAAAAATCTAGACGTCTATTACTCAGGGATGGATTTTTCAGGATATTTTCTTTTTGTCATATTTATTGCCATAATTTTGGACTTTATACATTTCTTTTTAAAAATAATCTGGCCCAGTTCTATTCTTTAGCTTTTATTTGTTATCATAGCATATATATGGATGGCTGTGTTTGAGTATCGATGTGACCTACACACTTGTGGCAGTCAGAGGGCAAGTTTTGGGAGTCAGCCCTATCCTTCCACCTCACTAAAGCAGAACCTCTCCTATTCCTTCCACAATGCTGCATACTCCAAGCTAGCTGACCCACAAACTTCCAGGCTACTCCATTCTCTCTGCCTCCTATCTCTCTTAGGGAGCACTGGGATTAGAGGTATATACCACCACATCTGGCTTTTTATTTTTATTTTTTAACATGGCTTCCAGAAATCAAACTTAGGTTATCAAGCTCATGAAGCAAATACTTTTACCCACTGAGTCTTTTCCTCAACTCATGAATTACTATTTTAATTAAAATAAAAGCCAATATAAATAATTGCGTTTTACTCCTGGGGGTCTTAGAGCCTCTCAAAACCTATCTAGGTACTGCCAAAAGACTTATAGACTCAGTTTATAACCCCTTACTGAAAAGGTCAGCTTAGCACATGTATGTACACATGCACACACACAAACACCAACACAGTCACAAACATAGCTAATGTATTAGAGTTAGGGTTAGCCATATGCTGAGCTGTTTAGTTTTTGTGGGTCTCTTCTAGTATTACACCCTTCATTCCTAGTATAAAATCAATGAGCATGGCTGTGTTCCAATAAAACTTTATTTGTCACACAAGCAGAAGGACCTGTACTACAGGCTCCAACTCCCAAATTCACAGGATATCTGAAGTAGAAGCAGAGAACGGTCATCATATGGTTCTAGGGTCATACAGCTGTGCTGGGTTGGTGGCCTATGGGGACCCAGGGACTCCAGACTCTGAGTCCTAGAACTGTTCCCTCCAGTTTCACAGCTTCCAACACTGAGGAGAATGAGAGTGGGGAGCTGGGGAGCCCAGAGGAAGGCCGGGGGGTTGGAACACCCATCGGAAGGGGAAGACAGACTGAACGCTCTTCCGCCATCACAGCAATTCACTGACTCAGTGTGGGTCAGAGCGGGGACTTTGATGTCCAGACTGCCTTCTTCTCTTCCTGAATCCACACATAGACATTGACAGCAGGTCAGGAATGAAATGAGTGTGTCCTGGGGTTTGACTTCAGGCTGCTCACCAAGGAGTCCAGGGATCCAGAAAGGCTTGAGGCTCAGCTAGTGAGGGTGAGGGAATGTAGGGTACTCAAGATGTGGTGAGTGAGGCACCCCATCAGGTTCATGGACCTGGCTGTAAGTGTGTGCGTGCACGCGTGTGTGCATGTGCACATGTGTGTGTGCGAGTGTGTGCACGTGCACGTGCACATGTCCACATGCATAAGTGTGTGTTTATGTATATGTGTGCACTCCGTGAGTATGTGTGCTTGTGCACGTGTGTGTGCATGTGCACACACACATATCTATATGCATTAGTGTGTGTGTGGTATACTTGTTAATATGAGTGTGTGTGCCTGCTCATGTAGATACAATGCATGTTTGTGAGTGCTGAGGTTGGTGTCAACTTTCCTACCTTTATTTTGGGGGACAGGCTCTCACAGAACCTGAAGCTCATCAGTTCCACTAAACTAGCTGGTCACTGAGCTTCAAGCATCCATCCACCTCCATTCACTTGTCCCAAATCACAATGCTGGGATTACATGATCATACTACTGCCCTGGCTTTAATGGGTACCAGGGATTTGAACTCAGGTCCTTGTGCTTGAGTGATAGGCTCATCACTGATTGACTCATCTTCCAAGCCCTCTTTTCCTTTACAACTTCCTCTTTCTTGTCCTTGCACCTGGATTCTGTATCATGGGGCAGCAAACTTATCCAACCTTTTATTCTGTGCCCTTACCAAAACCAGACATCACTAGTCAATCACAACAGTCTTTTAGCTGCTCCAGAAAGCTATTAGTGATCTGTGATCTTGGAGCAGGCACTAGAACCTATCTGTCACTTTTCTGATCTCTGTTCTCCCCACCTTTCTGCTTGCTGCCCATCAACTCAGTGAGACCTAGATGGGTCAGGTGATCTGAAGTGGGGTATACCAGTTCCTGTGGGGGCCATGTAGGGACAGCCTTTCCCTGGGGGCGGGGCTTCCCTTTTTCCATGTGTGCACCTCTGGAGCCTGTCCACGTAACCCAGCCTGGTCTTGTCCCCCAGTGACCCCGGGCATGAAGATCTATATCGACCCTTTCACCTATGAAGACCCTAACGAGGCCGTGCGGGAGTTTGCCAAGGAAATTGACATCTCCTGTGTCAAGATCGAGCAGGTGATTGGAGCAGGTAGGTGGCAAATGCCTCAAGGTCCCACGGCTCTGGCCGTGGGTGGGTGAGCACAGTGTAGCCCTGGAGCTGATGGTAAGCTGAAGATCAAGGGCCACAGAGGACCCTCCTAAAGGTTCAAAATTCCCAAGTGGGAAGGACCCTCAGAGGTCACCCTGTAGAACTGTCCTCAGAGGTCACCCTGTAGAACTGTCCACACACAGAGGGGAAGCAGGCTACCCTGAGGCACAGCAAGTTAAAGATTGGGGTGGATCTGGAGCCTGGTTCTGACCTTTCCGCCATCCACCATGGCCCTGTCCCCATGTCCTCACCCCCAGGACCCCAAGGCAGCCGTGAAAGGATGCACTTTCCCAAAAATGGCTGCATTTGCTCGAGGCCCCACATTCGCAGTGGGATCCTGAATCCAATAGAATGAAGCCACGAAGTACCCACAGTGGGAGTGACAGGCAACAGGAGGTAACACTCCCCACCTGACACGTGACACTGTGCCTGTCTCAATGTGTCTCTCCCAGGGGAGTTTGGTGAGGTCTGCAGCGGCCATTTGAAGCTGCCAGGCAAGAGAGAGATCTTTGTAGCCATCAAGACCCTCAAGTCAGGCTACACGGAGAAGCAGCGCCGGGACTTCCTGAGTGAGGCATCTATCATGGGCCAGTTCGATCACCCCAATGTCATCCATCTGGAAGGGGTTGTCACCAAGAGCACGCCTGTCATGATCATCACTGAGTTCATGGAGAACGGATCCCTGGACTCCTTCCTCCGGGTAGGGAGAGCCCCAGGGGTGTGAGCAGGGTAGGAAATGGGCTGATGGGCATAACTTCATCAGATCTTGAGAAAGCTCTGGGTCAGGAATGGCATACTAGCCACCACCTTTCATTGTGTTACCCTGACAGGCATTGTTAATCAATCCCGAGCCCTCTCCCACTCAGCTCAGAAGCAATCTCAGAGTCCTTCTCAATGTGGTTTGCTGGGAAGCCCAGGCATTCCCTCAGGGTTGTACAACCTGAGGTGCATGCCCGTTCATGCTCAGGAAGCATTCTCATTACACAGAAGAATAGAGTTCAGAGATAAGAAGCATTTTCCTAGGGTCAGAGGGCAAAAGAGGGAGCCCAGACCACAGACAGGGGTATTGACACCCCATCCTGGTTGCACAAGATAAGGGAGAAAAGTCAAAGCACAAGGCCAACAGATAAATCCTCTCAGGACAGCACAGTCAGCCATCAAGACAAGAGACCATTGGCCATGGTATCAGGAGCATGCCTCTGGGCCAGCTCTCACTCAACAAACATTTATGAAGTTGGTCCTAGCACCTTCCATGTACCCTCCTGTTTAAGTCAGAGCAGGCCTAGAGGTCACGTGTCACTTCTGCCCTGTCTAACAGGTGAGCAATTAGGCTCAGCCAGAGTGGGTCGGATGTGCAGTTTGCACTGCCAGGAAGAGACAGAGTTGGGATCCGTCTATGTATTCTTACTCCAAGGCTGGTGTTCTCGCCACCTTCCTCAGTTGGCCTCTCCTAGGCCACTCTGAGGTTCCTGGGTGTCTGAGTCCTTCCCAGGATGTGTACAAAGGTGGCAGACACCTGCCATTCTGAGACGTTCCAGAGCTCTGACCCCTGCTCTCCCGTTGACTCTGTTTTCCACCTTCCCCGAAGCAAAACGATGGGCAGTTCACAGTCATCCAGCTGGTGGGCATGCTGCGGGGCATCGCGGCCGGCATGAAGTACCTGGCAGACATGAACTACGTGCACCGGGACCTGGCTGCTCGCAACACTCTTGTCAACAGCAACCTGGTTTGCAAGGTGTCCGACTTCGGACTCTCACGTTTCCTGGAGGACGACACCTCTGACCCCACCTATACCAGTGCTCTGGTAAGGGGACAGCAAGTATCCTTGGGCTATGTGTATCTACTGACCTGCCCAGGCCAAGCCTTACTGGGCCCTGGAGACAGGAAGGGACACACAGAAAACCTCCTGTGCTCTTGGATCTCCTGGACCTGGAGATGATGAGCAGAAGGGAGTGAAGGACTGGGAGCCAGGACATAGCCTTGGAAGGCAAGGGAGACATGAGCACACTGTGGAATCTGGGGGACCAGTAACTCTGAGAACCAGGGGGGCCTTTGGAGGACTCAAGGGTGAAAAGGTGGACCCCAGATGGCATTGTGGGGACAGGCACTCCCAGCAGAGGAACAGCGTATGCAAATATCCTGAAGTCTGGGAAACAATGAGGTTCTTCCTGGGATCTGACAGAGCACAGTGTGGGGAGTGATGACAGAAGAGGTCAGACAGGTCACCATCCCTGCCCATCAGCCTCTCCTCTCTGCTTCCCAGGGTGGGAAGATCCCCATTCGCTGGACAGCACCGGAAGCCATCCAGTACCGGAAATTCACCTCAGCCAGCGATGTGTGGAGCTATGGCATTGTCATGTGGGAGGTGATGTCCTACGGGGAACGGCCCTACTGGGACATGACCAACCAGGACGTAAGTCTCCAGGATGTAGGCAGTGTCTTGCTGGCCCGCCAGGTTGAGGAGCCCAAAACCAGGGACTCCTGGCTTTGTGCTGGTTTCCCTGAGGTTGAAGGCCTGTTTCCCAGGCTGATGAACATGGGACTCTCAAAGGAGAGGGACTAGGGAGGTCCACCTGCTCATCCACCAGCAGCAAATCCTCAGCATGTGGGAGTGGCCAGGCCCGAAAAAATCCACAATGCCGTGTGTGTGTGTGTGTGTGTGTGTGTGTGTGTGTGTGTGTGTGTGTGTGTGTGTGTGTGTGTGTGTGTGTGTGTGGACAGTCAGGACAAGGTCAGCCAAGAAGCCATCACAGAATCAGTACTGCTCAGAGAGGAGGGGAGGGGGGACTGCGGGGGGGGGGGGATAGCTCTTGCAAAGGTGCGGAGGAGAGGCAGGGTCAGAAGCTTGGTGAGGCTTTGTGTGGGTCAGCTTTCTGTCATTATAACAAGATGCCTGAAACGATCGACTTAAAGGAAGAAAGGTTTGTTTGATCTCACAGTTCCCGTCTGTATCCGGTTGGCCCATTTCTTTGGGGACCATACATGACAGCGAGAATGTAAAGGAAACCGCCTGCTTCATAGCAGCTAGGAAGCAAAGAGAATGGAGGAAAAGGGACCAGCATCCCAGTATCCCTCCCAGGGCATGCCTCCAGCGGTGTACCTTCCTCCCACTAGGCCCCACCCCCTAAAAGATCTACCACCATCAAATAGTGCACCAGGTTGAGGTCCAAGCCTTCAGCACATGGGTCTTTGAGTGACATCTGAGACTCACACTGGAGCAGGCTTCAGGGGAGGAGTTTGAAGTCACCCCAGGGTTTTTCATTCGTACAAATACACTGGAAAGATGAAGCTCTTTGCAAGGGAAATCCGTTAAGCTGTGGTCAAGTTCTAGAAGATGAGTCTTATCTTCATGGTGGCAGAGCAGGTTGAAGCCATATTTGACCTATTTCTGACAGAGGGGCAGGTATTGATTGGCTCTAAAGTCACCAGCCAGCTCAGGGCCCTGCTCTCTACCCAGATCTCTATGGCACGCGTATTAAGGATATGACTACCCTAAAGTCCAGTGGGGGCCAGCAGGGATGTCCACGGCTGTAAGAGCCAGAAGGGGGCTTACAGAGGGTGAGAACAAAGAGCTGGGACAGCACAGGACAGGAGGGTCACCTGATAGGTCTTGGTGACAGGCCACCTGAGGTCCAAGGTTGACAGAGAGAGGGCAAGGACTTAGCACAGGAGACAGGTGATGGTAGAACCCAAGGCAGCCACAGGAGCTAGAGGAGTCCCCATGGGTCAGGCCTGCAATGCTCCAGGGATAAATATTGCTAACCCCAACCACCCAACGCCACTCTGTCTCTGTGATTTCCCAGGTAATCAATGCCATCGAACAGGACTACCGGCTACCTCCGCCTATGGACTGCCCGAGCGCCCTACACCAGCTCATGCTGGATTGCTGGCAGAAGGACCGCAACCATCGGCCCAAGTTCGGACAGATTGTCAACACGCTGGACAAGATGATCCGAAACCCCAACAGCCTCAAAGCCATGGCACCCCTATCCTCTGGGTATGACCGCCCTGGACCCACCCTGTCTCTAAGCCCTCACTTCTGGGTATGATTCACTTTAGCCCCACCCATCCTCCCTGGGTTCTGTCCAGGCCCCACCCAGTCTAGGGTGGTGGAGGAAGACCCTTGTAAAGCAGGGTCGGAGAGGACAGCATTTAGGAAGCGCTATCTACGGTCCGGAGTCTCAGTGGTGACTGGCTGTGCTCAGCACCGACTCCTCTCTCTGGTATTCCTTCCTCTCTTCACGCTCGAGCTAGTGTCTATCTGTGCCCTCATTGGCACATGTACAAATGCACACACACACACACACACACACACACACACACACACACGCATGCACCATTTGTGCATACACAGAGCTAGGCATAAGCACTCATGCTTAGTCTCACACAAACACAGCCTCACACACACACACAGTTTCATAGTCACCAATGTACAATGCCCCCATTTAGAAGGACATACCCACCACATCCATGTCCCCAGGGTGGAAATACCAGCTCAGCCCCAGGACAGGGCTCAGGGACCCTGGGACTTGCTTTCTGAGGTCCCAGGGCATGCTCCATTAGGCCTGCCTCATTATTGCCTTCTAGAGGTGGCTATTACAGGCCATGCAGCTGCTGACCCTACTCACTCTTACTCTCTGGACCCAAGGACAGCAGTGACACAGGTCACCTGGCTTTCACAGGTCACACAGCTACTGTCCCCTCTCTCGGGGACCCTCAGTCCCACAGGATTTAGTGGGGAGTGTAACCAGGTACCTCACCACTAGGGCCAGCCATACCTGGAGATTCCTTGAGTCAGAGCCCTCCTGTGGCCATGAGGCTTTTGTGCTAGCCTCTGCCTGTTGTTCCTCCCCCTGGCCCCATGACAGCCATTCTTCACTCTAGAGCAGTGGTTCTCACCCTTCCTAGTGCTGCAACCCTTTAAAACAGTTCCTCATGTTGCGGTCCCTCCCCAACTGAATTATTTTCATCGCTGCTTCATAGCTGTAATTTTGCTACCGCTATGAATCATAATGTCAATATCTATGTGTTCTGATGGTCTTAGGTGACCCCTGTGAAAGGGCTGTTAGGCCCCAAAGGGGTCGCAACCCACAGGTTGAGAACTGCTGCCCTAAGTGAAGCCACTGAGCCCTTCCTTCCCCTCATGAGAGCTGTGCCCTCCTTACCCACCCAGAGGCTGTCCCCATTCGCTCTGAGCCTCAGCAGCATGTGGATTTGCTAGTGCGGTCCATACGCTGGAAGCACACGCCAGGGCCAGAGAAAGATGAAGAGTGGCTGTCGGGGAGGAAGCAGGGACTAGCCGGAATCGTCCTCCCACCAAAGTCCCTCCTATGCTCAGGGCTTCCTGGAGCCTCCCCGGCTCTCCTAGTTCCTCTGGCACTCAGAGATATGCACTCGTACAAGTTCTAACTCATATCGACATTCACACACAGACACCTACACACACTCACCTGTGTTCACACGGGTTTACCCACCAGGTACCACACACATTCCTGTCCTCCACCTGGGCTACAGGCGTGTGCCCTGACCATCCCTGTCGCCTTGCCCCTCCCCCAGCATCAACCTGCCGCTGCTGGACCGAACCGTCCCTGACTACACCAGCTTTAACACGGTGGATGAGTGGCTGGAAGCCATCAAGATGGGCCAGTACAAGGAGAGCTTCGCCAACGCCGGCTTCACCTCCTTCGACGTTGTGTCTCAGATGATGATGGAGTAAGTACCTAGCAGCCTCCTCCCTTTGCTGCTGACACCTGCTCCCCACCCACCCTCCAGCCAGATGGGGAACACTGGAGAATGAGTAGACTGTGACCCCCCCCCCCAGGGATAGCGGGGACTAATATCTGCAGCTGGGTCTGCCTTGTGCCTGCTGGTCTCTGGCTGGGAAAATCCCAGAAGGTTAGGGAGAATTTTCGTCTGCAAACCAGGGTTTAGTGAAGGAAAATCAAGGAAGTGGTTTCATGGCCGACACAAGGCTGCCCCTGCTTCCTGATGGCAGAAGGGCCTCCTGCCTCCCCATTGGCTGATCTGGCCCCAGAATCTCCCAGTTCAGCTTTGACACCAAGCGCCCATCCCACATCCTTTCCCTATCCAGTAACACTAAGGGCCTGGGGAAGTTACGGCAACTTGCCCACCACCCCCTCAACCCATACATTTTCCTGATTGTGTCCATCTCTCCCAAAGGGACATTCTCCGGGTTGGGGTCACCCTAGCTGGCCACCAGAAAAAAATCCTGAACAGTATCCAGGTGATGCGGGCCCAGATGAACCAGATCCAGTCTGTGGAGGTTTGACGTTCGCCTGCCTCGGCTCACCTCTTCCTCCACGCCGCCCCCTAAGCCCCCTACGTCGGTCCCTCTGCTACCCTGTCCACTGCAGGGTCAGCCACCTGCCAGGAGGCCGCAGGCTACAGGAAGAACCAAGCAGCACTCCAGCCAATGAGACGACACTAAGAACCCATGCAAGTCAAAGGAACGAAAAGGGAATGGGGGAAATGCGCACCTAGATCTGGGAGGGGGCGGGACAGGCAAGGACGGTTTGTTCAAAGAGGATTCTCATAAGGAGAGTGATGATGGTTCTTAGGGGAGAAGAGAAAAGGGCTTGGGAGATCCATGCGATCTGTCCCATTGGAAGCCAAAAGCATTTTCTCTCCAACTCCTTCTGGGAAGGTTGAGCTGGCCGGAGCCAAGAAACGTTTCCAGGAAAATTAATATGAAGGGAAGAGATGGGCCACCCTCCTTGCCTGGCCTTAGCTGTTTCTTGGAGCATCACTAACGGCCCAGCCCTAGGCACAAGGGGCAGAGAGACAGGCAGCTGCTCCAAATAGGCTCTGAGGAATTCCATCCCAGCTGCCACCAGCAGACAGAATAGTTCTGTCTTGGGAGAAGATTTCAAAAACTCCGAGAGATTTTCTGCTAATGCTTCAGGAGGCGGAAGAGGAGCACCTGGCCTCCCAGGTCACACCAAACAGGCCAGATCTTCCTGAGGTCAGCCACCCAGGTCTGCAGCCCCAGGAGGCCCTGCCCTGCCCGGCTGCCTGCTCCCCGCTCAGCACACCCTGAGGACAAGGCTGATGCTGTGGGTGACTGTCATTAGCTACGACTGCCACTGAGAAGCATTGATCTTGCATCTGGGTTTGTTTACAGCAATTCGTGGACTGGGGGTATTTTGATCGGGGTGGCTTTGGTCTGGGGAGGGTTTGTTTGTTGGGTTTTTTTAAATGACAATGAAGAGACACTTTGACATTTCCTACCTTTTGAGGACTTGATCCTTCTCCAGGAAGAAGGTGCTTTCTGCTTACTGACTTAGGCAATACACCAAGGGCGAGATTTTATATGCACATTTCTGGATTTTTATATGCTTTTCATTGACACCCCTCCCTCCTCCCAACTGCTGCCAGGCCTCACCAAAGCCAACTGTCACAGGGCCACATGGGCCATTCAGAGACCTCAGTGGGACTGGGGGAGTGGAAGGAGTTGCACCAAGCATCCTACCTTGGAAAGCAGACTGAGGCAGATGAGGGCTCTGAGGCCGGGAGTCCTCCCTGCCTCCCCGCCTCCCTGCCTCCCCGCCTCCCTGCCTCCCTTCTCCCTGCCTCCCTTCTCCCTGCCTCCCCGCCTCCCCCACACTCTCATGTTCTCTGCCCTGTTCTAGCTGGTACTTTGCAGGCACAGAGGCCCATTCAGGTTCCTGGGTGCTCTCCAATGGCCAAAACCCAATTTCACCTCTGGGAGCCTGGACCAGGCTACCAGGGACATCAGGACCCTGATCATTCACTGTGACACCCCAGCCCTCCAAGGGTACCTCCCAGAGACCATGTGACTCTCTCTCCCACTCCTTCTTTCCCTGAGGCCGTTGCCCAGGTCTGAAGGTCTTGGCCAGAGCAACGCTATCAGCCAAGGGCGTCTGGCCACAGACTCTTTTTGTGAGCAAATGCAGGAACCCGAGCAGAACAATCGGTTAGTGAATTGGATGGAAATAAATGCTTTAGTTATAAAATGACCCCTGTACTCTGTAAGTTCCAAGAGAAGACCCTGGCACTTTTGGGACCTGCCAAATGACTTTGAATGCTCTTGCAATGGATTCTCCCCACCCCCTCATGCTACCCCCTCTCCAGGATCCAAAAGGCCCAGGCTGAGGAAATTCATGGAGGAGGGCAAAAAACAACAAAAAACAAAACAAAACAAAAAAACCCAAACAACTCTCATGTAGCCTTTCTAGCCCAGGACCATCGGAAGCTCAGGCAGGGAACGGGTGTACAGTGTCTGGTAGAGTGAGCCACACCGCAGACACATTGGAAACACAAGACACTCAGTATGTCCCTGCCAAAGGACTGGGACTATGGCTGTCTGGTGAGCTGTGGTCAGGGGGTTGTGACCCGGGGCCTGTGGACCCCACTCAGCCTCAGGGGCAATCACCTCACCCGCACGATGCTGTCTCCTGTGCTCGGGCTCGGACTTAATGTGGTTTGTGTGTGTGTGTGTGTGCAGTAGGAGGAGGCAGGAAGTGTGTGTAGCAGATAAGTCTGTCGAGGAGGAGGGGTATCCAGGGACACCACATCTCAGGACCTTTCCCTTTGAAGAGCCTGGCCAGTGGGGAAGACTGAGACCACAGGCCACCAGAGAAAGGCCCCGTGGTCAGCAAAGCCATCGTAACCCAGCCTGTCATCTGTCCTTCACCTGTTCTTAGAACAGAGGGAAGGAAGGGATTAGAGAGGAAACTTGTCCCTGGGGTGGGGACAGCGGGGCTGGCCGGAGGGAGAGTATTGGCAAGTTTCCCACAAAGCGGCTAACGGCGGCCCATTCGCCATCCCTTTATGCCCCAAAGACGCCCAGCATGGATGGCAGCTGTCCCAGCACACAAGGTCACCTTCTGGTGGGAGCTGTCCTGATGCTCTGTAGATTAACTGTCCCCCAGCCCACCTCCCACCGCTCCAGAGACCCACGAGGCCTGGCAGTCAGGGCTTCCGTCAGATGGCTTCCTGTCTTGAGCCAGCTCGCCTGCTTACCCACCCTCTAGATACCCGTGTGTCCATGTAGAGCCCTGGGAGTCTGCATGTCTACTTTGAGAGTATGGGTGCCATCCAGACCTTCTGCCTCCTCTTCAGAGTATCAAACGGGCATCACCATGGCTGTCCTGGGTGCAGGCACTGTTCACTTCTCAACCATGGGACAGTGTCCTCCCCCACTTCTCAATGGCTGCTCGGCAGGGAGTGGTAGGTCCTGCTGCCAAGCGCCTTCCACTTAGGCTGCCCGCTCACATGGGCACACAGCTTGGAGCTTTCTGCTGCCTAGTTACTAATCCCTTCCTGGCTCCGCCTCCCCAAGTGCCAGCTCCCACCTGCCCAGCATCAGGAGACTCTTTCCGGCTGCTCAGTGCAAGCTTCTTTCTTGAGGAGAGAAAGCTGTCTTGTGAACCATGGTCCAGGGCACCATGGAAATGGGGCCAGCTGCTCTGGGAGAGTGTGCCTGGCAGAGCCACACAGGACCAGACTAAGTAAGAGGGAGCCATGCCACTCACCGCAGAAGCTCCCCAATAGGCCGCTGGTGGTGTCCAACGAGCCTGTTCCTGAGATGATATCGAAGGTGACTAGCTAGTAGGTTGGTGGAGAGCTTGCCTGGAATGCACAAAGCCCCAGGTTCCATCCCCAGCACTACATAAACCAGATATGGTAATGTAAGACTGTAAAACTCAGTACTCAGGAGGCTCGGAAGTTCAGCGCCATCCTCCGCTACTTAGTTCAAAGCCAGCCTGGGCCGCATGAAACCCTGTCTCTGGGTGGCAAGGCAGATGAATAGTGACATCCTTAGTGCTGGATGCACAGCCTCTGAGCAGACCTAGAGTAGCAAAGGACACTTAGGCAATCGGCTTACCAGCTGGGCCTCATGCCCACCCTTTCTAATATGCAGAGCATCACCCCACTCTATGACTGCCTGGGAGGTCTATGCTGCCCCCTTGTGGACACTCACTAACCTTGTACGCACAGAACCGAGGCTTGTCCCCGTTAAGCTGGAAGCTCCCACCTCTTGCAGAAGTACAGGAAGGACCCCCACCCCAGACACCCACCCACCCCAGTGCCACTCCTGGTTCTCCAGAACCCTGTCATTTTCCAGGGATGGTTCCCAAAGGAAAAGCTTTGCCAGGGAGTGGTGCAAACGCCTTGGGCCCCGGAGGACACTGTCCCTCACTGGGCCACAGCTTCCCATCTGTAAAAAACAAGAGCATCAGGCTGGGTGTGCATCTCAGTCCTGCAAAGAGGACCTAAGAGAGACACTGAGGTTCCGAGCCACAGCTCCTCAAAGGGGCAGAGCAGAGCCGCAAGCCTTGGTTTACCCACTCCAGTGCCCCCCATGGCATGGTCACTTTGGTGCAGGAGGCAAGAGCATCTGACTTTGGCTTATAGGGGAAGAGAAAACTGGATGAGATGGGCTCCCCTTCCAGGGGAGGCGGTCTTGAAAATGACAGGCTGAGAGAAGGGTCACTCCAAGATGTAGCTACTTCAACAGTTCAGCGCAAAGGCATCTCAAGGTGTTGGAGGGTGAGGCGCGTAGAGCATGTTACAGTCCAGCCACAAAGGCTCTTGAGTAGAGAGCAACAGGACAAGCGTTAGATTCTAGAAGGAGAGTCAGTTCAGCCACCAGACCAGAAGAGGGCCTCCCAGCCACTCCCTCCCTGGAAGAAAGACCCCTGGAACAGTCCTTGTGACTCCAAGAGATTCTAGGCCCTGCTATTTACTCTCACCAACACAGATAAACTAGACTCACTTCAGCTGCTTGGGACAGCAGGGGTGGGGCTTTGTATTCCCTGATTCGTATTTTTATTTTGAAAGAGTCTCATAGCCCAGGCTGCCCTCAGACTCGCTGTACAGTCAAGGATGTCGGTTATTAAACTTCTGATCCTCCTGCCTCTGCCTCCCAAGTGCTGGGAGTCCCGTGCCTGGTTCGCTGCGGGTGGAAGCTGGGTCTTCATGCGTGTGAGGCAAGTGCTCTGCCCACTGAGCTACACCCTCAGTCCATCTGCTTCTGATTGTAGCTATGCACGTCCACATGGGCATACTCCACCAGCCAGCCTTGACTCAGATTCCCAGCCAGTGACTGCTACCACAAAACAGACTAGAGAGAGTGATCTTGGCCCCAGTCCGTTTTTCCTGCTGGGAAATTGGTGTTGGAGTGCTGGTCAGAGGAAAAGACTTTGGCCAACGGGGGGTTCAGAGTGTCCCCTCTACCCCACTCCTCAAGCTCATCTCAGGAGGCTGAAGCCTCAAGGACTAATTAATGCCTATACACATTACCCTATGCCAAGTGCCAAAATATTTCTGCCCCCTTTTTGCTAGTGAGGAAAGTGGCTCTCTGAGGGGACTCTCTAGGACCCCAGCCAGGTCTTTCACCTATAGCCTCCCTCTGCCCACTGGGTAGAGTTTTGCAAATGTTTGTATCACCCATAGGATAAACACCTCCCCCACTCCAGAGAGTTGAGCTTGAGGACTACAGGGCTCCCCAGGCCCCCGGAGTCAGAATTCCCCATCTGAACAATGGGAGATTCCTACCCTCCCCTGAGCTCTTCCCTCCCCTACCCCCGCCCCCGCCCCCCCTCACAAGCCTATAACAAGCTTCTCCAAGTGTACAGAGCAGGGCTTAGGGCAAAGCCTCACATCAGATAAGATGCCCAAGTCCAGACACAAACTAAGACCCTGGCCGTGGAGGAGGCAGGACAGACCCTCAGGAATGCGCTCAGGCTGGGCTAGGGTTTCAGAAAAATTAAAGAGACCCCCACCGCCTCAGAGTCCAGTTGAGTCAAGTTCACAGCAGCATGACCGCCTCAGGAAAACCGACCCTGGAAGAAGCGGGAACTTAATACTTCAGGGGGCCCTGCATCCCAGCCAAGACCACCCTGTGGAGACCCAACACCCCAACACCACAGTACAGGCCTGCTGGCTCCATACCTGGCCTGCTGGGCCAGACTAAGGCTGAGAGGGGCTTCTAGGTAAGCCTGACTTTCAAATCCCCCTGAGCCCACCATCCCTGCCACCCAGACAGAGATGAGGCAAGTGAGCAAAGGTGCCCCCTGCTGGAGAAAAGGGGTATGGTAGAAGGAAGGAGAGCAAGGACAGGCCAGAAAGCATCTCATAACCTAGGACTACATACACTCTGGGCCCTGCTGAGCCAAGAATTCTAACCTTCCAAGGCCGAAAGACACCAAGAGTCTATGATCCTTCAGACTATCTCCTAAGGTGCCAGCAGAAGAGATCTGTGCTCATGAGACTCTATACTAATTGTGACTCCGTGCTAACTGTTGACATCTCAAGCCCCATGGTTTGCTGTTCCCCAAACGGGGGGATCCCAGCAGGGAAAAAAAGCACAAAGAGAGAGAGGAAGAGAGAGAAGAGAGAGGAACAGAGGAACACAGACGCTGGAAACAACCTCAACCTGGAATCTGGTTAGAGATGGACCCTGGGGAATACAGAACCTCCTTGGAGTGTGAGGAAGCATCGTCTCCAGGGAGACTCAGAATGGCCCTCACCGGGCCTGCGTGAAGAAGACAGCCCAGATGCTCCAGCTGCCTCTTCAAAAACCCCACACAGGCTGCAGTACCCACTTGCTGGAGGGCTCTGACTGACCAGCGTGGAGTTCTGCCTGGAAAGAGTCAACTGGGGTGAGATCTCTCCATACCAGGGAGGAAGCAGAGGGGTGGAGAGGCACCAGGCTGCCTTGCCTATGCTGGTCTCCATACAAACGTCCGGCAGGTTCCTTTTCCAGGACACTTGCCGTTTTCCTGGCTGTCGGCACCTGCTCCCTCCAAGGAGCCTTCTCATTCCTCCCAGTTCTAGACGCTGCCTCCCAAAATAAGAACGTCCCCGACGAGGGCTGTGACTGGCCCAGAGCTCTGTGGTCATCTGTCTGTCCTTCTTTCTGTGGACAGGGACTCTGATGTCTCAGCAACTGATCCTAGGTCGACCTGGCAGGGTCCCTCACTCACAAGCAGTCTCTTCGGACTCCAAGGGAAGAGCGCTGGCTGCTTGGTCTTAATCACAGCTGCTATTTCTTCAGTGCCAACAATGTACAGGGTTCTGTGCATCACTTGTAGACACAGCCCTGCAACTCCACGAGACAGGTGCAATACTGACAGCCACACCACTGACTGGGAAGCTCGGAAAGGCAGCATGCTGGCTTCCCCAGGTCACACAGCCAGCAAGTGGCCTTAGACCCCAGCGGCACACCCTTTTCTCACTATGCTCTGCTGCCACTGGTCCGCACTCAGCCCTCACCATGGTTGGCTCCTTTGTCCAGCAGATCCCAGGTCCCCAGGGGGTCACTGCTGTCTTTGCATGAAGCCCACCCCCCCCCAGCTGCTATCCGAGCCAGAGAGGTGGATGTCTAGACTCTCTCCCTAAGAGTCTCCCACCTCCACCAGCCTGAGCTGTACAGCTCACAGCTCTCAACCAGGGACTGGCGTAGCTGGCAGATTTCACAGGACTGCCCTTTCCTCTGGTCAGTGTCAGGGGATCAGAAAGGGGTGTGGCTGGGCTTCTCTAGATCCCACTCCTGTGACCAATAAAATCTCACCAGCTGCATCCAATGGCAACCTTCACCCTGTTACTCCGATGTCTTTGTAGGAGTATTTTTAGTCAAACTTTTTTTTTTCAAAATAAATGTGAATTGTAAAAATAAGTGCTTGGACTCAATATTTTATTTCCTCTAAAGTTACCCAGGAAACCAAATGAGAATTCACAGAAGCCCTGAGTGGGGTTCTGAAGTGTGATTAGGAGTTTGCCAGGGCTACAGATGGAGTCCTAGGTTGGAGCTGGGGTAAGAATTTTGGCTTGGGCTAAGGCAGGGTGTTACCCTGAAGCAGTAACTTTACCAACATCCATTCAAGTTGCAGCGCTAGAGCACTAATAACAGAAGTCCAGCTATGTATACAAACTCTACCACTCACGGACCCTGTGTCCTTTGGAGAGATGACATAAGCAGCTAAGCCTGTGTGTCGGGTGCCTGTCTCATCGCTGTGACCCAACACCAGCAGATGGGGACACCTTTGAGGAAGGTGTTTTAACTCATGGGTGCAGTTTACGGCCACTTGTCCCCATTGCTTGGGCAGAGCATCACAGCAGTGGGAATGTGTGTCTGGGGAGAAAGCAGCCACAGGAGGGAGGGGTCTATACAGCCCCCAAGGACACTCCTCCCAGGGACTACTTCCTCCAGTGAACCCCATGTCTCACAGGGCCACCACCTCAGATAATCATATCTTATTAATTTGCGTATTTATGTTGGAAGTTAGAGGACAACTTGTAGGAGTCAGTTCTCTCTCTATTCCATGGGACCCGGGAATAGAACTCATCACTAGGCTTGGTGGCACGTTGGGCCCCAGCCCCCACGGGGTCCCTGTGAGTTGCTTGTCAGCCAATAACCACAGGTGCTTCCTGTTTTCTAGTCCTGGCTTACAGCCTGGCCTTGCCCCACTGGCATCAACCTCTAATTATGAAAACACGAACTCTTACACCTGGGGTTTCTCCACTGTGTTGTAAGTCTGTATGTAAGGCTGCTCCCTCCTTGCAATAAACACACACACACACGCACGCACGCACGCACACGCGCGCGCGCGCGCGTATTCTCTTAACACAAACGGCTGAACGTCTCGTCTTTCATTTAAATCTCCAGGCTTTTGCCCGACACATTAGACTTGCTGGTGGTGCAGGCACCGCAGTGGCAAGTGCCTTTACCCACAGAGATGGCTCCCTGGTCTTCCATTCACATGCTAAATCCATCAATGGATTAAATCATTCATTGGTCAGAGCCCTGTGAGTTATCAAGTCTGGAAATATCCTTGAACACACTATGAGCTCCTCTGCATCCTCAAGGCAATCAAGTTGAGGGTGGAGATTAGCCATCATGGCCTAATGGCCAAGTCTGTAAAATGGGCTGCTACCTTCTAACTAGGGTATGGGTGTTGATAAAGGAGTATGGTGAGGGCTTAGTGAGCCCACAATGGCAGGACCGGATCTGTCACGTGCAACTTCTTTTTTTTTTTTTTTTTTGGTTTTTCGAGACAGGGTTTCTCTGTGGCTTTGGAGGCTGTCCTGGAACTCGCTCAGTAGACCAGGCTGGTCTCAAACTCACAGTGATCCACCTGCCTCTGCCTCCCGAGTGCTGGGATTAAAGGCATGCACCACCAACGCCCGGCCACATGCAACTTCTATGCTCACAACACAGCTCAGGCTGACATTCAGCCAGTGTCTGCCATGGAGATGTCAGGTGAAGGCTGTGAGAGGAGGGGCCTGTGTCCCAACTTATCTGGCAGGTTTGAGGCTAAGATGATCAGGATATACCAAAGTCACAGTGCTGAATCTCTCTCTTCGCACATGTTCTCATGGGTGGTTCCCTACTCTGCAGGGAACAGCTCCTGAGACCCCCCTGCAGAACTGACCAGCACTTGGATTCTGTTCTGGGGACCGGAGGTAGGACTGGGATGCTATGCTGCCCAGTTTTATGCTAACTTGACATGAGGTATAGTCATCAGATAGAAGGGAACCTCAATTGAGAAAATGTTTCCCTAAGACCAGGCTGTAGGTGTGCTTACAGGGCATTTTCTTAATTAGTGATTGATGGGGGAGGGCCCAGACCATTGTGGGTGGTGCCACCCTTGTGCTAATGGCCCTGTAAGAAAGCAGGTTGAGCAAGTCAGAGGGAGCGAGCCAGTAAACAGCATTCCTCCGTGGCCTCCACATCACTTCCTGTCTTCAGATTTCTGCCCTGGCTTCCTTCAGTGATGGACCATGATGTGTAAGTATAAGCCAAATTAACCATTTTCTCCACAATTTGCTCTGGCCACAGTGTTCTATCACATCAATAGTAACCCTCAGACAAATTGGTACCAGGATAGTAGGGTGTTGCTGTGACAGACCTGAACATATTGTTTTGGGAACGTTGTGGAAGGACTTTGGAACTTTGGCCTAGAAAAGCCATTAAGTGTTGTGAGCTCCGTGAGCTGTTCTGTAGGAGCTTGGGAGAGAAGAATGTTGAGAGCGGTGTAGGCAATGGGGGCTGGCTTGTGGAGTTTCAGAGGGAAGCAAAGACTCTACTGAGCCATTCGTGTGATGAATCCATGGTGTCTGGTCAGCTGGGGCTGAAGAGTCAGCTGTGATTAACAAGAGACCAGAACCACTGAAGCATTGCTGGATGCTAGTCAGCTGGGCTGAAGACTCAGCCCGAATTAAGAAGAGAGCAGCATCACTGAGGTGAAGTATTCTGGGAAGTGTTTCCTCAGGGTCACTACCCAGAAGCTGTGTCCAAGAAGAGACCAAGGTTATAACTCCTGTTGGGTTTGGGGGAAGGAAAGGGAAGAGAGATGTGATATAATTATGATCTCACAAAATACAAGAAATAGATTTTGTTAATTAAAATATATAGTAAAATTGGCCAAATAAAAAATACTTTTAAGAAAGTACTTAAAGCTGGGTGATGTTGGCACGCCTTTAGTCCCAGCACTTGGGAGGCAGAGGCAGGCAGATCTCTGTGAGTTCAAGGCCAGCCTGGTCTACAAAGTGAGTTCCAGGACAGCCAGGGCTACACAGAGAATCCCTGTCTCGGGGGGGGGGGGGGCTTTAAGGTGAGGATGCATAAATAATCCAGAGAGGGGATGGGAACAAAAATATCTACTCTCAACAGAAAGAAAACAATGGTGTGGTAGAAACACCTTCCACATGGAAGGATCAAAGCCAGATCTTTAGCTCACACCCACCTAAAAGTTAGTTTCAGGGTTATGAAAAGCAAAACTAGGGTCACACATAGCTCTATGGGCTTCAGAAGACTACTTTCAGCATCTCTGTGCTTTGATGAAGCTATGTGACCTGTCTGACCACTGTCTCATTACAGCTAATACATAAACTACAGACAGGCTCTTGGAGAGTTTGAGAATTCAAGGACTGTGATTCCACTTCTCAAAGTGGCCTCAGAATGTCAGTGGGATATGTCAGGCAGGGTCCTCCAGAGAAACAGAACTGGCAGGACATACATTAAGAGATTTATTCTATTTCAGGGAACAGATTTAGTGTTTTCCCAGTAAATCCATAGTTGGTAGGACAGACCAGCAGGCAGGAAGTCCCGGAGGGGTTGAATGCCACTGATCATGGTGAGGTTTCTCCCTCTCTAAGCCGCAACTTCACTTTCTTAAGGCCCTTCCATAGCTAAATGAGGCCCCGGATTACAGAAACTACAATCCTTAATTTAAGTCAGTGGATGAAGCTGCTAACCATGTCTACAAAACACCCAGATTAATGTTGGGTAGCCGGGAACCATAGCCTGCCAAGTAGATGCAGGAGATGAACCGTCCTGGAGGGGGAAGATGGAGCAGGGAAATAGGTCACTACTCCTACAGCTCTGGAGAGGAAGATGAAGGCTGGAAGGGTGAATGTGTCGAGAAGCAGTTGGAGGAGTGGGCAAAGCCATCATGATTTGCTGACGGGTTGGATGTGAAGGTGAGAGACCACGTGGAGGATACTTCGAGGGTTCAACCTGATCCCTGCGCTTGGTGAACCGCAGAAGTGGGCTGGAGGTTGGGGGCGGGCATTAGAGAAGTCTAACCACTTCGATGGCAAGTGGGTAGCCAGATGTACACACCTGGAGTTCGGGAAACAATTTAGAGTGTAGCAGTGTCAATGTGGAGGGTGGAGGGTGGGCCAGGTGAGTCTGGGGAAGCCTGAGAAGGGCGGCGAACGTGAGAGCAATGGAGCGATAGGCTTGGGTGAGGCTGGGTGAGGAGTGTAGTGCATAGTGAATGAATGCAGCAAGAGGGGAGACTGAGGCGGCGGTGGTGGCGCACACCTTTAATCCCAGCAGTAAAGAGGGATATAAAATGGAAGGAGACAGCGGTCAGTCTGCAGTCATGCTGAGGACAGGATCACCCCTTTGGTCTGAGCCTTGGTAGAGGTAAGAACTCTCTAGGGGCTGGCTGCTTTGCTCCTCTGATCTTTCAGCTTTCCCCCTTAATATCTAACTCTGGGTTTTTATTGTTAATACCAACTAGAATTCGTGCTACAAACTGGTATCACCCTTTGGCCTCCACATTCACACACACACACATACACACACACACTCACACACACACACACACACACACACACCTCTGCAACTTAATCCCACCTTAAGTCCATGTACTGATACACACTGGTTTTAGAATTCGTAAATTGGGGGTGGCATTATTCAAAGGAACTTCTTTCCTTTTTTCTTTGTTTTTCAGGGGTGGGGAGGGTGGTTTGAGGCAGGATTTCTCTGTGTAGCCCTGGTGTTGATCTACAAAAGGACCTTAAGAGGACAGAGTGATGAGCTACATACCAGAAGATGCTTGTACACCGTGTGTCCAGCAAAATGACCAGCAATCCAAAGATGCATGTACTGTGGTAGGGGACATGAAAAATCCAACATCACTAGCTTTTAGGAAGTTGAAAATTAAAACCACAGTGACATCTATTAAAATTATTAAAATAAGCTGGGCATGGTAACGCATGCCTGGAACCCCAGCACTTGAGAGGACCACAAGTTTAAGGCCAGCCTGGGCCACAATGAGACCTGGTCAGAAAAAAACAAAGAAATGTCACCACCAAATGCTAGCCAACATGGTGGGGGACTCCTATCTCACTAGATGGATCCCAAACCAGCAGCTTGGCAATTGCTTCAAAAACATCGTGTACTTCCATTGGTCCCCAATCCCTTGCACTTCTGGGCATTTATTCCAGAGCAATAAAAGCAAGTTCACATAAATGTGGGTAAGCAAATGCTCATAGCAACTTTATTCATAGGAACTGCAAGTTGGAAACAATCCAGATATCCTTCAAGAAGTGAATGGTTAGACAAATCATGTTCCATTTGTCCATGAAGTCACTACTCTGCAACCAGAAAGAACGAACTGCTTATACCTGTAGCCACTTGAAATGACTGGAAAACCATGCTAAATGCTGAGGGAGGGTCCCCAAAGTTTGCCGACTTCCCAACTCCCATTTAATGCCTGAAATTCTTTTCTTTCTTTTTTTTTTTAAGAATTTATTTTAGTCTTAATGACAGGTATACCACCAAGATCTGCCCAGTGGAGGGCAGCAGACAGTGCAGACCTCTTCAGCCTTTCCCCAAGTCTCCGAATAAAGTGTTTTGACATTCCCCCAAAAAGAATTTATTTTATTTTGGAGTATTTGCTGTTAATCCTAGCACTCAGGAGGCAGCGCAGGCAGATCTCAGAATTTGAGGCCATCCTGGTCTACAGAGTTTTGGGACAGCCAGGACCACACACAGAAACCCTGTCTCAAAAATACAAAAAAAAAGTATTTTACTTTTATGTGTATGCAGGGGGCATGCTCCTACAGAAGCCAAAAGATCACATCAGACCCCGAAGCTGGGGTTATAGACAGTTGTGAATTGCTCAAGGAGGAAGCTGGGACCCAAACTCCAGTCCTCTGCATGAGAAGCAAGTGTTCTTACGTGCTGAGCCATCTCTTTAGCCCCTCCCCCTTTAAAATAGCCCATTTAATTGGTGTGCTTTGTGCACACGTATGCTTGCCTATGTATGTGTGTCCATACACAGGTGTCATGGTACACAGGTGAAGGCCAAATAACATGGGGTTGTTAAAATTAACTTCCTCTCATGTGGGTTCTGGGCCTCAGACTCGGGTTGTCAGGTCTAACAGCAAGCATCTTTACCCAAGGAACCACCTTTCCAGCCCCTAAGATGTGACAGTGTTAAAATGACCGAATTCCAGAAACAGAACAGGCTGTGATTAGTGCTTAAGGAAAGGGTAAGGCTTGGGGAGCAGGTGGAGAGGGCTAGGAATGGGGAAGGCAGGGCTGTTTGTGCTGGGGAAAAAGCTTTGGATCTTGGCTGCATTAGATCAATGTCTTTCTTACAACATTTTGCAAGATGTTCCTGAGAGAAGAAACTGGGTAAAGGCTACTCTAGTTATTTCTGACACATGTGTGGGGATTTATAACTATCTCAAAATTAAAAGTTAAAGCTTTTAAAAGATACATTGGAGCTGAGCATATTGCTCACTGGGAGAGCATCTGCCTACTAGCACACGAGGCCCTGGGTTCAATCTCTAGTGCCAATGTGTTGTGTGTGTGTTATACAAAATGCAACCCCTAACCTTGCATTAAATTTAACAGGAATAAATCTCATCAAAATGTTAAAACCTGCCAGGTGTGGTGGTGCACACCTTTAATCCCAGTACTAGGGAGGCAGAGGCAGGCGGATCTTTGTGAGTTCCAGGGCAGCCAGGGTTGTGACACAGAGAAACCCTATCTCAGAAAAAAAAGTTAAAACTCTGTTCTTCAAGACACCATTAAGAAAATGGGCAAATGACTCAGCAGCTCAGGTGGCCAAGGAGGCAGGAATTCAAAGGGAGTCTGACCAACATAATGAAACCCTGTCTGTAAAATTGTAATGTTTGGAGTGGGAGATCAGGAGAAGTGGCTCAGTGGTTAAGAGTTCATACTAGGGGGCTGGAGAGATGGCTCAGCGGTTAAGAGCACTGGCTGCTCTTCCAGAGGACCTAGTTCAATTCCCATCATCCACATGACAGCTCACAACTATCTATAACTCCAGTTCCAGGGGATCTGATACCCTCACACAGACATACATGCAGGCAAAACACTAATTCGAGTAAAATAAGAATAAATCATTTTTAAAAGAGTTCATACTGCTGTTGCAGAGGGTCTAAATTCAGTTCCCAGCACCCATACCCACAGGTTCACAGCAGCCTGCCCATAACTCCAGCTCTGATACCCTCTTCTGGCCTCCTGGGGATCCTACTCTCATGAGGACATAATGTGAACTATATCATTGTTTGTTTTTTTAATCTTACAAAGAACAGGGGTTGGGAGTGTGGCTCAGATGGAGCAGTTTGCCTGGTGTACATGAAACCCTGAGCGTTTGTGCCCAGTACTGCATAAATGGGGTATGGTGATGCAAGTCTATAATCTCAGCACTCAGGAGGTGGAAGGAGAATCACAAGTTCAAGGTCACCTGGGCTACATACTGAGTTCCACAGCAGCCTAGATTACAGGAGAATGTATCTCAAACTACATACATAAATAGACTTACATAAGAAAGGAAAATGAAAGATCAGTCCAAAGAGTGAGAGGAACTGTATCCAGAGAGATAGTGTGTGCATATATACATATATATCTTATATACTTATATATTTTTTACAATTCAATAAATAGGATACAGTTAAAGCCACAGTGAGATAGGACTTCAGAACTACCAGCGTGGCTAAAATTAAAGAGACTGACAGAGCCAAGTGTTGCCACATACGTGGGCAACAGAACCACCACACATTTCCATGTGGGGATGGAACGTGGCACCAGGCTTTTGGAAAACTGCCTGGCAGTCACATCTAGAAACTTACCCAAGAGCAATGAAAGCCTATGCACATAGGAGGACTTGCACACAAACCTCTCTTCCTAACAACCTCCATCTGGAAACAACCCAAGCATTCATCAGCAGACGAAAGAATAAAGGGACCATGCTGTGGGATCAAAAGCAAATGAACTATGGATGTCCATAAAGACTCGGACCTCAAAAACAACACACTGAACCCAAGGAGATGCACACACAACCTTGGGATCCCATCCGCACCAAAGTCAGGCGCAGGCAAAACTAAAATGGCAGGAGGCTGGTCAGTGGTTGCCTGGGACTAGGGGAGGAAGAGAGGGAGGGACTGACTTGTAAAGGAATAGTGGGGGTGGGGTGATGGAAATCTCATGGGTCTTGGTTGTGGTAATGGGTATAAATATTTCTCTAAATTGTCCAAACTCAGGCTGGGGATATAGCTCAGTTGGTAGAGCACTTACCTAGCACTTGAAAGTCCTGGGTTCTATCTGCAGCCCACTAAAGAAATCTATAAACAAACTGCACCTGATGGTGTCTTTAATGTTAGGCAAATTGTAACTCAGTTAAAAACAAAACATGCTGTTCTTTTAAACAGAGTCTCATGTGCTCCAGGCTGGCCTGGACCTCCTGCCTCCACCTTTCCAATAACAGAGCTGCAGGTGTGCACCACCACACCGTGTTTCTGCAGACCCGCACAAGCTCTCTACCTTCTGAGCTACACTCCCAGCCCAGTGAGAGTGGTTTTTAAGACACCGATCCTGGTATTGTCTTTGTTTCAAAACACACACACACACACACACACACACACGTTTCCGTATTTGTTTGACTGTTTGAAACAGGGTCTCCTGCAGTCCTACCTGGCCTCCCGATTCTCCCAAGTTCTAGCCTGTATCAGCGTGGCAGGTCAATGCCTAAGTGTTTAAGTGCTTACTGTAAATTCCCATATAACTCTTCTTCCCAGGTGAATAAGGGCACTTTGAAACCAGCTGCTGTCCAAGAAGATTCCACTTTGCCAACTATTGTGTTCTCTGGTGGGCCTCCCTCAAACATCGGGTGGGAAGCTGGAGGAAGGACAAGACTAGAGCTGGATAGACACCATGCAGGGGAGGCTGCGGGGAAGAGAGGCTGAAGTGGGGGGAAGAAGCTATGGGGGTGGGGGAGATGAGAGGGTGGCAGGTAACGTGGGGGAGAGAGGCTAGAGGGGAGGTTGCAGGTAAGAGGAGAACTGCAGGCTGGTGTGGGCAGGCTGGGGGCATGAGGAGGGTTTCATGCATGGGCAATGCAAAGGCATGGGTGAGTGCGCGTGTGCGGAGGCTCCAGCAAGGATTCCCAACTCATTGAGAGCCGAACACCGGCCTGCGCTGCAGGCGCAGCACTCCATAGGTATTGAGTCCAGGCACGTCGAAGCCTGGTGCCAGCCCGTGGCGGTCCAGCGGGTAGAAACGCACCAACTGCCCGTGTTGCGCCTCCAGAGACAGCCAGGCGTCGGCGAGCGGCAGAGTGCAAGGGAATTCGCGGGCCACGTGCAGCTGGAAGACTCGTCCGCGCACATGACGCAGGGCGAGCGATCGGAAGGCGGCGGGCACGAGCGCCTCCACGCGTGGCCCAAACTGGCGCAAGCGCAGCTCGCCCCGCGGCCCCGCGGCGCGCACCTCGTAGAAGGTGCGGTTGGCGAATGTGAAGAAGCCGGCGAATGGGCGCGCGTGGGGCGGGGGCGCGGGGACGCGCTCAGCATCGCGCAATGCATGATCCAGAGCGGGCAGCAGCATGTCCAGGGCGTCAGCCACCAGGTCACTAGTGGATGGGCGCGGCCCCGCCAGCAACAGCACAAACCCCAAACGCAGCGGTGGCACGAGCGCCAGGCTGGCAGCATAGCCGTCCAAGTCTCCGTCTTTGCGTGCCACTCTGTATCCACACCGCTCGTGGAACTCCCAGGGTGTGCCGGTTTCACGGGCGAAGTAGTCGTGGGCACAGGCGCGCAGTGGTGACAGCAGCGTGGCCAGGCTGTCGGGCCGCAGCAGCCGTCGGGACCCTGCGCCAAGTAGCGCAGCCGTCAGCCTGGCCAGGTCTGCAGCCGTTGAGTACATCTGGCCTGATGGCCGGTACCAGTCCAGGTCGTAGAGCGGTGCGGACCGGCCGCTGCCGTAGAAGCCAGCTGCCAGGCGAGCACGCACAGCTCCAGTCAGTGCAAAGCCAGTGTCGCTCATCCCCAGCGGCTCCAAGACCTGCTCAGACACCCAGCGTTCATAGTCTCCCTGTGCCGTGTGCGCAGCCAGCACATGGGCAAGGAGCGAGAAGGCCAGAGTGCTGTAGTGACACCTGGAGGGAGAAAAGGGGTCATTAGGATGGGGTCCTGGAGATCTACGATCTCCAGGACCGTGTGGTGTGTGATGGCACCAGTAGGGAAAGAAAAGCATGGCTTACAGTCCAGTATTTGGAGAAGCAGAGGGAAATCTGGCCCAGGGTAGCCCAGGAGTACCAGCTGCCTCTGCCTGATGTGTGTTGTTCATCCTCCACCCCCCCCACCCCGCCCCCAAGCTCTCAAAGCTACACTTGTTCAACCGTCAGACCTTGACCTAAACACCATTATTTATCAAGGCCAAATCTGTATTCGTGTCATTTACTTCTCTGGTGTGTCTCCCTCATCAGTGCAAACTGTAAAAAGGAGCCTCGGTCACGTGCTTACTGGTGTATCCAACTCTAGCAGATCTGGGTGGGGTAGTTGCCGCTACTGCTTTTTGTGTCTTGTTTGTTTTTGGTTTGTTTGTTTGGTTGGTTGGTTTTTGGTTTTTCGAGACAGGGTTTCTCTGTGGCTTTGGAAGCTGTCCTGGAACACACTTTGTAGACCAGGCTGGCCTCGAACTCACAGAGATCCGCCTGCCTCTGCCTCCCTAGTGCTGGGATTAAAGGCGTGTGCCACCAATGCCCGGCTTTGTGTCTTGTTTTGTTTTTAGACAATCTCATTGTATAGCCCACGTTGGCCTCCATTTCTCTATCCTCCTGCCTCAGCCTTCCAGATGTTGGGATTACAGATGTGCACAACCACACCATCTCCAGAGCAGACACTTAGTAAACAATTCAGTTGAGTGCCGGGACACTGGAACAGACCTGTGTTGGGGGCCCAGCTCTTCTAGGCCTTGCGGTGCCTGCCTCTCAGTCTTTGTGGCTATAGGATGGGCTCTGTTCAGTGGTCCCCAGAACCCTGCGGACTCTGATCATATGGGGGAAGCACTTCCTCAAGTGTGGCTGGACTTTAGAGCTTACTCCTCACCTGGTTCCTGGGTCAGCCACCAGGACATCATCCCTGAGCAGGCTCAGAGCCTCCTGGGTGCTGCCCCTCCACAACAGCGAGGTGCCCCGCAGCCTTCGGGGAAGTCCTAGGGAGAGCAGTGGTCAGACCTGCAGGACTTGTGCTTTGCTGGGGAAGTCCCTTCCCTAGAGGCCATCAAATCACCTGTCCTTACATGTCCCTGTCCCTCCCCCACCTCTCCTCCCACCCCCAGCAGCTGTGATTTCCCTTTCTGAAAGCAAACTGTTTTCATCTTTCTTCTCTCCTGCTCTCCCAGGTGCTGGGATTGCAGGCAGGTGCCACCAAGACCAGTCCTTCCAAAGGCATTTAGTACATCCTGAAATATTTAATATTTAGGGCTAGCAAGATGGCTTATCCAGTAAAGGTGCCTGACTCCTTGAGTTCAATACCCAGGACCCCTGTGGTGGTAACAGACAACAAACTCCTGCACTTTTAGAACCCAGGACCCCCAGCCTAGGGGTGATACCACCCATAATGATCTGGGCCCCCCATCAATCGCTAATTAAGAAAATGTCCTACAAGCTTGTCTACAACCAGGTTCCCTATCTCTCAGATGACTTTAGTTTGTGTCAAGTTGACGTAAAACTAGCCAGGTCAGGGTGTGTTAAGTTTAAATCAATTTAAATTTCCTCCGCTGTTGTAGACTAGGACATTGCCGCCATGGTTTCCCCAGTCAGTGCAACCACCGTTCCAACCTTGTCAGTCTGATGGGGACAGTGTGTCTCTGTGTGGTTTTAATTGCACGTGTGTTTCGATGAACAAGGGTTGGCATCTTTTAATATTCCACAGAGCCTTTTCTGTGCTGTGTCAGTTCTGCCCTTCACCCATGTCCCCTGTGGACTGTGGCTTCTACATGTTCTTCACTGTAGAGCTCCCTACTGGGTTTAACTTGTTGCCTGGCCATTGGCATGCCACACAGATCCTGACTCAATTGTCTGGGACCTGTGTCTCTGCCTGGCCTGTATTCCCAGGTTCAGGCCAGGGATGGAGCTCAGCTGGTACAATGCTTGCTTAACATGTTTGAATCCCTGTGCTCCTTCCCCCCAACAACGTACATGCCAGATATAGAGGCCCATGCCTGTAATCTTAGCACTCAGGAGGTAGAGAAGGAAGGACCAAAAGTTCAGGGTCATTCTGAGATACACAGTGAGTTTGGAGCCAGCCTGGGCTACAAGAGACCCTATCTCAAATATAGTAAGTCCCAGTGCTAAAGAGATGACCCCTAAAGCTGCTCTTTCAAAAGACCCAAGTCAGTTCTCAGCGCTCAGCTGTAGCTCCACCTGGGGGGGGTGGGATCTGGTACATACCTCAGTGGACACCCCCCCCACACACACACGGCATACACTCACACATGCACACACATACATGCATTTTTAAAGTAAGGTTAAAAAGTACCCCAGGCTTACCTCAGTTTTTTTCTACCATGGCTACCACCCATGGCCTGAGGGTTGGAAATATGGCCATTTAGGAACCAAAGCAGGGTCCTAATTGATGGGAATCTGCGTCCTGTCCCTGTCCCCCAAGCCCCTCTGATGTAAACTGGCTCAGCTGGGCAATTCCGAGGCTCACCTGACAACTGACTAGCCATCCTCCGGAGCGTGACAGAAGACGGCCTTGGGAGGAAGCCCATCTCTTCATATTCCCCCACTGGGCCCTGTGGTTCAGGGTCTTGGGCCTTGCCCAGCGGGTTGTTGATGGAGAAGGTGCTGGCATAGCGCTCCAGAGGGTCATCCAATGAGGCCACGATGCCCTCATCCCACAGGCGATACAGCATAAGCACAGGGAAGATCTTGGAGATGCTGGCGATCCTTTGTCGGGACACAGGAGTACAGAGGGCAACTGTCAACCTCACAGCCTACTTCCCACCCTGTGCCCAGCCTCCGGCTTCTCATATGCAAGAGTCCACCCTAGTCTGCAACTCCAGCTGAATCACAGCCTCTGTAAAGAGCCTTGAGATGTGTAGAACATACCAGAAGCTTGGATAGGATAGACAGTTCAGCGCCTGCCCCATACTAGACCTTTTACCAAGCCCCACCTGTACTGGGGCAGACCTGGATTTAGTGAGTGTTGTCTCTCACTAGCTGTGTGTCCTTGGGCAAGTTACTAGACCTTTCTGAGAGTTTGACTGTTGGTTTCATGGGGTATAATGGGGGGGTGGAGGTGTGTGTGTGTGTGTGTGTGTGCATGTGCACACACACTTGCAGAGCACTCAGCATGGCAGACAGCTGATGAGTACACAGTAATCAAAACAAATAGAACTCTGGGTCCTGTGTCCAGCACCACAAAGGTGCAGTGTAAAGGCTAAATCCCATCAGACCCCTGAAGTCACCACAGCATCCCCAGGATCAAACGTGTCCATTGTTGCAGCTATGAGGACGCTGCAGACAGCACCTGAGAGGAGGGGTTCTGGGCATACAGCCAAGCATCCCTAGATACTTCCAGCTGGGCCAGTGCCACTCCCTGACTCGCAGGAATGGGAGCTGGTCATCACTCCTGGGTAGCACACTGAAAGTGAGGAGATGGGATCCTTTTCTCATTTAGCCTGTGGTCCCTGTGGTGTGACACTGGGCACTTGTACTTCCTGGTTTTCTCTGGACCTCTGTCGAGTTATCAGGACTGAGCCACAGGCCTGGGCAGCTGGGACCCCAGCCACAATTCTCTTGAATGTCCCTGCCTCCCATATCTGCTTGGCTGGCTATCCTGCTCATCCCTCCTGAGACCCTGGAGGTCACCCCACTAACCGGTACATGGTGTACTCATTAGGGGTTCCAGAATTGGGATCTGAGCCATTCTTCTTTCCAAAGTTCCCAGTCCAGAGCACGGTGTCATTGTGGATGACAAGGGCAGACATGGCAGCCAGGCCTGGGGCCGACATTGCCTTGCGCAGAATTCCATCCACCTTGTGGTAGAAGAACAGGCACTCAGAATGTGGGTGCAGTGACAGCTGTTGCCCCTGCCTCAGCACACCCACCTGTCCCCACAGCTGCACCCCTTGCAGCACGCTAGGAGCCTCCAGACCTTGTAACCCCAGCACCATGCCCTGCGAGGACCCGGCTCTCTCAGCAGCTTCCCTCCCGCCTGTTTTACATAGTGGGCTCCCTAGTGTGTGATTTTTCATGTGTGTGTTCACATGGGAAGAGTGCACACATGTGCAAGTGACACGGAAGCTGGAATTGACATTGGGGGTCTAGAATACTCTTCACCTTTGTATATCGGATCAGGGTCTCTCGCTTGAACCCAGAACTCACCGATTCAGCTAGTCCGGCTAGCCATCTTGGTCTAAGGGAATCCTCTCTCCACCTGAGTGCTGGGATTATAGACAGGCCACACGTACCCAGTACTTACACCCGTGTGGAGGATCTGAACTCTGGTCCTCATATGTGCACAAACCACTGAGCCATCTCCCAAACTGCTCTACTTAATCAGCTACCCCACCCCTTGCCTTGTGGCTTTACCTGCCCCATGCTAAGCTGTCTCCCTAGATCCCACCTGCCCTAAGTCAGCCTTTGGGGCCCTCAGTTCACCCATGTAGTCAGGGATTCCCTAGACATGCATACAAAGCGGTAGCACAGCCCCTGACTGGTACCACAGTGCTCAGCGGGAGGAGACTGCTTTGTCATTTGAGTCCTGTGGCCCTGTGATGTACGTTGTATTGGTAAATTTTCGAGTGCTCTTTGAGTTCCCTGAGAAGCTGCTGTAGAAGTGGGGTTATCGCCCCCACCCCTATTTTGGGCCCAAGCATGTTTGTTTCAAAGTGTCTCCCAAGACTCTTTGTCTGGGGACAGGCTGCCTTCCCTTGTTCTGTAACGGGGAGTAAGAATATCAACTCAGTCTAGGAATAAAAACAATACGTCACTGACGACACTAGAAAAGTTGCCGTTATTTATCTTTGGGTGTAAAACTTCTGTGAACTTGCCACCCTTTTTCTTCTGCTGGCGACTCTGCTCCTTTTGTCTCCATTCCCCTAAGGTGAGTGACCCATATGGCAGAATCTGATTGGCACCAAGGAGAGCCATCCTGAAGTGGTGCAAGTTGTGCCCTGGTGCACGTACATTCACACCTCTGTGTGTGTGTGTGTGTGTGTGTGTGTGTGTGTGTACACCCATACATGTGCTCGACCATACTACAGTGGCCTCAGTGACACGGACTCTGTCACTCTCGCATTTCGTCTTTCCGCACCTCTCTGTGAGCCCTGTGCTCACTCCACCGCTTCTGGGCCTTTTCACATGTTGACCCCGCATTTGGAGTGCACTCCTACGTCCTTCAAGCCTCTTGATCACGTCTCAGCCTTGGCCCCACAGGGCCCTGACAGCCTCCAAAGACCTCACAGTCTCTAAAACTTTCCTAATTGTGGTAGTTTGAATGTAATTGGCCTCTATAGTTCATAGGGAGGGGCACTATTAGGAGGTGTGACCTTGTTGCAATAGGTAAGGCCTTGTTGAAGGATATAGGTCATTGTGGGGGTAGGCCTTGAGGTCTCATATGCTCAAGCCACACTTAGTGTCCCAGACCACTTCCTGTTGCCTTCGAGATCAAGATGTAGGACTCTGAGCTCCTTCTCCAGCACCATGTCTGCCTGCGTGCCACCATGTCCCACCGTGATGGTAATGGATCAGACCTCTAAAACTATGTTACCCAAGAGTTGCTGTGGTCATGGTGTCTCTTCACAGCAATAGAAACCCTAACTATGACATTAATCTTCACTCTTTTTTTTCCTCCCTGTGTAGCCCTGGCTGTCCCAGAACTTGATCTGTAGACTAGGCTTGCCTTGAATTCAGATATCTATCTGCCTCTGCTTCCTGAGTGTTGGAACTAAAGGTGTGGGACACCATCCCAGGCTCCTAATCTTCATTCTTGTCCCTAAGTCAGAAATATGTATTATTTTAACTGCTTCTTCCCCTAACTGACTGACTAGGAGTCAGTCTCTCCCCACCCCTTCTGTCTTAGAACTCACAATGTAGCCCAGGCTGGCCTCAAACTTGCAGTGATTCTCCTGCCTCTGCCTCCCAAGCACTAGAACTCTAGTCACAGAACAGGCCCTCAAGAAAGTTGTGTTGAAAGCTGGGTGTGGTAGCACACACCTTTAGTCCCAGCACACAGGAGGCAGAGGCAGGTGGATACCTGTGAGTTCAAGGCCAGTTTGTTGTACAAAGCCAAGTTCCAGGACAGCCAGGGCTGTTACACAGAGAAAACATGTCAAAAAACCAAAAACAAACAAACAAGCATGTTTAGTGAATAAATGAGTGAATGCCACAGCACAGAGAGGAATCCCTCCTCTGCCAAGCTTTACTGCATTACCAGGAACGTCCTGGGCTGTCACTAACCTTCTCCAAGGCCTCCTTCAGCACTGGGAGGGGGTGAGCCAGAGGCACAAGCTCGGGGTGCCGGGGACACATCTTCACTGGGGCTGGGGTCACCTCTGGCTTCAAGGAACCTGGAGGACATATTAGAAGGTGAATACAGAAGAGGTCAGGGCAAGGGCAAAGGGACATCTTGGAGGATAGGAAGGGCTGCAGCAAAAGCCAGAGCCACGCCTTGGAGAACATCCTCCCACAGCAGAAGCCTTCCCAGGAAACGTTCAGACGTGGGCCAGCCAAGGCATAGTGTCACCCTTAGGACTGAGCCTCTTCAGGTCTCAGCTACTAGCCCCCACCCTCCCTTTCTCCTGACAGGCTTAGCCTCATCCATCCATCCATTTATCCATCTATACCTCAAGATGGTTGTGTATGTTTGGGTGACATGAACTTGAAACCCCAGAGGGGTTTCAGGCCTGAAGCAGCAGGGACAGTTTATTCTGTTCCCAGAACTGAATGCAGGCATTGGTCATGAAGTGAGTCTCATCAGTCCTTGTCCAGGGAGTGGCCGTCATCACATGGACAAATCTGGGAAATTATCCCTGAGAGTACAAGACCCTAGGGAGACTCCGATCCCAAGTGACTTACCTACTTCCTTGAAGAAAGCAGGTTAGACCAGCAGTAAAACTGTCAGCCAGCCCCTCAGAACCATGAGAAATTATCAGCTAGTGAGTTTGGTGTGTTTGTTCATTCCCTTGTGTGCTGGAGACAGATCCCAGGGCCTTGCACACTGTAGGCAAGTGCTTGAACCTAAGCTATAGCCCTAGTCCCTATATTCCTTAGACAGATAAATAGGTAGATGGTGGGGGGTTGGTCATTGGAGTAGAAGTCCTGGGTACAGCCTTAGCTTTGTCAGCTTGCTCCCTAAGTGGGTCTGGCATCTGTAGCCAGACACACAGACGGCACCTGGGGAGTCTCAAATTGGAACCAGCAAGTCTACATAGGGCCTGAAAGTGCCCACATTTGGATGGGGTTGGGGAGTTAAACAGTGTGACTGTGGAGGTCAGAGGACAACCTGTAGGAATTTTCTCTTTTTCCACCATGTGGGTTCCAGGGATCAAGTTCAGGTCATAAAGCTTGGTGGCAAGTATCTTTATCCGATGAGTCGTCTGGTCTGCCCAGCCTCTGGGAAGTTTCCTGTGGGTTGACACTGACTGCACTGGATCTGCTCACACAGTGGGTTGACACTGACTGCACTGGATCTGAGCTCACACAGTGGGTTGACACTGACTGCACTGGATCTGATCAGTGGGTTGACACTGACTGAACTGGATCTGCTCACACAGTGGGTTGACACTGACTGCACTGGATCTAAACTCATGCAGCTCGGCTCAGATTTCAAATGTCTTGAAGTCTCCCCACTACAAATTCATTTTGTGGACTTATAGTATCACAGCTTGCTAGTTCAAGAATCGTAGCCCTGAACAACCTGACCAGCTGTGGCCTATTTGCTTGAGCAACAAAGAAGTCCCTTGAAAAGGAATGTACCCCATAAAGGACTGGTGTGGGTGATGGAGACACTGGGGAGACAGTAAGAGGGGCTGTGTCTGGGAAGGCTTTTTGGGGCCATGGGAGCCCTGGTCATCTTGCTGAGCACTGACATTGGCAATATGAGTGACAGGACTGGGAGAAGCTGCTCCCAATGCAGTAGAGACTTGGGATACTGGATGCTATGGCAACAGAGGGTGGTATCCATCTGTGGCCTGCCCCTCTGGAGTCCTAGATGGAATAAGGGGATCTTTGAAAGGGGCAAGGGTCACGCAAGCCCACAGAGCAAGGGAAGCACTGTTTAAACTTTACTTTTTAGAACTAAAATTTTAAATTAGTATGTGCACATGAGGCACATACACAGTTGTATAAACACACACAACACACACACACACACACACACACACACACACACGGAGGTCAGAGAACAAATCCATAGAGTCAGTTTTCTCCTTCAACCTTCACATGGGTTCTGGGGGTCAAACTCAAGTTATCAGGCTTATTTATTTGGCAAGTGCCTTTACCTGCTGAACTGTTTCACCAGCCTCTGTTTAAGCTTCTAGGAACCCTGAGTTGACCCCCCGGGCTGGATGAACCCTGATGGCAATAGGGTTTTCACTTTGTTTAAAAGCGCTTGACCAGAGATGAACAGTGTGGCTTGGAGTGAAGAGGCCTCTGTCCTCCTTCACCCCCCACATTGCTGACTGCTCCAGGCCCAGAGGGGACCCATGCCCTCCGAGTGAGCGTGAGTGGCTTCTTCACTCACCAGCCTGCAGCTTGGGGAGGTGGTACTGCCACAGGAAGCAGCCAGTCATGGCCACTGAGAACAGGAAGAGGAAGCCGCTGAGGGACCGCAAAAACCATTTATTTTTCCCTCTTAGGAGATGGGGCTGGTGGCAGGCCTGAAGGAGCAAACACACAGGTCATGAACTCTAGGGTCAGCAGGGAGAGGAAGGTATACTCACCGCAATGCTCCCTGTGAAGTCAAGGGTCTCCCTAGGGTAAGCGCCTAATCAGCTCTACACACCTGGTCCAGCCCTGATGCCCTCGCCTCAACTCACCTCACCTGCGGCCTTTTGTGTGCTTCTCGGTATGCGTCAGAGGTGTGCACCGGGAGGCCTTGCCACACTCGACTCTCAGGACATCTGCCTCTCCTACATTCCAGGTTCCTGATCTTGAAGCTAGAATAGAGTCCCCAGTGGGAATGCCTGAAGCTCCCAGCATGTGGGTACTGCTCAGTGAGGTAGTGGGTTCTAGAAGGCTATTCATGTCACCCTATCACCATGTCAGCCTTCCAAAGCAGGCAGAAAAGCCTCCATGATGAACAGAAACGAAACTAGGACACCCCTGCGCCTGTGCGTGACCCCACAAGCTCACTAGCTGACTAAACTATGCCTCCTCAACACTGAGATTGAAGGAATACACCGCTGCACCCCGGCTTTTTTATGCAGTACTGCGGATTGAACTTGGGTCTGAGTGCTTGTGCATCAATCATGTACAAGTGTTCAAAAGCCTCACCCGAGTCTTCATCCTCCCCAAGGCATGGAAGATTCCAGCTCCTTAAGGATTCGGGCCTGGAGCCCAGGAGACCCTGTAGGCAGGAAACTGAGAGCAGCAAACGAGAAAGGAGGTGGAGGTGGTGGGGAGACAGGGCCTGGAGAGAGAGATGGCTCAGAGGTTAAGATCACTGACTGCTGTTCCCGAGGATCTGAGTTCAGTTCCCTGCATCCAAACTCACAACTGTCTGTAAACCATCTGATGCAAACACACATGTAGGCAAAACATTCATACACATTTAAAAAGAAGAAGAAGAAGAAGAGGGGAACAGAGAATAGCTAGAGAAAAGGTAAGATTTGGATGTTGGGGAAAGGGAACCCTCACTTTCCAAGCCCAGAAGCCCCATCCAGGCCAACTCCCGTTGCCCGATTGCCCAGAAATGCCGGTTTTTTTTTTTCCACTGCCAGACCCACATCCCCCAAACTCTTCTGCCTCAGACAAACCTAGATAGATGGGCACCATACCTACTCCAAATCTGCCAACAGGCCCAGGCATTTAATTCCAGATCCACTCCCCAGGCTGCCTCTCGGTGACCTACCCAGCCTGAGATTCTCACCTCTTAATCCACTTCCAGTAGGCCCCACAATCCAGGTCTTTCACAGGGTTCCCCGTGTTCCAAGAGACACAAGAGTCCTCCTGGGTTCTCAGCATGGGCTTTACCCAAATGCCCAGCGGTGACAGATGTGGCCCTCATTTCTCCAGTGCTAATCCCTCCCTGCCCTCTGCTTAGAGGATTAGCTCCCAGAAGCCCCAGCAGCAGGTAAACTGGGCAGAAGTGTCAGATTACTGCATACTCCACGTGACCTCAGAAGCTATAGATCGGGGGTGAGGGGTGGGAGTAGAGGCACAAAGGAACTCTCTCTCCAGGGTAGAAAAGCAGTGACAAAGGATGGCCACCATGATCTCGGTCACAGGCCTCTAAGACCCTTTTGAAAGCTCAAGTCAGTTCACTAGTCCCCTCTGAGGAGCATAGGGTGCCGCCTTCCTATTAAATTCTCAGGAGCACCATGGTGACCTGGGAGTGGCACTCTCTTGCCTTCTTTGTAAATGAGAATAATAATAACCACACCTAATAAAGCAGCAAGGTCACTGTAAAGCAAGAAGCCTGGGACCTGGCCCTTTGGGGAGGGCTCTGCCAAGGCTGGCTCTCATGAGTAGGCTTTGGTATCAACCCTCTGACCTGACCCTAAGGCAGACTTTAGATTTTTTTTCTAAGTGGACTTTCTGGAATGTCAGAGGCCAACTTGCAAGAGCTGGTTTTTTTCTTTCCACTGTGTGGGTTCCAGGGATTGAACTCAGGTCCTCAGGCTTGGTGGCAAGCACCATGACCTGCTGAGCCGTCTTTTTTTTTTTTTTTTTTTTTTTTTTTTTCCGAGACAGGGTTTCTCTGTGGCTTTGGAGGCTGTCCTGGAACTCGCTTGGTAGTCCAGGCTGGTCTGGAACTCACAGAGATCCGCCTGCCTCTGCCTCCCGAGTGCTGGGATTAAAGGCGTGCGCCACCAACACCCGGCCTGCTGAGCCGTCTTACAGGCTGCCGTCTGTCTTTGACCTACACTGCAGCTGCATAAAGAAGAATCTACTTTGTCACACTTCCCATCCAAAGAAGCTGATGTTCAGAGATGTGAAGTTCCCAGGAAGTTCGAGGGCTTAGGTTGGAGCACAGGAGCCCCGCTGGGAACGCCTTCCTTACCCCACATGTGACCAAACAACTGAGGTCCTCCAGGGCAAGGACAGCATGTCAAACCTAGAGCTGATGATCTGAGTCAGTTAACTCACTGCAGAAGCCTGCAAGCCTCCCCTTCTGGACACCCACCAGTCTTCTGTGGTGCTCCTCCTAGATACTTAACTTTTGTTTTGTTTTTTGCTTTTTGAGACAGGGTTTCTCTGTTAGCTTTGGAACCTGTTCTGGAACTAGCTCTTGTAGACCAGGCTTGTCTCCAAATCGCAGAGACCTGACTGCCTCTGCCTTCCAAGTGCTGGAATTGACTCTGAATACTTAACTCGACCCAACTCCAGTCCAACTATTTCTCACCTGCAAGCCAGGGTTATTCCCAATTCAGTCAGAAGAGAATTCACGTCGTGACATATAGCAATATCACCACTAGGTGGCAGCAGATATATGTGAGTAAAATCTTGGTCCCGCTTGCTCCAGTATTTTACTAGAGAATTGTTCTTCAGGCTCTATACCCATGAAACAAGAAAGATCTCACACACCACATGCTTGCACACACACGCACAGACATGTGCGCACGCAGACACACACACACACACACCAGCCAGGAAGGGAGGAATTATCCATCCTCTTTCTGCATAAGATAAATCATCCTGGCTGTCTCTATCTTTAAAATGTTTTTCTCTTTAATTATGTATTTGTGTGTATCTGTGTATATACTTTGTGCACAAAAGTGTAGTGTCCTGTGGAGGTCAGAAGAGGGTGTCATATCCCCTGGAGATGGAGTTACAGGTAGCTGTTAGCTGTCTGTCACGGATCCAGGGACTGAACTCAGCTTCTCTTCAAAAGGAGCAAGTTCCCTCATCTCTCCAGTCCCCAGAAACATAAGTTCCTTTGACTGCACAGTTTAGGCTCCACCCATTGCAGGACTCCTGGACCATAGTGCAGAGTTCAAACCTCATTTCCTGATGGTGTGACTTTGGTCAGATACTCTGTCTTTTCTTGGACTTCAGCTGTACTGACGACACTACCCTAGTGGCGTGGGAGTGGAGACTGAATAAGACAATAGTCACAGGTAGAGCATGAGGGCCACTGCCGCTGCACACCAAGAGTGCCCAATAAAGTCACTGCAATCACCATTCCTCATGTGGGCCTCTTCTCTCAGCGGGGAGATAATTGCCCTACTCTTAGGCTCACAGCTGTCTTTGGTTTGTTTATTCTCTATAGACTGTGCCATCTTTAAAAGTTTAAACATTTTATATCTGTTTATTTTTGGTGGGGTGCCTGCAGTCACATACGTGGAGGTCAGAGGGCAACTCGTTGGCACCAGCTCTCTCCTTTTACCCTGATCAGACTCAGGTCACAAGGCCTGGTGCCAACTGTCTTTATCCACTACTCAGGAGGCTGAGCAGGAGGACCAAAAGCTTAAAGCTTGCCAAAGGTAATCAAATAAGCGCCAGGCCAGTCTGGGCGACTTGGTGAGACCCTGTCTCACAAAGTGCAGGGGTGTGGACATGGCTCTGTGGGTTAAGTGTTTGTGGCCAAGCATAAGAATCTGAGCTCAGTTCCATAGCACACAGACTGGGGGCGGGGCTGGACATGACCTTGCAGTCCTTTAATCCCAGCACTGGGAGGCAGACAGGGGTGTCCTGGGGGTGACAACTTGCAAGATGTATTTATTTGCAGCGCTGTGGACAGAAACCCTCCGGCTCACCCATGCTAGGCAAATGCTGTGGCATCCAGCGACATCCCCAGACCACCTCATGTATTCACTATATACCCACATGTATTTCCAGTTTCCCCTATGGGATTAAGAACTCTCGTGACCCAATCACTTAGCATTTCTTTTTCTTTTCTGGAGCGCTGGGATGGAGCCAGGCAAGTGTTCCACCACTGAACTCCATCTCCAGGGTCTGTCTACACTTCACTTCTTAATGGATGCCAGGCTTCCAAACAATGAGCTGCTGGGAAAGCTCTAGTATTACTTTCTCTTATTTAATAATTTATTTTTATTATATGTGCATTGGTGTTTACCTTCATGCATGTCTGTGTGAGGGTGTCTGATTCCCTGAAATAGAAGTTATAGACACTTGTGAACTGCTATGTGGGTGCTGGGTATTGAACCTGGGTCCTCTGGAAAAGCAGCCAGTACTCTTAATCACTGAGCCATCTCTCCAGCCCCTATAGTAGTACTTTCTCATCAGGACCATCGGCTTGCAAATGATGACATGGAGACTTATTATTAATTATAAAAGCTCAGCCTTCTCTTGGGCTTGTTCCTAACTAGTTCTTATATTGTAAAGTAACCCATATTTTTTTAATCTATGTTCTTCCACGAGGCTCATTAGCTCATCTCTGTACTGCCCATCCAGCTCCTTCCACTTCTGGCTGGCAGCCCGCCTTTCTTCTTCCCAGAGTTCTCTCTGCCTGGAAGTCCCGCCTACACTCTCCTGCCTAGCTATTGGCCATTCAGCTTTTTATTACACCAACCAGAGCAATACATCATCACATGTGTACAAACATTCCACAACAGAAAGCACTTAACGAAGATGTGACTTCTATGTTGAATTCTGGCTGGAGTGAAGTTGTCTGGAGGTGTTGGTTTTGGAAGACAATGAATTAGAACAGCAGACATGGTAGGTGAGGGAGTCCAGGGGAGAAGCCACAGCAATAAACAGGAATTGGGCGGCACCTTTGGGGACTGGCTGGTAACCTAAGCAGGTTGCAGGGCATGGTGTGAGAGATGATTTTTAGGGGAGATGCCAGCATGGCTTGGGGTCACAATGAGTTCATACAGGTGGCAGTTTCCTTTCTGGTTCTCCTGAAGAGAATTGGTGCTAGTTTCTCACCCCAGATTTGCTTACCTCTTCTCTCTCTTGGCATGCCACGTGCAAATGTGTGATGTGTGGTGTGTGTGGTGTGTGTGTGTGGTGTGGTGTGTGTGTGTCTGTGTGTGGTGTGTATGTTGTGTGTGTGTTGTGTTGTGTGTGATGTGTGTGTGTGGTATGTTGTATGTGTGAGGTGTGTGTATGTTGTATGGTGTGTGTGTGGTGTGTGTGTGAGGTGTGTATGTGGTGTGTGTGTGTGTGGTGTGTGTGGTGTGTGTGTGATGTGTGTGGTGTGTGTGTGGTGTGTGTGCGGTGTGTTGTGTGTGTTGTGTGGTGTGTGTGTGGTGTGTATATGTTGTGTGTTGTGTGTGTGGTGTGTGTGTGAGGTGTGTGTGTGGTGTGTGTGTGTGTGTGGTGTGTGCGTGGTAGGCTAGGCTTTCTGGCCAGTGAGCCCCAGGCATCCCATCTCTGCCTTCCAGCACTGAGATTACCAGTGTATAAGCGTGTGCCACCATGTCTAGCTCGTGTTCCATGGGTTCTGAGGACTGAACTCAAGCTCTATGCTTACTGACAAAGCCATCTCTGCCTCCATCTCCCGAGTGCTGGGATTACAGACGTGAACCTCCACACCTAGACTATACAGTGCTGGGGCATGGACACAGGGCTTCATGCATGTTTGACAAGCACTCTACCAACCAATCTAATTCCCAGGCTTCCCTGATACCGTTTAAACCTTCCTTTCACTTATTTAGACCAATATACAAGAATCTAGCATTCATGGGCTGGAGAGACTGTACAGTGATTTTGTTGTTGTTGTTGTTTGGCTTTTTTTGTTTGTTTTTTGAGACAAGGTTTCTCTGTGGCTTTGGAGACTGTCCTGGAACTAGCTCTTGTAGACCAGGCTGGTCTCGAACTCACAGAGATCTGCCTGCCTCTGCCTCCAGAGTGCTGGGATTAAAGGTGTGTGCCACCACCGCCCGGCCTGTGCAGTGGTTTAGAGCACTGACTGCTCTTCCAGAGTTCAATTCCCAGCATCCACAAGAAAGCTCACAACCATCTGTAACTCTGGCTCCTGGGGATCCAAAGAAGAACCAGACACAGAAGCAGTGCTTATACATGTTCATATATATGCAGGCAAAACACTCATACATACTAAAGAAAGAATGAGAAGATAAAGTGTAAAGAGAAGTGTGATGAACTGAAATCAGGTTTCTAGTTGGGATTCCTGGCCAAAAACTACACGTGGACGCTGCAGGGAAGGCCCCGGCTGTCACTAGAGCACTAACAGCTGTATTGTTACGACATTCACTCTAACCAGGTCCTGGAGGGAAAGTGCAGCATCTGCCCCCACCACAAAGAGCTGATGACGAAACAGTTGAGAAACGTGTCTAAGGAGCCACTGAGCACAAAAAGTACACTTCAGGGCCAGCAAGAGGGTTCAGCGGGTGCAGGCAAGCCAGACAGTCACACACATAAATAACTGAAATAAAACATTTTAAAATTTCTTTTTAAATTTATATGTGTGTGCTTGGTTAAGTATGTGTATCTCACATGTATGCAGGTACCCAGGGAGACCAGAGAAGGGTGTTGGATCCCCTGACGCTGGGGCTACAGGCAGTTGTGAGCTTCTTGACGTGGGCACTGGAAAATGGACCTAGGTCCTCTGTAAGAGTGGTGCGGTGGCTAATCTTGGTGGTCAACAGGACATCTGGGAAGAAGGAATCTCAACTGAAGAGTTATCTCTCCCACATTGGTCTGTGGGTGGTTTTTTGATTGCTAATTGATGCAGGAGGGCCAGGCTCACTGTGGGAAGCAGCGTCTCTGGGAAGTGGGCCTGAATTCTGTTAAGAAAGGTACTTGAGGGCTAGATATGGTGGCACACCTTAGCCCCAGCACTCAGGAGGCAGAGGCAGGAGTATCTCTGTGAGTTCAAAGCCAGCCTGATCCTCAAAGTGAGTTCCAGGCCAGTTGGGTCTATATGGTGAGACTCTGTCTCAAAAAGAAAAATAAAAAATAAAAAGAACAGCGGTTGACTGAGCCAGTAGGCAGCATTCCTCCATGGTCTCTGTTTCAGTTCATGAGTTCCTTGAGTTCCTGCCTTGGTTTCCCTTGAAGATGTAACCCATAAGCCAAATAAACCCTTTCTTCCCCAGGTTGCTTTTAATCATGGCTTTTTGTTGTTTTATTTTGTTTTCACAGCAACAGTCTGGGACTGGGTTGGTTGCCTCAAGAGATAGAGAGAAGGTGTTTGCTGTTTTTATTTTATTATTATTTTAGGTACGTGTTCATGTGTATGTTCGTGACACGTGTGGAGGTTAGAGGACGATTTTCAAGAGTCAATTTTCTCCCCCAACCAAGTGAGTTCTAGGAATTGAACTCAGGTTACCAGAGTAACCTGGTGGGAAGTGCCTTAACCTGATGAGCCAAAGAGAGTGTTGCTTTGTTTTGCTCACTTTGGAAATACTGGGGGTTGAACCCAAGACCTTGTATATCCTAGGCAAGGGCTCTATAACTGAGCTACATCCCTAATGCAGGTGTTGTTATAAAGCAGCTTTGGCTTTCCTGGTTCTCTTTCACTTCCTTTATCTGTATTTGTGGGGGGTCTCTGTCTGTCTGTCTGTCTGTGTCTCTCTCTTCTCTCTTTTTCTCCTCCCCCCCTTTCTCTCACACACACACAGTGTGACGCTGTCCTCTTTGAAGCCCTCACAAAAAGTCACTGCTAGCTTCATATTCTTGGACCTCCAGGACTGTGAACTAAACAAAGGTCTTTTCTTTGTAAGTTCCCAGGCTCGGATATTTTGTTACAGCAGCAGCAACAACAAAGACCAAACTCATAGGCCGGGTGAAGCTCACACCAGCAGAGGCTAGCCCATTTCAATCGCATTCACTGGGGGTATTGGTGGCATAGTTAGAGATGGTGGAGAACGTGGAGCCATTCCTTCTTGTCCTGTGCTGTCTCCTGGAGAAGTCCCAGTGTCTGCTGTTCCGCCGGCGGCGGCGGCTCATTTTATTCCATATGATGAACATCTGATTTTCCAAGGCCTTCAGCTTCATCTCACTGAACAACAGCCGCTCAAGGACCTTATCCTGGAGGGCGAAGCAAGCATTCATTTTCTCCAACTCTCTCTTGTTCATGGCCATGACCTTAGGATTGACTTCTGGGGCCATTTTTTCTGCCACCTCCTAAGAGCCCCATCAGAAGACAAGAGTCAGTTCACAATGATAATTCCTTCCAGCACAGAGCATTTGTTCTAGGCCAGGCTAATTTTATTTTTCATCTTTGAGACAGAGTCTCATTTAGCCTAGGATGGTCTGGAACTCACTACATAGCCCAGGATAACCTTGGACTCCTCATCTTCCTGCCTCTACCTCTCCAGTGCTGGGGCTACACGTGTATATCTGTACACCTAACTTACACAGTGCTGGGGAGTGAACCCTTGGGGCTTCACACATGCTAGGCTCTACCGGTTGAGCTGTAGTCCCAGCCCTCCAGGCCGTCTTATCAATTTTCAGGCCCTCCGTCAAGGTGAGAGCATCTTTGCCATAATTTGTGGTTGGGAGAATTGGGATCCAGTGAGGGAAAGTAACTTTCTCATCACCCTACAGCCAACCCTTCCTTCTCCAAAGGTCTAACACCTGTGGCTGTCTTTGTTTCCCAGGAACCATCTGCCAGTTGTAGAAGACATAAAGCTCTTGGGTTGACAAGACGGCTCAATGGGTAAAGGTTCTTGTCACCAAGTCGGACATGAGTCTGACCCCCAGGACTCACACAGTGGAAGGAGAGAGCTGACTCCTGCAGACTGTCATCCCAACATGCAGTGTGGCACAAGATTACCCATACACATTAAAGAAGAAATTAAGATCATATGTATATGTCTGTCTCCAAAATCTTTATTTTCCAAATTCTTCCTGAGCGTTTTTGCCAGAATCAATAAAACCTCAAACTACAGTATCTTAGTGGTTTCTAGACATACTCAGTGTTCAATCCTCACAAGTCCTCATGTGCCCTACCCCCAGTTTATAGTAACATTTCCCCCTTTGGATTAAGCTACAAACTATTGGTCTTTAAAAACTGTACACATGGGGGCTGGAGAGATGGCTCAGAGGTTAAGAGCACAGGCTAGTCTTCTAGATCCCAGCAACCACATGGTGGCTCACAAACATCTGTCATGAGATCCCATGCCCTCTTCTGGCATGCATGCCAGAACACTGCATGCATAATAAATAAATAAGTAGCCGGGCGTTGGTGGTGCACGCCTTTTTTTTTTTTTTTTTGTCTCTATTCCACACTTTCTCCACCCTGTTTGCTGCCCAGGCAACACACTACAGAGAAAAGAACACACAGTCAAAAGTCAGAGGAGCCGGGCGTTGGTGGCGCATGCCTTTTATCCCAGCACTCGGGAGGCAGAGGCAGGCGGATCTCTGTGAGTTCGAGACCAGCCTGGTCTACCAAGCGAGTTCCAGGACAGCCTCCAAAGCCACAGAGAAACCCTGTCTCGAAAAACCAAAAAAAAAAAAAAAAAAAAAAAAAAAGAAATACTTTAGCAGGGTGTTGGTGGCACACACCTTTGATCCCAGCACTCAGGAGGCAGAGACCAGCCTGGTATACAAAGTGATTTCCAAGACAGCCATAGCTGTTACTCCGAGAAACCCTGTCTCAAAAAAAACAAAAAACAAAAAACAAAAAAAAAAAGGAAAAGTAAAGAAAAAGAAAGGAAGAAAAGAAAAAGAAAGGAAGAAAGATGGAAAGAAAGACTTTAAAACTATTTCAGGATGGGATCTAGCTCAGTTGGTGGACTGTTTGCTTGGCATAACTAAAGTCCTGGGGTTTGAACTCTAGCAGTATATAATCTAGTTGTGGTGGCACACACCTATAACTCCAGCACTCAGGAGATGGAAGCAGGGGGACCAGGGGCTCAAGTCATCTTTGACTACACAGTGGAGGTCAGCACGGGCTACATGAAACCTTACCTCAAAAAAGAAAATAAAGCCAGGCATTGGTGGCTCACGCCTTTAATCCCAGCACTCGAGAGGCAGAGGCAGGAGGACCTCTGTAAGTTCGAGGTCAGCCTGGTTTACAGAGCGAGTTCCAGGACAGCCTCCAAAACAATACAGAGAAATCCTGTCTTGAAAAAACAAAACAAAAAAAAACAAAGTAAAAAGATGTGGGGAAAAAAAAAACAGTAAATATTACACCAAATTCCCACCTTTCTCATGTAAACTTAAGAAATCAAAAAAAGGGTGGGCTGGAGAGATGGCTCAGTGGTTAAGAGCACTGGCTGCTCTTCCAGAGGCCCTGGGTTCAATTCCCAGCACCTACATGGTGGCTCACTACCATCTATAATGAGATCTGGTGCCCTCTTCTGACGTGCAGGCAGACATGCAGAGCACTCAGACCGAAAAAAGGAAAAAAAATAGAGAATATTTTTTTAAAAAATCAAATAAAGTACTGGGGATTCAGCTCAGTGGGAGAGCAGGGAGGGAGAAGGGGCATCAGGGGAAGGGGGAAAGAAGAAGGCAGGCATTTCACAAATATAATTGAAATTTCTGTGAACTTCTCCCCCTGAAATTCCCTTCCCCCAAACATCAGTTCCTCAGCTATAGTCCTGAATTTGGTAGTTAGCATCTTAATGCATTTTTCCCTTTACAAATGTACAAATGGATGGTGTGGGTGTGTGTTTGCATGCTAGTGTATGAGCATGTGTGTTTGTGTGTGAAGAGGCCCCAGGCTGATGTTGGGTGTCTTCCTCAATTGTTCTCCACCCTATATATGAGGAAAGGTTCTCCCTGAACCCAGAGCTCACTGTTTTGGCTAGCCAGCCTATTCTGGAGAATCCTCCATCTCCACCTGATACAGACTAGGATTACCGGCTGACCTCTACACCTATTCACGTTTATTTATTGTTTTTTCAAGACAGAATCTCTCTGTGTAGCTTTGTAGACCAGGCTGGTCTCGAACTCACAGAGATCCACCTGCCTCTGCCTCCCCAGTGTTGGGACTAAAGGAGTGAGTCACCAACTGCCTGGCCTACCTATTTGCTTCTAAGTGGGTACTGGGCATCCAATTCCAGTCCTCACATTTGCCAGCAAGTGCTTTGCCTATTGGGACATATCCCTAGCCCTCAGATGTCGCCTTTAAATTTAAAGTCATTTTATTTTTAGATTTATTTACTTTATGTTTATGTTTGAGGGTGTGTGTGTGTCCATTTCAGAAGTGGTGAAACCCCTTAAGAGAGTTTCACAGGCATGCCTTCAAAGGGGGTCATGGAACCCTGATTTGTTCTCCTTTTCACTTTCTGGCCATATGTGTTTATGGTGATATTTATGATTTATTAAAGCTTACCTGAAGATCCAGAAAGCAAAGTTAGCCACAAGTCATAAAAGCCAGGTGCACACCTTTAGTCCCAGCAGCCAGAGAAGCTAGGAGGTGATGGTGCACACCTTTAATCCTAGGACTCAGGATTAAGAGATAAATGATTCCCTCTGAGTTCAAGGTCACCCAGATTACACACAATTGATCCAGTCCTAGACAGAAACAGCTCACACAAAGATGGTCTCAGCACCTAGGGTTGCACGCCTTTAGTCCCAGCATTAGGGAGGTAGATAAGACAGGAGCAGGGTCTCAGTATCGAATTCATTCTCCAGTCCCATGAAGGGTAGGAATTCTACAGCCATGCTGAGGAGAGGCGGCAGGATCCGGCCTTTCCGCCTGAGGCAGTGGTAAGAGCCAGTGGCCAGCTACTTTGCGTTTCTGATCTTCGGCTTGAAGCTTGAACCCCGAACCCAGATATCAGTCTCTGGGTCCTTTATTTTTCATGTTACGTGTGCTCAGTTTTGTTCTTCCCTCCCATAACCCGATTGCTGGGGGCTTGAAGCAGTGTGTCCACCCAGACAAGAGTCAGAACCTCTAAAACCGAGAGCCAAAAGAAATCTCTTTTCGAGCCAGGCGTTGGTGGCGCACGCCTTTAATCCCAGCACTCGGGAGGCAGAGGCAGGGGGATCTCTGTGAGTTCGAGGCCAGCCTGGTCTACAAAGCGAGTTCCAGGACAACCTCCAAAACAATACAGAGAAACCCTGTCTCGAAAAACCAAGAAAAAAAAAAAAAAGAAATCTCTTTTCTTTACAAGATGACTAGTTCAGGTAGAGGTTAGAGTAGAAGAAAACTGACTGACACAATTTGTGCATTTTTTGAAGTCTTCATTATTCTACTTTAGAAAACAATAACCCATATTTGAAGCTAAGCCTAAGCACTGTCTTGCTTACCATCTGGGGCTGGGTAGGAGCCTGACTGAGTTCATGCTTGACCATCCAGTTGCTGAGCAATAGCAGAAGGAAGAGGAAGCCAAACAAGGCTGGCTTAAAGCTTATCAGCCGGGCCAAGACTGCTCCTATGGTGCCAGAAGAAGCAAGGAAGCCATGGAAATGCCTCAGAAGAAATATCAGGTTCCCCAACATTATGGCACAGAGGGGCACAGGCCCAAAGCCCCTGCCGAAGTCCCCTCCATGACAGGAGGCACAGCCACCCACTCCTGATTCATAGCCAGCCCCCACCCCCACCCTGGCTGTCGCATAACAATAAGTACTCCTATGTCTCCAGGGCCCACTGTGTGTCAGGCAGCTTGCAGGCACCATCTCAGGACTTCCTGGTGGTGGCAGCCAAGTGACAGTAACGTAGGCCTCAGCAGAACCTCTCTCAGTGAACATTTCTGGGTGTGCCCTGTAACAAAAAAAGCCAATGCCACCGACCACCTGTACTCATAGTGGGGGAGATGGCAAGGAAAACTTATTCACAGCATGGAGACAAGGCAAAGGGACTGCGTGTGCACTTTCATAGTCACGATAGCATACTGTCAATAAGTTCATGGAGGCCACATGCTTGATTTACTTTAAAAAATATACTTACTAAAGTCATCTGAGAGGGAACCTCAGTTAGGAAAACGCGTCCTCGATGGGTAGTGGTGGCGTGGTGGCGCACACCTTTAGTCCCCCGCACTCGGGAGGCAGAGGCAGGCGGATCTCTGTGAGTTCCTGGTTAGCCTGGTCTACAAGAGTGAGTTCCAGGACAGGCTCCAAAGTTACAGAGAAACTCTGCCTCGAAAAACACAACAAGAGCAGCAGCAACGAGTAAATCCCTCCTGAAGATGGAGCTGTAGGCAATAACCCTGTAGGGAATTTTCTTAATTAGTGACTGATGGGGGAGGGACCAGCCCATTGTGGATGGTGCCATCCCTGGACTGGTGTCCTGGCAGGATGAACAATCCTGAGAGAGCAAGCCAGAAAGCAGCACCCCCCCAGGGCCTCTGCATCAGCTGCTGCCTCCAGGTTCCTACCCAATCTGAGTTCCTTTCCTGACCTCATTCAGTGATACACAGTGATGTGGCAGGAGAAGCCAAATAAACCCTTTCCTCCCCAAGTGGCTTTTGGTCATGGTGTTTCATCACAGCAATAGTAACCCTAACTAAGACACTTTTTTGTTTTGTCTTATTTGTTGACAGCAATATTTCTATGCAGCCAGGCTAGTCTAGAAGTGTGGCCCTCCTGCCTCAGGCTCCCGTGTGCTGGGATTATAGGCATGTGCCACCATGCCGGCAGATGTTAACTTTTTTTTTTTTTTTTGGTTTTTCAAGACAGGGTTTCTCTGTATTGTTTGGGAGGCTGTCCTGGTACTCGCTGTGTAGACCAGGTTGGCCTTGAACACAAAAAGATCCATCTCCCAGCACTCGGGAGGCAGAGACAGACAGATCTCTGTGAGTTTGAGGCCAGCCTGGTCTGCAGAGCGAGTTCCAGGACAGCTTCCAAAACAATACAGAGAAACCCTGTCTGGAAATACCCAAACAAACAAACAAACAAACAAACAAAAACAAAAAAATCCACCTGCCTCTGCCTCCCTAGTGTTGGGATTAAAGACATGAACCATTATGCCTGGCTTTAAAAGCTTTTTAAAATAAGGAAAAGGAAAAAAGTCAGAAGTTTGAAGCAATCAAATTTGCATTGACAAATGAATGGATAAATAAAATGGGAGCTGGAGATACAGTTCAGTGATACAGTGCTTGCCTACAGTGTTTGTGGCCAAACCTAGCCTCACTGCTGGGGGAGGTTTTTTTCAGCACGTTAATTGAAGCAGAAGACTGGGCCAGCTCTGGGTGGAGCCTTTTCTGAACTCCTGGCCTGTATAAGATGGAGAAAGGGAGCTGAGCAGCACGTACATTCGTCACACGCAGCTTCCTGACTGTGGATGTGGCCAGGCCAGCTTGTTCTAGCTATCCTGGCTCCCCTGCCCTGACGGTGTACCTTGAACTGTGAACTAGGCTAAATTCTTAGAGGCAGAAAGTAGAAGAGTGGCATAATGTGCTGACATTCTTGGACATGATGCCTTTCATGATGGGAGAGCAGGGCTTAGCTAGCACCAGGCAGCCTTCCCACGGTGTCAACCCTTCCCTGAATCGCTGTCATCTCTTCCCCACAAACTCACCTCTGTTCCAACATAATTCTATCACAGTCATTGATGTTGTTGATTTTGGTCAAGCCAATATACTTCACACATGAGATATATGTTATACTGTGACTCTTTTTTTTTCTTGTATAGCTTTTTAAAAAGGTCTGTTTATGTAGCTCAATTAGTTTTGATGAATATTCACAACCCTGTAGACATCACCCCAATTGCAGTGTGGAATTTCTTCCCAGCAAACTCTCCCCTACTGTTTTGCAGCCAGCTTTCCCACCGTGGAAGACTTAGCAGACGCGACAATAAACTACTTGTAATAGGAAGCCAGACCTTAGTAGGCCCTGGGACCCCAACACAGCGGACAGCATGGTGGAAAGTACCATTCAGGCTGTAAAACTCAGCACATAGACAGTACCATCTGCCAAAACTAAAACAAAGACCTAATCCATCAAAGTCCATAGTTCTGGGAAATGTACTAACCTTGCTTTTTGGCTTTTGTATTTTTGCTTCTGGCTAACTCTTCTTGTTAACTGAAGCATGTCAACCCAGGACATGGTTTTTGTGCTTGAATGCTTAACCCTGAGAAAGGCTCAGGGCTACAACTGAGATCCCAAACACCCAGTAGTTGCCAGCAGGCTGATAAAGATTTTCTGTTAGCTTAAACTCACTTCTGAGCCGTCTTCCCTGGTGATTGTCCCTACAACATCACCCACACTCAACTTCCCGTACATCTCAACATCTCACGAATAAAACACCCACCACCACCACCACATTAGAAAGAACTGACTTAGGTAGAAGAAGTGTTACATACCTGGAGATGAGGGGCATGGAGGAGGCATGATTTCCTTATTTCTCTCTATTTTACTACTGTGGGAATCCGTGCATTCTTCATTTTTCTCCCAGTCTAAGCTGGGCGGATCTGAAGCTGGGCGGATCTGAAGTTAGTTGACCCTACAGTCCCCCAGTACTATGGATAACCCAGGGCCATGCACATGCTAGGCAAGCCCTCTAAAGTTTAGTAACACAGCGTAGGATAATTAAGCGATCATTAATTAAGTCGTGGTGTTCTCCTGTCTCAGTTAGTTGGTAAACTCTCTGTAAGCCACCAACTCCATAATTCAACCCTTATCCTGCAGTTAGAATTAATGGTATTAGTTGGCTCCGTACCGCAAGGGGAGCTCTACGTCGGCCTCGCGCTCGGAGCTCCGACTCCGCTCTAGCCTCCAGGACGCCGCTCTGTGGCTGCGAGGAGGCCGGGAGAGGCCGGTGCACGGCTGCGGCTTTTTGTCCTGACGCGGCGGGAGCGCGCAGGGCGCGTGCGCACGCGGAGGTGTCTGGCTTCTCACGGGTCGTGTGAGGTGCGGGGAGGGAAGGCTAGGCGGCTGCGGACCCACGGAGCGGCAGACCGAGCGGCCCCTGCGGCCCGCGGCGGCCAGGCGGCCCGAGATGTTGTCCGGGAAGAAGGCGGCGGCGGCGGCGGCGGCGGCAGCAGCAGCGGCGGCGGCGGCGGCGGCGGCGGCAGCGGCTGGGACGGAGACCGGGCCCGGATCGGCGGGCGGCGCCGAGAACGGCTCTGAGGTGGCTGCGCCAACCGCGGGTCTGGCGGGCCCCACCGACGTCCCCTCGGGGGCGGCGGGCGAGCGCACTCCCCGAAAGAAGGAGCCTCCGCGGGCCTCGCCCCCCGGGGGCCTGGCCGAGCCTCCCGGATCCGCCGGGCCCCAGGCCGGGCCCACAGCCGGGCCCGGCTCCGCGACGCCCATGGAGACGGGAATAGCCGAGACCCCGGAGGGCCGACGGACTAGCCGGCGCAAGCGGGCGAAGGTGAGGCCGGGCCCAGCCGCTGGCTCCCGGGACCCGGAGTGGGGATGGCGGGGGAGGGGAGGCCCGGCCTTTGTGCGGGGACCCGGGGTATCGGGCACCGGAGGGTGTGACCGTCTGGATCTTCTGACCGGGAAAGATGGCTTCCCGACGCGTTGGTCCACCTGTGTGGCTGTTGTGTACCGACATCGGGTGGCGGCTGGTCTGGGTGCACGCGGGAGCTGGAGGTGATGCTTGAGAGTAAAGGGACATGAAAAGGAAGGGACTTTTTTCTTTGATTTTTAAAAGATCTTGCTGTACTCCAGGTTTTTCACATTTTTTTCCTCTCACAGTGGTCTTTGGCGTAGACTTCCTTTTTTTTTTAAACATTCATTTGTTGTCTGCGTGCGAGTGGAGATCATAGGACAGCTCGCCTGAGTAGGTTTTTGTCCTGCCACCGTGCTCAGGAGTCGAACCGAGTTTGTCAGGCTTGGCGGCAAACGCTGTCGGAGGGCTCGGGTAGACTTTTACAGATGTGGAAGCGGATGAAGAATGCTCCTAGCAGTTGGTCACGGTACAAATGCAAAGATAAAAATTTGGCACCAAATCCAACACTATATACTGATAACCTCTGTCTCACGCCTCTGTGTGCCAGATGGTACATTTGGCACACAGCCAACGTTTTCGTTTTGGCAAACACCACTGAACGGGTATTGTTAGCTTCGCTTTAAGAATGAGTTAGCCGAGGTTTACAGTTTAAAAGTTTGGTGTTTTGACAGGGTGTCATTTCTTTACTGAAACAAAGAGCACCTTGGGCAGTGATACGGCTAAGCGTTGGTGTGACTTTATTGCACAGACCTTGGCGTTTTCTGGAGAGTTCTTAATCCCATAGGGGAAACTGGAAATACATGTGGGTATATAATGAAAACATGAGGTCGTCTGGGGATGTCGCTGGATGGCACAGCATTTGCCTAGCATGGTTGAGCTGGAGGGTTTCTGTCCACACCCCTCAAACAAATACATCAGTACAAGTGTTAAAGTGCCACTTACCTCTCCTTGTACTCCTGCTGTACTGGGGAACTGCAGTGCTAGGCAGACTCCCTACCACTACTACATTCCCCTTTTATTTTGAAGCTCAGTTGCCCAGATTAAGCCCTGAGTTTATTTGGCCTACACAGGGCTTGAACTTGTGATCCTCCTTTGTTAGCCTCCCAAGTGACTGGGATTCTAGGCTGGCCTCATTTTTGATCTGACAGCTTGGTATGTTACTCACTTTGACCTCAAACTTCTGAGATCAGCACACCCACCTAGGCTGCCCTAGGCTTGCAGAATAGCCAGGATGACAGGCGGGACACCATTGTGCCAGACTGCTGTGTTACCATTTTCCAAGTGGTGGGATGAGGAGCATCCTGAGTGTTTCCTGCGAGCCCTCAGGTTCACCTACCTGCTTGAGAGATCTCATGCTCACTGCTTAGCAAAGTGAGTTTGGGGGAAGGACTTTTTTGTGTGGGCTTTCATCAGAGTACGGATTAGAAAGGTGGGTTACTAGGACTGAAATGGTTTCAGTAGAGATGGAGGAGAGGAAGGGGATGAGGGAGGGTCAAACAAAACAAATTATGTGTGAAAATGCCATAAGGAAACCTCCCTTAACATGTTTTTAACCCCCCCCAACTAGAAACCTGTTTTTAGCTTTTCCAAAGAAAGTGCATGTGGGAAGGCAAAGACACAGAGTGGGCCCTCCTTCCCACCAAATAATTTGAGCATATTCAGTCAGCCAGCATTATTTTGTTGTTGTTGTTTTGTGTGTGTTTTTGTTTTGTTCTAGAGACATTAAAAAATAAAAACAGCGAGGTTGATGACTTCAACCCTTAGAAATGAAACAAGGCAGAGCCCAGTAGGGTTCCATTTTACCAATTCAGTTGAAAGTGTGACCAGAAACAGATTTGAGATAATTTAGAACAGATTTGAGATAATTCACATGTCTATACTCCTTTTTAAATATGTATTCATAAGATAAAGTCAGCACCACAGTCAGTTTAGAACATTTTCACCGTTTCCCAGAGAAACAGTCACTATCTTTTCTTATCCCCTACCTCCAGCCCTTGGCAACTACGAGTCTACTTTCTGACTATGTGGTGCTGCTTATTCTGAACATTCTGTATGGAGTCTCAGGATATGTGGCCCTTATTGTCATTAGTATGGGTTTGTCAGCATTCATTCATTTGATTGACGTTCGGGAGGTGGTCTCTACTTTTTTGGACTGTGTACAATTTAGCTAAGAACAGTAATGTACAACATGTGAACATAGTTTTGAAGTCTTGTATTATCTGTGATTATAAATGCTGAGTCACATGTGAATTCTGCTTTTGTGAGGAAATGCCACCAAATGTTTTTCTGAAGTAGCAGCTACAGTTGCACCTTTTCCTCAGCACTGTGTGTGGGTTCATTTTCTCCGTCTTTGTACTTAGCATTGTCTTTAATATAGCCATCTTTGTAGATAAGGAAATGGTATCTCATTGTAGTTTGACATCCAGTTCCTTAATAGCTAACGATGTTGAACATGGTTGAGTTCGGTTTGTTTTTTGTTTGTTTTGTTTTTTTTTTTTTTGCATTTTGTTTTTTAGACAGGGTTTCGTTGTGTAGTCCTGGCTGTTCTGGAACTCACTCTGTAGACCAGGCTGGCCTCAAACTCACAAAGATTTGCCTGCCTCTGCCTCCCAAGTGCTGGGATTAAAGGCGTGTGCCCTGCCCTCCTCCCCCCTCCCCGTTTGCTATTTGTATGAGAGAGACCTTTTTTAAAATTTTTTTTAAAGAACAAGCCAGGCTGGTCTTAAGCTCAGTATGTAGTTGAGGATGTCCTTGAGTTTCTGATCCACCTGCCTCCACCTTAGTACAATGCTGTGATTATTGGTATGTGTCACACCCAGTTTTGTTGGCACTGGGGATCGAACCCAGGGCATCCTGTGTGCTAGGCAGGCACTGTACTAGCTGAGCTACATTCCCAGCTCTACCTAGTCATGTTTTTGGGCCATTTTTTAAAAAATGGGTTTTAAAAATTATTTTATAGCAAGGTTTATTGTTTTAAAGTTTGATGAGGTCTGCTGGGCGTTGGTGGCCCACGCCTTTAATCCCAGCACTCCGGTGGATCTCTGTGAGTTTGAGACCAGCATGGTCTACAGAGCTATCAGGACAGCCTCCAAAGCCACAGAGAAACCCTGTCTCAAAAACACAAAACAAAAAAACTTGGATGAGGTCCAATTTGTATATTTGTCTTGTTCTTCTGCCCCCAGTGTTACACCTAAGGAATGTCTGTCTTTCTGGTCCCATTGATGTATTTTTCTATGTGCCACTAACACACTGTTCTGGTTACTGTGGTTTTGTAAAAGATTTTTGAAATCAAGATGTGAACTCTTCAGCTTTGTTCTTTTTCAAGATCATGTTGATCTTTTCATAGGAATTGTAGAACTACCTCATTAAATTATTTAAAAAACAAAAACCAAACTGTCAGACAGTGGTGGCGCTTCCTTTTAATCCCAGCACTTGGGAAGCAGAGGCAGGAAGATCTCAGTGAGTTCAAAGGCAGCCTAGTCTACAGAATGAGTGCCAGGAGAGGCTCCAAGGCTACACAGAGAAACCCTTCTCGAGCCCCCCCCCAAAAAAAAACACTTTCATAAACTCGAAGTCTGGCATGCATATTCATGCTCTTACACTTACATGTTCATGTTTGTTCATTTGGGTGCATTTGTATGCATGCTTGTTTGTATAGAGGTGGAGGTTAACATCAGTGCCCCCCTCAGTCACTTCTCTGAATTATTTTTTATCTAGGATCCTCACTGATTTATCCAGATGACTGCAAGCCCCTAAGATTCTCCTGTTTCTGAGTTATGCTGACATACTGACTAAACTATTATCTGTAATTCTCTTGGGCTTAATTCCTGTTTCCCATCTCTCCCTTCTCGATTAGCTCTTTTTTTTTTTGTATGTGCAGTGTGTGTGCTTATGTTTGCATGCATGTGGAGGCCGGGGTTGATACCTTAATCACTTTCCACTTTATTTACTGAGGCAAGGTTTCTGTCTGAATCCCAAACATTTGTGATTCGGCTTGTCTGTCAATTACTCCAAGGATCCCCATTTATCTCCTGAGCACTGGGATTACATGTGGGCCGACACTCTTGGCAACCTGTTATGTGACTACTGGGGACTATGGTCTTCATTTCTGTTTATTGTTTGTGCCTTTATCCCAGGAGCCATCTTCCCAATTCTGTGATCAGTTCTTGAACTTTGAAAAGAAACATGAGATGTGTTTATTTTGAGGACAATTAGAAGCAAGTCTGTGGGGCTAGAGATGGCTCTGTTTTTCCAGAGGACCTAGATTTGATTACTAAACCCTTGTGGTGGCTCACAACCTTCTCTAACTCCAGTTCCAGGGGATCAAATGATGTCTTCTGGTCTATCTGGATACTGTATGCATACGGTACACAGAAATAGTTGAATGTAAAACACCCACAGCATAAAATAAAATAAAAAAAAGCAGCAGCAAAGAGGTGAGAAATTTTCTCATTCATAACCAGACTTGGGAACTAGTGTGAACTGTAACTTTAGTGGATAATTATCCATTTAAAGAATAAAAGGCAGGCTGATGAGTGTGGCCCTGCTGGCCAGTATTGTAGGGGAAGTAGAAACAGGAGGCTCTCCAGGCTTATTGGCTGCTAGCCAAGCTTTGGGTTCAGTGAGAGACCCTGTGTCAAGAGAATAAAGCAGAAAGTGGTAGAACAGGGTACCCAGTTTCCTCCTTTGGCCTTAGAATGTGCACATGCACCACACAGAGTGTTTTAAAAGGAAGCTGAGGCCAGTGTAGATGGCGTTGCTTCAATAGTTTTGAGGTGTATTTAGACAGCATAGCAATGTTTTGTTGCCTGGAGATTTGTCTAGTGTGGAGGGTGCCTCTTTTAAAATAACATGAAATTACGTAATCAAAATTTGGCTGAAATTTTGTAAAGGTGTTACTGAAGATGGTAAGGTCAACACCTGGGCCCCGGCAGTAGACCTAACAAGCTAGGCTAGGCCATCTGACCTCAGTATTTGTCAATTTAAAGAGACAAATAATAGCAAAAAGACGAGGGGTGGGGATTTAGAAAAGAAATTAATGTCTGAGCTACATCCTCAGGGCATCTTTATGTAGGTGTAGCTCAGGTTGGTTAGCCTTGAATTTAAGAGTCACCTGGGTGAAGCCAGTGGTGGTGGCATGTGCCTTTAATCCCAGCACTCAGGAAAGTATAGGCAGTTCTGTGAGTTCAAGGCTACCCTGTCTCAAAAAACTAAAAAAAAAAAAAAAAAAAAAAAGGTTACCTGGGTACTAGAATTATAGGCATATACTACCATATCTGGCTCACTATTAGCTGTATTTTTGGATGAGGACTATTTTAATTGAAACATTAGTGTGTGAGCATAGACACACTGAAAAAAAACCTTGCAGGAGATGTGACCAGTATTATGATGTAAATTATAGATTGGGCTAAACCTGAACTGACAGTATTCTTTCTTGAGATCTTTTGTCTTTAGTAGCTACTGTAAGGTGGCTTGATCCTTGTTATTTCTTTAAAATTTGAAGTTTGAAATCAATTAATTTCGATTAATGGTTCCAAATAGAGTCCCTGATTGAAATTCTCATTGTATTTAGTTTTTTCTGGTATAATCTCTACATAGGTAGAATACAGAGAAATGGATGAAAGCTTGGCCAACCTGTCAGAAGATGAATATTATTCAGAAGAAGAGAGAAATGCCAAAGCAGAGAAGGAAAAGAAGCTTCCCCCCCCACCTCCTCAAGCCCCTCCTGAGGAAGAAAATGAAAGTGAGCCAGAAGAGCCATCTGGTGAGTTGTAGTGACCAACCATGGCTGGCTTTATCTTAGGGATATGAGTCACTTGTCTTTTGGTCTTTTTATGTCTTCGTCTTTGGCTTATATTCTGATTCTGGGCCTCTTTGCTGTGTGCCTTTTTATGTAGGTGTAATTTGTGTGTGTGTGTGTGTGTGTGTATACCTGAAGAAAATAAAGGATGCTGATAGATAATAGCAGTGTATGTTGATTAGAATGAGGAGAAAATAAATGATTAGGGAAAACACAGAATGTTAAATCCACAGAGCCAGCCCTGTCAGCAACAACTTGAATTCACAGCTTAAAAGTTTTGGTTTTTTAGTGTTGTTGTTTTTGTTCTTATTTACACATACTTGTTAGTAAAACTTTTTCCTGGTGAACATATATAAAAACATTCTGAAATTAAAAGGACCATGCCTAAGATTTTGTAATTTTTATTTTTGAGCATTCTAATCAAAGGAATGGTATTAGAAAGGTGTAGGTTAGCAGTGTGGTAAACCACTCTTTTATTACCTCATCTGTATGCGCCTCTGGTAAGTCACATGGTTAATGGCGGCATCCTACAGAAAGGACTGTGTGTGGGGCTGGGGAAATGACCAGTTAAGTGCTTGTTGTGCAACTCCCAGGATCTGAGTTCAATCCCCAGCACCTGGGTAAAAGCTGAGTGTGGCAGCATGAGCCTGTAATATCAGTGCTGAGGAGGTGAGGGAGAGCCAGGATTTATCGCTGAGGTCTGTTGGCTGGCCAGTCAGCCTAGCTGAATTGGCCAGCTCCAGGATCAATGAGACTGTCTCAGCAAATGAGATTAAGAGTGATTGAGGAAGACAGGCATTGTTGAACTCTGGTATCTTTATGTGTACCTACATGTGCGTCTGCACAAACTCATACAAAATAGAAAAGACCAGGAAGAGAATCTGATCTCGCATAAGCTTTCTTATGCCACGCAAAGATTATTGGAATTTATATTGTTATAAGCTTCAAATAGCCTTTAAAGAACTCGTAAATGTAGTCTGCTTTGAGTCCTAGCTTTCTGAGGCTACCCTAAACAGTTCTGGTTTGTTTTGGAGAGACAGTGTAAATGTCTTTGAAAAATTGCAGCATTCCTCTCCTTGAAATGACTTTTTAAATTTATGTTAGCTGACTGCCCCACACTTCATCAATTCTTTCATTCTTTAAAAATTTCGGGTCTCATCTGCTCTCTCTGTATTACTTTCACAATTAACCAGATTGAAATTCATTCTGACAACTTTAAGCTTTTTTCTTTCTTTCTTTTTTTTAGTTTTTCGAGACAGGGTTTCTCTGTGGCTTTGGAGCCCATCCTGGAACTTGCTCTGTAGACCAGGCTGGTCTCGAACTCACAGAGAGCCGCCTGCCTCTGTCTCCCCAGTGCTGGGATTAAAGGCGTGCGCCACCACCGCCTGGCTGTAAGTGTGTTTTATTACATAAATAACAGGCACTGGTGTTACAGAATGTGTCTTGAAGAGGTTTGGAGTCACTGTCTTTATTACGTTGAAACAATCCAGTGCTTTAGTATAAATAAGGTGTCTTAATATTTTTGGGAAAGTTAGGTTTTAAGTTTAGAAAATAGCTAGAAGGTCTTTAAAATGTTTTAAGTGTTGCTTGCTTAATTTTAAACTTGTTTACAAAATTTTGCTTTGCTTTCTAAAGTGTTAATTTTGTGGATGGGGGCTTTTATTATTTATAAAAGCCCAAAGTGTTCCAAAGATTGATCAAATGGTTTGACTGGAGAAGTTCCTTTAGATGAGAATTGGATAGGGAAGCTGGACGGCAGACTGGAACCATATTATAGAGGGCCTGGCTTGATGGGTAGACTGGTTAGAATTATTTTGGTTTTGTGGAACTAGGATCTAACCCAGGGTCTCCAGCTAGCTAGACCTTCTGTGTTCTACAAGTTGTTTGCCAGCACTTCCCCGGTCTCTCACTGAGGTCTGTTAAGAGTACGAGGATAGTACTCAGTTATTTGTTGTAGAAAAGACAGTCTGTAGAGGGAACTAAAAGCATGGAGAGGGAGGGACACTGGAGAGAGAAAAGCATATGAGAGTTGATTTGTAGTGGGGTGCCTTTCTCATGCTAAGTGATACTTCATCCAGCCTCCACAGTTAATTTTTTTTAATTGTTTATTTATTACATATACAGTGTTCTGCCTACATGCCAGAAGAGGGCACCAGATTGAATTATAGATGGTTGTGAGCCACCATGTGGTTTCTGGGAATTGAACTCAGGAACTCTGGAAGAGCAGTCAGTGCTCTTAACCTCTGAGCCATCTCTCCAGCCCCTTCCACAGTTAATTTTTAAAAATGAAAATAAGAGGTATTTTATTTGTTTCATGTTGTTGGATTAAATTTAATTTATTTAGAGGAAGTTCTCTATTTAGACTTAAACATTGCCTCCTTCCCCAATTTTTTTTTGACATTGCACTGTGGCATTGTACTCCTATTAATAGTCAAATGGATACAGATGTTTAAATAACTGTTGCTTATATTTAAACTTATGTTATTTTGTTTTCTTAAAATTTCCATGTTCTGGCCAGGCATTGGTGGCGCACCCCTTTTATCCTAGCACTCGGGAGGCAGAGGCAGGCGGATCTCTGTGAGTTCGAGGCCAGCCTGGTCTACAGAGTGAGTTCCAGGACAGCCTCCAAAACAATACAGAGAAACCCTGTCTTGAAAAACCAAAAAAAAAAAAAAAAAAAAAATTTCATGTTCTTTATAATACTTTGTTTAACAAATGATGGTTTTGTGTCATTTCCTAGTATCTTTTCTGTGAATATTAAGTTTTGTCTTCTTAAGTCATACAGACTGCTTGGGAACAAACTGCATTTGGCTGGCATGTATTGATTGGTTAATGGTGGAGCTACTGTAATAGAAGACTCATTCAGTTGACCTTCACTGATTTAGAGTAATTGCTGGTTGGTTGCAGGAGCTTCTAATAGAAATAACATTTGTTTGGAGCTTGCGATAGCTTGTCTCATTTTCTTCAGGTCATCCCTTGGCATTGTTCAGACGTTGACCCTTGTCCCCGTCCTACTGCCTTATTAGTTGCTGACTACATTTTCAGTAGAGTACTTTGCTTTAGGACTGTACACTATTTTAAGGAATAAACAGATTTGTTGTGCATATATTGAGACACTTATGAAAACTTATTTCAAATAATAAGCAAAAGCACATTTAAAATGGGCCCTTAGATGCTTTTCCAAGGCTTCTTCAAGTTAATGAGTATGTGAGCTGTTTTTACAGATGTACCACTTAAAACACTGCTCAATTCTCAGATTAGTTTTATTAGGTATGGTTAGTGGATTGGCAGTTATATTCAATCTATTAAGTATGGGAAGTATTGTTTTATCTTATTTATATCCATTTTTAAGCCAGATGAAGGTCTTTGCATTAGAGTCAGTTCTTTTGTACTTGGGGAAATGTGTCTGTTTGGGGAGAAAAGCTGTTAAATTAGCAAAATTAATTTATGTGATAATTGGTATAACAAAATGTTTGTGTGCTTTAAATAATTTAGAGGCCCTTGTAATAAACTGTGAATTAAAGATATCTCTAAAATTCACTTTGGAAATGTAGTTCAGTGGTAGAGTACTTGTCCAGCGTAACATATGGCCTGGGGTTTGTTCTCCAGCACTGCCACCTCCAAAAAAAAATTATTCTAAAACAAAATGCACATAAAAGGATATCCAGAAACTAGGGAGATGGTTCCTTTAGGGAAGTGCTTGCCTTACAAGCAAGCATGAGGACCCTAGTTCAGGTCCCAAACCACCCAGGTGCAGTGGTTTATGTCTATAATCCCAGCACTGGGAAGCAAAAGACAAGAGGATTCCTAGGGATTGCCAGCAATCTAGATGAATCAACAAGTTCTAGGTTCAGTGAGACAAACAATAGAAGACTGCTGGGCATAGTGATAGATACCTTTAATCCTAGCATTCTGGAAGGTAGAGCCAGGTGGATCTCAGTGAATTCAAGTCTAGCCAGGGGCTGCAAAGTGAGGAAATTCACCCAACCACCCCCTCCTAAAAAAAGGGAAGAAAGGAAGAGAACAGTTGAGGATAATACACAAACACACATACACCTAAAAAATAAATTAAAAAGTATACCCAATCTAAGATACTAAACAATCTAAAAGTAAATATAGGAAAGGTATGAGTAGAAGAATTTGTTTCATTGACATTGGATCACAAGTGCTATTATAATTAAAATAAGTGACAAAATTGATAAACATTTGATTAATTGATTGCTTAGTGTAACAAAAATCTAAAAGGCGGAGTCTTCTGTATTACTGTGTGTTTTGGAGGTGGGGAATTCAGAGGACAATTCATGGAAGTCAGTTCTCACCTTCTACCTTGTATGTCCCGGAACTGAATTCAGGTTGTTAGGTTGGCAACAAGTGCCTTTACCCAGAGCATCTCCATGGTCCTGAAGAAGAGCTGACAACTGATTTCCTACTTCATTTGTAATAGGACCTCATTTAGCCCAGGTTCATTCTGGACTCACTGTGTTGAGGCCAAGATTGAACTTGTGATTCTTCTGCCTGTACTCCCAAGTGCTGGACTTATAGGCATACATCATTACTCTCAGCTGGTTTTCTTTACTTTAAAAGAGAAAACAGAGGCCAGTGAGATGGCTTTTTGGATAAATTTCTTGCTATCTGTGCAAGCCTCATGTGATGACCTTGTCTACAGTTGCGAGTTCTAGGACAGCCAGAACTATGTGGAAAGACCCTCTCTTAAAAAAATTAATACAAAACCCTAGAGATACTTAGAAGCAGAAAGTGCAGAGAGTACAGGATTTGTATATAATACAGAGGCGAAAATTTTTAAAATTAAAATGGAGCTAGGAGGTGGTCCACACCTTTAATCCCAGTACTCAGAGGAAGAGGTAGGTGAATCTCTTTGAATTCCAGTACAGCCAGGACTACATAGAAACAGCCTGCTTCAAAAATAAACAAAACAAAACAAAAAACCACTCCGGAGGCTGAGGATAAGGACTTCTGCTCCGGCAAGACCTGCGGTGGATCTATGAGTTTGAGCCAGCCTGGTCTACAGAGTGAGTTCCAGAACAACCAGGGCTACACAGAGAAACCCTGTCTCAGAAAAACAAAGCAAAAAAGTAAAGTAGAGACATTCTCTATACATAATAAGATTCCTCCAAATGCAGTAGTTCCTTATTTACTTTATTCAACACACAACAACTGTTACAATTAATTGTAACTAATTGTTACAAGTAATTGAATTTCTAAAGTGGTAGATAAAATTGTATAAAATTATTTGTATCAGACTATGTATGTAATCTGTTTTGAAGTAATGCATATTTGTAGCGTGTCAGAATCTACTGAAGGAGCATATGTATTACCTTGATGAGATAATTTTTATTATGAGAATACCTAACACCTACTCTTGGCATTTTTCAAGAATACAGATTTATTGTTGTTTACTGTAGTCACCATTTATTTGTTTTATAGATTTTTGTTTTGTGTTTTGTTTTACAAGGCAGGGTTTCTCTTTGTAGTCCTGACTTTCTTGGAACTTGCTTAGTAGACCAGGCTGGCCTGGAACTCACAGAGATCCACCTGCCTCTCTGCCTTGCGGCGCTGGAATTAAAGGCATGCACCATCACTGCCTGGCTATTCCATAGATCTTTTAGAAATTGTTTGCAAGTTAATATTTATGCCCCAGGAACATTGGATTTTGTAAATTTTACATTAAATATGAACATCCGATGTTAGGTTTTTGTGAAATAGTTTTAGAATATTGATTTTGAATTGCTTTTGATTGGTAAGAACCACTGAATCCTGTTTGGCCTTAGAGAGATTGCTTTGCTATCTTAATGGATTTATTTGTTTGTTTTGATTTTTCAAAATAATTTTAGCTAATAGTTTTAGTTGAGCAGCTTTATTGTTTAAAGACTGAATTCTCTTTGCTACCATCATTTATTTGGTCTGATTACATTGTAATACACCAATGGGGTAATTTGTGAGGATTTTTCCTCATCTGCCATATGAGGCTTTCTGTAAAGACTCCATTGGGAGAATGTAAACTCTACCGTTATGTATGAACATGTTGTATTAAGTACCAGTTTGAACTAGGAATAGGAGAAATTGATATTTTAGTCAGGAAAAAAAATGAGGCTTACAGCTTTTTTTGTGTGTGTATTTACGAGACAGGATTTCTCTGTATTGTTTTGGAGGCTGTTGGTCCAGCCTGGCCTCGAACTCACAGAGATCCACCTGCCTCTGCCTCCCGAGTGCTGGGATTAAAGGCGTGCGCCACCACTGCCCGGCAAGGCTTACAGTTTTTTAGAAACTGGAAAGTCATTTTTAGTACATCATTGTCAAATATGTGCAACTATGAAGTAGAATAGTAAACATCTAGTATGAAATGTTACAGTGGTACTTTTAATAATGGCCAGAATATAGTTTGATAATGTCCATTTTAAAAACAGTTAAATAAGAAAAGTATGATTGTTTTTCACTGCTCAGATATACTTGTATTGTATTGCTTGTAACTAGGCAATATAACAGAATCCAAATTGCATATTTTCTTTGGAGCATTTTGAAACCTATACTATGAATCAAGACTTTGCAAAAATTGGGAACAGGAAAATCCCTACTGTGGAATGTGGGTACATAGTGTGTGAAAATCGTCTTTCTGTGGATTTCTGAAAGGTTTGCTTTCCTCAGCAGCTTACTGTGTATGGCTTCTTTGTTTCAATGGTCCCTGCTGCTTCTGACTTCTGTTCCAGCACCATGAAGTTCCAGGCAGATACTGCTGTCAGTAGAACCCTATCTTAGTTCTAGAGATTATGAAGGTTGCCTGTGTTAGTTCATTTTTTCAGTGATGGCATAATTACGGGATTGCTATTCCAATTGAAACCCATGAATTTCATTTATATTGTTGCTCAAATGCTGACCGTCGTTACCAGTGTTAAAAGGCTTCTAGTGTGCTTGAAGATTCTGGTTGTTTTTTGCTACCTCTATGAACCTTGTTTATTTTGTTTTGCATTTATTCTAACAAACATCGATCATTTATTCTGCACAAAATTGGGTCAAATAAGTAGTAGGAAAGAACTGTATTGAGTTTATGTAATGATGCTTTAGGTTGTTTTTGCTATTTTTTACTTCTATGTATGAATGTCTCTCTCTCTCTCTCTCTCTCTCTCTCTCTCATATATATATATATATATATATATATATATATATATATATATATTTGGTTTCCTTAAGGCAAGAAGAGGGTATCAGATCCCCTGTAACTGGAGTTACAGGCAGTTGTGAGTCACTTAATGTGGGAACCCTTATCTCCAGCCTCTTGAATGTTTTTTTTTGTTGTTGTTTGTGCTTGTTTTTGTTTTTGTTGGTGTTCGATTTTTGTTTTGTTTGTTGTTTGTGTGTTTAAGACAGGGCCTTTTTATGTAGCCCTGGCCAACCTGGAACTCACTATATAGACCAGGCCGTCCTGGAATTCAGCCTGCCTATGCTGGCCTTAAAGGCATGCCATCATCATGCCCAACTTTTGAATTGTATTTTGATAGCCATTTCTTAAAATGGAGATAGCAGCAAGGTAGTACAAAGTAGTGATGATCACTCTCATTTTTACTACCTTTTTATTTTATGTGCATGTGCCTGTGTGGCACAGAACAGGGCGAGTATGCAGGAGCCCATTCTCTTCATCCACCATGTGGGCTCCTTAGATCAAACTCAGGCCATCACATGTGGCAGCAAGTGTCCTTACTCACTTAGTTTCTTTCTGCCCATTTTCTTAATTTTTAACCTTTGGTTAGCTAGTTTCTGTTAATTGGTTCGTTTTTGAAGTTATGACTTTTGCTTACTCTCCTAAGATCAAGCATACATTTATTTATAAGCTCAAACTTGCTGAGCTTCTATCTTCATGTAGTTTTAAAATCTTTAGATTAATTTTTCCTTCTGTGTTCTAATCTTTAATTTTCAGCCATCGTTAGAATATTTCCATTTCACCTTTATCTCTATTTTATATATTGCATTACTATTCTCCTGCATTAAAATGGAGTAATCTTTAAAGTCCTTTATCCTTTCTATGCCCTCATATGCACAACCTTTTTGATTTAAGTCTTGTCCACTTATTCATTTTCTTATGTTATTTCACTTAACATATAAATTATTTTGTTGATATTTAATTGCATTTCCTTTCTCTAGGCCACTCTGTCTTCAAGACTTCTGTTACAAAGTGGTCAGATCAGTTTAATGAAAATACAATATGTTTTACTGTTTTTTGTTTTTGTTTGGTTTTGCTAAAGATCAGTTTTCTTCCATTAGTGTTAAGGTCAAGTGTAATTTTCAGCATATCCAAGATTTTGACATTATGATTCGATGCTACCGTCTGCAAAGTCCACAATGGAGAACCATATAGTTGAGTCACAAAAATTGCAAGAAGCTATCATAATGTTTTAAATAGGCTTATAGTTTATTTGGGATCATATTCATAGCTCTTCTCTGCTGAATGTGACCTGTGGGCTACAAACTAGACATAGCTAGACCATGACCATCTCTGCTTGATCCCCCACTGCTTTCCAGACTGTCTCCTTAGCTAAGTGTGTGCTATGCCGTCCTCTGCACATACCACATCTGATTTTCTCCCTGCCTCTGAATGCTTTGGGCCCCTCAGTCTATCCAAATACCTTGGGACCCATAAAGAAAGTCATCCATGATCCTCAAGTCTGTTAGCTTAGTTCATTTCTTTTAAGTTGCTTTGTGGATATTTTTCAATTCTCTCCACACAGAGTAAGCTCTTTTATATTTTTGGTTGTGAGCCTAGCCTTTAACGGCTGAGCCATCTCTCCAGCCCTCTAGAGTAAGCTCTTTTAAAGCAGGAATTCTACCCTATTTTTGCTTTGGTGCTTAGCAGTTTTGTGATAAATAACCATTAAACATCAAATATGAAATTATTAAACACAAAATTCCACTGATTGTTAATAAAGTGGAGATTTGTGTGTCCAAAGAAGAGTTTACCTTTTTGTTTTTTAAATTTTTATTTTTTATTTATTTATGTAATTTTGGTCTTTCGAGACAGTTTCTTTGGGGAGCCTGTCCTGGAACTTGCTCTGTAGACCTGCTCTGCCTCCCGAGTTCTGGGATTAAAGGCATGCGCCATCAACATCTGGCTTTTTTGTTTGTTTTTGATTTTTAAATGCTTGTTTCTTATTACCAAGCTAATTGTCGAGGTCAACATGAGATGAATAGATTGACAGCCATTAGTCTTCCAAAAAAGTAATTTCTTCAAGAAGATTTAGAAGTTTTTCAAGATATTTAGAATGTACTTCCAAGAAACAAGTCAAAATAGGAAGTTTTTGGGATCAACAAATTGGGGATTTTTACCTCCCTATATTTGAATATTTGAAGGTCAACACTGACTTCTGTTTTAAGATTTTAGAAAAATGGTCCCTTGGGTATTTGAGTCATAAAGAAGAATCTAGTGATGGAACTGGAGCCCTGAAAGATAGTTGCACAGCTGCCATAGAAGATAAGCCAAAGACTGAGCCTTGATTTTTGAGAAGCTGTGCTTGAGGAATTCTTTTTTGCATGTTTGTGCACTTTTTGCGCATATAGTGGTTGAGACGAAAACTGAAGGCTGTGGCACCAGAAAAGTTTCTTTTCAGTATTTTCATTGTTTATCTTGAATTTGTACTTATTAAAGATAACCCCCGCTTGCTTGCTGTCACATCAGAGTCCTTAGCTGGAGAATCCCAGATCACGTGTTACCTGAATGGAAAGTTAGCTGTTAGTGTTTGTATCTGTGCCATTATGAAGAATATGATGAGCTGCATGTGACAGTCCATGATTGTAGTCACAACACTGAAACTTGTAAAGGAGGGTTACATTGTGTAGCCCCTGACTCAAAAGAGAGTTCATCCAGAATGCTAATAAAGACATCTGGCAGGACTGGGGCTGTAATTCAATTGGTAGAGTGCTTTCTAGCAGCATTTGGGAGATGAAAGCAGGAGCAGTTCAAATCCATCCTCAAATGTGTATCAAGTTCAAGACCAGCCTGGAATACATGAAAGCCTGTCTTAAAAAATAAAAAGATAGCTGGGCTGGGAATATGACAGTGATAGAATGCTTGCCTAGCATGTGTGAGGCTATAGGTTCCAGCACTGCAAAACAAGCAAACAAAGAAAACCCTTGTTGGGATAGGCATGTAGTAGCTCAGTTGATAATTGTAACTTTTCACTTAGTCATGGTGCAAGTATAATCTAAGCACTTGGAAAGAAGCTCAGGTAGGTCACAAATTCAGTCTCTTCGGCTACATAATAGCAAATGGCTCTTAAAAAAAAGATTCTTCTCAGCTCCTTTGAGAAGTCGGTAAATACACCGCAAATGCGCTCTGGTTAGAAAATAACCACACCCTTTCACTTCTAACAAAATAAACTTGGAGGCCAGGAGATAAATATTCTTTCTGAATCTTATTAAACATGTTTTAGTTTTGTTTTCCATCAGTTCCATTTATTTTGGTTTCTCTGTGTAGCTTTGGCTGTCCTGGAACTCACTGTGTAGACCGGGCAGAGATCCACCTGCCTCTGTTTCCTGAGTGTTGAGATTAAAGACTGCCCAGCTGTTTTCCATCATTTCTTATGCTGTATATTACCTTTTGCATTCATCCTCTTAATTCTTTTCCTGAGTAATACCTTGGATGAAAGAGCTTTTAAAAGTATTTCCAGGATTTTGATAGCTTCCAAATTTATTCTGTACTTATCAATTAACAGTATCTTTAAGATCAGAAATTTCTGTGTAGACCAAGCTGGGCTTGAACTTGGTATTTTCCTACTTCAGCCTTTCAGGTAGTTGGGGGTTATAGGTATGCATTACAATACCTGGCTCAATCAGTGTCTTTAAAAGAATTTTAAAAGATTGTTTTAAAAGCAGAAGCAAGAAAGCAAGACTGTCTTACCTTGTTCTTTTGTTATATTATTCTTTGTAGCACGTTAATTACAAGTAAGAAATGTGTCTTTTTTGTTGAGTACCATTGACAATAGAAAAACAGGAGATGAGCTACTTGTAGCTTAAACAGACTTGTTTATTGTATGGCATGTAGTTGGAGAAAGGGAAATGACAGGAATAGGAAGGGTGGAGTAAGTGAGGCTCCATGGCCAGTTGAAAGTCTTTTGCTTTCCTGTGAGGTTGTTGTTGTTGTTTAGTATGAAATGTCTCTACGATAAGAAACCTTCATTTTTGCCAAGTTAGGAACATCATTTGAGAGAGAACAGCTAATGTTCAGCTATTTTGTTTTTTTGGTATTTTGAAACAGGGTTTCTCTGTGTAGCTCTGGCTGTCCTGGAACTCTGTGGACCAGGCTGGCCTCAAACAAGGAGATTCACCTGCTTCTGCCTCCTCAGTGCTGGGATTAAAAGTATGCACGACCACTGCCTGGCTTAAAATGTTATTCTTAAACTGTGTTTACTGTTATGACCCCTTTCTCTCTCTTTTTTTTTTAAATATGATTTAATATTCTGATCTACTCTAGTTCTATTGGAAAACCAACAATGAGAACAACTTTTTTTTTTTTAACTCACAACACTTTTAGGAATAAAAGACCAAATCAAGAGTGAACATTTCTGATTTAAATTCTAGGTCCTTTGTTCTCAAGATTTGTTTGCATATTAGGTTTAGCATTTGGATCTTCTCATCATGCTTATGTGCTGTTTCCTTGGGGCTCTAAACAACAAATCATATACATTGTATTTGTCTAAGCAGAAGAACCTTCTAGAATCTAGTGAGTCCTTTAGATGAGTATAGGAAAATAATCTAAAGCATTTCTATCATCTACTGGCACATTCTGTTGTCAAAAGTCACTGCTTGTGTTTCATAAACTTGGAACATTTTTATGAGGGCTATAATTGTTTGCCTGTACTGGTCCCTTTAAACTCGGGTCTGGACTCTGTTTTTGTGTGAGGATAGTTTAAAATAAACTGTCTAATGAAGCTTGTCTAAGTTCAGATCACTGGGAGATTGTGTTTTCCTACTTTCAAAGGTTACACTGTGATCTCTTAGCAGTGTACCAGGGACCTGGAAGCTTAAGATCATGGTGTCTGTCTTGGTGACAGATTGTAGAAAACAGTCTGTTGATGGTATTTTCTGGTTGATTAAAGCTTTGATTGTTGAAGTTCTATAGAGTACCATCGAGGAGAATCTCTCTCTCTCTCTCTCTCTCTCTCTCTCTCTCTCTCTCTCTCTCTCTCTCTCTCTCTCTCTCTCTCTCTCTCTCTCCTCTCTCTCCTCTCTCTCCTCTCTCTCCTCTCTGGACTTAGTATATTGTTTAAGGTAGAAGTTCCCTTGGGATGTTGCCTCCCACAAGTGTGTGTCTGTCTGCAGGTTGGCCTCTGGCTACATGGTGTCTTTACTGTGGAAGAACTGGCATGTTCAGTCCAGTCGTATCTACCATGTATGATAAACAAAACTACTGTTGGTGCTGACTCTTGTAGTTATATCCCTGCTTTGATGAGGACAGGATTTTTTTTTTACTAAGATAGTCAGTCATGTGTTTGTTGTCTTTTTAGATTTTTGATGCTGAGTTGTTGAAGTTTAAGGTCCTATAGCCCATGTCAAACATTCTCAATCTGTCACCAGTTAGTTAAAAGATATTGGAATCCATCTCTCGTCCCATCCATACTTAACAAGACTAGTAGCAAGAATTTAGGGATTAGAAATATTACGTACTTTGTTCTACTACCTTTCAACAAGGATCAGCATGTGAAGTTGAAATTTCCTGACCAGAACTTGAAAGACAATATAATACCCTGGGCCTTGACTCCAGAAGGAGCTCTCTAATATGGGTTTACTAGTTGGTGGTAAATTCTTGAGTTGCCAACTATTAGACCTCTATGTCCAGATATTATCTTATATTTATGGAGTAAGGTCCCTGAGTTCTCCTCTTTCCTTCCACAGGGCAAGCAGGAGGACTTCAAGACGACAGTTCTGGAGGGTATGGAGACGGCCAAGCATCAGGTGAGGGTGGCGTTAGATGCTTGCCACTTTAGCAAGAGCCGCCAAACCAGGGAGTGATTGATGCTTGCAAGTGTTTTTGGCTATAGTATTCTTATTGTAGCCAGAAGCACAGGGTACTGTAACCCACCGGACAGAGTAGTTAAAGTAGAGAGCGTAGCCAGAACAAAGGCAAGCAGTCTATTGAAGTCCTCAGGCCGATCTCAGCCCTCCATTCTTCTTCATGTTTTTGAGGAAATGACGGGTACTTTTCTCGGGAATCACGGGACCTTTAAAGAGAAATGTAGCACTAGACACAGACAAGAAGTGTGAACTCAAGTCTTAATGCTGAGGTATTCTAGGACTAGACTATAGGTGACATCTTAGTGGTAGGTATAATTGTTGGTGTTGGGTACAGTTGAATTAATTTGTTTCTAGGGTAAGCATCACCCTTTTTAAAAAGTATATTCAAAGGGCTTTCTCTTCTTGGACCAAACTTTGGAATTTTACTTCTAGGAAAAAGTAAAGGATTTATAGGGCCATCATTTGGAACAGTTAAGTTTCTTCCAAGAATCTGAAGTAACAACTTTGTGTTCCATCCTTTTCGTCTTTGAAGTGTGTGTGTGTGTGTCTGTCTGTCTGTCTATGTCTGTCTGTGTCTGTCAGGGCCCAAAGCTGGTTTATTTAGACACTTGGATAAAACTGGAATACATATTACTTACCGTTGAAGGCTGTCTATTTTTTGTAAGTATAGATTAAGATTATTTATGCAGTTTGTGTCTAGCAGGCTCAGGACATATTTGTGTTTTATTTTTGGATCACAGGTAGTTCCTTGGAGATAGAGCAGTTGGTAGTTGGTAGTGAAGTTGATTTGGATTGTTTAGAGTGGAGATCTTTCTATTCAAGGACCAGAGGTTTGTAATCAATACATGCTTACCTCAGAGGGGTATATTTCTCTTTCAGAGAGATTGCCTTTACTGAGTGATGCAGGAGATCTTCCTTGAAACTTGATCAGGGACAGCCTCTAGAGTCTTAATCTCAAGGAAACAAGTTTTCTTGTTTTTTTTTTTTTGTTTGTTTTTTTATGAAATGTTCCTTCCTCTTTGCTTAAATGAACAGATAATGCATTGTTGGTATAATAGCAAACTTTGATGTGAAACTGTAGAGCATGATTTTGGGTATTCCCAGGAGGGTGGTGAATGTTGTGAATCCTCCAACCCTTTTTTAGTTTAGATCTTGCCATGTTCAGAAGCACACACATGTGATATAATCAGTTTAAAACATGCCTAAGTGGTCAGCATTCTTCTCCAAAATGAAGCCAGGTAACCCTTGAGGGTTTCTTCTTGTCAGGATTGTATCTTGATTTCTTCAAGTCCGTGTTGATGTGTGTCTTCTAAATCTGAGAGCTAGAAGGGAGCTTGAAGTCGTCTTGTCCTGCCTTTAAACAGTAGTGTTGTACATTCACCACTTATGAAGTTGTCTTGGCCTGCTTTTAAACAGTAGTGTTACACATTCACCACTTATGAAGTCGTCTCGTCCTGCCTTTAAACAGTAGTGTTGTACATTCACCACTTATGGGTTAGACCTTGAAGTCGTCTCGTCCTGCCTTTAAACAGTAGTGTTGCACATTTACCACTTATGGGTTAGACCTTGAAGTCGTCTCGTCCTGCCTTTAAACAGTAGTGTTGCACATTCACCACTTATGAAGTCGTCTCGTCCTGCCTTTAAACAATGGTGTTGTACATTCACCACTTATGAAGTCGTCTCGTCCTGCCTTTAAACAGTAGTGTTGTACATTCACCACTTATGAAGTCGTCTCGTCCTGCCTTTAAACAGTAGTGTTGCACATTCACCACTTATGAAGTCGTCTCGTCCTGCCTTTAAACAATGGTGTTGTACATTCACCACTTATGAAGTCGTCTCGTCCTGCCTTTAAACAATGGTGTTGTACATTCACCACTTATGAAGTCGTCTCGTCCTGCCTTTAAACAATGGTGTTGTACATTCACCACTTATGAAGTCGTCTCGTCCTGCCTTTAAACAATGGTGTTGTACATTCACCACTTATGAAGTCGTCTCGTCCTGCCTTTAAACAATGGTGTTTTACATTCACCACTTATGAAGTCGTCTCGTCCTGCCTTTAAACAATGGTGTTGTACATTCACCACTTATGAAGTCGTCTCGTCCTGCCTTTAAACAGTAGTGTTGTACATTCACCACTTATGGGCTAGACCCTGAAAGAAACTCAAAGAAGCTTAGTGAGTTGGCTAACAATAAAGCAGCTGCTGTGAAGTGAAGAACCCAGGGACTTCGCTTCTTAGAGTACAGACTTCTGCATACTGACGGCAGTATACTTATCCTAAAGATAAAAACTGTAATTCTGAGAATTCATGACTTTGCTTTTCTCTTCCTGTCTTTACTCTTTTCATTTTAAAATCGTTGTAGGGCTTGATATACTTCTGATTTTAAGAAAAGACTTTTTATGTAGATCCCATCAGGCTTTTGTTTATATTTTCAGCCTGGAATCTAGTTAATTTATCTCTTTTATTTAAAAATATAATCAGAGGCAAATGATACACAGAGGCTTCCTTTCTCTCACTTTTTGTCACGACCACCTCGACCAGCAAGGAAGACGCAACTCAGGAATCCTTCTCACAAGCAGTTTATTCAGGACCTTGAACAAATCTTCTGACCCCAGGGAGTGCCCGCCCACAGCTTAAAAAGGCCCTTGAGCGGCCAACCCCAGTAAGCCATGTTACTGGGCGACAGCAGATAGGTCCACATACGAGGAAGCAAGCCTGATATCCAGCCTTGACCAAATAAGGAGTTGTTTATCACAGAGAGCACTTGCTATTAGGCTAGCAGAGGCGGAAGCCAGCACCATCTTAAGGGTGCCGCATTTCGCAGCTCTCTACAACTTTTCTGTTATTTAGACTATTCAAAATGCCATTTGCATCTCATAGAAATCAGGGCAAATGATTATGTGGCATAAAGTGAGTCCTACTTCTTGCTTCATTCTTTTTTTTTTTTTTTTTTGGTTTTTCGAGACAGGGTTTCTCTGTGGCTTTGGAGGTTGTCCTGGAACTAGCTCTTGTAGACCAGCCTGGCCTCGAACTCACAGAGATCCGCTTGCCTCTGCCTCCCAAGTGCTGGCATTAAAGGCGTGAGCCACCACGCCCAGCTTTGCTTTGAAAGACCCCAGGCGGGGGACTTTCACGGGAGGGAGACCCGAACCCAAGGAACAACGAGACCACGAGCTTGGATGCAACAGCAAGAGGCTTTATTGATAATACACGGGTACCCGGGGGCGTCTCAGTCTCGGGAACTGAGAGCCCCGAGCTGGGGACTCAGGGGTTCTTTTATAGCAAAAAGCGCAGTACAGAAGCGAGAAGCCTAGTTACAGGACCCTGATTGGGCAATTTAAATGAGGCTGGGGCTCAGAACGAGGGCAATTGAGGTTTTGCTTGGAACTCAAGTCTCGGCCTTGGCCCTATCTGAGGAACAATAGGTCTCTGTGCTTGCCCAATCTTGCTGGGCTGGCCATCTGGTCAGAGCTCCCTTCTGATAGCAATGACTATTCAGCCATTCAGCCATGAGGACCTTGAGCTGAGCTCCTTTCTGATAAAAAAATGACTATTCAGCTGCACCAGCCTGTGTAGACTGGGCCGGGGTCTTTCAGCTTCATTCTTTTATAGTTGACTCAGCTTGCAAAATTTAGGTTGTTCCTTTAAAAAACAAGGTTTGTATGTTTTTAGAGACAGCATCAGATGATTAGGAAGGGCATTATAGTTCAGGGTACTTGTAGTCTGGAAGGAAGGTCATTCTAGAACTTAACTGTGTGAGGGATGGGAGATAGGACTGGGGCTTTTAAAAACTTAAGACAATATCTTTGTAACTTTCTGAATTTCTAGACTAATAGATTGTATTAAGTGCACTCAAACACAGAAATGAAAACTTTTCCAGAGCCAAGTGCAAATTACTTCGGAATTCTATGTACTATCAGTCACTTAAATAACAAAAGACATGCTCCATGTCAGCAGGCTTCCTGTGAAGGAGATGGTGTGAGTGTGAGAATTTTGATCTGCCTTGTTGGCATACTGAGGAGAGTGCCAGGCTTGCACATGGCCACGCTGGGCCTGTGCTCTTGGGCAGTCACCTCAGAGCTCCTAGAGGCTTTTCCGCTGAGAACTTGGTTTCACAGTGTCCATGCAGGAAGATAGAGCTGCAAAGCAGTACAGTTTCTGATGTGTTTATACCACCTTTTTATTTCCTTTAATTGCATTTGTATAATATTTTTGATTTCTGATTTAGAGAAGTACTTTGAAATTGCCATGTCAAGTAAATAACTTATCTTAATTGTTACATATTCTTCAGATGCCCAGAGTTGGCCAAGTGTATGAGAAGTTTCCCTAAGAATACGTGCGTCTTGGAACCAAATGTCATATGAAATATTTGGGGATTTTTTCCATGTAGTTTTTTCCTGCTGTTATTGAAAAATAATCTGTTGTAGAAATGTTAAGTAATTGATCATTTAAAAAAATTTTTATTTATTATGTATATAGTATTGTGTCTACATATATCCCTGCAGGTCAGAAGAGGGCACCAGATTTCATTACGGATGGTTGTGAGCCACCATGTGGATGCTGGGAGTTGAACTCAGGACCTCTGGAAGAGCAGCCAGTGCTCTTAACCTCTGAGCCATCTCTCCAGCCCCAACTGATCACTTTTTAAGTATACTGGATATAATAACAGTATAGCTAAGGAAAAAAATTATTTTTGGCAAGCCAGAAAAGGGTTTTGTTAATGTTTTGTTTGGGTATATGATGGGGTTTTGCTGTAGCCCAGGTTGGCCTTAAATTTATGATCACCCGGCCTTAGCATCTAGAGTGCTGGCGTTATGACGCAAATCACCATGGTCAGCTGAGAAGTGGAGTTTAATGAGGATCTGATAGAGATGGTCATCTTCATGTTAATAGTGTACACATGAACTATATAGGAGTAATTTATTAAGTATTTGGTTGAAGTACTAAACAGTAATGTGTAGATAACTGTTCATACTGTTCATTATAAGGATTTGAGATATTTTGGGATTTGACTTTTGTGTTTTGTTCGGTTGCTTTGGTTGGGGACAAGGACATCAAAACTGTATAATTTTAGAAAATTTCTGTCCCTGCTTGCATTTCCTCCACCTCTACCATCACCTTTTATTTAGTAATGTGCAACACATGATTTTTGCCCTTACCATTTTGTGCTTCTGTCTGAGAACAGGTTTTTTTTTCTTTGGTTTTTACGAGACAGGGTTTCTCTGTATTGTTTTCGAGGCTGTCGGTCCAGCCCAGCCTCGAACTCACAGAGATCCGCCTGCCTCTGCCTCCCGAGTGCTGGGATTAAAGGCGTGCGCCACCACCGCCCGACTGAGAACAGTTATTTTTAATGTGTGGCCTCTGTTAGCACTGGTCAGTTTTACTTGGCCTTTTTGTTAACTCAGTTTTTTAAGTAGTGATTGTCATTTGGGTGTCATCATAGAAACAGATGCCTTAGTAGAATAGCTACAGTTTTCAAGTTAAATTTGTGTCTGCTGTGTTCCTTCTTTTTTTTTAAGTTATTTATTTTTTACATTCCAATCCCAGTTCTCCTGCCGCCTCTCCTCCCAATCCCTCCACTTCCCTTACCCCTACCCCACCTCCCACCTGCTCCTTGGAGTGGCTAAGGCCTCCCCTAGGAAGTCTAAGTCTGTTCCATCATCTTGTTGACGTAGGACAAAGGCACCTCTCCACCCCCACACCCCTGTGTCTAGGCTGGACAAGGCATCTCTCCATATAGAATGGGCTCCACTAAGTCAGCTTGGGCATTAGAGTCAGATCTTGGCCCCACTGCCAGTGCCCCAGCTGCACCATTGTCACCTATATTAAGGGAGTCGAGTTTAGTCTTATGCAGGTTCCCCATTTGTCAGACATGAGTCTGTGATCTCTTACTAGCTCGGGTCTCTGCTGTGTCCCTAATTCTTTCTGTTCGTTCGTTCGTTCGTTCGTTCATTCATTTATTTGGTTTTTTGAGACAGGGCTTCTTTGATTTGTTTTGGAGGATGTCCTGGAACTAGCTCTGTAGACCAGGCTGGCCTCAAACAGAGATCCGCCTGCCTCTGCCTCCTGAGTGCTGGGATTAAAGGCGTGCGCCACCAACGCCCGCTGTGTTCTTAATTCTAATCTTTACTAATTCCTTTTGTCATTGCTTCTAACTTGTTTTATGACCTTAAAATATTAAATATAGGTACTTTTATATTACCTTGTTACTTACTATAATACTTTATGATATTGAATTCAGAAATTCTAAAATTGTACCATTTCTTGTCCCTTTCCTGTTTCTTCTTCTTCTTCTTCTTCTTTTTTTTTTTTTTTTTTTTTTTTTTTTGGTTTTTTGAGACAGGGTTTCTCTGTGGCTTTGGAGGCTGTCCTGGAACTCGCTTGGTAGACCAGGCTGGTCTCGAACTCACAGTGATCCACCTGCCTCTGCCTCCCGAGTGCTGGGATTAAAGGCGTGCGCCACCAACGCCCAGCCCCTTTCCTGTTTCTTGAGTAGAGGTTTGCTGGGGATTGGACCTAGGGCTAGTTAAGCACGTGTACATGCTAAGCACATGCTAAGTCTGAGCTGTACTCAGGTTCATCTGGCTGTTAGATACTGGTTTAGTGTAACCTCAGGGTTTGCCTGGTTTTCCAAGAATCCCTTACAAAGATGAGTTTACCCACTAGCTTATAAAATATTTAAAAGCCAGTTGAAACAATTTTAGAATAACTCATTTTATTTGTGTGTAGTATATGTGTACACTGTCATAACCGTATGTGTACCAGCATTTTGCTTGTATAGAGTGAAGCATTTCTAATGTTGCTGACAGAAAAAGTAAATTCTTGACCTTCTAACATAACCACTATAGTCTGCTTACTTCTCTCTGTGCCCACTTGGCAACACTAGATAATAGGACCAATGCCGCCTGCTGCTGATGAGATTGTGTATTTTTCTGTCTTTGAGTTTTTAACCTTCAATTTTCCATCCCATGCTTCAATCTCAGATGAAGGCTTGTGATTCCATTCTTTACTCCTGGCCTCTATTGGTGTACTTTCCTTTAATTTGTACTTTCCTTTAGCTTTTGTTGTGTGCTATGATGCTTATTTTAATTAGAGTATAATTTAGTGTTAACCCATTTGATGAATGAAAATATTCTAATTGCCTTGTTATAAAGTAATTCATTAATAAACTTTATGTTTTGAGATGCTAAACTTGAAATTTTAACCCTTGAAGCAAAATTTAAAAAACAAACAAAATACTTTTAAGGCAGGTTCAGCCTATGAATTAGGCAAAGCCTTACAGATCTTTCTGGGTAGAAGGGGACTTTGAGGTTTCATCATCGGGCAGTCTGTAGCCACTTGCTCTGTTCTAGTGGTCCTCTGCTTCCTTTGCTAGGTGTGGAGGGTGCAGCTTTTCAGAGCAGACTTCCCCATGACCGGATGACTTCTCAGGAAGCAGCATGTTTTCCAGACATCATCAGTGGGCCTCAGCAGACACAGAAGGTTTTTCTGTTCATCAGGAACCGCACAGTAAGTATATTTCAATACCTCCCTTTTTTTTCACTTGGATTTTGAAAAATACCTATGACTTTTATAGGGAATATAGAGAACAAAAATAGGACAGAAAATTTTTGTAATATTCTTACCCTGTATATATGTAACCATTGCCAGAGATAAATTATTTTTCCTTTAGGTATTTCAGATTGGTTTTTATTGTTTTTGATTTTGTTCATGTGTGTATGCATGTGTGCTCACGTGAGTATTTGCATGTCAGTGGTAGCCTGAAGTGTCAGATGTCCTAGAGCTGGAGCTACGGTTGTGAGCCATCTAACGTGGGTACTGGAAACTGATGTGTATAAAGTTTTATGTCTAAGGTTGGCTTCTGTTTGCATGCATTTTTAGGGTCCTTCTCATATCTCATAAATATATTAAGAATATACATTTAAACAGAATTTGTCTCAACTCTTTTGGGATGGGCTGGGGTGGGGAATGTGCTAGAGGTTGACTTAAGGCTGTTTATATACTAGGCGAGTGTACCGCTTGAGCCATGTCCCCAGCTGGACACAAATTACTTTAAACAGTACTTTGCCTTTCTCTTCAGAGCTGTGCACTTAACTCTCTGTTCTGTCACCTGGTTTAATTTCTTCTAGTTTTAATGATTAATATCTTTATAATATTAATCCTGATAGTTGGACCATAGTTTTACTATTAATAAGTTAAATTTCCATTTTCACTTTGCTGTAATTAAACTGTGACTAGTTTTAATGGTCTTGGTTTTGTATCTAGTAATTAATAACCTACTATGTGCATGATTCTCAGTTCATGTAAATAGAACCTCAATTTGTAAAAACCAAAAGTTTGTATACATATTTTTCAGTACCCAAAGATTAAAAAGATGCACTTTAATAGTGATTATACCTGGAGTAACAATGTCAAAGGTTAGGAACATTTTTAGTATTTTATTGCAGATTATATACCAGAAAGACTGAACTATTAAATACTCTCATTGTCCTGCCCTTATCCATCTTATTTCTATTTCTTATGTTACTGAGGCTGACTGCTTTTTTTGTATTTAGTTGTCATTTGTTTGCTGTAATTTTTTTATATTCTTTGTCAAAAAGTTCTTTAGCTATCAGGCATAGTAGCCTTGCCTTTAACTGCAGCACTCAGGAGGCTGAGGCAGGAGGATCTCATTCAAAGTTAGCCTAAGGTACATACTAAGACCCTACCTCAAAACAAAAGGTGTTATTTATAACTTGCCTACCCTTTCCTCAGAGCATCTACAGAGCTGTTAGTTATTTTAAGTACATCTCTGAGATGTCTTGAGCATGCTTGCTTTTTAGCCACCACTCCTTTTAATTTGGCTGCTAGGTTGTACAACCAGTGCTAAGTTTGTATCACTAAATACCATATGGCTAAGTGACAGGTAGCTTATATTGGAGTTTTGAAACACAGAAAAGTCAGGTTAATTTAATGAGTGGAAATGTCTTAGTTTATACGTCTTGAATTTGAGCTGTTGTTGGAACCTGCTCCAATGAGTCAGCTGGGTTACCTGAGTAGGGGCTTGAGGATTGAGAAAAGGCAGATAAAAGAAACAAGAGACAGAAACACAGGGTAGATTCAGGAGGACTACCCAACCCATGCCTTTTCAGCACACTGGACAGCCCCAAGTTTAATTTATATAGAGGCAAAGCAGAACAAAGAGCTGCACAGTCAATTAACCAGCTCCCTGCACTGTCTTTGAATCGAGGAGCAACCAGGCTCACTATCACATGAGTCCTGCTAGCAACAAGCAGCTTCATTACCTATCTTTATGTGCCTTTTGGCTGGCACCAGAAGCTCGTTAGTTAGATAATATGCTCTTCTCCATGGGCTTAATGAGAACTTTCTCATAGCTCTCAAGGAGACTGAAACAAGCAAGCTTTAACTCTAATGTCTTATAAGTCAGAATAGACTCCCGATGGAAACTGAGTCGCCGGTGGGCTTCCACAAGCTGTCTCATAATTGAATCAACAGGTTTTAAACATAACAATATTTGCTTTTGGGAAATTTTAGATAAAATTACCATAGTTTTGTTTCTTTTGAGGAGAGTTTTTGCTTCTTAAATTTGATTTTGGGGGGGGGGGGGTCCGAGACAGGGTTTCTCTGTATTGTTTTGGAGCCTGTCCTGGAGCTCACTCTGTAGACCAGGCTGGTCTTAACTCACAGAGATCCACCTGCCTCTGCCTCCCCAGTGCTGGGATTAAAGGTGTACACCACCAATGCCCGGCTGAGAGATGGTTTTAATAATGATTTCTGTCTTCTGTGGTTCATTTTCTGTGACCCAAAGTCAAGATTTGGTGAAGGATTGACCCACATTAGCATTGTAATTTCTCCTGAGTTGCTTTACATTGTAGTGATGGTATCACAGTGACCTTTGGCTATATCTTCTGTCTTTGACTTGATGACTAAAGTAGAGTTCTGACCTGAGCTTCATCCCAGGATGGAGAGAGGAAAGAGCTATGAAGTTGAAGAGCTTGAGCCTTGTATGTGGAGTGATTGCATTCTTCTTTGATTGTAGCTAGCTCTCCAAAAAGTGGAGTGTCTATGTAGCTCTAGCCATATTCCTTTGTAATTGGTTTATTTATATCTAACCAAATTAAATTCCTTAGTTAGAACTTATGCTACAGAACAGGGTTTGTTAATCTTTAACAGGACTTATATCTAATGGTATTTATCCCGCTTTGTATTTTGTAAGTGTGTGTGTGTTCACTTTGATGAGAATCCCTGTTAAAACTCATTGAGAACCATTGGCTATACTGTAATCATTTAATTCTTCACCTGTAGGCTTTGAAATAATTCGTTTTTCCTTTGTTTTCTTAAATATACTAAACATACTCTTGGCTTCATAGTATGTTGATTTTTTTCTCCTGTGTCTCACTGCATAGTCACATGCTTCCCAATTGGCCATTATGTGAAGTCCTCTCTGTCCTTTTCCTCTGGTCTTCTGTATATTCTCTTCATCATCACACTGCAGACCTTACCTCCTCTCAGTTATTATCTTAAAATTAGACTTATGGTGTAGTCTATGTTTGATTTTTCGCTGGTCCCATTCAGCAACTCATTTAGCTATACAACCCAGAACTGAGGGATCATCATTGGCACTTTTTAGCCCCTGTATGCCTGAATGATTATAATGGTTTTTGTCTGTTCAGTTATCTGGAATTATATAACCCCAGGTTTAAATCCTAGCTGTTTCTACTGGTTATTAGGCATATTCCTTCTTTAGGCCAAATAGTCTCCAACTTCAATAATTCAATAATTTAGTGCAGTTTTGTATGACACAATAGTTTCCTTGTCAGCATTGTAATGCTAGCTATTCATATGAAAATAAGAAACTCATAAAGTCTTAATAAGTGATTTTACAACTGGTCAGGTGACATGTGTCTGTGGGCATATAATATAACATATGTCATTTAAATATAGTTGCAGTTATGGTTGGACAACCCAAAGATTCAGCTGACATTTGAGGCTACTCTCCAACAGTTGGAAGCCCCTTACAACAGTAAGTACTATACTTGCTGGACTTCAGGAGCCTTATGGCTTCTGAGGGATTTTTGTTTTTCATTGACATTGACATTTTATTTCATCTTGTGATGTGCATAAATGACCTTTATAAAGCTCCATTTTTGTTTGTTTTCCTGATCTGTAAATTGTATTAATGTAGATGGCTAAGTGCTTCCCAGTTCTATTGTCTCACTTGGATTCATAGAATACTTTGGTATTTGATTGGCTAGTTACCTGGTTTTCTTTCAGTTTACCACCAACAAAGTCTTAGGAAGTTTTTGCCAGAATATATGAACATTGCTCATACCTTGCAAAGGTTTGTTCTCTATTTTATCTGTGCCATAATATCATTTTTAAAATGTTAATTTAGCTGGGTATGTGGGCACATGCCTGACTTAAGCATTCAGAAGGTGGGAAGCAGTTCAAGGTTAGCTTCAGCTATGTAGCAAGTTTGAGACCAGCAATCCATGCCCGGTCCCCAAATTTAATCATTTTGTATTATGTTACAGCCTAATAGTTGCGTAGCTTAGTTTGCTAAAGGTATCACATGACCAAGGGTCAACATGAGTTGTGTGTAGTATGACTTTACACTGGGGAAAGAAGTGTAAACTGTTAGAAATATAAAGGTTTTTAATTTACTTTATAGGTGATACTGTGCTTGTCCACCGAGTTCACAGCTACTTAGAACGCCATGGTCTTATCAACTTCGGCATCTATAAGAGGATAAAACCCTTACCAAGTAAGGACTCACTCACTCACCAAATGAACTAAGTGGTTTTAGTAATACTTTCAGGCTTGTGTTTAATATTCATGATATGTTTCCACCAGTGAAAATATTCCCAATATTTTAAGTTAAATTTAAGATAAGATAAATAAATGTACATTTCCCTGGATTTCCTGTTTGAAAGGGTCTTAGGAAAGGATTAATTTCCAACTTTTAAAGATTGGAATTAGAAAACTGTTAGAAATGTGAGAAGTCAATTATGCAAGCAAGAGGTTTGAGGCTTTCATCTTAGGATTCTTTTTTCTTTCTAAATATTTGTCCTTTTCATGTTTTTGAATAATGTCTGCCAGGGAGTTAAGACACAAGGACACTGATGAGAACTCAGAAGTTTTCCAGAAAGGAATGCTAACTTAAACAGAAGTAAAGTCTTAAAGAGAACAGCTCACACTGGTTCAGTTGTGAAGTGGCTGAGCAGCCCTCCCAGAGATTTGGCCACAGAACTTCCCATTCCTGACTAACACAACTAAAGCTTGTAAATTCGGGTATAAACTTAAAGCACTGTATTAAGTTTTTCAAGTTTCAGACATTTGTTATTTTCACAGTTTCTACAGTTTGAAAGTAACTGAATTGTTTAAGACATTATATAAAGAAACCAGAAGTTTTCAAGACAGGAAAAAAATACAAACTCCAAACTACAACAAAATACTCTTTTTACTCTCTTTTTTTTCTCCTTTTAGCTAAAAAGACTGGAAAGGTGATTATTATAGGTTCAGGTGTTTCTGGCTTGGCAGCAGCTCGACAACTACAGAGTTTTGGGATGGATGTCACACTTCTGGAAGCCAGGGTAAGAATTTTACTTTGGGATTAGAGGCCTGATTTAATGGAAACATGATAAGAAGTACCTGTTGCAAATTAAAGAATTGGACAATTTGTGCTTACCAAGACTGATTTGTGTAATAGAGTCCTTTTGGATACTGTATAGCTGGTAAAGTTTTTCCTGTAGCTTTTACTTATGTGATTGTTTGGTGTTAGGGATCAAACCCAGAGCTTTGCATATAGTAGCAGATGCTCTACCATTGGTCTGTGTTTCTAGATAGAATATTTTTGACAATACATTCTTAGAAAGTAATCAGTATGTGTAGATAATGTCAGAACATTTTTTACCATTAGCACTCTTTGTCTCTGTCTTTTTCTCTGTTTTAAGATTTGTAATTTGTTGGGCATTGGTGGTCCATGCCTTTAATCCCAGCTCATGGGAGGCAGAGGCAGGCGGATTTCTGTGAGTTTGAGGCCAGCCTGGTCTACAGAGCTAGTTCCAGGACAGCCTCCAAAACAATACAGAGAAACCCTGTCTGGGAAAACAAACAAACAAAAATATATATAATTATGTATTTTATGTATGTATCTGTGTGTGGAGATATGTGCATGTGAGCCCAGGTTCCCAAGGAATACGGAAGAGAGCATCAAATCTTCTGAACGTCAATACAGTTGGTTGCGAGCCACGAAGTATGGGTGCTGGAAACTGAACTCAGGTCCTCTACAAGAGCATCCAGTGCTCTTAACCACTAAGCTGTCTCTCCAGCCCCTAAAGTTAGGGTGTCCATAAATGAATAACTTTTTGTAGAAGACAATATCTTCAGTGATAAATTATATTGGTTTTTTGTTTGTTTTATTCTGTTTTTTTTTTTTTTTTTTTTTTGAGACAGGGTTTCTCTGTGGCTTTGGAGGCTGTCCTGGCACTAGCTCTTGTAGACCAGGCTGGCCTCGAACTCACAGAGATCCGCCTGCCTCTGCCTCCCAAGTGCTGGGATTAAAGGCGTTCACCACCAACGCCCAACAAATTATATTGTTTGTTAGACAGGGAAAGGGCATGATTTTAGGTAGGTACAGTCTTTTAGGATCTGGTAAAGCTGAAAGAGTTGGTTATATTCAGTATTATTCCCGGATCTTGAAATGGAAGCTGAAAGTAGAAACGGTTGGTGGCACATCACTTCAGGAAGCTGTTACGAAAATGGTTTTCTTAAATAATTTTTCTTATTTTATTTTCCAGTGGCTTAAAGATTTTTATTTTAAAAATATGAAACTTACTTCTTAGTAACCTAAACATTTCAAAATTTTATAAAATCTTTAGAACATTATGTATATTTCATTTAAAATTATTTTTCGGGGCTGAAGAGATGGCTCAGAAGTTAAGAGCCATCTGGTTGCTCTTCCAGAGGTCCTGAGTTCAATTCCCAGCAACCACATGGTGGCTCACAACCATCTGTAACAAGATGTGGTGCCCTCTTCTGGCTTGTAGGCAGAACACTGTATACTTAATAATAAAATCTTTTTAAAAAGCTGTTTAAAAAATTATTTTTCATAAAGTGTTAAGTTTTAAATGTGTATAGGGAAATAAAAATCATTTCCCTGATATACTGCTACTAGGGAAACCTTTTAACTTCAGAGACCTTTTTGATGTATTCTAAGTACTGTGTTAAGAGTACTTTACGGGCCACTTGTGATTGTTCCCACATGGATTATAGTCAAACTGGTAAGGGTTAGTTTTGCTTTGTTGCTGTTGTGTATCTGAAGTTTGTGGAGTACTTTGATCTTTTCCATAATTTTATCACTGTAGCTCGATAAAGTTTTCCTATCCCCAAAACCTTAATCAGCAGATGTAAGCCTGGGCCTAATTGGGAGTAAAAGCTATGTTACCAGTTCATGTTCAGTAGACATAGTTCCTGGGCATCAGGTTGCTTAGTAGAGAACATTTATCAGAGAAATCATCCACCAAAAGATACAGTTACAACAGCCAGTATACCTGTAGTCCAGACAGCTTGGACTTGTATGAGCCCACCAGTTAAAACTAGCCAGGGCAACTTGGTATTGAAATACCCCTCCGTGCAAGCATCAAATCATGTAGAAAGTTGGTGTTTAGTGTTGGAAATTATAAGCATAAATTTTTCTCTCTGAATGGGACTTGTGCATCCTGTACAGTTAGAACAGCTGGGCAGTTGTAACCTTCAGGCTGTCAATATTGTTTCCTTTCGTTTCACATCACTCTGACATTCATGCTTATTGCTACCTTTCTTTCCCTCAATTTCAGGGTATCATTGGTTTGTGTTTTGTGCACATAGTACTGTCTATTGACTAAACGTAAACTCAAAATAATATTTTTCTTCTTATGTTATGAAAGATTGAATCCTGGTATGCTGCCTTACTGTGGTTACAACAGAGTAAGTGACTTTGGCCATTTGATTTCTATAAACAGGATCGTGTAGGTGGACGGGTTGCTACATTTCGAAAAGGAAACTATGTAGCTGATCTTGGAGCCATGGTAGTAACAGGTCTTGGTAAGTAATTTTAGTTTTATACTGCAGTAGAGACAGAAAGACCTTAAGTTTAAACCAATAGTTTCATAATACCCTGGGTTGTGTTAGTTTTCTTTGCCAGTAACACACCACAGACAGTGAGTCTTAAGGACACACCACAGACAAAGAGTCATAGGGACACCACAGACAAATCATAGAGACATACCATGACAAGTCAGGGACACACTGCAGACAGTGAGTCATAATGAAAGAAGTTAAGTAAGGCTTGATGGCATATACCTTTAATCCCAGCACTCAGGAGGCAGAAGCAGGCAGATCTCTGTGAGTTTGAGGTCAGCCTGGTCAACAAAGCAAGTTCCAGGACAGCCAAGGCTCTTATAAAGAGAAATCCTGTCTTGCAAAATCAAAACAAAAGAAAGAAGTTTATTTTCCTTATAGTTGTGGTACTAGGCCAAAGTGGCAATGATCTGATAGACTTCTTGATGATAGTCTCCAGGTACTTCAGGTCACATGGCAAGAATAGGGGCCTTTAGGTTTGTTTTTACGTGCCTTTAGGTTTCAGTCACCTAAGGCTAGTAAGATTCAGTCAAGTGGCTCGTTTGTCTTTTTTTTTTTTTTTTTTTTTTTTGGTTTTGGTTTTTTGAGACAGGGTTTGTCTGTGTAGCTCTGTCTGGCCTGGAACTCACTAAGTAGATCAGGCAGACCTTGAACTCAGAGTACTGTGATTAAAGGTGTCCTTGAACTGGGAAGTAAACTCCAGCCTGATTTTTGAGGGGGCAAAGTATATTCAAAGCATAGCAGGTCCTTATCTTCTGTTAGTAGGAGATAAATTGCCGAAATTTAATCGTACAAGTCCTTTGATACTGGGTATCTTTTTCTAACTCAAAGAAATTATCCTAAGGAAACACAGACAAGTGAACAATGTTGTGTTTAGATCATTTCCAACATGACTTTGTTTATAATGGTACTGCACTAGAAACCACGTTAGAAGATTAATTACTATATAGTAAAACATGTATATCTACTAAGACATATAACTCCGTAGCATAACAACATTTTTTATAATGTGTTACTAAGTAAAACTTTCATAGAATGGGTTATAAATCTCAGAAGGATCTATAATAAAATGTTAAGTTAGAGGATTATTAGTAATTTAACATTCTAGGGTTCCCTCTGTGTAACTGTGGATGTACTAAAACTTACCCTGTAGACCAGGCTGGCCTCGAACTCACAGAGATCGCCTCCCTCTGTCTCCTAAGTGCTGGGATTAAAGGTGTGCACCACACTGCCCAGCTAATTTAACATTTTATGTTTGTCTTATGTTTTTTTACTGTGAGCATTATTTTAGAAGATGTAATTGATACCCTACATTTTCAACCATTTTATTCATTTATTCTTTTGGCAAGGCTGCTAGGGATCCAACTCAGTGCATTTAATATGGGAGACAAACTCTAGTACTGAGCTCCATCCCTAGACCTTGCTTATTCTACAAGATGTCTCATTACATAGCCCAAACTGACCTTGAATACTCTATCCTCCTGCCTCAAAAATGCTGCAGTACTGGCATAGGCCACCAAGGCTGGGCTTAGCATTTTTATTTTGAGTAAAGGGATTTTGACTTTGAGATTTTTTTCTTTTCAAAGATATGCTGAATTTGTTCTTTTTTTTTTTTTTGCTTGTTTGTTTGTTTGTGTTTTTTTTTTTTCCCCTAGGAGGGAATCCCATGGCTGTTGTCAGCAAACAAGTAAATATGGAACTGGCCAAGATCAAGCAGAAATGCCCACTTTATGAAGCCAACGGGCAAGCTGTAAGTTGATGACAAAACTTCTTTGGTTCAGTTGAAAATACTTTCAGGGGAGTCTGTTACTGAGCATGGCATGAATATACAGACTGAGAAACAATTGGATTTTTCTGGTTGTTTTCTTAACTCAGCTGTATAGGAAAGAATGATGGTACATGTGCAAATTTACATGTGTGTTTAGGCATTTGTAAGTATTTACTGAAGGCTGGCCACTCACTTAATTGGCCCTGGCCAGTTATTTCAAGAGACCTGTGGAATTAACCGTAATTTTTCCTATTTCTGCACTGTGCATCCATTGTGTGCTTAAGCTTTGTGTGCTCTGTCACTTGGCTGTGTGTGTTTAGACTCAGGCTTTTGACAGGCTAATAAGTAGCCAAATGGTGATACTTACCCAGAAGTGGAGGTAGGTTAAAATGTTTATGGTCAGAGACCTAGGAGCTTCTTGTCCTTGGTGTGAGAGTAGCAGGAACATGGTGATGTGAAATGTGAGTAGGTGAGCCACGGTTAGACAGGCTTAGGCTGCCCTTGGCAGTCCTGATTTTGCAGGCATGAGAAAAGTTCAAGTTTGTGTTTAGCAGAAATTTGGCCAACTCCCCTGTCAGGATGAGAGCCCATTGTCTGAAACTGTAAGCATATTGTTAACTTTGTATTTTGAGGAAGAAAAGTTTGCTGCTTATTGCGTATGTCATGGCTTAGCTATTATTACCAAAGGTAAGACTCCCTACTCTTGAGTTTTTTGTGATGATCTCAAGGGACTTCCTTATTTATTCCTAGCTAGCTGTCTTAGGTTTTTATGACTTGTTGTTCTAGAATTGCTTTGGGTCTTGTCCACCAACATGTCCAGATTTCTTTCCAGAGCATGGGAGAGACAGCTAACAAAGTAAACAGAATAGAATGAGAGAGAAGGTATATGGGAGAGGTTAACTTACTGAATTACTTGATAAAAGTCAATAAAGGATATAAAGTTGAGTATCGTTGACAGGCTAATAAGTAGCCTTGGAAATAACCCCCCCCAATTTTATTGTTTAAAAATATTACAAAAGTAAGAAGAGTACTATACTGAACTCCCATTTTTCTAATTTTTTAATTTGTCCTGTTTCTGCTTTGGGGAGAGAAGGGTCTGAAGAGTCTATACCCAAAGGCCTATCAACAATACTACATTGGGGCAGATTTACTAAGAGTTAGGTAGAACCAGTTGCTACAGAGGAGTCGAGGGGCAAGTGGGTGTGTGGGACGGACTGTTGGGACAGTGTGAAAGGGTGAGCACACTTGTGAGGTGCAGTTAAGACTTCGGTCTGATTGCTCACTGAGGCTGAGGAAGGTAAGCAGGTGGAGAGGTCTCTGAGGGAAGGGTGAGTTCATCCTGGTGAGACAAGAAGACAAGTGGAGGGCCAGGTCTAGCTACGGAGGTGCTGGGAGTGGAGTTTGGAGCAGGGGAAGCGATAGGGTGACATAGAGTTGAGTAGCAAGAGCCTGGCTGGTGTAAGCAAACAAGGTAACCTGAACTGCCCTAGTGCTAAGATAACAGGCCTGTGCTACTCAGCACAGCTTAGCTGATGTTTTTGTCTTTGCTGTGTCCTGGATGGGACACAGGCCCTCAGGGTTCTAGGCAGTTGCTCTATCACTGATCCTTAGTGCTCAGTCTTTTGTGAGTTTGTTACTGGTGATTGCATTTCTGTAACAGGGTTTTTAAAACTGTGTTGTAAGTAGTATACTACTAGCAAGTTCTCCGTAAGCATGGTCACCAATCTCTCCTGTCACAGATAAACAGCTTGCATAAGAACACAGATATGTGCTACCAGCCATATTATAGAAGGTTGTTCATGATGTTCCAGTGTAAGCTTCTTATCTGAAGACCAGCCCTCTGGGCAGCATCTGACAGTTTGAAGAGGGATGTGAGGTTTTTTTCCCCATTTATTATTATTTTTTTTAGATTTATATATTTTATTTTATGTGTAGGGGTATTTGCCTGTATATATGTCTTTGCACAGTATTGTACCTGTTGCCCATGGAGGTCAGAAGAGGGTGTTGGATTCCCTGGGACTGGAGTTATAGATGGTTGTGAAATACCATGTGGGTGCTAGGTATTGTACCTGGGTCCTTCACAAAAGCAATAAGTACTCTTAACTGCTGAGCCAACTCTCCAGTCCTGGATATGTGGGGTTCCCCCCCCCCAGGTCATTTATTTGTATTTGGTGCTATATCCAAGTGATGATTCTTAGGCATTTTAGTTTTGGAAAGAGTTCTTTGTAGCTTTAAGTTCCTCTTGCCTTATGTAAGAAGCCATGTTAATGTCTGTTTTTCTGTCTCCAGTGGTATAGCTCAGTGAGAATGTGGAACTTTTGAATCTTAACTCTAACCTGTAGGCTAGCTTTTCACTTAAAGGATAGGTACAGAGAACCTTCCATGCATACCCTTATAATTACAAATGATGCTTTGAGGCTTTAGAAATAGAAAGAATTAAGTGGGTGGGTAGGGTTTTCTTTTTTTCCTTATTTTGCATAATGGAAAGCTGTAGCTCCCATGCATTTCCCTAAAATGAGATTCTGTATTCTTTGTACAACTTCAATCAAAATTGACCCAACACAGTGTCAGTCCTATAATTCCAGCTACTTCAGATACTGAGACGGGAAGATCATAAGTTCAAGACCAGCCTAGGCAATTGAAGTAAGCCCTGTCTCGAAATAAAAAGACTTAAGGGATGTATATAGCCCAGTATTCTAGGGTTCAATCCTTAGAGCCACAAAGGAGGGTAACAACTTGATGGTTCTCTTGTTTTAGTACATAGAGAATAAATAATTCTCCCATGTTATATAAGGCAGCAGTTACTCAAAGTTATGGGAATCACCAGACATGGTGGTGCATGCCTTTAATCCCAGCACTTAAAGGGTACATGCAGGTGGATCTTTGTGAGTTTGAGTCTAGCCTGGTCCAAGAACAAGTTCTAGGATAGCCAGAGCTACAAAGAGAAACCCTATCTTGGAAAAGTGGGGGCGGGGAGCACAGACATCACAGGTGGTGCTTGCTTAAGGCCACAGCTCCATACCCAGCCATTTTTGCTATAGGAAAAAAATGCAATAGGTGGTGTTTGCTGTTACTTTTTTTTTTTTTTGGTGTATGTATATGTGTGTGTGTGTGTGTGCAGGTGTGTATACATGTTTGGGGTTGTGAGTGTACATAAGAGGTTGGTGTCTCCCTCTCTCACTTTCCACCTTATTTTTGAGACAGGATCTCTCACGGAACTTGGAGCTCACTGACTTAGCTGTTTTGGCTGGCCAGCAAGCCCTAGGGATTCTCCTGACCCTGCCTCCCCTGCACTGTATTATATTTTTATGTGAATTCTGGGGTTCTAGACTCAGGTCCTCTGTTTGTGTGGCAGGCACTTTACAGATTTTTTTTTAGGGGGGGTGTTTCGAGGCAGGGTTTCCCTGTGGCTTTGGAGGCTGTCCTGGAACTAGCTCTTGCAGACCAGGCTGGTCTCAAACTCATAGAGACCCACCTGCCTCTGCCTCCGAGTGCTGGGATTAAAGGTGTGCGCCACCACCGCCCGGCTACTTTATGGACTTAAGCATCTTATCTCCCCAGCACCTATTGTTAACTATTAAAAACATAATGACAGCGATCTCTAAAATAATAATAGCTCACTGTTCTATGTGGTCCTACATGGGCAACTAGACTATTGAGCCTTCAGTGTTTGCCTTGACAGTGAAAGTTTTAACTGTTGGATATGTAAAACAGAGCATCTGTAACTGGCTTTTTTTGCGATGGAGTTAATATTTAAATGCATTAAAAAAAAGTTTGGGTTTCCCCCAGGTCAGTATTGGTTTGCCAATGGACATCTATGCTATTTACCATTTTCCGAATACCCCTTTCATTTCCAATTGAAATGTTAAAGTTAATGGAGAACAGCCTGGCTTCAGTGCTGTTCTCCTAATGTTGCCAGTGAAACCAATTAGCATCGCTGTAATTACTCACATGGGCAGAAAGGGATGGGCCTGGTTGCTGACCTCTTCACATAATCTCATAAGGCTGAACCTTGGGTCTAAGTGGGTACTGGACATGCAGTCTTATCATCTGATGTCAGTCAAATGTGGCAGTACTCCTTTGGTTTGAGTTTTGTTTGTTTTTGTTGTTACTGTTCTGTGTTTTCTGTTCTTTAATTTTTACTTTTGTTACTCACTGCTTTCTCACCACCACCCGCCTTTTTTTAAATTGTCCCTACCCCCTGACCATTTCCACGCCTTGACTTTCCCATTTTGGTCTCTGTACAGTCTGTTCCTTCCTTATTTCTCCAGCGGTTGCAGCTTCTAAGCTAGCAGAATGCTTCTGTCATGCTGTGTGTAAAGCCTTGATTTTACTGCTGTCATACAAAACTAAACTTGACGTGGCTGTTGGGCTGTTATTTACAGTTTATTTCTCCCTCTGCTGCACTGGTTAAAAGGACACTGTCAAGGTATTTTTTCATAATTTTTCAAATCATTTTCTTCACTGTTTACAGTAACCCATTAAAAGCTTAACACTTAAATCGTTTCCTTTCAATGATCCTCTCCATCACACATTCACTCTGGTTTGTTGTTGTAGAGTTGCGCCTATATGTTGGGCTGGTGCTGTTTGAGTTTTTGTCATTGAAAGCGCATGTAAACATCAGTTTTTTCGTGGGGAGTGTGGGTGGGAAAGGGGGAGTGTAATGAATCAAGCTGCCGCTCAGAAAACAGAGGGAAGAAACAAAAGGTCAATTTGGTCCCTCTAACCTTGACAGTGTCCCTTTAAATATCTCTCTACCACCACCCTAGACCCAGTTACTGAACCTGAGTGCTGGGTATCTCTCAGTATAAACTCCTTTATGTGACTGTCACTCTAACCACAAAGATTAAAGCTTGTCTGAAGCAAGCCATCCAGTTGGCATTAGAAGAGCTTTAATCTGTCCCATTTGCGTTCTGGTGTTTTGGCGCATTCGGCCCCATGATAGAGGGGTCTAGTCCCTCTTGCTAGAGCGTCCTCTTGTGAGGCATTTTAAGAAATCTGCATAGAAACACTCCAGGAAAAGCAGTCTTGTGGTTGACATGGCACAGCTATGTAGAGTTTATATTGAAGTGTGGTTGTAGAGTGCTAGAACCATCTTCTGTAGCACATTGCAGGGTTGCAATGGAGATAGCAAGTTCCTGGGAAGAATTTCATTTTGAGCTACTCTGTACATGGCCATCACATCTCTGAGAAAAAGTAACTGATGAGAACGTGAATGAGATTCGTGACAAGAGCTGAACAGCTCTCATAGGTGCAATCAGAGCAAGCAGGACCATCGCCAAGAGCTCTTCTTTCATGGTAGAAATGGGTTGTCCAGATCCTCTGATCCACCAGCCCCTGGGACTGAATGACACCACTCATCTGAAGCCTGCTTCTTACCTCATTTCTCTACACAAACTGGATTATTGGAGTTTAAGTTTCATTTAGACTGGGAATAGTTGATTCTCTGTGAGAGCCTCCTCTGTCCTTGAGGTAGTAAGCACGATCCTGATTGTCACTTGTATCTGTTGTGTTCACAGATCCAAAGCAGAGCTGCTTCAGCCCCTTCCCCTTCTCTTTTAGTAAAAGGTACCCTGTTTTGACAGGTTGTCTTTGCCACACCAGTGGCTCATCTCATGGGGTTACCTGTGAGGGGTGTGGTCAAGTGCAGAATTGAAGTGTTTCCTGTGAGAGGTGACCTCTTACATGGTGATCTTGTCAGTAGTCACTTCCTACCAAACACCTCAGGCTTGGTATTTACTAGGCTTGTCTTAGTGCTTTGTCTTCTTATTCCCTGTTTTAAGTTGATTGCAAAGTAAAGTTTGTATTTTAAATCCCATTTCCCACCCAGTGTCCAGCCCTGGCAAAGGATGCTTATCTTAGACATGCTTTGTTGTCTCTTGCTGTTGCCATGAATCCAGCAGTGGGACTGCAGATAGAAAACTTCAGGCAAAGCTAAGATATAGCAGAAGAAAGGTGAACTGATGCTGTCATTACTGCACAGAATGGTCTAGGTCAGCTGGAGGACTGCTTGGAAGTATATTCCCTTCCTCTACCACAGCAGCGGCCAGACCTTCTGGTAACTGTGTTATTCCTAGTCTTACAGCTTTGACTGACATTCAGCTCTGAAGCTGAGAACCCATTATCATCATGTAACAGAGTAAGATGCTGTTGTGTTGTTGTCAATATCATGGATTTGACTATTTCCTACTGTCCCCTGAAATTCTTTCATCTTTGAACAGGTAACTTGAGCCTCCTCTTCCACTTTGCTTTTATTTTGGAAGGTCTTCAGTCGTGTGATCATAGTCTTGTTCTCTGGGACTTTCTAGTGTGTCCTTTGCATGTCAGCCCCGCTCAGCTCAGTGGACCCTGTGCTTCATGTGTCTTCAGCTAGTGCCATTGCAGGTCTTGTAGCTGTTAGTGTAGGTTGATTCTGAAGGAGAGGGGGAAATACTTCAGGCCTGAAACATTTCATATCTCATTTAAATGGATTTAACCACTTCATAGAAAAAGTCAAATCATTGTCCTCAAAGGCTTTCCTTTGAAATACATATTTTGGCCTCTTAAACTCTAGAACATTTTTGTGTGTTCATGAATGATTGTGCTTAGTTTGATAAGGACCAACTCTGCTATACTTCATATTTTCAGGTTCCAAAAGAGAAAGATGAAATGGTAGAACAAGAATTTAACCGGTTGCTAGAAGCCACCTCTTACCTTAGTCATCAGCTAGACTTCAACGTCCTCAATAATAAACCTGTATCCCTTGGCCAGGCATTGGAGGTTGTCATTCAGTAAGTACTTTGAAACTGTTTATCATTTACAGCTCCATTTACAGACTCCTATTTATATTTTAAGATTTTAATATTTCTTATTTGAACTAATTATATATATATATATATTCATGTGAATTTTTAAATTCCAAAGTCAGGACTAGAGAGATGCCTTAGTGGTTAAGAGCACTGGCTGCTCCTTCAAAGGTCCTGGGTTCAGTTCTTAGCACCTGCGTGGCAGCTTATAACCATCTGTCACTCTAGCACCAGAGGATGTGACACCCCCTTGCCTACTGCATGTGTGGTGCACAGACATACAGTCAGGCAAACACTCAAGAATAGAAAATCTTTCAAAATAAAATAAATTCCAAAGTAAAACATTTAAAACAATTTTCAGTTCTAAAATGTATCACTTTGATGCATGTTATTTTGTTTATCTTATAGGTCAGGTAACACACAACCAGCTAACTTTCTTGTCTTGGCCCTCGGTGTTTGGCTGGGCACCTGTTTTGTGTTATAGAGCTGGGCCACATGCATTGTCTCTGGTTTTTTGAGACAGGGTTTCTCTGTATTGTCTTGGAGGCTGTCCTGGAACTCCCTTGGTAGACCAGGCTGGCCTTGAACTCACAGAGATCCGCCTGCCTCTGCCTCCCAAGTGCTGGGATAAAAGGCGTGTGCCACCAACGCCCAGCCATGCATTGTCTCTTACAGGCTGCAGGAAAAGCACGTCAAGGATGAGCAGATTGAACACTGGAAGAAGATAGTGAAAACTCAGGAGGAGCTGAAGGAGCTTCTTAATAAGGTAGAGCTCTGCACTCATGGGTTCCATAGCCACCCCCAAAACCCGAAACAAGGATACTCCTCTTACTTAAAGGCCTTTCTGGAGTTTCTCCTCCACGGAAAGGCGCTGCCCGTGTGGTCTCCTTACCCTTACTAACTGCAGTTTGGTTGGTCACCATATCTGCTGAGGTCTGGGGTTATAGCAAGATCAGCTGTGCTGGGGCCAAGTGTCCATTGACAAAGAAGATCTGGTCAGCTCATTCATTGCTGTCATTGTCTCTCTTGATGCCAATCCTTCCACCTCCGCTCCCTAACTGAGGTTTCTGTCACCACCTTCTGAGTTCCAAGTTCCAGATGATACAGATACAGTCAGATATTTCTTTTTATTCTACCAGCTGCAAAAGATCCCAGCTTAGGGAGAAATGATTTGTCAGCTGGGGAAGGGCAGGACCTTACTCTTGTTAGGCTTCCTGTCACTAGGAGTTCCAGCCTACCTCTGTGTGGACTGTGGGAAGGATTGAAGAGTGACTGAGAATTGCCAGTTGGCAAACAACTGTGGGCCAGGCTTCAGCATCCTTTTGGTACTTGAAAAAACTAACGTTAGAAATGATTGCAGAAAGTTCTTTGTGTGATGAACTGACCTTGTACATGTTTTAAAAAAAAGGAATGGGGCTGGAGCAATGGCTCAGTGGTTAAGAGCACAGCTGCTCTTCCAGAGGTCCTGAGTTCAATTCCCAGCACCCAGATGGCAGCTCACAGCTGTCTGTAACTCTGGTTCCAGGGGTTCTGACACCTCACACAGACATACATGCAGGCAAAACATCAATGCACATAAAATAATAAAAAAGGGAACAAAGCTGGGCATAGTGATGAACCTGTGTTGATTTCAACACCTAGGGGGCTAAGGCAAGAAGGGTTGTGATTTAATCTATCTTAGTTATCTGATAGTGTTGTGGAAACCTCTGTTAATCTCTGTTCCCCCCCCCCCCCCAAATAGCATGGTACAGAATCAGGAATTCAGAAATTCCAAGGCTCTTTCATAACATTGTACAGGGAAAGCCGATGCCAAGGGCATATGCTCTTTTGAAATGAATTACACTGCTATCTAATATGAAGAAAAAATTACTTGGTTTTTTTGCTTTTCAAGATGGGTTTCTCTGTATAGGTCTAGCTGTCCTGGAACTCGCTCTATAGACCAAGCTCACATCTAATTCATAGAGATCTGCGTGCCTCTGCTGGGATTAAAGGCATATGTCACCACCAACTGGCTAGTATGCAATTTTTTACCTTTTCATCTTAGATGGTAAATTTGAAGGAGAAAATTAAAGAACTCCATCAGCAATACAAAGAAGCATCAGAAGTGAAGCCGCCCCGAGATATTACAGCTGAGTTTTTAGTGAAAAGCAAGCACAGGGACTTGACTGCCCTCTGCAAGGTTAGTTCCACGCTGCCCTGAAAAGGAATGTAGAGGTGGGAAGCCCATGACAAGTGTCTGTACTATGCAGAGGATGGGTTGATGCCTAAAGAGCCATGGAGAAGAGTAAATAGCTCAGTATGGTGTGGATTGCTATTTCCTGCATAGTTTTTATCCTGACATTGAGAATGGTAATGTGTGTGGAGTCTGAATTCAGACTGTGTGGTTTCAGTATCTCACACGATGTCCCCTAGCACCTTGGCCTTCTTAGTCACCTCATCTGCAACATGGTATTAGTGATACATAGCTTGGAGAATCCTTGTGAAGCTTAAATGAACTGTGGTTCTAAGGAATCCCACACCAGGACCATGACAAGTGCTGAGATCGTGGTAACCAATGTGGTTCACATCCTTGTTTTGAGTGTGCCAGTGCGCTCACCATTTCTCCTCCTGCCTCATCTTATCCCAGGTTCATAGCTGCTTCCAGAATAAAAAACATCCCTGAGGTTTGACCCCAGGCTTAAACTGAATCATATTTTGTACACATACTGAGCAGGAAATGTGTTACATATAAACTAGGTGAATATTCGACCATTGAGACTAACTTTTTTAAAAATTTCTGTTAGGAATATGATGAATTAGCTGAAACACAAGGAAAGCTAGAGGAAAAACTTCAAGAATTGGAAGCAAATCCCCCAAGGTGAGGAAAGAAACTCATTGAGAATGACAGCTTTACTCTCTCTCCTTCTTATGTTCCCGTTTGAGAAGGAAGATGACAAAACAAGGAGCTTTTACTAACAGGTTATTATGTGATGGATGGACAATATGTACGATCACGGGGATGTGGTTGGGTTTGTAGTCCCTACTCTTACATTTTAGTGTGTGAGATGTTCTTTGTATCTAAAATTAGCTCTTCTTTATAAACTCGGTATTGAGATAAAGCTGTCCAGCTGTCCTAGATGTAAATTGTCTTTGGGTGTGATTTTTTTTTTTAAAGGTACTTTTGTTTTACACTGAAAAGATTTGGGGGACTAGGACTTTATCTGTTTTCACTGGTTTTCAGGCAGTCATAGCATGCTCTCTAGACATCAGGGTTAGGGCAGTTAGTAACACAGGTGAGAGCCTATTCTGTGACTTACATATAAGGGACAGTCCCAGTCCCCAACTTAGAGTTCAGATTGGCTGAGACCATCCATGTGAACTCATTGATATCTTTGTTAAACTGCGCTCCCTTGTTTTTTTTTTTCAGTGATGTATATCTCTCATCAAGAGACAGACAGATACTTGACTGGCATTTTGCAAATCTTGAATTTGCCAATGCCACACCTCTCTCTACCCTCTCTCTTAAACATTGGGATCAGGTAAGATTTCTTCATTATTTATTGAATTGCACACACTTGAGGACTACTAAAGATGCGTGCATGCGTGGGTGTGTGTTCGTAGACAGCTTCAGTGGGAGACAGCATTTGCTCTCAGTGAAACCTCGCATCTTAGGCAGCTTGATTATTTCCTGAGCTTGCTTTGCCATGAGCTACCTCACAGTTAGGATGTAGAACTTTTCAGCCTTTCATCCTAGGGCTTTAAAGGCTAGGGCAAAAAAATGAATGAGTTCAAGGTTAGCGTGACCTGCATAGTGAGGGCTTTGTCTTTAAGAAATCAAAAGATACAACCATCATCCTGAAAAGTTTTCTTCTGCCCTTTTGCAATTATTTCCTCCTCCCAATCCTGCTTCAGCTTGTTGTGTGGTTTCATTGTAGGTTGTCTTTGTGCACCTGACTCCATTTACCTTGAGGTAGTTTATCCCTTTGTCATTACAGGTCCACTGTAGAAATAAACATAGCTTGTTAATTCATCATTGGTACACTGATGGGGCTATGTATGTATTGGGGGTACTATATTAGTGAAGGTGCTCTGAATACTAATATTTTTCTCAGAAAGCAAATTGAGTAAGCAGGGTGGTGGCGGCGGCACATGCCTTTAGTCCCAGCACTGGGAAGGGAGTTAGGCAGATCTGTGAGTTCCAGGCCAGTCCTAGTCTACAAAGTGAGTTCCAGGTCAGCCAGAGCTATATAGTGGGACCCTGTCTCTGACCCGCTCTAACCCCCAAAATCTTTTTGAGTGGAATTGCTAAATTCTGACAGAATATAGGTTGGTTTTTGGTGGTATTAAGGATCAAATTCACAGCCTTGTACATACCAAGTAAGTACTCAGCCTCTGACCCATACCCCCAGCCCTGCTTCTGCTCTTTAACAAACTTCCAAGCTTCATACAAATTGCTTTCCCCCCAGTAGCACAGTCCATGTGCTTCGCATCCTCAGAGATACTCAGTGTCAGACCTGGAGGGCAGAGTGTCTTCATGTGGGATCAGTTGCTGTGTCTTATGAAATGTCCTTGGGTATTTAGCCCCTTTGAAAGTCTGGTTGTTTGTCTTCTGTTTTAAGAAGTTGTAAGAACTCATCTGTCAGACAAACATTTTCTTCGAGTCGATGGTGTATCCTTTTGTCCTGGCTCTAAGCTTGATCTAGGCCTCATGCGTTCATGCTCTATCACTGTTATCCCTCCAGTTCCATCTGTACTTTTTACATTCTGAAAACTGTCATTCTCACCTGAGCTTACAGTGCTTTCACATGTAATTCCTAAGAGTTATGATACATCCCCAGAGTTTCTAGACTATGTGGGGTACTCTTAGCTTCCAGGCCAGACCTTGCTTGGCTTGATATTCCATGAATGTCTGGAGCTTCCTTTTGCAGACGGGCTGCCTTTACCTAACTAGACCAACTGACTTTTCTCTTAAGTAAAAGAAAATGTAATTATGGCAGTGAGCCTTGATATCATGCACATCTATAATGCTCCAAGAAGGTAAATAGGGCTGGACAATGGTGGTACACGCCTTTAATTCAGCACTTGGGAGGCAGAGGCAGGTGGATCTCTGTCAGTTTGAGGACAGACAAAGAAACCCTGTCTCGGAAAACCAAAAAGGAAAAAAAATTTTTTAAAAAGATAAATGTATCAGCTTTGTGCTTTCTGGTCATCTGTGTCTCTGTGGATAGTCGGAACTTGGTAGTGAGTGCTGTGCTAAAGCTATCTAGGGACAATAGAAATGACTTCCTGGAGATTAGAGACAGATGTTTCAATCAGTACTTTTCCCTTAGGCAGTTAAACTTGAATACTGAGTAATAGTTTAATTGTGGTCTTAGAATACTATTTGGGGCTGGAGAGGTAGCTCAGCAGTTAAGCATACTAGAACAGGATGTTCTTGCAGAGGACCTGGGTTTGACTGCTAGCACCCACACAGCAGTTGTCAGCCACTCTGGTCCCAGGGTATCCAACACCTTTTTCTGGCTTTTGCAGACACTGCATGTGTATGGTGCATAAGACACATGCTGGTAATACCCATACACATAACTTTTTAGAGACTGACTAGTCTACAAGCTTGTGCTCTTCAACACTATCATACAGAACTTAGTGCAAATGCCATAGTGTGAATTTTATTTAAAAAGTGTGGTAATAGACCTTTTTTGTTCTTGTTAGGATGACGACTTTGAGTTCACTGGCAGTCACCTGACAGTAAGGAATGGCTACTCATGTGTGCCTGTGGCTTTAGCCGAAGGCTTGGACATTAAACTGAACACAGCAGTGCGACAGGTTCGCTATACAGCCTCAGGTATGTGCCTGCTCTATAGGAACTACAGCACCTTCCCTGAACCAAGATTAGTTTTTTGCAACCCTTTTTGTAAACTCATTGCATGCTTCATAAGATAAACTTTTGAGTGGCAGAAACTGCAATACTATCTTAGTTCTGTGTCTACAGAAAGTGGGCATGGGTTAGCTATCTTACTTAGGATATTCTCAGAGAATTCATAATTATACTTAACAATGAATTGATCAAAAGATATCTACATATATAGTAGTATGAGCATTCATGTAAAAATTTACTAGGGCTCATTAGCCATCTCCTTGTTGGAGCCTATTCTTTTGTGGAGTATATTCTATGCTTTTACTCTCATTGTTGTTAAATCCGTATAACTATTAAAAGAAGAAAACCTTATTAGGTAAAATGGTGACATAATTCTGATGTCAACTTAGAGGTCAAGCCAAGCATTACAGTGCATTTCCAGTTTGATGCTTTGTGCCACAGTCTTCAAGTTGTCACCCTTAGTGAGCAGGCAACCACTTGCTAGTGTAGGATGGGGGCAGTCAAGGGCTCCTTATTGACTGAGGGTTTGAATCCTGGCAGCCTTAGCCCCCCTCTGTCTTCTTGTCTAAAAAATGGAGGAAATAGCATGCCAATCCTATTGGTTACCATGTTCAGTTCCCTCATTGATGCCATCCTCATCACCAGTAAAGTTTTCCCACTTTCTCCAGGATGTGAAGTGATCGCTGTGAATACACGTTCCACAAGTCAAACCTTTATTTACAAGTGTGATGCGGTTCTCTGTACTCTTCCCCTGGGAGTGCTGAAGCAGCAGCCACCAGCTGTGCAGTTTGTGCCACCTCTCCCTGAATGGAAAACATCTGCAGTTCAAAGGATGGGATTTGGCAACCTTAACAAGGTGATGTGTTTTCCTTCCTGCTGTCACCAGCCTCAGTGTCCGGTAGCATCACTGAGGAACGGGGTCTCCATGTAGCCTGTTCTGTCTGCACCCTCAGCTGGGATTCCAGGCCTGAGGCCTGGCAGTTCATATAACCCAGTGCCTGGTTGCATTACATAATATTGAAGTACACTTAATGTTATAACCTCAGACCTAGTAAAGTTCATAAGTCACATCATAATGTAATGGGGGTTCTTTTTTTTACACTGACAGTGGTTAATAAGTCTAAGAAATATGACCTTAAAGGACACAGTAATGCTAACAAAGACTCTCTCTGAGGCCAGCTCATATGCTCCCTTCCTGTGGTAGGTGGTGTTGTGTTTTGACCGCGTGTTCTGGGATCCAAGTGTCAATTTGTTTGGGCACGTTGGCAGCACAACTGCTAGCAGGGGCGAACTCTTCCTCTTCTGGAACCTATATAAAGGTAACTATTTGCTAGTTTAATTTTTTTCATACTCTTAATAGAAATATACAGAACTAGGAATGTTGGGAGTTTTGTCATATATGTGCCTTAATTTTTTTTCATTAACTTAATAAGCAATTCCTAAAAAAAAAAAAAAACTTCAAAGTGTTTTGAAGAAAACACGTAAAAATGAAGAAACACCATAGCCAAAAGGGACAGGCCTCATTCTTTCCCTCAACCTTGGGAACATAAACACATTTTAAGGATGTGATCTCTTATCCTAATTTTATAATCTGTTTATTAACTAGAGCACTGAGTAACTAATTCCTTCTTCCTAGAAGAGAGTGAAGAACAGGTGTTTCCAGTACAGCGGTTGTAGGCCACTGCTAAGCAGTGGTTTCTGACTAGTGACATTCATCCTATCCCCCCTGAAGAGGCATTCATACACCGAGAGGATGCCATGCCCTAGCATTCCTTATCCGTCGTCCATGTCCTTGTCTAGGCCACTGTCACCTCTCATAGCAGGTGCTAGTAATTACTAGTATCCGTGCTTCTGTTAGTTGCTTTACATTAGCTGATTGCTTTGTATAGCAAAAGGGCAACACAGATTTCTTACCTAAGCCCCTCACAAAAGCCCTCCCACCTTCCCAGTCTACCCTGCTCCCAGCTCTTTGTTCAGAACGTCTGTATTCATTTTTGTTCTGCTTTGCTCAGCCTTTACAGCTTGGCCTGAATGTATTGGAAGAGGCCTTTAAGGCACACATTCCTATTGCCTAGAATCTCTTTACTATGTCCTGTATTGTCATAGCTTTATTAGAGGTCATGATCCTATGTATATGTGGTTATTCATGTCAACTCTAGTGTAATTTGTATCTTTTCACACCCCCTGGAACTAGGTAGCCCTGGGACGGCAATCTTTTTATATACTCACCAAATGGATGACTGAGGGTAGTGATAGATATGAAGGGAGGGTCTGAACTAGGTATAAGGGATGCTGCCGTTGCTGTGGAAGCAACTTAACGTGGCTAGGACTACAAGTTCTATACCTAAAGATAGAAATGTTAGTTCCTTTGACTCTTGGAGGTCATAAGCAGTGGAGTGCCCATTGGTCAGTTCCTGGGGACAGAGTTCAAAAAACTTGTTTCTAACACAGGTCATTGACATCTACAGCACCAAGAACAAAGCAGGGCCTGACAGGACTTTGTTCTTATAAGAAAACACTTTTAAGTATAAGAAAACCCTCAAATCATCTTTTGTTTCCTCAGCTCCAATATTAATAGCCCTGGTGGCAGGCGAAGCTGCTGGCATCATGGAGAACATTAGTGATGATGTGATTGTTGGTCGGTGCTTGGCCATTCTCAAAGGGATTTTTGGTAGCAGTGCAGTACCACAGGTATGTGAGTGAGTGGAGAAGCAGGGACCCAGCTACAGCTGAAGGGAGGTTTGGCTTAGCTGCAGTTTTCAGTAAGTTCTTGGATATGACCCAGAGAATTGCAGCTGCTAGCTAGCTGAGTTTCTCCCTTCTGTATGCAGGGTCACATAACAAGCAGCTAAAGTCAGTGAATACATTGGGGAGTTTTATGAGAATTCCTTTGAAGCTTATTATTTTTCAGGCCAACTGCAATACTTTTAGCCCTTTATGAGACTTATGGTGAATTAATGCTATGTGAATTTATGAAAGTTAAAGGTCAAGTGGTACTTGTCATAGAGGAGGCGACATGGATCCTCTTGTCTCCACATCCAAAGCAGCAGCATCCATCACCTTGTCTTTCTTACATGGGTCCTGCCTACTTTTCAGTACTGGCTGATTTGTCCCACTATCAGTAATGCTCATGGTTCTCCTGTGTCTAGCCCAAGGAGACTGTGGTGTCCCGCTGGCGTGCCGATCCCTGGGCCCGAGGTTCCTATTCTTATGTGGCTGCAGGATCTTCTGGAAATGACTATGATTTAATGGCTCAGCCAATCACTCCTGGCCCATCGATTCCAGGTGCCCCACAGGTAAGAAACTAGAAAGAAATCTGTGTCTGGGCCTTTTTGGGGGAAAGGCCAAGAGCTCAGGGTAGAAATGATCTCTGGCTACTTTAGCGTTAGTCATTCCGTTCTTACTTTCAGAATAAAGTACTATTTCTTATAGCTGGGCTTTGCAAATGTAGGATGCCTAGATTCTAAAGATGAGAGTCTAAAGTACGTGCAAGTTAGTAATTTTTCTTCTAGCTCAGATTTGTCCCCTTTAAAAGTTTCAACCTGAGTTGAGTCCCCAGCACGTACATTGAATGGCTCACAGCCTCCTATGATCCAAATACCCTCTTCTACCTCCACAGGCATACAAGCTTTTTTTTTTTAAAGCTCTATTTTTAATTGTACCTAATTTTGTGACAGCTTATAGGGTTGCAGAGGTCTGAGTCACTAGGGTCTTATAGATCCTGCTTGGGGTTCCAGAGTATTTTATTCTTCATTATTACAACCCAAAGGTTTGGTGTCTGCTCTCAAACACATTCCTGCTTAAGAAGGCTCTCCTCTCTAGGACTCAAGAGTTTAGGGTATCCTGCCAATCTTAGCCAGCAGATACTACATGAAATAAAACTAGAATGTTTGAGCATCTATAAACTGATCGAGAGACTTGAGTAAACTAACTGGTGGTGGTTGTAGATCAGCCTTCAAAAGTAAACAGAAATTTGGCAATTCTAACACAGTAAGTTACATTAGTAACTTGTTGACTCTCCCTCCCCCCAAATAGCCAATTCCACGACTCTTCTTTGCTGGAGAACACACAATCCGGAACTACCCAGCTACAGTCCATGGTGCTCTGCTGAGTGGGCTTCGAGAAGCTGGAAGGATTGCAGATCAGTTTTTGGGAGCCATGTACACTTTGCCTCGTCAGGCCACATCAGGTGTCCCTGCACAGCAGTCTCCAAGCATGTGAGACAGATGGTTCTGAAAACAGGCCCAATGGACGTGTGATCTGCCCTGTAAGCAAACTCTTCTAGCAATACTCGATCCTACTAGAAACTCCTGTGTCATCAACTCCAGGACTCCTAGTTTGACAGCAGAGGCTGGCTCCTTTGACTGACAGCACAGAGAGAAACTTACCCAGTAATTTGGAATCATGTCTCCATAAAGACTGAGACAAGCAAGTGCTGTGAGACCTCTTAGTCTATTGGTGTTTGGCTTTTCTTTCTTTTTTTTTTTAATATATTTTGAGAATAAAAGTTTAAAATGATTTTTATATGAAGATTTATTTTTAATTATGTGTATGTTTTGGTAGTGTAGGCGACCATGGAGGCCAGAGGCCTTGGATCCCCTAGAACTGGTCACAGGTGGTTGCAAACAATCCATGTATGTGCTCAGAAGTAAATTCGGGTACTCTCCAATGGCAGTATGTTTTTTGTTTTAACTATTGGGCCATCTCTTAGCCTCCTATAAACTTAGTTTCATCACACAAGGGTTGCTCCCTCAGAAATGCACATATACAATAGTATTTGTATTTTCTCTACACTGTGTAAGGAGAAGAGAAATGGTTTGGTTTGGTCAGGTCCAAGGGCTCCTACTGACAGGTTTTTTTTTTGGTTTTTTTGAGACAGAGTTTCTCTGTTTTGGAGGCTGTGCTGGAACTTGCTCTTGTAGACCAGGCTGGCCTCAAACTCACAGAGATCCACCTGCCTCTGCCTCCTGAGTGCTGGGATTAAAGGTGTGCATCACCAACGCCCAGCCAGTTCTTTTTAAGGTTCCAGTTTTGTGCATCAGTGTTTGCCTACATGTATTATACACATGCCTATTTCTGTGGGCCTCCATGCAGGTGTTACAAACCAAACCGGGGTCCATTGCCCTTAACATGGAGCCACCTCTCCAGCCCCATTACAATTTTTTTAAAAAAGATTTTATTATGTATACAGTGTCCTGCATTTATGCAGAAGAGGTCACCAGATCTCATTATAGGTGAGCCACCATGTCAGTTGCTGGGAATTGAACTCTGGAAGAACAGCCAGTGCTCTTAACCTCTGAGCCATCTCTCCACCCCACCCCCCTTTATAATTCCTAATGGCAGTCTATTAAACTGGAGGCTTCAAGGGAATGTTTGTCACTTTTCATGTACTAGTGCCCATCTGTGTTAGCATGGAGCACCTTGTAGTTGAACCTTCATACTTACGTCCAAATCTAATCTCCCATCTCAAAACTCTTCCTATAGTGCCTTTAAAGTCCCCTCTGCTGTATGTTTTAGGACAGCCAAGGCTACACACACTCTGTCAAAAAAAAAAAATGCTGTTTATGTAACCCTAGTTGTCCCGGAACTCACAGGAGATCCAGCCTCTGTTGGGATTAAAGGCATGTGACAAATTTTCTTTGACAACAAATAAGCCTAAAAGGAAAATAGAGCAAAGAGGTAGCTGCTAGTTTTAACTCTGGAGGTTTGACAGCATAAATTATTAGCTAGGCATTTTACCTAAATTTGTGAAACTCCATCTAGCAGCACCAATTCAGAGAGAACCGCTGTTTCCAGAAAGTATCTTGACAAAACTGCCATCACTGACTCAAAGGAGCATATGGAAACGGGAGCTTTATTGGTTATATTGTGCTGCAGAGCCTACAGAGAGCATTACAGCCTAAGGACACATGCAGACAGGCAGCTTCAACTATACACATGCACCCAAGGAGCCCTGAGCCACTGCCCGTGGCTGTGCCCTGCTTTCCAGAGGCAGGTTCTGGCCTCTCTGGTCCCGTACTTGGAGCAGGAATGTAGAAGCTGCTGCACCTAGACTCCAAGGGGCGGGAGTGAAGCCAGAGCCACCTGCCTGAGCAAGTGGATGTGGACCAACAGAGCCAAGGCCCCAGCAAAAGGCCTATTATGCATAAGTTGATTTAAGGGCTATCTTCCTAGCCCTCCCAACCTTTAAAATACAAAAAATAGACTTTATTCTCTTAAAAATACATTCCGTTCAATACATGTTCTGAGCTGTGAAGCAGCAGGAAAAAAGGACCTCTTTCCTATGACCTTGGTTGAGGTGTTGAGAACCCTGTTCCCCATTCAGGGTGTTGAAAAGGTAATCCCTAAAAAGCAGCTCTTACAAGGCAGTCTTTGTCAGAGAAGAAATCCAGCCTCTGCATCCCACTAAAGCTAACAACTAACCCTGCCAGGACAAGAAGTCCACTATTACTCTAGGCATCGGCCCCTGCTGCATGAGGGATGACTGGTGTGCAAGCTTGCCTGTAGCCTTGGCCCCACACATCCCTTTAACTCATACTTTGAACTGTTCACTGCCACAGCTTCCTGCCTGCCACCATGCAGCCTTTTCTGACTGTTTCAGTACCCGAGTGGCAGGTAACAGAACAGGTGGAGGACACCAGCTCCCGGCATTTAGCCAGCCAGCTCTTCCTCCTTCAGCCAAGCAGTTCTAGAACTAGGTTCCTTACTCAGAACTCACAGATACATACCTGCTGGCTCAATTTAGCCATCTACCCAGACTACTTGTCATAAAAGAGTCTGTTTATGGGGACTAAGGGAATATTTGGCTTGATTAGACAACAGTTTGACTATGGGTCTCTTCTATTTGGAGGTTTCCTCTAGCATCCAGCTTGGGCCCAAAGGTTACATCTTGGTTTTTTTCAGAAGTGATGTGCTATCCAACGTTGGAATCAGAGCCAGCCTGTTCATCCATGTGAAGCCCAGAGGAACCAAACCCTCCAAACTTCACTTGCTTAGGATAAATGGTGTCTGCAATTTAAAAATAGATCTACTTTACAGCGGTTCTACCAAGTGTGCAGATTAAAGAAATAATATCCTGAAATAACTGTTACAATCAAATGCTATTGCACTCAGATTTTCAAAATGGCAGCCCATCGCTGTCCCTTTTCCACAGAACATTTCGAATAGCAGCAGGTGTTGATACTGCTGAAATGTGGAAAGATCCAGACTTTGGCACCAGGAGCTACAGCACCAGAATCCAGGGCTCAACACCCAAAGACAAAAATTATTGGCGAGATCTTTAGATGCAGGGCTTGGTGCCCCTGTTTCTATCAGCAGAGAAGAGCCACAGACTTAATTTCCTATACTCTTCAGTGGACCACCGCAGAGGTCTGTTTCCTTTGAACTCTCAGGGCTGCCAACTGGTACAGGAGAGTGGCAGGGGGGGGGACTGCAAGTGAGAGGTTGCAGCCTTAAATGAGTATCTGGCCAGCGACCCAAAAGCAGCAGCAGGAACAGATCTTGAAAACACTACCCTAGTTGTACATCAAGCTGGGATGTGGAGGCAAGACACATGGCAATGCCCTCAGGTTAGCAAAACTCCACTGAAACACAAATGCTAGCAAGTTGTTCCTGACCCTGGGGATTAAAAAACAAAACAAAACAATAACAACAAAAAACCACAGTAGATCTCCCCACACCCTGGCAGGATGGCTGAGTCTGATGCAGACAAGGGCAGATGAGTGCCAGTGTGTGTGTGCTGAGTAAGGGTGGAGGAGACTACTCAGTCCTCCTGAGGATGTCCTGAGTCTTCCCTGTCACTAGGAAATTCACAGGAAGAGGCACAAAAACAGGAATCAATCCAACTTGTGTTATAGAAAGCACCTAGCTTGAAAGCCAGGAAATGTGGCACTGGGAAACGCCTGTGCCACATAGACCTGAGACCACCCAATCTAAAACCTTCACTTCAGACTGAAGATAGGCCTTAGGAAAGTCTCTGAGCTCAACCCCATGACAGAAGCATGAGGAAAGGAGAAAGCATAAGACCCAGAAGACAACTGAAGGCTTAAACACATTCCCTAGACTCCTGTGGACACCACCTTCAAAAGCAAGAGTCAGCTCACACCGAGCGGTGAAAACAAACTTAGAACACCAAAGTTAAGGCCTTAGAGATCATCCACTCCAAAGAACTCATTCTGAGCTGTGAAACAGCAGTGGGACAACACTGGCCTAGCATGCCACATCCTACGTTCAACCCCAGCACGCACGTGTATACACACATGTGAGCAACAAATGAATGACCAACAAAGAACATCTCAAAATAGGGGAAACTGAGGCTCCAAGAAGACAATGATTTCCGTAAGGTCACAGAGCAAGGAGTGACAAAGCCAGGAGGGATGGGGAAAGGTGGCTTTCCAGACTCCTAGTCTAATGATAAGGCAATGACATCCACTCCACTTAGGTAGCCATGGAGGATCCCTTTGAGTGCTTCAAAAAATTCAGCAACAAGTAAACAGTTCTTAACCTCCCTGTGTGATTGGTATAAGGAGATGAAAGTTTTTTATTTGTCTGCCTTCCTAAAAGGCGTAATGCACTTTGAACTGCATAAATCTGAGGCCCTCAACAGGCAGGTATTGACTTTCCTCCAGTGAAATCACTGAAATAATGATCTACTCGTAGACACCAAGGGCTTGCTTTTGTGGGAATGGTGCCATCAGCAGTCAGCAGGGTAAAGTGCGAGGCCTCCTCCACAGGATGGAGGAGGAAAGAGAGAGCAGTCAGTCCATGCCTTTCATGGAGCTATTGCTTGTGGAGTGACTAAAGGAATTCACTTATTCTTGTTTGCTTTCCCATTAGCTGGGCACTTCCTAGAAGGCAGGGAGGGTATGCTGGATCAGCCAGCTCAGTCTGGGGATTTTCCCCAAGATGAGAATGATGAAGTTGGCTGAAGTTCCCAGGCCTTGGGGAGAACACAGGTGATACCAGCAGCAATGTTGGTGCCCAGGAAAGGAGAAGCATGAGATCTGTCTGTTTCTGATGCCTTTGGAAGGTGAGCTGAGTGCTGGAGCTGCAGGATAGTATCAATCCAGTTGGTATCATGCTCTGCCTCCAGGAAACTGGTTAGCCAAAAGCTGATTCAGGGAAGCTTCAACATAAGGGTGGTCCCATAATTCCTTAGGAGCAGCAGCACAGACTCTTCTTCTGTTTCCAAATTCTCAAGAACTCAAAGACAGGAATGTAAGCAAGCCCCCTAGATGGAAATGATGGCTGACAGTTCCAAGGGGAATCTCTTAGGGCAAAGGAAGAACCAAGTGGATATGGTGAGACAGCAGCAGCAAAAGGGGCTGGGATTTGATATACAAACAGCTCACCAAAGAGCAGAAGAGAGCTTTTGGTTGCCTCTATATGGTGGTGGGTTTCTGTCGCTTCCCATTTGAGGGTCTGAGAGTGGTCCATGCTACCTTGGGGACAGGCATAGGAGAGAGGACTACTCATGCATCAGGGAAGGCTGGCTTGAGTGACTGGTTTGTAGTCTCTGATCCTACTGGGCAACTGGCAAAAATTACCTGAGCCACAGCCTGGCTCTCCAGTCTCCAGCCAAGGCCTTGTTTCTAGCCTGATTAACGGGCCTTGGAGCCTTCACAGGCCAGGAAAGGGGAGGAGCTGAGAAGCAGGAGGAGGGAAGAAACAGCAGACTTCACCTAGCTGGCTTAGTCTTCGGCAGCATAAGACCTGGCTGGCTGTAGCGGCTCCTCAGCCCAGACTCCAGGCTCTGGCAAGCCCTGCTTCCCAGGCAGTTCAGAATGCTCCAGGGCGTTGTGCACTTGCCTGCTGGTAACAGATGTGCCGTCTTCTCCTTCCTCCTGTGCCAACGAGTAACAAAATAGAAGGTGAGCTATAGACACAGCACAGGGAGGAATGAGACAACCTAACCTTGCACCCTGGTAAGCTCCCCCACCTGGAATAGATACTACACGGTAAGTGCAAAGATGGGGGGGGGGAGCGCAACACAAGCTAAAACTACTTGGAAATAAAGAACTGAGGAAACCAAGAGGCTCATAACTGAACAGAGCCTAGAACAGGAGTACGGGAACAAGGATCCATACGTGTGAAAGCCACTTCCTTGCGCGTGGCAGGAGTATGCTAAAAAGAAAGTTAGGTCTTTATTTCCTATGTATGATCTATGAAAAAGCCGTGTGCTTTCCTCTTACATCATTCTGTCCCTTGGCTTGTGTCTCCCTGGAAACTCAGGCAAATCTTTAGGACCTGAGATAGGCATCTTTCTCCCTTGGAATCCTGCTTTGCCAATATTCCTTGTCAAAGAGTAATGAATATGAAAAGGCAGGCAATCGTGGTAGAGAGGCATTCCTAAGGTTCCAGCCTGTACTCTGGTTTCCTCATCTGGATGACCTTGAATAAGGCCTTGTCTGAGAACTTCATCTTTACTACTCAGATATGAAAAGCGAGGACAGTACTGTTCACAGGGCTGTTTTAAGGGATATGGGGTGAAGCCAAATGTCAACCTAAAAGACTGACAGCCTAGCATAGGGCTGGAGAGGTGACTCAATGGTTAAGAGCACCACCTATGCTTCCGGAAGATATAGGTTCAATTCCTAACATCACATGGCAGCTCGCAACCATCTGTAACTCTAGTCCCAGGGTGTCTGACACTCTCCTGGCTTCTGTGGTACCAGGCACAGACTTGATACAGACATAGATGCAAACAAAACACCCATACACGTTAAATAAATAAAATTTAATGTGAATTTTAAATGGTACTATGTGTCTAGAAGCAAGATATTTTCATGGTCAAGGGGTCCAGGTTCAAGACGCCCCTGGGGCTTTCTCAGGCTCTGTTCTAACACTCTGGGTCTCAAGTCAGTTGGCTGTGGACTCACCCGTCCTTTGATGAGCCATACAGAAGCATTGGCATGCAGAAAAAACAATGGGTCAGGCCTATCTGGGACAAGAAAGTGACACTTATAAAGTAGGTCCAGGGTCGGCCCTCACTCTCCCTATCTGTTGGCTGCCCACAGAGACCTGCTCACCACCTGAAGCAGCAGGATAGGAAGACACTGACTCCACAGGCACCCAAGAGCGTCTTGTTCACTGCTCTGGATATCTCAGGCAAACCAAGGAACAAATGCCACTTTCTGTTTGCTCCCCTTATGTGAAAGGAAAATGAAGAAGGCAAACTAGATGAGGGGGTTCTGGAAGTTATGCTGCTTTTTGCCAAACCTACCTTAGACTCAGTATTTCTCAGCATCCTGGGTTCCCTAAATCCTAGGCGAACAGATCAAGGCTGAGGGGAAATGGAAGGGGAAGGAAAGTGAGACTCACCACGCTTGCTGAGTGATTCCAGGAGGTGGCAGTGATGGCATCTCCTATCCGGTTCCTCCGGGTGATAACCTCTGCTGCAGTGAGGCTACTTTGGGTCCTTCTAGAGGGGAGTTCAGGAGCATCCCCTGCATCTCCTACCTTTCGAGTGCTCTGTTCAGAAGGGAGAGGCCTGGGCTGTTCAAGCTCTAAGAAGTCTGTGGAAGACCTGTGTATGTAGGCATTAGTAGATTCCATGTGCCTACCTACTCGAATTGGGGCATCTTCTGAACATTTAAAGTCTCGCTTACTCTTCCAGGCATTCCGCACAGTGACGTGTCTAGTGTCTGAGGAGCTCACCTCCGAAGAGGCACTATGGCTTTTCCACCTGACTGCCTCAGCTTGAGGGGCATGACTATTCCTCTCCACAGAATCAGATGGCTTGATGAGAATGCTGCTCCGAGAGACCACTGTCTCTAGTCTAGTCTTTGGAGACCCATCTCCTATTCTTTCAGCTTCTGTGAGCTGCAGGGTAATGTCATGTTTATGAATAGAGAGCTCAAGGGGGGAGTTAACATGGTTGCTAACTGATGTAAGCTCTGGGTGCCCCACCTGGATGTTGCTGGTGGAGGTATGCCTCTCCCTTGGGGTCTCTCCTTGGACAGCTCTAGGGCCACTGCTCTCAGAGGGGTAGATGGTGATGCTGCTTGTCACTTTGCTTGGCACAGGTTTAGAGGTGGATTTCTGCTTCTCCAATACAACCTCAGTCCCAGATCCTCCCATGATTTTTTTCACATCCTTATCAATGATAACGGGTTTTATGATTGCTCTAGACCGCAGGGCCTCTCTGGGGCTGAAGAGCCTTTGGTTTTTTACCCCAGCACCATTGGCATCTGGGAATTCAACAGCATTGGAGGAAGCTCTGGTAGATTTCACAGATTCATTTTCTATTGCAGCATTTTTATCATTTTCAAATGGGGCAGTTCTAGGTCCTCCTCGGGACTTGACCTTTTCCCTAGAGTTTGGCTGTGGTTTGGGCTCTGGCTCCGGAGTGATAGTTGTGTTCACCAACTTGGCAGTAACAAGAGATTCTATGTCCAAGTCATCATCTGAGTCCGGCTTCTCTTTGCCACTGGATTTGATGACACGACACCTCAGGGCTTCATGCTGACTGCTGTCTTCCATCACAACTGCTACAGACTGATCAAGGCCTTCTTTATTTGGCACTGAAAAGCCCTGAGGGATATTTTCCTGGCTTCTTGAACTATATGGATACTTTGATAAAATAGGAGCTTTAGAATTTGGAAAATTGGCATCAGCCTCCAGGCCATTAGCAGCCCTTTTACCCTTAGAAATCCCTTCTGAGGAGGCTCTTTGAGATGAGGACAGAGCTCCGGTGGCCTTAGAACAGCCAGAATCTGCAGCCTGAGTTACTTGACTTCCATTGCCAGGCACCTGTCCTCTCTTGCCATAGTGGGCCTCAGAGGAGATCTCAGAAGTCTTATCACCTCTACCCACTGTGTCACTGGGAACAGGTCCCTGGGTGGAGTCACTAAATGTTCGAGTTGTCTTTTCTACTTTCCCCTTAAGTCCACTCTCAGTGCCTGGCTTGGGAGTTCCCTTCCAAACTTTACTGTGCTCCTGGGCAGCTGGCGGGTAACGGCTAAGCACTGATGGCTGCTCCCTACACTTTTTTCCTTCACTCTGAGAGGACCCAGGTACAAATCGGTCTTCAGCTCTCTTTGTCTCCTGAGGTCCATTGTCTACACCCACTCCCATGTTGGAAGCTTTTGCTGCCCTTCTGTTGGTGAAAGCAGAAGAAGCCTGCTTGTTGCTCAGAGAATAATTTTCATTATTAAGAGCAAACTCCCTGTTCCGGATCCTTTCCCGCTTATGTTGAGGAGACAGTTCCCGGGGTATATGCCTGGACATGGATGCCTCACCCCCATGACCTCTGAACTTAGTCCTCTCGTGCCTGCCTCTGCCCAATAGGAAAGTATCTTCCCCTTCTATGTCCCCATTTCCTAACTCTTTCTGTTTCCTGACTTGCAGCTTTATCTCCTCTAGTTGGCTAGCTAAGGCTTTGTTTTTATTCAGTTCAGTTAGGTAATTATCCTGAAGGTCATTGTTTTTAGCCCTCATTTTCTTAAGCTCCTCTTCCAAAGATTCGAAGTGTCTGATTTGGGTCTTAAGTCTCTGAATCTCTTGGTTGAGGTCTTTGACTTTGTTGTCCTCCTGGTTCCAGTTCTTTTCATTTTCTGATTTGTCTCTGCTTTCATTCTCAACCTGCTTTAGGTAGTCCAGACTGCCCTTCCTTTTGGACTCTTTGGACGACAGTGTAGAGGAGATACCGTCCTCGATGCGCAGGTCATTCCTCTCCAGAAGGGTAGACGCATTCCTCGCATGATCTCGGCTCATTTTCTTGTTCTGCTCCAGTTTTTGAGTAAGCTCTTTTATTAGTTTCTCATTTTCTTTCTCCTTTTCATTCAAGTATTTTCTCTCATTTACAAAGCTCATGGTTAATGATTTTAGCTTTTCTAATTCTGACACTAAACTCTGCTCAGTTTTATCCAAGCGATCCTCCGAAGATTCCAGTTCTTTCACTTTGACTCTGAGCATTTCCAACTCAGAAGAGATTTTCTTGGTCAGATTTCTCTCTTCATTCAGGCTCAAACAAAGCTGGGAACATTCATTCTTGCTCCTGCTCAAGGCCTCTTCTAGCTTCTCTAAATCAGCCATTCGTTTCTGAAGCCACTCTATCTCAGATTTCAGCTCTCGGGTAAGGTTTTCCTCCTCTTCAAGTTTCTCCTTCATCATATGACACAGGTCTTCTGCTTTCTTGATTTCCTCATCTTTACCTTCAATCTTCAGTACCCTCTGGCGAAGCACCTCAATCTCAGCCAGCATGCTGGAGTTGTTGCCCTCCGCCTGGATCACCTTCTCCTGGAGGTCCAGGAGCTCATCCTCAGCTTTCTGGAGATTTTTTGTGGCTTCCTCCAACTCATCGAGGCGGCGGCTCAGGCTCTGTAACTTAAATCGTAGGTGGCGACTGGAGGCAGCATCCTTGTAACTGGCCATGTCTGCCATGTCTACAGCCAGCCAAGATGGACTGCTAGAGGCATCCAAATGCACTGGAGAAACTGGTTACCTTTCCTTTGGCATCCACAGCCTTCTTTGGCAACTGAAGACCATTATAAGTCTACAGAATGAAAGCAGAAAGCATGTCAGCAAATTTTAAAAAGGCATGTTACCTAGATTATAAAAAGAACTCCAATTACAGTCCTTATACAGAGACACAGCAGCAACTCAAAATTTTAATGGATCAACTTGAATAAACCTGCAAAAAACTGTTCTTTATGGCTGACAATGAGCTAATACCTAAGCACAGCATGGCATAAGAATGCAGGCAACGCCAATTCTCATGGCAGATTCTCACGGCCATATGTAGGATATCTACCCTTCCTGTATCATTAAAAAAATAAGAGCCTTTCTTCCTTAGCTGTAAAATGAGCATAGTCCTGCCTCCCCTTGTGAGCATGTGGTGAGCTCTTTGAAACAACACACTAAATAACCCTGAAGTGGGAGGAGGGGAAGGGAGGTAGGGAGTGCAGACCAAAGGAGGGAAGGAGTAATATTTTAAACAAGTTGGTGAAAGAACCTTACATTAAAAAAAAAAAAAAAAACACTGCCCCAAACAGAATAAAGTTAAATCTGCTCCCAGATACAAGGGACAGAAAAAACAAACAAACAATCCCCTGAGCGCCACAGTTTATGAAAGCAATGGGTTTTAAGAAATTGCCTCAATCAATTGGCTGTTCTAACAAAAGATCTGACACTGGATCATTTATAAAGACCAGATGAGGTTCTAGAAGCTGGACAATGCAAACTCAGGCCACCAGCAAGTTCTTCTATGCCAGCTTCAGGCCTGGTGTCTGCTCCTAGGAGAGTATCTTAAATCTCTAGATTTGAATGATGGAAGGACAAAAAAAACCTGTCTTAAGGGTGACAAGTTCAATCACCTCTTAATTATATCAGGGAAGATTAAATTTGAACCTGAGTTTTGTTGGGCACACAAACATTCAAATCATAGCAACAATCTTTGAGGAAACAACTGAGTGGCAAGTAGAAGACAAAAGATGTGGTGCTGCTTAAGAAGTAAGCTGTCAAAAAAAAAAAAAAAAAAAGAAGTAAGCTGTCAGGAGGGGAGAGGGAGCCAGGAAAAAGAGAGGGGGAGAAGAGGAGGGGAGAAGAAGGTATGGGGGAGCAGGAAGGTTGAGTCGAGGTAAGAATAGAGGACAGCAGGATGAGAGATACCATAATAGATGGAGTCATTATAGGTGTGAGGAGAGAGCTGACACTAGTGAGATTTCCAGAGATCTACAAGGATAACACCAACTGGCAAACTAAGCAATAGTGGAGAGACTACATTAAATGCCCTCCTTGATGGTAAGTTTGATGACTACCTTATATGCCATCCTAGAACTTTCATCCAGTGACAGATGGAAGCAGAGACAGATACCCACAGCTAAACACTGAACTGAACTCCTGGAACCTAGTAACAGAGATGGAGGAGGGATGAGCAAAGGGGTCGAGACCATGATGGTGAAACCCACAAAGACAGCTGACCAGACAAGGGGCTCTTGAATCCCAGACTAATGCCCGAGAGGCCAACAGGAGACTGATCCAGACTCCATGAATGTAGTCTTAGTGTTTACCATGGTTTATGAATGATCTTTGGGAGCCCATTCCAAATAGAGGGATGCTCTCTCAGCCTGGACACATGGGGAAGGGCCTAGGTCCTGCCCTGGATGAAATGACAGACTTTAGAGATCCTCCCAAGGGCCTCACCCTCCCTGGGGAATGATGTGGGGATTGGGTGGGGGGCTGGAGGGGCTGGTAGAGGGAGAAGGAAGGAGGAGTGGGAGAGGGAGCTGGGATTGACATGTGAAGCATTCATGTTTCTAATTTAAATAAAAACATTACAAAAAAAAAGTAAGCTGTCAATCTAGAGTTATATCCCCTGAAACCACCAAACATGAGCACTTTACCATGAACTCATGGGCACCATCAGTAAACTGGAGAGAAGGCATGTGCACAGCACAGACACCAGATGACACTCTTAAGCTTACATTCAAGGCTATAAAAAACAGCTGTGATAGTGTCAATTATTGACAGCATCTAGAATTGCCTGGGGCCTCAGAACATGGGATGGGGAGTTGATTATGTTCACTGCTGCCCACTGTGGATGGCCTTTCCTGGACTATATACATGGAGAAAGGAGCTGAGCACTCACTGCTCTCTGTTCCTGACTGGGTGTGACAGGACCAGCTGCTTAAGATGCCTGCCACCTTGATGGACTGTGCCCTCAAACTGTAAGCTGAAATAAACCCTTTCTTTCTCCCTGGAGTTGCTTTTATCAAAGCATTTAATGACGTCAACAGAAAAAGACATTAAGACACTCGCATCAACAATTTAAAAAGAAATCTTAAATTAGACCATCAAGGAATCAAACAAATAAGTAACAGAAGACAGCTGGAAATATATTTTAAAATAATGGAAAACGCATCTTTCTTGAATTTGTAGGATAAACTCAGAATGGCACAAAGTAAGAACGGAGAACTGGAAGCCTGCTGTGAGTGTCTCATATGTATGACAGGTATTGTACCCATGAAATCCTAACAGTAAGTTTGCCTAAACAAGACCTAAGCAATGATATCATCAGATAACATCGCAACATGGCTAGGGGAAGTCTCACAAGTTACAAGCAATGGTTGGCTCTAATTCCAAGCGGTGAACCCTAAATACATATTTTGTGTGTGTGTGTGTGTGTGTGTGTGTGTGTGTGTGTGTGTGTGTGTGTGTGTGTGTAACAATAATAACTAAACAGGCCATGGATTGAAGGGAAGCGGGTAGTCAGGGAGTTTGAGGAGGAGAGGGTGGGTGGAAATACAGTACTTACGTATGAAATTCTCTAATGTCAAGAGTTGTAAGATGAAGTGAAAGTGTTGCTGCTTAGAGACCTTCCTGGCACTCAGTGCATAGGTAGATGAAGTAGTAACAATAACTTCGAAGCTTTCATCTTAAGAAACTAACAAAAAGCAGAGTAAGCTGATGATGGTAGTTCCAGCTGCCAGGGAAAGGAAATCAAAGGTAGGCAGCCATGGGACCACTATCAGCTAATTAAGTAATTAATCTGCTAATTCACTAAAATTAAGCAGAAGAAAGAAAAAATAAGTGAAGATCAAACTGAAACAAGGAAACAAGTAGCAGTGTTAATCAAAGACAAAGCTGGCTCTTTGAAAAAGATACTGGGGCTGTAGAGATGGCTTAGTCATTAAGAACACTTGATGAGTAAATTGTAGAAGACATAGTTTTAGTTCCCATTACCCACAACTCCAGTTCCAGGGGATCCAGTGCCCCCACTTGGCTTCCATAGGCACCTTGATGCATCTCTCCTCTCACACACACACACACACTCTCTCTCTCCTCTCTCTCTCTCTCTCTCTCTCTCTCTCTCTCTCTCTCTCACACACACACACACACACACACACACATACACACACAGAGACACAAACAAAAAGTAATGCATCTTTTAAAGGACTTTGTAGTTGTCCCCAGTTTTACTGAAAATTAATTAAAGAGCAGAACAGACTCAAAAGACTACACATAATGTTTTGAAATTAAATATAACTTTTTACAGTTGAAATAAAATTAGGACTTTAGGAGGCTAAGAAATATATAATTACTAGTATCAAAAATGAAAGAGAAAACACTCTATATCTCAGAGATATTAAATAGTAATTTATAAACAACTTTTGGCCAAAATTTGACAATCCAGTGAAATGGACCAATTAATTACCTGAGAGTCACAATCTAGAAAGAAACTGATCCTCAATAACTTTGCAAAATACATACTGTTAAGAACTATATACATTTAGGAAATACATAGTGTTAAGAACTATATACATTTAGAAAATACATAGTGTTAAGAACTATATACATTTAGAAAATACATACTGTTAAGAACTATATACATTTAGAAAGATTGCACCAGTTTTCTAGAAGACAAGAGTCACAGCAAATATTTCCCAATTCATTCTGTAAGGCCAGCACAACCCTCATAATCATAAGACCAAAGACATCACAAGAAAATAAAATCCACAGACCAATACCACATTTACACAGATGCATCTAAGGATCTTCAACAAAATGCTAGCAGATGAAATCTAACAATGTATAGGAAGAATTATATGCTACAACTAATAGGATTTATCCAAGAAATGCAAGCTTCAACTTTTTGAAAACTGTTTGGTGTAAGTCATCATACCAATAGATTAAAGAAGAAAACTGGCATGATATCACATAGAGAAACTCAAGGTCTCCTTGCTGGGATGAGGGACAATAAGAAGGTCTTCTCTCATCATCCCTTTCAACATTGTACCAGAAGCTTAGATAATACAATTAGGCAAGAAAATAAAAGATATGCTGATTGGGAGGAAAGAGAAAAACTTTGTTGGAGGATAACATGTCTATCTGTGTAGAAAATACAACAGAATGAGCAAAAGAAAGTCACCTTAAATCAAGTAGTGATTACAAGATGGTTGTAGAATATAAAAATAGACAAATACATTAAAAAAAAAACTCAAAGCTGAGCAGTCGTGTCACACACCTCTAATCCCAGAACTGGAGAGGCAGACACAGGTGGATCTCTGTGAGTTCAAGGCCAGCCTGGTCTGTAGAACAAATTCCAGGGTTATGCAGAGAAACCCTATCCTGAAAAACAAACAAAAAACAAAAAACTCTCAGCCACTTCTCAAGGTGCCAACAGTTAGTAAACGGAATTGGAAATTAAAGCATTTTTATTAGCACTATAAAAATGAAATGCAGGCATAAGCCCAAAAAGTACATACAATGTTTTGCAGACTGTAAAACTTCTGACCTAAGTGGTCAGACTGTCCATGCTCACTGGTAGGAAGACACAATATAGCACAGGGGTCAGTTCTACAGACTCAATATAATCATAGTCAAAATTCCCAACAACTATTGTGTGGATACTGACAAACAGATAAAGTTTTGATAGAGTCAAATGACCAGAAGAACTAACACAATATTAAATTTAACAAAACTAAGAACATGATACCTGAACTAAGAAAGTTATCAGTCAAGGCAGTATGTATAAGAAACAATAGACAGATAAAGAAATAAAACTACCCAGATATACAGTTCACTGATCTGTAAGAGCAAAGGCAATAAAACAGAGCAAAAACAGTTTTTTCTATAAATGATGCTAAAATCAGACCCATATGCACAGACTTAAGTATAATGTAAAACTATTAATTACTAAAAAATTAAAAAGGAGAAAAATCAGATGACCTTGAGTATAGTTGTAACCTCAGGTACTGTCCCAAAAGTACAATCCACGAAGGAAAGAACTGGTAACCTAAGCTTGTCAATGTGAAAGACATCAAGACAAGCAAAAAATGGGAGAAAAGAACTAATATATATTTTGATAGTAACCAGGAATAGTAATCCCAGAACTTGGGAGGCAAAGGCGGATGGATCCCTGTGAGTTCAAGGCCAACGTAGTCTACAAAGTGAGTTCCAGGATAGCCGGGGCTACCAAGAATAGTCTATTATGCAAAATATACGAATGCTTGCCTCAGAAAGAAAAACATGAGTGAAAGACCTGAATAGACACCACACTAAAGGACATATACAGATTGCAAATAAGCACATGAAAAGAGCATGTGGATTTAGAACTGGGATGGATAGACAGACAGACAGACAGACAGACAGACAGACAGACAGACAGACAGACAGACAACATGCTGACAACTGGGCATGGTGGCTCATGCTTATAATCCCAACATTTGGGGAGGCTAAGTCAGAAGGAGTGCATCTTGAACTTGAGGCTAGCCTAGGCTACAGAGTGAGAACCTGTTTCAAAAAAACAAAGACTCCAACATCACTACAAACCTGCTGGAATAAACAAATTACAGGTAACATGGAGGATCCAGAGCAATATAGGAACTTGCAAGCCCATGCCAGTGGTAATACAAAATGGTATTACCACTTTTAAAGACAGTTTCTTAAAAAACTAAACATGCTCTTACCACCTGGTCCAGCAAGTTTTTTACCTTATTTTTTTTTTTTACCTATGTTCACATAAAAACCAGCATGTAAATACTGTATTTATAACTGCCTAAACTTAGAAGCAAGGAGATACCCTTCAGTGAGAATAGGGATAAACTGCTTCATCCAAACAATGGAATATTATTCAGTTCTAAAATGAAACAAGTTATCAAGTTTAAAACAGCTCCCAACGAGCCAGGTGATGTTACATGCCTTTAATCCCAGCACTCGGGAGGCAGAAGCAGGCCGATCTATGTGAGTTCAAAGCCAACCTCGTCTACAGAGTGAGTTCTGGGACAGGCCCCAAAGCAATACAGAGAACCCCTGTCTGGGAGGGAGGATGACTCACAAGGTATAACTTCTAACTAAATGACTTTTGGAGAAAGCAAAACTATGGGAACAAGAAAAGCACGGGGATATTTGGGGCAGTAAAATACTGTGCATAATGTAATTATGGATACATGTCATTCTACTTCTCTTTAAATCTTTAAAATATATAAGATCAAGAGTGGATGTGGTAGCACACATATTTAATCCTAATACTTGAAGGCAGAGGACGGTGGATCCCTATGAATTTTGAGGCCAGCCAGGCCTACATAGTGGGTTTCAGGTCAGTCAGGGCTAAACAGTGAGACCCTGTCTCAAAAACTTTAAAGGAAAAAAGAAGTAACCTTAATATATGGATATTGGGTGACAGCAATTATTAATACCTAAAATTAAGATTAGTATAAATGTCATGGTTTTTTAAAAAACCACTAAAGATAAGAATGGGAGCAGGGGCCAGGCAGTAGTGGCGCACACCTTTAATCCCAGCACTTGGGAAGCAGAGGCAGGCGGATCTCTGTGAGTTCAAGGCCAACCTGGTCTACAGAGTGAGTTCCAGGACAAACTCCAAAACCTGCCTTGGGGAAGGAAAATAAAAGTGGGACTAGGAAGACCAAATCGGAAGCACTATGGTAATCCAGGCAAAGACCATTGGCTGTCAACAGAAGCACTGAGAAGCGGTCAGAACTCTGTCATGTGAAAGTAGACCCCATGCTTTTGCTCCTGGACTGCATATGATATATGAGACAAAGCGAAAAATTAGGATGACTCCAAGGTTGCTGGCCCGAATTTGTAGGACACTGCTATCCTACATTCAATGCAGCTGAGCGCAAATGGCACAGTATGAAAAGAAAGATCAGTTTAAAACACTTGTTGAGGGACTTAGTGGTCATTCAAAGGCAACAGAGACCACGAATACACACGCATGGAGAGGTGAGAGGAGAGGTGGTCTCAACATAAATCTGTGAGTCAACAAAAACAGATGGCTTATAAAAGCAATGGCATTGCCAAGGGACTGAGTGAGCACAGGTAAAACAAGAAATCAAAGGCCTAAATCCCAAAATTTTATTGGTAGAGATGAAAAACAGCTATCGTATCATGGAAGCCTCTCAAAGTGTAAGCAATGACGAGCTTGAAGTAGGACTAACAAAGATGGAACTACCAAGACAACTATGTCATAACTATCGCCATCGGAGCTGGAGTCATCTCAGTGGTAAGGCATTTTCTACAACCTATGAAGCCTGGGGCTCCACCTCCAGCACCACATGGGCAGGTGGTAGGGGTTCGGCACTAACTAACGGGAATGGTGTTAGAAACAGTGACAGAATCACTAAGGATTTAATTCATTGAAAAAATAAGGTCAGTGACATGGTGGACAACAGCAACAATAAGGTTACTGAATGTATCTAGCAAAATTAGACTCAAAGCTAGGGGAAAGGCGGGAAGAACACAGCCTAAGCTACGAGAGAAAAATTCAGCATCTGAAGTAAAGCAGACCTTCAACAATCCAACAACACCTGCAGGTGAGGCTTGAAATACCAAATGCCTTCTGGAAACTTAGGGTCACTGGTTGCACTACATGCATAGAGCCACCAGATGGAGCTCGTGCAACACAGCAACATGGAGAAATTGCTACCATCAATTTTCCCCCCATCCATAATTCTGCACTCCTTTCTTGGTACAGCTCTTTGCTCTCATCTAGGCTTTTTCTTTTTTCCTTTTTAAGACTCTCTTCTGGCCAGGCGTTGGTGGTGCACGCCTTTTATCCCAGCACTCAGGAGGCAGAGGCAGGCGGATCTCTGTGAGTTCAAGGCCAGCCTGGTCTACAGAGCGAGTTCCAGGACAGCCTCCAAAACAATACAGAGAAACCCTGTCTCGAAAAACAAAAACAAAAAACAAACAAACAAAAAGACTCTCTTCCATCTTTGCCTAACCTATATGCTTCCATATTCTCCAAAATTGTAGGGGGAGAGTAGACTTTCCTGTGGCCATTTGCTTAGTGGCAAAGCAAAAGTCTTACCTATTTATACACAAGGTGGGGGATTAGGGACTCAAATAATTTCATATGTTCAGTGATACAAAGGATAAAAAGGTAAGATTTATATTAGCATAATAGTTACTGAAAGACAAAACAACACCATATGTCTACAAAATGCTTCAAACAGTGTATCGTTGTAAATATGCTATATAATATAGAGATGAAATTCAAATGATATATCCTATAGCTCAATAATGCTTTCTTCCTTCCTTTCTTTTTTTTTTCCCCCCCCAAGACAGGGTTTCTCTGTGAAGCCCTGGCTGTCCTGGAACTCGTTTTATAGATCAGACTGGCCTCGAACTCACAGAGAGCTCCCACTGCAGGTGCCACCACACCAGGTTCAATAATGCTTTTTTTTTTTTTTTGGTTTTTACGAGACAGGGTTTCTCTGTATTGTCGGAGGCTATCGGTCCAGCCCAGCCTCGAACTCACAGAGATCCGCCTGCCTCTGCCTCCCGAGTGCTAGGATTAAAGGCGTGCGCCACCACCGCCCGGCAATAATGCTATTTTTAAAACACAGTTGAGCATGGAAGCATTCCTGCAGTTCCAGCTACTCAGAACTTTAAAGAAAGAGGATCCTTTGAACTAAGAAGCTCAAGACCAGCCTAGGAAACATAGTGAGAACCCCATACAAAAACAAAACAAAAAAAACTATCCTCAACTAACACTCTCAACATTCCCTTTTTGTTAGTTTATAATGCACTTCTCATAGAACACATCTGTGATTCAATGACCAGCCTCCACATGTTCTCATGATGGATGACGGCACTTCAAAGTGTAAGCCAGACCAATGCTTTCTCCCTTAACGTTTTTGCCAGGATATTTTATCATGGAAACAGGAAAAGTAACCAAATTTTATCACACTGTATGAAGTTCTATTTACTCAATCTATCTCTCCCTATTGCTTTCTTATTTATATTCTTAATTCTCAGTACCCAGCAGGGAGCCTGGCACACAATAAGTGCTTAAACTTGGTGACTCTAAGTGGCTGAAGGAACTTCCTAATGATTCAATGGCTGGCCAGATACTGGCTATTATCAGAAAACATTAAATAATGCCAAGGAACTGTTCATGGATGGCAAAGGAGGAAATAGCCAGCAAGAGTGGATCTAGATGGAACAGAGTATCAGGTCCTGGGGTAATGTTCTAAAAGATCACACCCAAGCTCTGTGCCACTTGCTTAGTGTCCCGGCCACCACACCTTCCTTTCTAGTCTGCAGGTCTGTGCCTTGCAGGGCCAAACTGCTGAAACCACTCCTCACAGGGTACCCAGATACCACTACTGGGTAAGGTAAGAACACAAAATATTTCTGGATCTTCCTCCACTCCATACAATAGGATTTTTGTTTGTTTAGTTTTTGTTGTTTTGTTTTGTTTTTTTGAGACAGGGTTTCTCTGTGGCTTTGGAGGCTACCCTGGAACTAGCTCTTGTAGACCAGGCTGGTCTAGAACTCATAGAGATCTGCCTCCCAAGTGCTGGGATTAAAGGACTGCACCACCACCATCCGGCTAGAATAGGATTTTAAAACCACCAATAAACACTTCTTTTTCTTTTCTGTCTTTGGTTTTTGGCACAGACAGGGTTTCTCTGTGTAGCCCTGGTTGTCCTGGAACTCACTCTGTAGGCCAGGCTGGCCTTAAACTCACAGAAATCTGTCTGCCTCTGCCACCCAAGTGCTGGGATTAAAGGTATCCACCACCATGCAACTAAATACCCATTTCTTATCTGGAAGAGGTGGAGGGGTGCTATTTCTAGGGCTATCTACAAAAGAAGGGGTAGATTCTTCTCTTCCTAATGTTTGCCTGTTCCCTGAGGAGAATTCATCATTTACTAAATATTTATGGAACATTTGATATACCCAGGCTTTTTGTGAAGTGCTAGAATAAAAAATTAAGAGCTTCCCTTATCTTTAAGAAGTCAGACAAAGCCTCCAAAACAATACAGAGAAACCCTGTCTCGCAAAAAAACAAAAACAAAAAAAAGTCAGACAGATATAGCCAAAAGTAAAACAATGATTTAAAAATAAAACCTTCTCTATCAGGCATAATAATGGTACTCTCCTGCGATTCCAGCATACAGGAAGATCAAGGGCTCATAGAGAGCACAACCTGGAGAAACAAAGGAAGGAAAGAGGAGAGAAGCAAAGCAGCAGTAGCTTTTCCCTGACCGTCACATGGTATCATATACATCCACCATCTCTATCTTGCTACACTGCTTTTCTTCTTTAGAACGCTTGACCATGAGACACATACCCTAGGAGATCAGAAGTAGCATTAACTGTACCTGAGAGTGGCATCTGGGAAAGAACTAAACCTGGGGGGGGGGGTCACAGAAAAGTAAAAGGAAGGATGAATAGTTCCATTTATTTGCATTTTGTTTCAACCGAGTGGTCCTAGAACTTATGTAGCCCACACTAGCCTCAAATTTACAATGCTCCATTGTCCTGTAGTCACTCATAGGCATGCGCCACCCAGCCAGTCCAATTTCTCCTCTCTGTCTCTCCTCTCTCTCTCCCCCTTTCCCCTCCCCCCCCCTCCCCTCCTCTCTCAGTTTTTATGTAAGCTGGGGTTTTGCCTATGTGAGGATGTCAGATCCCCTGAACTGGAACTGGAGAACTGCCATGTGGGTGCTGGAAATTGAACCCAAGTCCTTTGGAAGAACATTCGGCGCTCTTAACCACTGAGCCATCTCTCCAGCCCCCATCAGTCCCCATTTCTTAAACCCAATATCTCCCACATCAATATTTACCTCAGTTCCAATTAATATTAAAAGATACCAATTATCTCTCATTTAGTAGCTCATTTCTGCCAAACTTTTTAAAACAAACAAACAGAAACAACAAACCAAGGCTTCTTGTTTCTCAGGCTGGCCTTGAACTCACTATGTAGCCAAGAATGATCTAAAACTTCTTATCCTTCTGCCTCCACTTTCCAAGTGCTAGGACAACAGGTAGGTGCCATTACACCTGCTTTATGTGGTGCTGGGAGTGCTAAACAAGTACTCTACCAGCTGAGCTACAGCCTCAGCCCCTTAAACTTACTTCTAAGTAGCCCTACCTGGCATTTTAGAAACTGACTCTTCTTCCTGTCCTGGCAGATCAGGAAAGTCTGAAATAGAACATAATAAATCCTGTCCTGCCCCTTCTCCCAACATAGTTGCTATGATTCATTTCCTGTTCCCAATAGTCATTTAATGCAGGGGTCAGCAAATGTCTTTGCAGTTTGACATATAGCTACAGACTTAGGTTACAAGTATTTTAGGTTTTTATGGGACCAAAAGTGTCTGTCCCAACAACTCTATTTTGTAGTGTTAAGCAGTCACGTCAGACATAAGAGAATAAATATTTCAACTAAATTTTTTTACAAAATCAGGCAAGGGGCCTGAAGCCCAGAGTATAGCATCTCCTAATCCACAGGAAAATCAGAGCAGTGTTCTTACAGTCTTTTCTGGACCACTCCTAGTAACTAGTCATGAAGCCTTAGGCCTTCTAACAAGTGTGTCTTACTACCACTTCCTGAGTGGCCTTCATAATTGGGTTTCAACAGTTTTTTCCCCCAGAATCATTCCATCTTTGAACAGCTCTAAAACACTACTTTTCAGCCTCGAATGTTTAGCCACATTATGTGTAAACCTAATTACGGTCTGACTCTTCCACCAGCATGCGAGGCCCACAAGGTAAAGAACATGTTTATATGTCATCTAATACCTCATGAAGAGTTCCACGTTGTCCTTGTGACGTCTTTTTCATGAGTGGGTTGACATGAGAAGTGTTACTGAGATAGGTTACTCCAAACCTTTCTCCATCCCTATCGTGCCAGCAGTGACCCAGACTGCTAGGTCTCTTAGTCACTCCTGCTCATGTTCTCACCCCTCTCAATCCTAGTTCACTGGTGCTCTCCATGGCCTTCATGAGCACCGCCAATAAAGACTGGCTCAAAAAAAAAAAAAAAAAAAAACAACAACAACAAAAAACAGAAAGAGCAAAAGGAATCGGGTGTTAATCCAAGTTTCTTTAATCTGTTTGTTTTGGCGTGCTTCTTAAAGGTAAGTCAGCCACCATCTCAACTGAGAAAGTAACTTTCTCAAAAGGGGAATGAGATATAATGAAAAGGACCTAGTTTGAAAACTTTATCATTTGCTGCCTTTGTGAACTTGGAGAAGTTATTTGGTCTCTCAACTCACTTCCTTACAGTGATAAAAAAAGCATTAACCTCACAGAATAGATGTTTGGTGTTTGTTTTTTTTTTTAAGATTTATTTTTATTTTATGTGTATGTATGTGTGAGGATGACCTGGAATGGGAGTTACAGACAGTTGTGAGCTATCATGTGGATGCTGGGAGTTGAACCCAGGTCCTCTGGAAAAGCAGCCAGTGCTCTTAACCACTGAGCCATCTCTCCAGCCCCCTAGAATAGGTGTTAAGGAAGAAAGTGTTTAGCTTCAAGAGTACACTACACCCTATCAAGGTGGTGGGCTTAATTAAAATAGAAAACACGTAAAATGTTTAGCCTGGCTTAGTCTCACGTATGGTTCACATAAGGCATCAACCAATACTAACTGTTCTCCCTTCACTTGCTGGGGTGGAAAACTGTAGAGGCTTCAGAACTACACAATTCTATTGGCCTGTCAGACATCACTATATAATATACTTACCATTTAGGTAATGGGAGCTTTCTGTGGTGACTTCTCGATGAACTCTCCACTGCCTAACGTCTTGGAAACAGTCACTGTCTTTCACTAGTAGCTGCCTCTTGACCTAGACAGGATATAAAAGAAGAGGTAGGCAAAGCATGAGTCACACCATGGCTGAGCCAACTCAAAGACCTTCATATATAGTCCAGCATCAGAAAAGAGGCAAAGTAAGAACTGTATCTATCTATACCTGGCTGTGAAAGAAGCTACCTATGTCTCTGAAGGGGAACCAGGCTCCATGCCACTTACCCTTCTATCAGATTATATGATTCCCAAACCAGATTGTCTTAATAATCTCTATTTCTCAATATTCTAAATATTTATAACATCTTGCAGCCGGGAAGCACCTCAGAAATCATCTAAACGCCAGAGTTTGGAAAAGGAGAGTCATGTGAAGCTGGAATTACACTGAAAATAAGAGGTTTTGAAAGACAATCTAAATCTCAAGAAGTCAAGTGACTTTTTCAAAGTCTTGTAGCTTTCTCAGTAAATACAGTAAAGACAAAGTTTATCTGGGGGGGCAGGGGAACAAGCCACTTCACAACACTAACTCTCATTTTATTGACTGCCTTTTGACTCAGTTCTCAAAAGGGCTCTGAACCACCCAATACCAAGAGATAAAGAAGAGTTTATACAAACCACTCTCTAGTTTTGAAGGAATAGCTTCCTAAAGGAAAGCTGAAGAGCCAATCAATCTGAAACTTACCACTGAGATTAGAGAAATTACAGGGGGTACAGGACTTGAGTCAAATCTTCCTGTCTATCCTGGTCTTGAAGAATGAAGGTGGCTTATAGGTCAGTACTAACTTAAGCTTTTGTACATAGTTTCACATTCAAACATCCCCTTCCCTTGAACCACGACTTAACATCCCTGTAGACCACCTTCTGGCCTCCTTCCAAGACCGTTGGTCCCTTTAATCTAAATTCTACATTGCTAAATTTATGCATACCACAAAACCAACTAACTGCCTCTATTCTCTTAAGACAGCTAACATATAATTAAAGAGATGTTTTGTTATTTGTTTAATGACTTAAAAGATGGCAGTAAAAGGAGTACCTGAAAGCTACAAACAAAAACCTGAAGAGTGGGCTAAGGGTTGTAGCTCAATGTAGAATGTTTGCCTAGCATGCATGAAGACCAGGGTTTTGAACCTCAGCATCATCTTGGCCCAGAGTGGCAAGAAGAGGGCATCAGATCCCCTGGGACTGAAGTTACAGATGGTTGTGAGCCATCATGTGGGTGCTGGAAATTGCATGAAGATCCTCCTTGGGAGCAGCCTTTGTGCTTCACCCTCAAGCCATTTCTCCAGCCTAAAAAGAATCTTTTTTTTTTTTTAAAGTATCCATACCAAAGGAGGACAGCATCCCAAGCATGGCTTGCAAGTGGGGATTTCTCCTTCTACCATGTGGGTTCCAGGGACTGAATTCAGGTCATCAGACTTGATGGAAACGAAGTGTCTTTACCCACTGAGCTCTCTCACCACATGACTGTGGTAAACACCATCAAACACCAATGCTACAGCTCCTTCAGAAAGCTTTTTGGAGGCTCTGCCAGTGACAGAAATGCTAAGTTCAAGTCTGTCTTCAAAGCAGAGATGAAAAGAGTCCTGACACAGTTCACCAACTGCCTCTAGAAGTTCCAGAGGAAAGACATGCCTAAAGTTACCAAGCATGTTAACATGACCACAGTTGTGTTCCAATAATTCTTCTGTAATGAATAAAAGTACCATTAGAGAATTCTGCTCCCAGCATGACCCTCCCAAAGATTACAGCTATAAACTGGTTAGAACAAAAACAACCATCTGAAGTGAACAGCAACTGGCAGATTTAGGAAAATTCAAAAAGCGACTGGGATGGGTTCCGGCTGATGGTATCCAGCTGTAGTTCTAATTGAAAAATCAAATCTTAGACTTCTGTAGGAAACATCAGCCAGGGATAATGGGAAATAGGAAAAGCAAGAGCCAGAGAAGGAGAGAGACCCAGTGGAGTGTGCAAACTTGGTCCTGCACTGGCTGACAATCTGAACTACGCAATGCAAAAGGCAGAATCAAAGACCTCAGGTCAAGACAAAAACTACAAAACTAGAAATGCACCCCCTACATGTGTGGTAAATATTGCAGTTTGATTAACTGTGCTAAAATTAAAAGCACTAACAGAAAATACTCTTGCACCCAAATATATAAGATATAACCCCAAGTTATGTAAAGAATTAGAAAAATGAAACCTAGTAATTAAAAGGCAATCAAGAGAATGCAACACAAAGATGAACTCATGGTGAAATTACCAAAGATAGAAAATACTAATTTAATGAAGTAAAAGAAATGCTCAAAACTAAAGAAAGATGGTAAATTTTGGGAAGGAAATGAGATGTTCTTTAAAAAGTGGGGACTTAAGAACAGAAATATAATATCTGATTTTTAAAAATTCACTAGATAGAATTAAAAACAGAATGGAGTGTGGGGGAGGTGGTTCAATGGGTACAGTTGTTACACAAACACTAGGATCTGAATTCATTTTTATCTTAGGTATCTTATTGCTCTCCAGCACCTATATGCAAAAACCTAGTGTAGTGATACACATCTGTTACCCCAGTTACTGGTCAGTCAGTCTCTTAATCAGAGTTCCAGTTCAGTGAGAGACACTATTTCAAAAACAAGGTACAGAAAAAAGACATTTGAAATAACCTCTGGCTTATACACAAACATATATGCACACACATACTTCTGCATAAGCAAACATACCAATGAACATATACTCCATATATGGGGGGGAAACCCTGTTTAAAAAATTAAATAAGCCAGGTGGTGGTGGCGGCGGCGCACACCTTTAATCCCAGCACTCGGGAGGCAGAGGCAGGCGGATCTCTGTGAGTTCGAGGCTTGGCTGGACTGACAGCCTCAAAAACAATACAGAGAAACCCTGTCTCGTAAAAACCAAATAATAATAATAATAATAATAAATAAATAAATCACCAAGCAATGGTGGCTCACACCTTTAATCCCAGTACTTGTGGAGTATGAGACCAGTCTGATCTATAGTGAGAATTCCAGGACAGTCAGGGCTATACAGAGAAACCCTGCCTCAAAACCACCACCACCACCCTCCCCCCCCCCCCAAAAATTAAGTTAAATAAATCTAAACCTTAAAAAACAAACAAGCAAACAAACAAAAACCAGAACCGAATGGAGATAACAGTGGGAGTTGGTAAAAACCGTGGAGCAGAATACACAATCTGAAATAAGTCTATGTTATCCGTGGTTTCCAGAAAAGCCACTATCAGACCCCTTCACCAGAGTGCACAAATTAATATCTATTGTAAGAAAAATTGGTAATGGAATATGCAATGACTTGAGACCACAGGGTTACGCAAACTATTTATTACCCAAAATTTTATTGGACTAAGTCAACTTCATCTACTAATTAACCCCTGAGAGTCACCCAGATAAAAGCAAAGTAGAAAGTATGAAGGTGGAAAATAAAAGGGCAGGAAAAACTTAAAACAATGTCTCAAAGTAGCTCCATGGTATACTGAGAAGCATGGGCAGTTGAGTTTGATCCCCTGTAATTGCTAATGCAGCACTCAGAACTATTAGCAAATAGAGCTGAGACACTTGAATGTGCGGTCTCTTCACCAAAAAGGCAGTCTACAAAAGGACGAGATTAGACGGGTAAGCCTAAAGCCTCTTGTTGTCAAATGCTTGGTGAGAATCACTCCAGAGTCATTAAAGTTGGTGAAGCAGCCAACCTGAGTTTAATTTTTAAGAATTGTTTTTTCCTGTGTGTGGTGTATATATGCATGTGCATGGGTTTGTGTGCTTTTGCAAATGTGGTATAAAAGCTGGTGAAGTAGCCTACCCAAGTTCCTCACTAACTTCATATACTGAAGTCACTGCATGCTGGAGCTCAGGACATCTTAGACACATGGAAGAATAAAACCTAAGTTGAAGAAGGCATATCATTTTGGTAATTCTGCCCTTTTCTCTAAACCTGCTCACTCTGTCACCTCACAAAGGGAAAGAAAGAGAACACAGAATAAGTGGTCTTCTCTGATTGAAGTAGAAATTTAAAGTAAGATGCACCTTCTGAGGCAAAAACGCAAATGGCAATCCATGTTCTGCTGCTAACATACCTCTAGGTCCCAGTTTACCCACCCAACAGAAGGCTTTGTAGGCCAGGCTGGCCTTGAACTCACCGAGATCCACCTTGCCTCTGGCTCCTGAGTGCTGGGATTAAAGGTGTGCATCACCACCAACACCACAGTATAAATTTTTAATGAATTATTTTAGTTATAATCCCAGCACTTGAATGAGGCAGGAGGATGGTGAATTTGAAGCCACCTTGGGCTACACATAGTGAGATGTCATCAAATCACAAGAAAAACAATTACCAAGAAAGCTGGGTGGAAAGGTGCTGCCCCACTTAACCTGGCTGTAATATGGATACCACCTGCAAAAGTGAAGAGCTGGTTTCTGGGGAAGTGGTGTCCGTGGCCCATGCTCTTTCTCTCCCAGCCCAGTCGTATGGCAATGACCCTAATATTGAGATGGCTTGGGCCATTAGAGCAATGCAGCATGCCGAAGTCTATTACAAACTGATTTCATCGGTTGGCCCACAGTTCCTGAAACTCACCAAAGTAGATAACCAAATCTACTTCATGAAAATCTGGAGAAGCTCTGAGAAGACGTACTGGACCCAGAAGAACTCAAGTCAGAATCAGCTAAAGAGAAGTGGAGGCCATTCTGCTTAAAATCTGAAGGGACTGTAGACGACTACAACTATGGTACTTTGTTGTGACTAGACTGTTCCCAGGGCTACAGTGAGGAGAACACCCATCTTTGCACCCAGGATTCGATTTTTTTGCAATTGAAATTGCTCAGAATGGAGAAGGCTATAACAAAGCAGTCCCCATCAGTGTTCAGGACAGAGAAGGAAAGGAGCTGGCAATGAAGAAGAGAAAGAGAGAAAGGAGCTGCTAGTGGAGGAGAAAAAGAAGAAGGAGTCAACAGAGAAAAGTAGGAAACACCAGAGAGGAAAAAAAGAAAGCCAAGAACCCCCGAGTATCAGGTGCACCGACCCCTTTGATTAAATGATTGCCCTTGTACAAATGGAGGGCTCAGAAGAACATTGTTCTAGCTAGTAAGAGAAGCTGCTCTGGGTGTAATAGCTTAAACACAATTAATGAAATCTCTTAGTTAATTGCTGATTGATGCCGTGCTTCTTGGTTGTAACTGTTGTTGAAGTAAGACATTTTGTAAATAATTTCTTTCTTGAAGAAAGAAAGAAAGAAAGAAAGAAAGAAAGAAAGAAAGAAAGAAAGAAAGAAAGAAAGGAAGGAAGGAAGGAAGGAAGGAAGGAAGGAAGGAAGGAAGGAAGGAAGGAAGAAAGAAAGAAAGAAAGAAAGAAAGAGACAGGCAGACAGAAAGAGAGAGAGAAAACTGGAGTTGGAGAGATGGCCCAGAAATTAAGAATGCATACTGCTCTTACAAAGGACCCAAGTTCAGCCCTTAGCACCCACATCAGGCAGATCACAACTTCCTGTGACTCCAGTTCCATGGGATCTGGCACCCCTGGCCTCCAAGAGCACCTGCACGCACATGCACATATTCACACACAGACATACACATACATACATAACTAAAAATAATAAAACTATTTTTAAAACAAAGAAAATGAAATCTGTTCCCATATGTGAGATCCCGTGCTCATCCTTGGCATCTCCCAACAGCCACTAGCATTTTGTTTGGGCCAGTCAGATGGCTCAGCAGGTTAAAAGTAATTGTCAAACCTTATGACTTGAGCTCTATCCCTAGTACCCACATGATGAAGAGAACTAACTCCTGTAGGTTCTCCTCTAACTTCTACATATGCACTGTGCACATACACATACACACAAAATAAAATATAGTTAAAATATTTTAATGTGAAAAGCAAGCTCTCTAAGTCTGATTTTCAAGAATTTCAGCAAGAAAGGCAAAGTAGTTAAACAGCAAGTCACAACTACCGTGAGGAGGGGAAGAAATCACAACTGCTTTTTTTTAAAGATTTACTTATTTATTACATATACACCAGATTGAATTGTAGATGGTTGTGAGCCACCATGTGGTTGCTGGGAATTGAACTCAAGACCTCTGGAAGAGCAGTCAGTGCTCTTAACCTCTGAGCCATCTCTCCAGCCCCGAAATCACAACTGCTTTTAAGCACCATCAATCTTCATGGTAACTGTAATCACATAAATGCCTTCATATTTCTCTTTTAAGAAGAAGCAAGGGCTCAAATCTCACAGCTGATGAATTACTCTCAAAAGGGTTATTTTGCTTCTCTGGGAAGTTATCTCAAATTTGACCACAAAAAAGACAGTCCTGTTCCAAAGCACAACAATCACAGACCCAGGTAACTGATGAGCAGTTACTGCATTCATTTGTTTATTCAAATAGCAACTAACTTCCTATAATTCATGGAGCTCTGAGGTTCGCACTGAGGACAAATAGTGACCAGAGTTAGAGATGGCCCTTGTCTTCATAGTACTGACAGCAGACTGAAACCAAAAAAAAAATATATATATATATATATATATATATTAAAGTATATAAATCATATGAACTATGACTGGATAGAAACTATTGCTGGGTAGTGGTGGCACAGGCAGGTGGTGTAGACCAAGTCTACAAAGCAAGCTCAGTCAGTGCTACACAAAGAGGGGGAGGAGAAGGAGGGAGGCAGGGAGGGAGGCAGGGAGGGAGAGAGGGAGGGAGGGAGGACAAGTACAGACAGAAAGAGAGACAGAGAGGGGGAGGGGAGGGAGGGAAGGGGAGGAGAGGAAAGGAGGGGAGGGGAGGAGGGGAGGAGAGGAGAGGAGAGGAGAGGAGAGGAGAGGAAAGAAGAGGAGGGGAGGGGAGGGGAGAGGAGAGAGAAAAATATCACTTCAGGTGCCTAACTTGTCCTCTAATGAGACTGTTGCAAGTGGAAGGGTAAAGAACAAAGAGGAAGCAGCCTGGCATAATCCCAACACTTCTGAGCTAAGGCAGGAGAAATGCTATCAGTTCAAAGCTACCCTAGGCTACATAGTAAGTTCTAGACCAGCTCTGGGCTGCAGAGTGAGACCTTATACAAACCCCTTCCAAAAAAAGAAGCAAAGACTAAGCTGCACAGGCGTGTATGGAGCCACACCACACACACATGCAAACTTTGGAGGATAAATGGTCAGTTTGCATCTGTATCTGAAGAGTTATAGGAAGTCCCTTCAGTATTAAATAAAGGTAAGACATATGTATGTGCTCTGAAAAGATCACTTTGACTTCAGTATTGAATATGAGAGGAAGAGTGATTCTAAGAGAGGTCATCTAGAAGTTAGGTTTTTGAAGTCCTGGAGAAATGATGTCAAGAGCTAATACTATGAGATACATGTTGGGCTTCATATACTAGGTAACCATCTTTACTTTTTAGCATGCAAAAGTATTTTCCCAGTATCTTATCTGTGAAGCACATGCAAGCCTGATGCCAGGGAGGCCAGAAGAAGGTGCTAAACTCCCTGGAACTGAAGTTACAGATGGTTTATGAGCTTCCATGTGGGTGCTGGAAATTGAACCCTTTGCTCTGGAATCGCAGAGTTTTGAGCCACCTCTTCAGGCACTAGTAACCATTTGTTACAAGCACTTTGAATCAGTCAATTTAATCCTTATAACCACTCTATGTGACAGACACTATTATCTCTCTCTCATACACACACAGAGAGAGAGAGAGAGAGAGAGAGAGAGAGAGAGAGAGAGAGAGAGAGAGAGAGAGAGAGAGAGAGAGAGAGAGAGAGAGAGAGAGAGAGAGAGAGAGAGAGAGAGAGAGAGCCTGCTCTGTGTAGCTTTGGAGCCTGGACTTGAACTCACAGTAATCCCTCCTGCCCCTCCTCCCTGCCTCCTGCCCTCCGCCTCTGGGATTAAAGCTGTATGCCACCACTGCCCATCAATTATCACTCTTGTAAAAGAGAGAAAAGTTAAGTAACTTTACATACCCATACTTCATGCTGCTTCCCTCATAACCAGTACCTGGTAAAGACTTTTAATCTAATTGCCCTCCAAAACCTCCAGGCTCTCTAGGTCTACACAAATCAGCTAGATGCCAGAGAAAATAACCACTGGAACCATGCACCAGTATCATTTTAAATGTATCACCACAAACTTCCAACACAAATCTCTATACTGCCAGCAACTGTGCCATGCTTTTCCTAGTAAGCTGATTTTTATTACTCAAAATCACTTTCATACCTTTCTTCTCTCTCAATGAACCTCCAATGCCATCAGCTGAGAACACTGTCACCAAGAAGTAACATCCTTATTTTCCTACCTCCAAATCTAACACCACACCATTCTGCCATTCTGCTTTCCCTAGTTACAACAGATAGTGTGTGTGTGTGTGTGTGTGTGTGTGTGTGTGTGTGTGTGTCCCTCACTCTCTCCTCACATCATTACTTTTCTCTCAGCACCCATCAGCATACAACATGCATTAGAAGGAGTGAATTGCACAACCCAACAGTGACCTTGCCAATAGAACCAAAGGAAGTAAGAGTTAGCATTTAGACACCTGTGTAACAAGTTGGCAATTGCTGCAACATCCAAATCCATGACTCATCTCAAACAGGATCCAGTCAACAAGGATGTTAATGAACTCACCCGAGTGAATTTGGAGTGAGCACATACACAGCACGCATGACACCATGTGGTGGTCTCTGGCAGATTAGAAAAAAATAAACTGGTCTCAATTCACAAATAATTTGAGAAGTCATGCTCTTAGAACAGAAAAAAAATGTAATATAGGACAGCTAAAGAGTCTCACTAAAATCTCTTTAAAACGAGATTCTAGGGACAGGAAAGATCACCTAGCAGTTAAGAACATTTGTTCTTGCAGAGGACCTGGGTTTGCTTCCCAGCATCCACATGGAGGCCATAAACCCAGTTCCAGGGGATTCAAACCCTCTCCTGCCTTCCAACAGTACAATGTACACACACATACATAGATGCAAGCTAAACAGTCATATACATAAAGTGAAATATCCTTTAGAAATAAAGGCAATAAAATGATATTCTTACTTTCTAACAGGCTCTCATGGGAAATAATATTCTAGAACTTCCTATTTATGGAGAAAAAAAAAACTCCTTTGATCTCGGCCTAAATGTCTAACTGACAATGAACTTCACAAACTCATACACATACTACTTCCATTGTCTTCATAAACCCACTCCCCTTCAGTGTCCTCCACCTCAGTTACAGTACCCCCACTCACCCAACTGTGCAGGTGAAGCACCTAGACTCATGCTGGACTTTTCTTTGCCTCAAAAAAAATGTCAAGTCAGCAGGTCCTATCAATCCTCTTCCCAATTTTCTTGGTTCTGTCCCTCTGTTCTCCACATTCCTTACTGCACTGCAATACAAGGTACTGGACTCTCACCGTACCTATTGTAATAGCATCATTAAGCTCTCTGCTTCCAGTTGTCCCATATAAACTACTCTCCAACAGATTACATTTCCAAATTTTTATCAGATCAAAACTCTATCATGTCAAGCAAACAAAAAAACTCCAACCACTTTCCATTTCACTTCATCTCTAGTCATCAGCCACAGCCTAAGGGGGTGTGTGCACTCTAGCTCTAACCTATCTTTCTGATCCCATTTCTTCCCCTCCCTCTTCACAGGATTCATGTGCATTCTGTATTCTTATCTACCTAGAGTCTTTGTACTAGCTGTTCCCTCTCCTCTTTGGACAACTGGCTCCATTTAGTCATTCAAAGATCAGTAAAATTTTACCACCTAAGTAAAGTTTGGATCAGCCAAAATAAAATTGTTCTCCCCTTCTACTATATTCCCATGCTTTGTAAACGTCCATCTTAGCACTTAATCATGCCTACTGTTTTGTTTCTTATTCATATCTCCCCTCTATAAGTAACCTCTACTTCTGTCTAGCTCATCACTCTATCCCCAGTGCCTAGAACAGTGTCTGGTAGATAACAGATGGGTCTATACCCTGGAGGAGTGGTGTGGGTTGGAGACACAGAGGTATGACTCATATCCATAAGGCAATGGGGGTGGACTGAGAGGGAGAATGTCTACTGTGTGAAGAGAGGAAGGCCTGGGAGAATAAACATTTAATAGCCACAGAAAGGAGCAAGAGCCTGTAAAAACACCAGAGAAGCAGGAAGATGATGAGGGCACTGGAGTCAAAAAAATAATCCTTCTAGAAGGAAGGCGTGGATGCAGTTCACTAGGCCGAAAAAACAAAGGACAAAATGTCTGTAACATTCAGCTTGGTGGAAGACACTGGTGACCTCAGTAAGAAATGTAGTCAGACTGGACCCAGTGAAGAGGCAGTGAATAGAGACAGCTTTGTGGAAGCATTTACCTGTGTAACAGTAAAGGTGATAAAAGAAGAGAAAGCTGAGGAGAGGTTTCTGTTTGGTTTTGTTTAAAACCAAGGGGGGGAAACACTGGCACTATCCCACCAGTCATAGCTATGAAAAGTACCTCCAAGCCTTGACAGGTACTAGTTACCTAAAGGTTTCAAATTGTTTTTACTCGCACTCAATTTAGAATGTGACTTTCTTTGGATTAATTCCTAAGTGCCTAAAAAAAATCAATATAGAAGTTTTTTGCTTACACAAACATCTTTCTTATTACAATGCAAGATTTAAAACATCAACAAAAAACATGCTATTAGGAGTGAGCTAGAATATATACTATAGGGTATAAATACAAAAGTTTTTGCTTTTTCCCATTTTAATGTGAAGACATATTTCTTAGGGTCACTATTTCTACTCCCAGCAACAACTGTCTCAGCCTCTAAAGAACAGCTCTGTGTCTCTATTCCACACTTTCTCCACCCTGTTTGCTGCCCAGGCAACACACTACAGAGAAAAGAACACACAGTCAAAAGTCAGAGGAGCCGGGCGTTGGTGGTGCACGCCTTTTATCCCAGCACTCGGGAGGCAGAGGCAGGCGGATCTATGTGAGTTCGAGACCAGCCTGGTCTACAGAGAGAGTTTCAGGACAGCCTCCAAAGCTACACAGAGAAACCCTGTCTCGAAAAAAAAAAAAAAAAAAAAAAAAAAAAAAAGTCAGAGGAACTGGGTCCCAACTTTAATTCAGTTATATAGCAATGTTGATGATTAAACTTTACTACCTCTAGTTCTTCAATTTATATAGAAATCATATGTAAATTTCATAAAACTGCTGTAAGAACTGTATAAAAATAGACATACCACCAAGCCACATACAGCAGGAATGGCTTTCTTTTCATATGAAATGTCATGTCTTAGGTCAGACAAACTTCTTTTTTAGGAGTATGTTCATATACAACTGTACTTGTGTTCTCTCTCTTCTCCCTCCCTCCCTCCCTCCCTCCTTTCCTGCCTCCCTCCCTCCCTCCCTCTCTCTCTCTCTTTCTCTCTCTCTCTCTCTCTCTCTCTCTCTCTCTCTCTCACACACACAATATTTACAATTTGCTTAAAAATATAGGATAAGGGGTTGGGAGCACAAACAGAAAGGGAGGGAAGAAGAGAGAGAATGAATACAAGATGGAGACAAGTGTATGGAAGTATGATGAAAAAAGATTGGCCATGATTCCCCACTGTTGAAACTGGGTGGAAAGGAATTCATTAAGTAGTAAGAACGATGGGCTGGGCAGTGGTGTCAAACACTTTTTTTTCCCCCCAGCACTTGGGAGGCAGAAGCAGGCAGATCTCTGTGAGTTCAAGGCTAGCCTGGTCTACAGAGCAAGTTCTAGGGCAGTCAGAGCTGTTACACAGAGAAACCCTGACTCGAAACAAAACAAAAACAAAACAAAACAAAAGTAGTAAGATGGGGGCTGGCTAAGTAGGCCTGTAATCCCAGCTACTTGGAATGCTGAGGCAAGAGTACTACAAGTTCAAATCCTGAATGGGATAAAAATGAGATAAAGCCCAGCCTGGCCCACTTAGACTCTGTCACAAAAAGTAAGGCCTAAAGAGAATAGTTCAGTTGGTTAACTGCTTGCTTAAAACAACAACAAAAAGGTAATTTTTGCAAATTGTTTAACAGGAAATAAGTCATACCTTCTTTTTCTTTTTTCATAGGTTGGAGAATCAACCTCTAAGAGTTCACTAACAGCCATTTTTTATTTTTATTTTGGGAAAGGAGGTAACCAAGAGTCACCCCAGAGTCTTAGATAGATATACATGCTATGCAAGTGCTGCATCACTAACTACATCGCCAGGCCTTGAACATACTAAATAGAAGACTCATACAATTAAGTCAAACTGATGCAAAGACAAATGGAACTTATTTTAGTAACTAAATAACTAGTAACTTAGTAACTAGTTCTCAACACTATTCATTGGGGCATATTATTAGAATAATCTTTTTGTACACTTTGTGAAGCTGTGTCTGTTTAACCTCATCTGCCTAAGGCACCTTCTAATTGATTATAATAATAAAGAGCTGAATGGCCAACAGCTAGGCAGGAGAGGATAGGTGGGACTTCCAGGGTGAGATAGGAACTGTGGAAAAGAATCCAAGGTGCAAGGGATTCATCAGCCAGACTCAGAGGAAGTAGGACATACGGTACTGAGGAGAAGCTGTGAATTAATACATCACCATTTCTATTGCCATTTCTCATTTCTCAAGTTCCCATACAATAGTCATACCTGATCCACTGTCTCTCATCCCCATTGAAAATATGGTACTCATCAAGCATAGTCAAACATGCCTGTAGTTGCAGCTACTCAGGAGGCCAAGGCAGATGGAGCACCGAGATCAGGAGTTCAAGACTAGTTTGACAGAGGAGGAGGAGTGCTCAAGCAATTAAAAGCATATACTGTTTTTGCAGGGGACTCAAGTTGAGTTTCCAACACTCATAATCAGGCAGCTCACAACAGCCTGTAACTCCAGCTCCAGAGGCTCTGAGGGGCCTCCAAGGACACATGTATGTACGTACGTACGTACACACACACACACCTATATATCCAGAACCAGATGTGGATACCAGGCACACACACACTGTACAGACAGACATGCAGACAAACCACTCACTCATACACATACAATATAAATAAATCTTTTAAAAAAATAAGACCAACTGGGGCAACATAGCAAGATCTAGAAAAGTGGTTCTGAGCTACACTATTAGAGAGGTTTTTATCCTGATCTAATCTCTGCAGTAAGTCAGTAACAGAGCAAAAAGGGCAAAGCATAAGGAGAGGACAGCTCTGGATGAAAAACACCTAGTTCACTGTAAAGATTGGACTAAGCCCCTATTCTAATTAACTACAAAGATACTTTGAGATATCAAAGAAATCTGATTATGAATTAAGGTTTTGTTAAGGTAACTAAAACTAGTAACAGTACCACAATTACATTAAGAAAATACCCATGTTTGCAGATGGATATGGAAAAGCAGATGACATTGACATAAGATCTGCTTTGAATTTCCTCAAAAACAGAAAAATAATGTGTGAAATAAATATGGCAAAAACCTTTAAAACTAATTATCTAGATATATGTATATGTAGATTCACTACTTGGGAGGGGTTGTTTGTTTTTCAACACAGGGTTTCTCTGTGTAGCCCTGGCTGTCCTGGAACCTACTATGTAGACCAGGCTGGCCTCAAACTCCAAGATCTACCTGCCTCCGCCTCCTGGATGCTAGGATTAAAGGAGTGAACCACCACCCTTTAATTAATTCTTCATAATTAAAAAAAAAAAGCTGTTACAGCCACAAAAGCATTTAGCATATCTACCAAAGTAGAATAAATAACCTACCTATTCTATTCCTTTGTGTATATAAAACCAAGAGATATGAGAACAAACATCCACCAAGACATACACTAGAGCAAAAATGTTCTTGGCAAATTTCTCTCATAGCCAAAGTGGGCATGATACCAAGTGTCCATCAACAGTAAAACCAATAACTATGGCCTGTCCACACAATTCAATATCCAATAGGATACTGGAGGGGGGAGGAGGTGGTGAGCCAGAATCAAAAGAATACATACTATCTGACTCTATATAAAATTAAATAGGCAAAGCAGCCAGGGCTACAGAAGTACATCTATAAACTGAGCCCTTCAGGAGGCTGAGGCAGGATCTCTGATTCAGGCCCCCCCAGACAACAGGAGTTCAAAGTTAACCTAGGCAACTTAGTGACCCTGTCTCAAAATAAGTAAAAAGTAACAGAAGGGCTTGGGGGATACACTCAGTGCTACAGTGCTACACTAGCATGCTCAAGGACATAGGTTTAATCCTACTACTGCAACTACAAAGGCAAAGCTAGTTAACAAGACCCTGCAAAAGCCAATTTGGGGCACACAACTGGGCTACAAATATATCAAGACCCTTTTTCAAACAAAACAAAGCCAGACATGGTGATGCACACCTGTAATCCCAACACATACCTTTAGCTGACATTTGGGGGGTATTTAAGTCCTTGTCCCCTTTTAGGGTTCTGACCAAATTATTTAGTTTTTCAGGTTCTATCCCAATAGTGGTCCGTAAATTGGAAATGTCTCCTAGCAATCTTTGAAAGTCATTAAGAGTCCGCAATTGATCTCTCCTGGTCTTACCTTTTGTGATCTAATTTTTTAGACCTATTTTATATCCTAAATAATTAGTAGAATCTCTTCTCCATTTATTTGTTTGTTTGTTTATCTTGGGTTTTTTTTCAAGACAGGGTTTCTCTGTGTTGTTTTGGAGGCTGTCCTGGAACTTGCTCTGTAGACCAGGCTGGCCTTGAACTCACAGAGATCCATCTGCCTCTGCCTCCCAAGTGCTGGGATTAAAGGTGTGCACCACCAACGCCCGGCTCTTCTCTATTTTCTTAGGAGCAATTTAAACCCCAGCAAGGCAAAACTTTTACTTTTTTGAACATTTTTTTAAAGTACCTACCTTTGAATCAGTTAATAAGATATTGTCCATATAATAGTAAAGTATGGATTGTGGAAACTGTACATGAATTATTTCCGACAGTTTTTTGCAAAAAATATTGGCACAGGGTGCGGCTATTTAACATTCCCTGTGGGAGAACTTTTCATTGATATCTCTTAGCTGGCTTATTATTATAAGTAGGTACTGCGAAGAAAAAATTTTCCCTATCCTTTTCTTGTAGAGGTATAGTTAAGAAACATCTTTTAGCCGGGTGGTGGTGGCGCACACCTTTAATCCCAGCACTCAGGAGGCAGAGGCAGGCGGATCTCTGTGAGTTCGAGGCTGGGCTGGACCGATAGCCTCCAAAACAATACAGAGAAACCCTGTCTCGAAAAAAAAAAAAAAAAGAAACATCTTTTAAATAAATAACTATAATAGGCCATTCTTTAGGTAACAGAGAAGGCAAAGGCATTCCAGGCTATAAAGAGCCTATCAGCTGAATTACTTTATGGCTCTCAGGTCTGTCAGCATTCTCCATTTTCTAAATTTCTTTTTAGTAACAAATACAGGAGAATTTCAAAGTAGATTCTTTAATGTGTCCAGTATTTAGCTGCTCCTGAACCAGCTGTTATAAAGTCTGTAGTTTCTCTGATGTCATAGGCCATTGCCCAACACAGACAGGTTTGTCAGTTAACCATTATAAGAGTAGGGCTGATGGTACCTCTGAGAGTTTGGCAGCTGTTGTGCCCCTGTTTTTGAACAGCATGATGGTTGGTGACTTTTTTTTTTCTTTTTTTGAGACAGGGTTTCTCTGTGTAGCTTTGGAGCCTGTCCTGAAATTCACTCTGTAGACCAGGCTGGCCTCGAACTCACAGAGATCTGCCTGCCTCTGCCTCTCAAGTGCTGGGATTAAAAGCATAAGCCACCATCATCCAGCCTGAAGACTGTTTTGTATAGTGCCTTATTATAGTCTTCCCAGAAACATGAGTTGGTTTATGGTCCATTTCTGAAACTAGAGGAATGTTAATCTGAGTATTCTACTCATACAATAGATCACGACCCCATAGATTCACTGCTATATTAGTCACATGTGACCTCAGCCTTCCTCTCTGTCCTTCTGGCTCTATGCATTCAACGCATCTCATGCTATGTCTTATCTGAGATAGGATTCCAATCAACATTTACCTCCTGGAGAGGCCAATTTAGATGCCATGATTCTGGAGTAATAATAATCACACCCATAACCTATGTCTAATAATCCCTCAATTACAATGTTATTTATTTGTACTCTTAACTATGGTCTTTGGTCATTAATAGAAGTCTGTTAAAATATGCATTTATGGTTCTCCCTGGAATTTTTGATTCATCCTCCAAAGTCATATAGCACTATACATTTCTACCTCTGATTAAGATATTTTTATATAGTTATAATTTCAAGGTTATTGTCATGATGCGCATCTACTTCAAGATTTTTATTTTTATAATGTGAAGCTTTAGTCTTTAAGCTATATAACTATTAAAAATTACAGGTTAATAGTCACCCATGTTTCTTATAGTTATATTTATTAGGTTCTCTAGATGCACAGAGATGTATTCCACATAGACAGGTAATCTTCAAACACTTCAGAGACCTATAAAAAATGGTATTTAAATGTTTCAATAATTTAGAATTCTGTTGATTTGAGACACAACTGCTCCTATCAGCACTGATCTACTCCCAAGAGAACGATGGGCACCAAAGACAATCTGTATGGAATTTGTTTTCTTCTTGACAAAACTGGCCTATCAGACAAAGAACAGACCTTGCCTCGACTGCTAACAGTAAACATGCTGTCCAATCTGAACAAGCAGAATAGAAGGGAACGTGACTAATGAACCTTGCCAAGACAGGGTAGGACAGTCTTTCAAATTTCCCTGCTTCTGAAAATGGTCTGTTAGATATTCTAGGCCTATGGCCAAAGTTGGTTGCCCCAGTATTGCAGAGAGACTTTGGGTGACTGCCCAGGCAGTCAGCTGTTTCTGTCATTTCTTGCATCCTTTGGAAGTTACTTGCTTGTACTTCCTGGTTACTCAAGTAATATTATTTTCCTTTTCAGGTCTTTGATGGGGTTGAAGATGAGACAGTCACAGTTACTATCCTCTCATATCTTAGCTAAGGTATATTAAGTACAAGACTTAGACCCTTCAAGATAGAACAGTTATGGGGGGAGGGGGGTTGAATAATCTCTGTTATTTGCCAATTACCTATAGCCTGGACATTTAGTATGTGTTTCTTGCTTGATGTTGTTCTAGTTGGTTATAGTTCCATTTTTGTTATTACCCTTTCTCCTGGACAATCCTTGATAATTGTTCATATTTGTACTAGGTTTTTAGAACCTTCTTATTTAGACAAAAGAGGAAAGTGTTGTGGGAACTCATTCCGTCAATAGCCTTGGGGCAGCAAACTCTAGGGCATGGTCTTGTCTGCTACATGACAACTGTAAGCTGCAGGGGCAGCTGGATAGCTTGCTTGTTCTCTTGCGCGGGCTAGCACCTGGTGTGGTTGGAGAGCAAGTGGTGGAGAGGCAGCATGGGATCAGCAGGGACATCTGTTTGCTCTTGGTCTGTGAGTTTGTCTTTTCATTGTACCCCTTAATAAATTGGTATTACACTTTTGTGGGTTCTCACTTCCCAAAAGTTTAAGGCACAGTGAGTTGGAAGGTCAGCTTGGCTACAAGAGACTCCTCGAAAAAACAAAAAAAATGATCAATTAATTAATTAATTAATGATAAGTTTTTACTTAGGGAGTCAGTAATAATAAGGAAGAAGTATGAAGGAAGGAACATTCTGAGTTAAAAATATTCTGTGTTTTAATCTGGTATATATCTTAATATAAGTCATTTTTACTTGACTATATATATAAAAATCTACTATAATCTAATCCTGAAAAATATGAAATAAAATCAAAATCTTAGTTAACAGTATTTTTTTAAGTCATGTAAGCAATTCTAATGTATAGTTAATACTAGCAACCTTCCACGGCAGTAAACTCAACCTCATAATTCTCTGATCTTCCTTGCAATATAACTGTGAGACAAAGTAGGAAGAATAGAAGATGAAAAGATCAGAGGACAGAATAAGGAGGGAATACTTAATTGAAAGAAGAAAAGATCCAGGGCAAAGAGGAAAAGCAAAGGTCAGTTCTGATGGAACTAAAAACACAGCTAATAGCAGCAGTAGGTGAGGCAAATCCCATCTTAGTTTAGTTTTATAAATAACTGTATCTGTGACACTTACACAAACTGCTCCACTTCTCCTAGGATTTCTTACAGCTTTAAAAAAATTTCAAGAGAGGTAGTTAACAAAGAATCCAGTAAGAACCAGCTCTCCTGACAGATCCCTCAATTTACTAGCACAGCACTTATTCAGTACTGTAATCATCTAATTGCTTATCTCCTGTACCAAACCCTACTCTTACTCTCTGAACAACATACCTCTTTATTCAGGAAAAGAATTACTTGAGCCAAGAATTCAAAACTTTCCAACATACCAAGACCCCACACTTCAGAAAACAAAAGAAATAATATACCTCCTATTTCCCAGTGCTTACACTATATTTCATGGTTCAGATTCCAACTTCATAGCCACACTCACAAATTCTCAGCCCTCAAAACAATCCTCTCAGATTCCAAGATGATCAAATCCATTTTATATACGAGGAAACTGAGGTTCAACTTTTAAATAGTTTGCTTATTTGAGGCAAACTAATCACAACTGAAGAAGTGCTTTCAGTATAGCTCTTCAGGGTCAGAAGAGACAGAAATGTATCACTGCCTCCACTCACTCTGGCTTCCCCAAATGAAACAGAGTAGCTAGCCCTCTAGCTGTGACTGGAAACTTTTCTTGCCCCCATGAAAATCAGCTTTAAAAGCTATTTAATTATAGTTTTGTTTTGTTGTTTTTATTTCTTTTGGTGATGACAGACATTGAATGAAGAACTGTGCACATGCTAGGCAAGTGTACTGCCACAGAGCCACAATCCCAGTCTTCCTTTTTACTATGTTTTAAGAAAGAAAGAAAAAAAAAAAGAGGACAGTCCAGGATTAAAAATCTCCAAGATTCAAACAGCCATATTCATAAACTTCTATTATATTTAAAGCTAGAGAAATTAGGGCAAGACATGTTCCAGCAGGTACACTCCCACCAGCTCTCATGAGGCAAGTCAACTATTTAGAGGACATTTATTTTACTTATGGCTATTGTTTTCTCTGCACCATTCTAAATTCTTCAAAGAGTTGATTGAAGTGACATCCTATACAATGACCATAAAGTGCACAAATCAAAACTAAGCCACAAACTATGTTTTTCAGACTTAGTAGATTATATGTCTTTCCCAATTTTTAAAATTAAAATTGTTTACTTAGCCAGATATTGTCAATAAATAATATAAGAAATGCTAAGAACGGTCGGGCGGTGGTGGCGCACGCCTTTAATCCCAGCACTCGGGAGGCAGAGGCAGGCGGATCTCTGTGAGTTCGAGGCTGGGCTGGACCGACAGCCTCCAAAACAATACAGAGAAACCCTGTCTCGAAAAAAACCAAAAAAAAAAAATGCTAAGAACAAGTATCAAGAATATTAACACCTACAATGGGCATACATTTAAATAGCATTCAATGGAAGTGTGCTACATAAATGATAACTGGGAACTTAAAATTCACTAAAAAAAAAAAAGAAAAAGAAAAAACCACGCGGGCAGTAGTGGTGCACACCTTTAATCCCAGCACTCGGGAGGCAGAGGCAGGCGGATCTCTGTGAGTTCGAGGCCGGGCTGGACCGATAGCCTCCAAAACAATACAGAGAAACCCTGTCTCATAAAAACCAAAAAAAAAAAAAAAAAAAAAAAAAAAAACCACGTGTACAAAGTAAAATGTCTAGGACAAGAACCAAGAGAGTGGGCAAGTGTTTCAGGCAAACTAGGTTCTAAAACAGTTTTACCAAAGCATGCCCTAGTTATGCACAGGTTTTTAAATACCATATACAGCACCTACAGCAGTCAGCTACAGCCCAGATGAACATACTGGGGCAAGTCAGCATCTAAAGCAGCAGCAGCTCACCCTGACACCCCCTAACAATGCCCTGCAGCCCAGCTACAGGATTGCAGGAGTTAAGCCCAACAGTACTAAAACTTAGGAGGAAATGTGCATGCCACCTGATACTTTTCTGGCATATAAGCCTATTAGTTTGAGTTACAAACATGACTGCAAGATGCCAGTAAGATGATGAAACTACTTTATCAAAACAGGAGCATTCCCCAAGTATTTCTGCACTGTCAGCAACCCAAAATTCTATTTTCCCAAATAATTCATCTAATCTATATATATAGTGTCTTACTGGATCCAAGAATCCACATTTCCCCTACATTCCCATTCCTCATCCTAATACTGCCCTGTGAACAGAACAAAACTCCTAAACTCCTCCTACCTCATGCATTTTAAGTTTCTATTCCAATAAATAACCATGTACCAAGTTGTGGCTCATGTCTTGTATTGAGCAGCAACTGAAAGAAGTACTGAGTTGTAGCAAAACAAAATGAAACGCAAAGAAAAAAATGAAAGACAAGACAGGACATGATTGGAAGTCAGCTAAACGCTTTTTATTCAGGCAGGAATGGAAAACACTCCACCCACCTAGAAGAATACAAAGCAAAAGCAAACAGTGTCCAGCAGAGAGCTAGATTGTGCTATATAACCTTAGAACACAGCCATCAAACTTGTAGAGACAGATGGACCAAGTAGCTCTGAGTGCTCTACAAAACTCATAAAGCTACCCTGAATTAAAGTGACTTTTGTACTGAAAATAAACTACCATAGTTAGTCAAACAAGTTAAGTTTGAATTGCAGATTTTCCCAGTCATACAAAGCTAAGGGAACGGTGCTACTGAGAAGCAGAAATTACAAAGAACCAGAAAGCTATGTCCTTTGTAGCTTTCAGGCCCAGTGGTAAGTCACTACATCTTTTCCCAAAGCAAAAGCTGCCTAGACTTTGAACTTCCTTGTTCTTTGCAACTAGCATCAGAAAATGCCACCCTACAAAGGCCCAACAAGGCATTTGTCATTAGGACAGTCACTTGGGAAACACATTAACACACTTCCTACAGATCCAAGTTTCAAGAGCTCTTCTCTAGCTCTTTCGTTGGTTTTTTGTTTGGTTTTTGCTTGCTTTGGTGTGGTGATGATTTTTCTTTTTTTGAGGCAGGCCTCAAACTCACTATGAAGGTGAGAATGACCTAATCCTCCTGCCTGAGTGCTGGAATTATAGGTGTGTATCACAATACTCAGTTTATGTGTGTTAGGATAAGTTCAGGGCCATGTGCATGTTAGACAAGTTCTCTACAAACTGAGCTATCATTTCAGGCCCTGTGGCTCTTTTAACATTTTACCACCTCAAGCAAAACTAAAACTGGGTTAGCTAATAAAATTTATACTCTCAGAAACATTTCTCCAAAAACAAAACAAACAAACAAACAAAAAATCTTAGTCTGAGACCACCCAAGAAGCACCATCAAGTTCCAATGGAGAATCGGTGGCCTCCCAGTCTATAGTCTATTTTCCACCAAACTGTAGAGTCATGGAGGTCAGAAAATGGATAAAAGCTGAAAGGTGACAAAGATATCAGTGTGACCAAACACAAGAAGAAAGCACATAGAGGCAAGGTGAGACCACTGAAAGTGATGGGACAAGCAAGGAGAAGCAACACTGCCAAGACAAGCGGGCCTGGGCAGCCAGGAGAAAGTCACAAAGAAGCATCCAGAACACACAAGCAGAATACAAAGAACTTCAAGGCACCTCGATTCACTCAGAGCACTACCACAGCCTCCAAAGGGTACAGCTATTGGGGAGGAGGGCGCATGAGGACAAACAGAAGTCAAAAACAGAATTACATTGGGTCCCTTTGATATTCTGTAGAAACATTCTCCAAGATGTATTTTTCAAAAGAAAAAAAAAAGATTTATTTTATGAGTATGAGTGTCTAGCCTACCATACATGTCAGCTTGCCCACAGGTCTAGCACAGCCCTAGCAGAGAAGCTTCTTCGATATTGGGCATCCCACAACATGACAACAACAGTAGTGCCATTAAAGCTGGGGCAACAGTGCATTTCCTTCAACAGTGTGCCCACTAGAATGCAGCTGTGACACTATCACCACCCAGTTCAACATCTACAGAGAGCTTACATTTGCCATTAATGATTCAATCTCCTCCCTTAAATTATTTCTTACATACCTTCTAAGTGCTCTCATTAGTTTACTAAGATATTCACATGCTAGAGGCTTAATGATGTGTAAAAAGTACAAACTTTTTTGGGGGAAGGGGTAGGTTTTTTTTCCAGACAGTCTCATTATGTAGCTCTGTCTGTCCTGGAACACACTCTGTAGACCAGACTGACCTAACTCACTGAGATCTGCCTGCCTACCTCCCAAGTGCTGCAATTAAAGACGTGTGTCACTTACATCTGGCAAAAACTTAACCATGGGTAAATAACTAGAATTTTCAATGACCAGAAAATTCAGAAGGTATTAAATGTAAGCAAGGTTTTGTTTTGTTTTGTTTTGTTTTGTTCTGGGTATAGCACATCAATCTACAGCCAATTTGGCCTTCTCTATTCAGAGGTTTCTCCTTCCCAAGGTAGATGGCTAAAGTAAAGGTTAAAAATTCTATTAGGAAAGCCGGGCGGTGGTGGCGCACGCCTTTAATCCCAGCACTCGGGAGGCAGAGGCAGGCGGATCTCTGTGAGTTCGAGGCCGGGCTGGACCGATAGCCTCCGAAACAATACAGAGAAACCCTGTCTCGTGTAAAAAAAAAAAAAAAAATTCTATTAGGAAAGAGGACAATGGCTTGTTTATTTTTCTCCTGTGGCACCAATATGTCTTAAAATAGAGTATGCAATAGTCAGAGACTAAAGCCAAGACTTAAATCTCTATAAATGTAAATATGAGATCCGCTGCACATTATACAAGAATGGGTCTTAAATAAGCAGGTATTTGCCTACCCACTCATTTAAGAACAAGTTAAAGATGACTTCTATCAACAAGAGTATAGAAAATAAGCCAGGCAATGGTGGCGCATGTCATTAATCCCAGCACTCGGGAGGCAGAGGCAGGCGGATCTCTGTGAGTTTGAAGCTAAGCCTGGTCTACAGAGCGAGTTCCAGGACAGGCTCCAAAGCAATACAGAGAAACCCTGCCTCGAAAAAACAAAACAAACAAAAAAACAAACTTCCAGGTACTATCCTCAAATGTTCTTAAGTGTATCTGTGGTGGAGTCGATTTTTAATTTTCTATGTTTTTAAAATTACATTTATGGAAGAGAGGGTATATGGAGGGCAAAGGACAACTTGTAGGAGTCACGTCTCTCCACCATTTAGGTCTCAGGGCATCATGCTTGGTGGCAAGTGTCTTTACCCACTGAGCCATCTCATCAACTCAAGGCTATTTTTTATAACACTATGCAATAGCCAGGGTGTGGTGGCACACACCTTTAATCCCACTACTCTAGAGGCAGAGACAGGCAGATTTCTGAGTTAGAAGCCAGCATGGTCTAATAGTGAGTTTCAGGATAACAAGGGCTGTTAACACAAAGAAACCCTGTCTTGAAAAAAACCACACCATATACAATCACACACACCAAAACAAACAAAAAACCCTCCACTATGCAGTAAGGCAAAAATCACTGGGACTTACATACACCTAAATACACAACTTCTGCATCATATAGTCTATAGAGTAGTATGTGTTCAAAAGTTAGCATACCACAGTGCCAGACCTACTCCCTCATTTTAGTAGTTACTTTTGAGAATGAATACTGGCTGATTTCAATAAACAGTGGTTCTGAACCTGTGGGTCACAACCCCTTTGAGGTTGAATGACTTTTACAGGGATCACTTAAGACCATCAGAAAATATAGATATTTACATTTCATAGCAATTCATAACAGTAGCAAATTTAGTTATGAAGTAGCAACAAAAATAATTTTATAGTTGGGGGTCACCACACCATGAGGAACTGTGTTAAAGGGTTGTAGCATTAGGATGGTTGAGAACCACTGGCTTAAAGTAATCACACCCTCTTTTATCTAATAAAGTAACCTCTGCAGTCAATTATTTCTATTCTTCATTCATTCCAAGGATCTTCCTTTTGGTGACTAAGTGGATTCTTTTCTTTGAAGGTCACTAATTGCCTTCATTCTTGGTTCTGTTCATATCTGAGAAGTATTCCATATAATTCTATTTAAAATAAGATTCTACTTAAAACTAGCACCCCTACTGTACATGGTGGTACACACTTGTAATCCTAGCCCTCAGTATATTGAGACAGGAGGAGAATAAGTTTGAAATCAGTCTAGACTCTTAATGGTTTGGATCTGGATATTCTCCCCACAAACGTGTTCAGTACTCTGCCCCAGCTGCTGGCACTGTCACGGGGAACTATGAACCTTCAAGAGGTGAGGCACTAGCAATGAGCCTTTGAAGGTTATAATACAGCCTAATCTATGCTTCCTAATCAGCCAAGATATGAGATGTCACTTCAGTTCCTGCCATCCCAGGTATAAAAGTTAGTGTGGCTGTGCCTTTCTGGCCATGAAGTACTATACCATCTGAAGTCATACTCCTTGAAGTTGATCTGTCAGATATTTTACCATAGTGACAAGTAAAAATGAATTCCAAGCCAGTCTAAACTATATAGTAAGATCTATCTCAAAATATTAGTAATCATAAAAATAACAACAAAAAGCATCTTTATTTAACTTGTTCTTTTCCTGTTTCATTTTTCATGGTTCCTAGTATTTCCTAAGATTTAATATTTACTTACCCCCCTCACTAGAATGTAACTCCATTAGGAAAGGGGCATCCCCACCACTACTACTGTATTCCTAGGACCCTCAAACAGTCCTGGAATGAAGCAGGTGCTATATTTAGAAGCATGTATCTATTTCAGAAAACAAACTATGGTCTTAATCGTTCATGCTGTTTACTGGGCTCACTCATTAGCTAGCTAAACTCTAAGGCAGCTACCTTCTTGCTTTGGATGGTGACAATGTTCAGCAAAGTGAATCTAGGGACTATTTCAGAAAGGGACCTGACTTTCTCTACTCTGGCTATACAATTTTCTCCTCAGCTGAACTACAACAGTTTAAATTCAACCTATAGAAGTTTCCAAAGGACTTACAGTCCACAGGAATGACTTGTCTCCTACTGTATGAGAAGGCAAATGCAATGCTGGGAACACCAATGTGAGAGCTCCAAGTTTCAACAAAAGCAAGACAGTAAACTGCGACGGACTGTTGGGTTCTGTTCTACAGTGGGTCAGCCAGACACTTCCAGCCCAGACGCAACATCGACTACATGTCCTGGTTAGGGTTACTATTGCTGTGATGAAACACCATAACCAAGCAACTTGGGGAGGAAAGGATTTTCATTTTACTTTCACTTCCAAGTAACAGTCTATCACTGAGGGAAGTCAGGGCAGGAACTCAAACAAGGCAGGAATCTGGAGGCAGGAGCTGATGCAGGGACCATGGAGAGGTGCTGCTTATTGGCTTGCTTGTTCCTCATGCATTGCTTGGTCTGCTTTCTTATATAAGCCAGGACCACCAGTTCAGGGATGGCACCACCTACCATAGGCTGGGCCCTTCCACATCAATCATTAATTAAGAAAATGCCTTACAGCCAATCTTATAGAGGATTTTCTCCATTGAGGTTCCCTACTTTCAGATAACTGTAGCTTGTATCACATTAACATAAAACTACCCACTACATCATGTATGTGGTCAGAAATGTCTTATGAAGCACATACTAAGATCACTTTATTACTCAAACAATCCTGGGGCTGGAGTGATAGCTCAGTGATTAAGCATGTACTATTTACTCTTTCAGAGTCAGCTCACAACCAACTGTAACTCCAGTTATCCCTCTTCTGGCCTCCATGGGCAATTGTATTCACAAGCACATAGCCACCAACAGACAGACAGGCTCAGGCAGGCAGGCAGGCAGGCAGGCAGGCAGGCAGGCAGGCAGGCAGGCAGGCAGGCAGACAGACAGACACACACACACACGTTTTAATTCTGGCAGGTGTAGTGGTGCATACCTCTAATCGCAGAATCAGGAAGCAGAAGCAGGTGGATTTCTGTGAGTTTGAGGCCAACATGAGCTATGTATTGAGTTTGAGACTAGTCTGAACTACACAGAGACCCTGACAAAAAGAAAAAGTTCTGACAATACTATCCTCATTTTAGAGATCAGAAAATCTAATCTCTAAGGTTTAGCAATTTGCAGCTAATAACATGGCTGAGATTTGAGTCCAAATTGGAACTTAAATTCTTGCTTCTTTTCACTTAAACCTCTCTCCATCCCATTCTCCATACTAAGACTGGCAAAAAGACATTTAATAAATGTTTGTTCAATCTATGAGAACTAAGCAAGATCATTTTAATTCAGACTCAAGAGTGTTGTCTAGACTCAGATTCTTCAGTTCTAATTTTACTTTGGGGTGGTGAGGTATAAGGATCAAGTCAGGCAGCCTGACTGCGTAGTAAAACCTCTCAAATCAGAAAGAAAAAAAGGGAAGGAAGGACGGAGGGAGGGAGGGAGGGAGGGAGGGAGGGAGGGAGGGAGGGGGGGGGGAGGGAGGCTGACAAGATAAGACCCAAACTCATAAAATTCCCTTTAAATATTAAGTAATGGAAAACAACTTTTCCAGTTAAATATGGACTCAATATAATCCATTATTACAGAAGTTGGGAGGGGATAGTTTTTGATGGGTTTTGTTGATTGAGAAGCAGTCTCAATATTTTAGCCAGGATGACCTTGAACTTGTGGATTTAAGCAATCCTGCCACCTCAATGGTGGCAGGTGTATACCACCAAACCAGAAGGGAATTTGGATATAAAGTAAGTCAACTCATAAGAGGAACTAAAGGGGAAATGTAAAATAAAATGTAAATTTAAATAAGTTTAAACTTAAAATTGTGATAAATTCCCTTGCTCCTCCATCTAACAGTGGTATCCTACCCTAAAGTTCAAATTTGACAATACCTATAAAAACACCACTACAGTGGTATGTAAAATTATCAAGTATATACTAAACCTTGATAGCAGAGTAAAAGCTTACTAAAAAGACTCAGCCCACAAAGGCCAGCATTACAGCCCTCCAACATCTGAAGTACTGACATAAGTATCTTAAATTCCAACTACTTCAGAAAGGTTTACTCTCCAACATTTTTTCCCCAGTGTTCTCTCTCTAACAGCACCAGTCAATAGTCAAGACTGGGATATACATCTAATCATACACTGTTTTATTGTGAGAAGGGTTTTCAGCTATTACCACATACTGGGGATGGAAGATGATGGGGACTGCACTCCCCTATATCCAAATAATAATTCCCTCCTTTCATGTTACGGCTTTTACCCACTTTTGACATACGTTGTCAGATCTGTTAAATCAAACTTGGGGGAAGGAGGGATAACATGACAACTCCAAATGACATCTGAAACCCTTTTTAGGGGAAGACAATAAACACTATCAGCATATGCCTAATGCTGGGCCTATTCTTTTATAAGCAAATAAAAAAAAGCAAATCAGCCAGACATAAAAACATCCAATGATCTCAAATTTAAGAGGACATCAAGACTACCAGCCCAATTATCTCTTTACCACCTGCTTTCCCTCTCTGAATGAACAGGACTTAAAATGGGATCCCATCAGTGGCTCCAGCACTGCTGGTGGCTCCTGTACCTGCATGAGCTCTGGCAGGAGCAGACTGCAAATGTACCTCCCTCCTGTAGCCATGGACCCACGTGTCCATAGCTGCATCTGCTAGGATACATCCAGTAAGTGCAACCTGTACCTGATATGGGAAAGCCCTGCTCCAACACATCAACAGTAACATTCACAAAATTGGATTGGATTTGTTTTCAATATAACTCTAAACACTCATTTTTCTATAAAATATCTGGATAATAGTCACTGACATGAAAAGAAAACATCAGTTCTAATTAATGCCATGAAGTAGTTTTTCCTGTTGATAAACTATTGAGATTGTTTTAAAATAAAGTTTTTTTTTAAGTGGGTGAAAGAGAAACTGTTTGGGAGCTACTAGGATTGTGTGTTACATGTGTGATTATATTTTATATTTTGGTTGTGAGCCTAGACTTTAACAGCTGAGCCATCTCTCCAGCCTGTGATTATATTTTAAATAAAGAATAAGACTTAAAATTATCATTAAGCCCACCATTCTCATTTCCAGCTCTCAAACATAAAGACCATTGCTCTATCAAAACTCACATTATAGCAAGGACAGTAAATTTTGCAATACATTTCAACAACCACCTTCAACTTTCCCTATCCATCTCTAAACACCAAAGACCCCAACTACTAAGCAGCTGCTAATAATATGAACTCTTCCCTAAGGATACATCACTTGAAAGAGCCTTCCCATTCATTTTCAGAATATACTTCTGTATCTATGTATAAACCATGTAACAGAATCCAATTAGATTGGTATCTGCAAGTAATCTAGGCTGTAAGTTTCAAAGAACAAGTATACACAGTAGGCAATAACATTAACTGAATAAGCAGATTTAACACACAGTAAATTATAAAGAAGCATCGACAAAGATACAGAATAAAGTCTAAATCGCTTAGCTTGTCACTCAAGTCCTGACACCCCCCTCCCAACTTTAGCTTTTTTATGTAATACAACTTGGATTTCTCCATGTCTTCCCATCACATAAAGTAACAGACTGAATCTGGTTATTATTACCTTCTCCTACCTCATGACCTACCATATCCCATCACTCTATCTGATCTCTTTCTCTTCTCCTACACACATTCAGCTAAGCCTTAGTGTCTTCCTAATATCACTTCCTATGGCTTCTATCGCCTTGTAATTTAAGTCACAGGTCAAATGTCATTTCCTCAGACTTGCCTTACCTAATGATGATTCTGGCTAAGAGTCTCTCCTAACATGTCTAAGCGGGTTAGAAATTTTAGTAGCTATATGCAAAATTATACTAATATGTTTGGGAGGGGATTGTTTGTTTGAGACAGGGTTTCTCTGTGTAGCCCTGGCTGTCCTGTAACTTGCTCTGTATACCTGGCTGGCTTGAAACTCAGAGATCCACCTGCCTGTGCCTCCCGAGTGCTGGGACTAAAGGTGTATACCACCAACCACCTGGCCTACTGGTTTTTGTTGTTGTTGTTGTTGCTGTTACTGCTTTCTCACCCAAAAAATGTGTAAACTCTACAAAGATTTTGCTAGTGTTGTTTACTGCTGCATTCAATGCCCAGAATACTGATGATATACAAAAGGTAGTCAATAAATATTAACTACACAAGCAATGTATTTGTTCACTCTTACCCAAAAACTGCAGTTTTCCTTAAGAGCATTAGCAATGTTTTCTACTTGTCTATTTTCCAAATTTCCACAGGATTTAACAGATTGAAAGTATGGGAGTGACTAAAATTTTTAATTACAGAGCCAAGAAAGACTTTGCTTTTCTGGATTGTCCTCCAATCTGTTAGCATCTTGAAGTCAACAAATACAAATTAAGTACCTACTATAAGCCAGGCATTATTCACTAAGTATCTACCATAAGCCAAGTTAGGCTGCATTCTAGTTTTGTCGTTGTTGTTTTTAAGATTTATTTCTTTTTATGTGCACTAGTGTTTTGCCTGCATGCATATTTGTGTAAGAGTATCAGGTCCCCTGGAACTGGAGTTACAGACAGCTGTGAGCTGCTATGTGGGTGCTGGATATTGAACCTGGGTCCTCTGAAAGAACAGCCAGTGTTCTTAACCCCTGAACCATCTCTCGAACCCCCTATTTGGTTTTGTTTTTTAATTTATGTCCCTCATCGATTTTTTTTTAATTTTGCAGAGGTGGGAAACAAATACAGAGCTTCATGTATGATAGAAAAGTGCTCTACCACTCAGCTCTCAGCCCTGGTATTCTGAAAGATCTAACCCTGGAACATAAGACAAAGAAGCTCTGAACCTTCCCCCTAGTCCCAGACTGGTGATCTCACACTTTACTGACCAATGGAATGTAAATCGTTATTGCTACCTGTAAGGAACCACTTAAAACACACTGGTATTTTTTATGTCAAGAGACCACAGTGAGGATTTTATGTTCAATTACACCAGTATTTCTTTAGTTATTATACTTCCCTTTTTAAAAGATTTATTTATGCATAAGAGTGTTTAGCCTGCCATGCATGTCTGTGTACCATGTGCAGGCGGTGAAAACACAGAGGACAGAGAAAGGAATCTGATCACCTGAAACTGGAGTTACACTTGTGGGCTGCCAGGTAGGTGCTGGGAACTGACAGAGCAGCAACTGCTGAACTATCTCTCCAGCACCTAATTATTGTACTTTAAAAGAATAGTTTTTAAAAACCCAAAACTAAGCAGGTGGATCTCTGTGAGTTCAAGACCAGCCTGGTCTAAAGAGCTAGTTCCAGGACCGAGAAGCCTTGTCTGGAAAACAAAAACAAAAACTGGCATTCCTAAGAAATCTGGAGGCATCTGGACTGAGGAAGCTTTTGTTTTTTTATAGACAGGGTTTTTTTTGTGTAACAGCCCTGTCTTTCCTGGAACTCATTTTGTAGACCAGGCTGGCCTGGAACTCACAAAGATCTGCCTGCCTTCCTCCCGAGTGCTAACATTAAAGATGTGAGCCACTATACCTGACAAGAAACTATTTTTCTTGATGTGAAAATACAGTAGTTGTAGTAGATGGCCTTCATTCTAGGTTACACATCTGAAGTTTATCAAGTAGTTCAGAACAAAAAAGTATTTAAAGTTTTTCCAGTGATGGTGATTTCAAAACAGGTTTAATATATAACTAGACTATAATTGATTTAGAGAATACTAAGAGGACTCAGAAAACATTAAAACATAAGAAGTATTGACAAAGAGGGTACGGAATAGGAAAACCTTCTCAGGGCCAAAACAACTAACAGGATCAAGCCCATTCTTCCCGAGCAGAAAAACTAAACCACAGAACTGTAGTGACAATGTATTGGAAAAGGATTTTGTAAATGTATGTGGATTTTGAAAATACAACTCAATTATTACTACTGTTGCTACTTAATTAATCAGAGCTACCAAAGTAATAACTCATTCAGGCAAAGACTATCGAAGGACAATAAATGCATTTGGTTAAGAATAAAACATTCCCATTGTCTCCAAGTCGGTCCACAATTTCTTACAAACGGAAGTAGGTACCTACACAATGAAAAGATCAAACAGACTGACACTGCCTGTCTTTATATGACAAAAGAAAAATGCACAGCATCATCAAGCCAAAATTTATCATTAATTTCCTCGCCATAAGTTTTCCCTGTTATCTAAACGTGAGAAAATGAGCTAAATCCGATTTATGGGACAACTGACCAGGACTCTTAAAAACATTTCACTACAGAGACACACAAAAGTTTGGGAATGCTGTTATAGATCACGGATCTAAAAGCTCAAGTTTTATTGGAGCACAGCCCCTAACAAGAAAGAGACTCTACAGCCCACAAAGATGAAAATCCTTACATCTTTAGACAAAAAGTTGGCCGACTGCAACTCATAAGAGATATAACAACCAAATGTAACAAGAGCTCTTTAAGGTAGATCTTGAACCAACAGAAGTCCTAAAGAACATTTAGAGAACAAGGAGTAAGTCAGATAAGAACAAAAATTAAATAGCATATGAATGCTGAATGCTAAGGTATTTATTAAGTATTTATGAATAATATATTCAACTTTCTTCCAAATGTTTCAGATGGGGAAGAGTATGTAAGAAAAAAATAAATAAAGCAAACATGTATTAACAAGCATGGAATCTAGGTCAGTGGTTCTCAAATTTTTAGATCTCATGTCTCCTTTACTTTAAATCATTAATGGACTTTTAAAACTCTCTTTCTTAAAATTCTTTGACTAGTTTTTCACTTTGAATCAATCTTTTGCCCTTGTAAAACCCACACTGGTTATTTGAAAATGCTGATTCACTAAGGTGACAAAAACAAAGCAAAACAAATACCAGACCTTTCACCGTGCATTCCATTTTCAGTATCAAAAAACACTGGTTTTTTTTTTTTCTTCTTTTTTTCTTTTTTGGTTTGCTTTGCTTTGGTTTTTGGAGACAGGATTTCTCTGTGAACACCCCAGGCTAATCCCACAAATCCATGAGAACTACTGGTGTGTATGAAAGGCTTATGGATCCTCACAATACTACTGATTCAACTGCTTCACTTAGGAAACTTCAGAATATAAAACTGGGGCCCTTAGTGGGAAGCCACTCTAGTTAATGCACCCTGAAGGTTGAAGCAAGTTTGAGGCCAGCCTGAGTGAGCTAAATAGGAAGACTTTGCCTTTAAAAAGGAAAAATCAGGGAGAGAGGAGGCTGGAGAGGTGGCTCAGCGGGTAAGAAAACACTGGCTGCTCTTCCAGAGTTCTTAAGTTCAATTCCCAGCCACCACATGGTGGCTCACAGCCATCTATTATGGGATCTGATGCCCTCTTCTGGCATAAAGTCAATACAACACTCATATACATAAATCTTAAAAAAAAAGAAAAGAAAGTTTAACATCATTAGTCACTAAGTAAATCAAAACCACTTTAACCCCACAAGTGGCTATTTAAAAAAAAAAAGACATGCATTACAGCAATATGGAAAAATGAAAATCAACTGAAAATGACACAAACACTGAGAAGACTGTCATGTCAGCAGTTCCTTAAAACATAAAACACAGTGACTATATAACCCTGTATCTCTATCCTAGGTATGTACCAAAGACATGGGAAGTTCCAAATAGACATAAAGTAAAAACAACCCAAATGAGAAACAAAATCAGAATTTACCAGGCATGCCTATAATCCCAGAACTCAGGAAAAGAGAGGTAGGAAGGAGGATAACAAATTTGAGGTTGGCATAATTACATAATTCCAGGCCAATTAGGGCTATCCTATATAGCAAGATTCTGTTCTGCCCCCCAAAAGGCATTACTATGCTCTAAAAATACATACCAATACATATTGCAATAGAAAAAAACTTTAAAAACACTACAGTAGTCAAGTTTAGTGGTTCACCCTGTAACCCCAGTACTAGAAGGTAAAAGAAAAGAGGATCAGGAGTTCAAGGTCATCCTCAGCTACAAATCAAGTTTAGAGCCAGTTTGGAGCCCGGCATTGGTGGCACACGCCTTTAATCCCAGCACTCCAGAGGCAGAGGCAGGAGGATCTCTGTGAGTTGGAGACCAGCCTGGTCTACCGAGCAAGTTTCAGAACAGCCTCCAAAGCAGAAACCCTGTCTCAAAAAACAAACAAACAAAAACCCTATCATACACACACACACAAAAAAAAAAATCTAAAAGAAAACACTATATCAAGTGAAAGAGGTCAAACACTCTCAAACATGAGTTGACAAGAAGGGAAAAAAAAAGACATTTATATGAAATGTCCAGTACAGGCAAATCCATAGACACAGAAAGTGATGGATAGTTTAAGAGACATGGAGAAGAGCAGAGTGACTGCTAGTGGGCATGTGATTCCTTTTTGAGGTGGTAGAAATGTTCTGAAATCAGACAGTAGTAATGGTTGCACAACTCAGAGAATATATTTTAAAAGACCACTGTATCAGGCCTGCTCTAGCTGCTGAGGAGGCTTAGGGATGGAAGATTCCAAGTTCAAGTCCTGCTTGGGCTACAGAGTATGTCTGTGGCCAGCCTGGGTGACATAACAAGATCATATCTCAAGAAAAATGAATGTAGCTCAATGACAGAACACTTGCCTAGCATGAGGCCCTGGATTTGGTCCCTAGCACAATGGAACTGGAAGAACAGAGAAGAAAAGAAAGAGTGGGTGGGATGAGGAAAGAGCTAGGCACAGTGACGCACCTTCAACCCCAGAACTCAGGAGGCAGAGGCAGGTGGGTCTCTGTGAGTCAGAGGCCAGCCTGGTCTACAGAGTCAAGACAGCCAGCACCACATAGTGGGACCTGAGATCCTGTCTCAAAAAAAAAAAGACAAGACAGACAATAGTGGCACAAGTGACATATGCCTTTAATCCCAGTACTTGAGAAGCAGAAACAGAGAGACAGGAAGACCCTGAGTTTTAAAGACAGAGAGACCCTTTCTCAAAAAAAAAAAGAGGAAAGGAAGGAAAAGAAAAAAGGGAAGACTGACTAAGACTACTGAACTGAACATTTAAAATGATGAATTTTATAGTATGGGAATTGTAATACATATATATGGACAGGAGTTAGTTATTGTTTTGAGACAGTCTTTCTATGTTGCCCAGGCTGGTCTCCAACTCCTAGGCTCAAGAAATGCTCTCAACTGCTCAGCCTCCTGAGCAGCTGGGACTTGAAAGCACAGGTGAAGCACCTAGCTCTTTCCTTTCTCTTTAAAGGTACATACAAATTCTAAGGTATCATTCTTTTTTTTTTTTTTTTTTTTTTTTGGTTTTTCGAGACAGGGTTTCTCTGTATTGTCTTGGAGGCTGTCCTGGAACTCGCTTAGTAGACCAGGCTGGCCTCGAACTCACAAAGATCCACCTGCATCTGCCTCCCGAGTGCTGGGATTTAAGGTGTGTGCCACCAACACCCGGCTCTAAGGTATCATTCTTACTCATTAATTCTAAAATGGGAAAGTAAAAATACCAACACAAAGTGAAAGTGTCAAAGTCTCAATGTATTGAGTAGCCATACACTGGTAAACACTCTGCTTCTATGACCCTTGTAGTCTATTATAACGACATAATTAAGCAGCTAAGTACAACACAATGTGTTAAGTATAACAAAAACAGATGACAAAGTACAGAAGAAATTTATTTTAGACTAGTAAGGGTTTCAGGTAGATGATGATGACTCTAGATGTTGGGGGTAGGCAGAAGTTACCACCAGGAAGATAATGGGAGGAAAAGAGCAGTCAAGTCCATGGACTGGTGTCATGTATCTGTGATAATGGCTTTTAAAAATGCAACAAACAACAGGGCGGTGGTGGCACACACCTTTAGTCCCAGCGCTTGGGAGGCAGAGATAGGCGGATCTATGTGAGTTGGAGACCAGCATGGTCTACAAGAGTTAGTTCCAGGACAGCCTCCAAAGCCACAGAGAAACCCTGTCTCAAAAAAAAAACAAACAAACAACTTCTACAAGGTTTTATATAAAACTTTCATGATGAAACTTAAGCTGATTTTTTAGAATAAATGAAACTATTTTTTAAAAGCAGAGAAGACTAGGTAAATGGTTCAGTAGATAAAGTACTTGCCATGCCAGTCTGATGATCAGAATGTGATCCCCAGGACCCAGATAAAAGCCAGATGTAGCAGTGCAAGCAGCTCTAACCCCAGAGCGCACCTACCACGAGATGGAAGGCAGAGGAAGGAGAATCTTTGAACATGGGGGCCAGCTGGCCTGGCTTACTCAGAATAAAAGAGACCCAGTCTCAAATAGTGGAAAGGTAGACCTGCACCTGAGGTTGACCTCTGACCTTCACACGAGTCAGGCACTTGCACATCCACACATGCTCTCTAGCACACACACAAACAAGCCACACACAGAGGTCATAGGCATTAGACCTGAGATAAAACTAAAGAAATGATGAGAAGTAGGCAAAATATAACTGGAAATACAAGTATTTGCTTCAGCAAAACTAAAGTAACCCAAACAGATTGTTGAAGTAGTATTGACTAATTGCTGGCAATGGTATGATTTGGGAATGCTGGCTAACAAATGAGTCATCTGCGAGGAAGTAATCTCAATTGAGAAAATGACAGCCGGGAGGTGGTGGGGCACGCCTTTAATCTCAGCACTCGGAGACAGAGGCAGGCGGATCTCTGTGAGTTCCAGGACAGGCTCCAAAACAATACAGAGAAACCCTGTCTGGAAAAACAAAACAAAACAAAAAGCTACATTTTCATTAGAATTTACCATTAAAAAGCAAAACTGAGATTAAACCCAGGGCTCCCAAAACTAAAGCTCTCTCTTCCATATATTTCACCTATCCTCAGTTATTATCAACCTAATTCAATGTGCTTTGATTCTTACATACCCTGAATAGCCAGTGAATGACTAAGGAATAGCCTCTCACATAGACTAAACACATACATCTCCTGAAGACATTGTACAGGACACAAGAGAAGGCTACAGCTGGACAAACTCTAGAACTGAATTCTTTACAAGGGCCACATGCCTCCAATTCTACAGTCTAGACTGTGGAAGAGATGCAATGGAAATGAAAATGACGAGTCCAACCAAATCCAGTTACTGCAGTGATCATGCAGTGCATACTGCAGCAAAGTCATATGCTGGCAGCTGAGACGGGCCAAAGAAAGAAGGAAAAAAAGAATCTACAAACACTTGGGTCCTACAGTTCTAAGAAGCTACAGAAAACTGACAAAAGAGTGGAATTCAGTTCAAGAGCTAAAGCCGCCGGGCGGTGGTGGCGCAAACCTTTAGTTCCAGCACTCAGGAGGCAGAGGCAGGTGAATCTCTGTGAGTTTGAGACCAGCCTGGTCTACAGAGCTAGTTCCAGGACAGCCTCCAAAGCCCTCTCATTCAAAATAGCACAAGTCTAGCTCTGTTGGTAGAGTGCTGACCTAACATGCATGAAGCCCTGGGTTCCATTCTCCACAGCACATAAACAGAGCATAGTGGCACACTGTACTGTGTAATAAGTAGAAGGATCAGAAGTTTAAGGTCATTATCTGCAAGCCTAAAAGGGGAGGACGCAGTAACACAGATTACTCTCACTTATGAAACATCTATCTAAGCCGGGCGTTGGTGGCGCACGCCTTTTATCCCAGCACTCGGGAGGCAGAGGCAGGCGGATCTCTGTGAGTTCGAGGCCAGCCTGGTCTACAGAGCGAGTTCCAGGACAGCCTCCAAAGCAACACAGAGAAACCCTGTCTCGAAAAAGCAAAAAACAAAACAGCTATCTACTAGAGAACTCATTCCAAACTTCTTCCAACCCACTTTCAGATTAGAATTTAAGAATCATCTAAATTTTAGATTTTGTCTTCTGTACTTAGAAAAGTTCCTTGATGGGTTTATTTTTGAAAAATAGAACTAAGTAGACGCTAGATCCTATCTCTCCCTCACAGGAAAGTCATTTGAAAGACATACTAAAGTACTATGAAAGCTCAAAAGTGTAACATAATGACTAATATTTATTATTTACTGCATGACATTCTAAACCCTCCCATAAACTTGTTAAATCTTCATAGGAATCCTATGAAATGCATACCACCATCCTCCTTTTTCTAGTAAGTAAACTAAGGCCAAGAGTTCCTTTCCCAAGTTTACACAAACATGACTTGACAGCTGGAACTCAAACTCAAGCCGTCAGGTCAATGCATTTGTGTATACTACTGAATTAATACGCGTGTAATATAAATCATGTTAGGATATTATGGCACGTGCATTAGGACTCAATAACCTAATTGAACATCCAGCAAATATTTGAATTCTACAATTTATTTTCTAAGACACAAGATCTCGTTATGTAGCCCAGGCTGATCTGGAATTTGAAATGTAGCCTAGAATGGCTCCAAAGTCACTGCTATTCTCCTATATCAGCTTCCCAAGTACTGGGTTTAAAGGGATAAGCCAGCATGCCTAGCTGAATTCTACTTTATTCCCACTACACTACAGTGTCTTTTGTTTTGTTTTGTTTTGTTTTAAATCTGAAATTAAAATGAGACAGATAAATTACATAGGTCAGTGGCTCTAGAGTCACAGAAAGCCAGGTACACAGTATGTCATTTAGTAACAATATGTAACCAGTTACTTGACTGTGCTTCAGTGTCCTCATATTTAAGATAGGTATAATACCTATACCACAGAGAATTTAAGAATTAAGTTCATTATAAACTCAGCACAGTGGCCAGTAATTGCTGTTGTTTTACTCTTAGCCTTCTTAACCATTTGCCATATAAACAAGTTTTAAAAACTTTTGCTCCAAAGCAATCAAGTCATCCTGAATAGGTGAATAAGTATATGTGCACTGGATTTCAAATATCAGCATCTCCATTCCCTGGTACTACTTTTCAATTTTGTGTTTTAGTCAGTGTTGGAGATGGAACCCAGGGCTTCATAAGGTTACACAAATACTCTATCACTGAGCTGCACACCATTCCTTTAAATACTGATTGCCTGACTATATGCTAAAGACTCCTTTTATGTATTTTTCCTAGTGAAACTACAATAGATACAATACTGCTGCTTAGGCGGATCTCTGTGAGTTCGAGACCAGCCTGGACTACCAAGCGAGTTCCAGGACAGCCTCCAAAGCCACAGAGAAACCCTGTCTTGAAAAACCAAAAAAAACAAAAAAAACAAAAAACAAAAAACAATACTGCTGCTTATGTATGCATCTTCCACACACAATTTTTTTATCTTTTTAACTTTTTTAATTTACTTATAGATTACTTATGTATGAGTGTTTGTCTACATGAATATCTGTATATCATGTGCATGCCTGGTTCTCAAAGAGGCCAGAAGAGGGTGTCAGATCCCCAGGAACTAGAGTTATGGGCAGTTGTGAAGTTGTCACATGGATGTTGGGAACTGAACATGGATTACTGCAAAAGCAACAAGTGTTCCTAACCATTAAGTCACCTCTCCAGCCCTTCTTATATTTCTCACATGTAACAATACTACTGCAAACTCATTTCTTAGAACAGTGCTTCTCAACCTGTAGGTGGCAACCTCTTTGGGGTCGTAACTGCATATCAGATATTCTTCATTACGATTCATAACAGTAGCAAAATTACAGTTATGAAGTAGCAATGAAATAATTTTATGGTTGGGGGTCACCAAAACAAAAGGAACTGTACTAAAGAGCCACAGCATTAGGAACAATCTTAGAACTCAGTTTTTAACTTTTTTTTTTTTTTTCAGCTTAAATTTAGATAAGAAACAAGGTTGCTTCACAAGTCAGTTCCAGGTCAGTTTTTACTTTTTTATATATAATTTTTATTGATTCTCTGGGAATTTCACATCATACAACCCCAATTCCAGTCCTTTCATATCCACCCTCCACCCTTGTAGCACCCCAAAATTTAAATTAAAAAAAAAGGAGAAAAAAGGTCTCTCGGTCTTGTTCCTCTATCAATTGTAGTCTTCTCTGGTAGCAGTCACAGCTGTCAAGTCTCCAGTTCTGCCGCTTCCTACCATTCTGTTCCTGCATCTTTCCCGCCTCTCCATCACATGTTCCTTCATCATGGTGGCATGGGCAGCTACAGTGTGTTATGCAGTATACCCCTTTGACCAAGCAGCTTTACTTGCAAATGTCCATTGCAATGACTTGATCTGGTTCAAGGCCCCTGGCTTCTGCTACACCATCAATACTGAACACCACAACTTGTGTTGGATATCCTGCTGTTGCCCACAGGATCATGGAGATCCTGTGGCTATGCTTCCACAGGACTGGTTCATTCACACACTGCAGCAGCTCATAGATGGGGTAGATGTTAGGGTAGGCCAACTCAAAGCCCTGAATCTGGGCCTGTTAGTAGCTGAGTTTGTCAGCCCAGGCCTTCACCAGCACGTGGCCCTCCCTGGAGGGGTAGGACCAGCTCTCATGCCCAGCACCACAGCTGCTGCCTGTCAGCAAGAGGCAGGGTCAGCTCAACAACTTGGTTTCAGGCGGCAGCCCAGACCAACACATCCACATGGCCTTTGGTGGTAACATGGGCCATGGACATCAACACATATCCTGGCTGCAATAGGACCATGGAGCCAGACACGGTTCTTGGCAGCAGCTCAGGCACAGCTATGACCTCAGTGGCTGTGCACGCTCCTCATACTGGTCTGTTCCTCACTGCCGTCACAGCTCCAACTCTCCCTCCCTCTCTCCACAGCACAGGAACCGTTTCGCTTCTTTTCCTCTTCCACCTCTCCATCAGAATTTGTTCATCTTAGTGGTGCTCATGGGGCTAGGGTGGGTGCTTGGGTTGCTTTTAATTTTTTTATTTTGGGGGTGCTAGGGACCCAACTTAGATCCTAATATATGCTAGGGAAGGGTTTGACCACTGAACTCAGTCCCAGCCAATTTTTTTTATTTGATTAGTAAAGTAACCTTACAAGTCACTACATTCAGCTCAGCAAAACATCTCCAAGAAAAGTAATAGTTGTCTTCTTAGAAAAAATTTACTCACCAGACATAGTTGATAACACTTTTGATCCCTGAACTCAGAAAGAAGACACAGGTAGATTTCTATAAAATCCAGGCCAGGCTGCTCTACAGAGCCAGTTCTAGGTCAGCTAGGAGTTATACAATAAGGCCCTCCATCTCTAAAACAAAAACAAAAAAGAAAAATATTTTAAAAGCTTATTTGTACCCTCTCTTAGAACATGTGCTTAATTTTATGCTATCAGACACACAAAACTTACATAGAAAAATAAAACCAAAAACTTAATTTGTTGGAGCAACACTTAGCAAATGGAATGATACAATCAGTAAACTGCATAAAATGAGTATTTGTAATTTTTCAAATGATGGGTCTAGCAGACAGCAAAGGACTAGAAAGAAGACTGTCCCCTTCCCCATCCCATGAGGTGCAGATTCTTCAACTAGCAAAAACAGGTTAATAGTATTCATCCAGAAAAAGGTCACTTTGCATTATGAGTGAGAATACAGAGGAAATGTTGGAAAGATTAAGAATCTGGGACTTGAGGCTGGAGACATGTCTCCACAGTTAAAAGCACCAGCTAGTGGACCTGAGTTCAATTCCTAACACTCACAATGGGTGGTTTGCAACCACCTGTAACTTCTACTCCAGTGGATTCTGACTCTTCTGCCTTTCTGGACACCTGTGCTCACATACATACCTCTCTTTCTCTCTCTCTCTCTCTCTCTCTCTCTCTCTCTCTCTCTCTCTCTCTCTCTCTCTCTCTCTCACGCACGCACGCACGCACGCACGCACGCACACAATAAGAAGAAGAAGAAGAAGAACAAGAACAAGAACAAGAAGAACAAGAAGAACAAGAAGAACAAGAACAAGAACAAGAAGAAGAAGAAGAAGAAGAAGAAGAAGAAGAGGAAGAGGAAGAGGAAGAAGAGGAAGAAGAGGAAGAAGAGGAAGAAGAGGAAGAAGAAGAAGAAGAGGAAGAAGAACAAGAACAAGAACAAGAAGAAGAAGAGGAAGAGGAAGAGGAAGAGGAAGAGGAAGAGGAAGAAGAACAAGAACAAGAACAAGAAGAAGAAGAGGAAGAGGAAGAGGAAGAGGAAGAGGAAGAGGAACAAGAACAAGAACAAGAACAAGAACAAGAACAAGAACAAGAACAAGAAGAACAAGAACAAGAAGAACAAGAAGAATAGAGTATAAAGAAGTAGGACTGGGCCGGGCGTTGGTGGCGCACGCCTTTAATCCCAGCACTCGGGAGGCAGAGGCAGGCGGATCTCTGTAAGTTCGAGACCAGCCTGGACTACCAAGCGAGTTCCAGGACAGCCTCCAAAGCCACAGAGAAACCCTGTCTCGAAAAAACCAAAAAAAAAAAAAAAAAAGAAGAAGAAGTAGGACTGAGCTTTCTAACACTAAGACAAATTCAGTAAAGAGAATTTGTGGGTACTTTTCAATGGTAAAAATTAAGACAGGTAAGTTGGAAGAACTGTGTGACTACAGAGTGCAGCTTGAACAGAAAGACTTATAAGCCAGCTTCTGCACACCACAACACTACATCTTCAGCACTACCCAGTCCAATATTTCTAAAGGGAATGATTTTCAGAAACCACTTTCCCAGAAACTGGACCCTGAAACATTCTTTAATTTGCCAAGAGTAGGAATTTGCTGAACTATCAACAGTTTGTTTGTGTCTTTTTGTTTGTTTGTTGAACTAGACATTTGTTTTTAATCAAAATTTGTTCAAAGTCCTACGAAAAGACAGAAGGAACATTATCCAGAAAATAAATGAAAGCCATCTGACTAGAATTAAGAGTTACAGATCAGCCTTCTTGTAAACCCTCTTTCACACATACACAGCAATGATTTTCAACCTTTCTAACGCTGCAACCTCTACAGTTCTTTATGTTGTAGTGAGCCAACTACGAAATTATTTTTGTTGCTACTTCATGTTTGCTACTGTTATGAATTGTAATATAAATATCTGATATACAGATGGTCTTAGACCCCCCAAAGGGATCATGACCCACAGGTTAAGAACCACTGACATACAGGATGGAAAAACACAGATAATACTAGTTAGTATTTGGATAGCATGTCACCAATTTCAAATACTACCCAATCAGTTATCTCAACTGACCTACTCTTTAATCCTATTTCCATGGACTTGAAATAGTTATCTAAAAGCCGCAGGCATTTCTTAAACCTCTACTGTTAGGAATAATGTGTGGGGAACCTTAGAGGATCCATGGCAGGGGAGGGTGACCAAGGTGGAGGGACAAACATGCCAGGCAGACAGTGCTTAAGTGAGAAGTTTTATTAGAAAGGGGAGGGAAGGAGGAAGAAAAGAAAAGAGAGAGGGAGAGGGAGGAGAGAGAGGGAGACATGAAAAATCCTCCCAGGGGAACAGCAGGAGAATGGGCAGAGGTCTTTCTTTTAAAGGAGTCCTTTGCACCTGGGCTGACCAGAGTACTGCCTGAGTGCATTCTGCCAGGTGACAGGGGCAGGCCATCATAACGCCTGAATCCTTACATCTACCAGCTTCACTTTCCTAATCTGTAAAACAGGAACAATGGTGCCTATTTCATGAGGCACTTGTAAGATTCAAGTCTTACACATGCTGAGTAGCTATTATACAGAGGAGAAAGGGAGGAAGAAGGGAGGGATAGAGGGAAGAGAGAGAGAGAGACTAACCAACCCACCCAGGTCTGGAGAGATGGCTCAGTCATTAACCATGCTTGCTGTTCTCCCAGAGGGTCTGACTCTCTTCTGGCTTCCATGGGCACTGGTCACAGACATACATGCAGGCAAAACATCTAATATATATATATATATATATATATATATGATACATAATATATTATGTATTATATATAATATACATAAGATAAATCTAAATTTTAAAAAATTCTAAAACAAAAAAAAAAGTGCATCCCCAGAGACCCAGTCAAACATTAGCCAGAGCTTAGAGAATCTTATAGAAGGCGAGGAAGGATTGTAGGAGTCAGAGGGGCCAAAACACCATAAGAAAATATCCCACAGAAACAACTTCGTAGGGCCCAAATGGGCTCAGAGAGAGATACTGAACCAGCAACCAGGGAGCCTATAAGGATCTGACCTACCTCCACATATAAGTTTTGGGTTCCTGTGGTACTACTAACAGTGGAAGCAGGGCTGTCTCTGAATCTTATGCCTGCTTTGGGACACTATTCCTCCTACTGGGTTGCCTCATCCAACTTTAATACGAGGGGGTGTGCCTAGTTTTCATGTTTGGTTGATATCTCCGGGAGGCTTCCCTTTTTTTCTGAAGGGAAAGGAGGCAGAGTGGATCTGAGGGAGAGGGGATGTGGGAAGGAGGGACTGGGAGGAGAGGGAGAGAGGGAAAACTGCAGTTGAGATGTAATATAAGGGAATAAATAATAATTTTTAATGCATCCCCAAAATGCCTATCTATTTGACAATCTAACAATGATGTCATTGATTGAGGTATAATTTCCATAAGTAAATATACAGCAATGCACTTTTAAGCCATATGGTACTGGCACATGCCTTCAATCCCGGCAGAGGCAGAGAGGCAGAGGCAGAGAGGCAGAGGCAGAGAGGCAGAGGCAGAGAGGCAGAGGCAGAGAGGCAGAGGCAGAGGCAGGCAGCTCTCTTGAGTTCAAAGCCAGCCTGGTCTACAGAGTGAGTTCCAGGACAGCCTAGGCTACACAGAGAAACCCTGTCTCAAAAAACTAAAAAATTAGCTGGTTGGGAGGCTAAGGCAGGGAGAATCCACAAGTTCAAGGCCTTGCCCAGCTACAAAGAAAGTCCAAAGACAGCCCAATCAACTTAGTAAGACAAAGATTCAAAATAAAAAACATGACTTAAGTATGGTGGGTCATTCCTATAATCCCAGCACTCAGAAAGCTGAGGCAGGCAGATTAAAAACTGAATTGAAGCTGGATGTTGGTGGCGCACGCCTTTAAGCCCAGCTCTTTGGAGGCAGAGGCAGGTGGATCTCTGTGAGTTGGAGGCCAGCCTGGTCTACAGAGCGAGTTCCAGGACAGCCTCCAAAATAATACAGAGAAACCCTGTCTCGAAAGAAAAAAAAACTGAATTGAAAAAATTAATTTACTAGGCCATAGCAGGTAAAGACACCACCAAGTCTTATGACCTGAGTCCAATGCACAGAATCCACATGGTAGAAGGAAAAGAACCCTCCCTCCCAACATAAGGGAATGCTCTTTTATAGCTTTGTTTTGTTTGGTCAGAACAACATTTTCTTATTCTTAGTTATTGTAAAATAATACTGTTGGGTCTGGAGAGATGGCTCAGAGGTTAAGAGCACTGGCTGCTCTTCCATAGGTCCTGAGCTCAATTCCCAGCAGCCACATGGTGGCTCACAACCATCTATAATGAGATCTAGTGCCCTCTTCTGGCCTGCAGGCATATATTCAGGCAGCACACTGTATAAAAATAAATAAATCTTAAATAATAATAATACTATTTACAGTTATTTGGTGTTGTCAGTTTTCATAACTGGACAAGATTTATAGAATTACTCAGTTATGACTGCAAAGCCTCTGATGTCTTGCACCCCTCCCCCCAGATGTCCTCTGGCCTCCACTCACATACCACAATACAGACATAAACATACACATATACAAATTAAACATTTTTTTTTAATTAAAGGGGACAGGGCTAGACAGAAAACTCAGCTATTAAGAGCACATATTGCTCTTACAGAGAACCTGAGTTTGGGTCCCAACAGCCACATCAGATGGCTCTAACTCTACCTCCAGGGATCCAATGCCTTTTTCTGATCTCCAAGGATATATGCATTCCTGTGCACACACTGGCACAGAGATAAACACACATATAACTTAAAAAGAAAAATCTTTCTTAAGCTGGAGCTATAACTCAGTGGCAGAGTACCTACCTAGTGAGCCTAGGTTCAATCTCTAATATCACAAATAACAAGATGAATAAATATAAACAAAACCTTTTGTTTCCAGAATAATCCCATGGCAATTCTAAAGAACCTAAACATTAATAAGTGTAGTTAAGGGGAAAAAAGCACAAGAAGCCAGGTGTGGTGGCTCCATCCACAATACCAGCCCTAAGCAAAGGTGAGGCACAATGATTAGAGACACACAGTAAGAACCCTAGCAAAGAATCTGAAATAACTTCAGTTAACTAAAAATCCCAATTAATTCTCAGTCTTAACCAACTTCAGATTTTTTCCTTTTTTTTTTTTGTTTTGTTTTGTTTTGTTTTTTGAGACAGGGTTTCTCTGTAGCTTTGGAGGCTGTCCTGGAACTCGCTCTTGTAGACCAGGCTGGTCTCGAACTCACAGAGATCCGCCTGCCTCTGCCTCCCAAGTGCTGGGACTGACTAAAGGCATGCGCCACTACCGCCAGGTGATTTTTTTCCTTTTTTAATGTCATTTAGTCCTATCTTTCCCTCAACATAATCTCTCCAATATATCCCTGTGTTTGTGTGTCCTCCTGGGTAAGCACATGCATGTATACGTGCATACGCCAGTTGGTGATGCACAGAGGTCAGAGACACATGCTGGATGCCCTATTCTATCACCTGCTAACTTAATTTCTTCACACACTATTTCTCACTGACCTTAGAGCTTGCTGTTTTTCTGCTAAGTTTCATGTCTTCCACTCTCTGTGCTGGGGTTACAGGTGCCCTTAATCACATTTGGTTCTTTCTTTTCACATGGGCTCACTCAGGTCCTCTTACCCATTGAGTCCTTTAATATATCCCTTTATTTTTCCACTCAACCCCTAAGTTCATGACTCAGTAGTATTCACACTTAAAATTTTCAATTAAAATATAATTACATAATTTTCCTCTATTCCCTTTCCTTCCTCTAATTCCTCCTATGCCACCCATTCCTACCCATACCTTGCTCCCTTACATTCCAATTTCTTTTTTTTTTTTTTTCCGAGACAGGGTTTCTCTGTGGCTTTGGAGGCTGTCCTGGAACTAGCTCTTGTAGACTAGGCTGGCCTCGAACTCACAAAGATCCGCCTGCCTCTGCCTCCCAAGTGCTGGGATTAAAGGCGTGCGCCACCAACGCCCGGCTACATTCCAATTTCTTAAAAAAAAAAAAAAAAACAAAACTGAACTGGGAATGATGGCATGTGTTTGTAATCCCAGCGTTGAGGAGGTTAAAGCAGGAATATTTGCTACAAGTTTGAGGACAGGCTGTGCTACCCTGAAAATAGCAGGCCACTAAGGGCTACACAGTGAAGAACCTATCTCAGAAGAAGAAATAAGGGACTTGAGAGGTGGCTCCAGATGACCACTGGCTACTCCTTAAGAGGACCCAGGTTTGGTTCCCAGCACCTATATGGCTCACAACCATCTGTCACTCTAATTCCAGGGGATCCTATGCTCTCTTCTTACCACAAGGCACATAAGAGATACACAAACATACTTAGAGGCAAAGCACCCATAACACATAAAATATTGAGTCCTATTAACTCTACTTAACACATAATAACAGTCTATAATTCCAAGAAGATCATGTCACTGCCTAATTTATAAATTTTCAATGGCTCCCAAAAGTTGACAAGGTGAAGTCTAAATTCCTCTGATGATGTTCACTGCCAGGAACTCATTTAGCTATATCACATCTGATCATACAAGTTTATCTCAATCTCAGTATCTTTGGTTTGCACAGCCCTAGTCTGAAAACCATCCTCTTCCTTATGCCAATTCAAGTCCATCATGTAGAACCTGGTCTAACTGCCTTCATGAAGTCCTCAGACTACACTTAGTAAACTACAGACTCATTCCAGACAAACCAGCAGCAAAGCAGACTTTACTTAGTCATTCCACTCAATGGACTTCCAAAGGACACTAATGTACATTTTCTCCAAGGGGAATTATGCAGTATTTAAAACTAGTTTTTTAGGGTTTTTTTTGTTTTGTTTTGGTTTGGTTTTGGTTTTACGAGACAGGGTTTCTCTGTATTGTTCTGGAGGCTGCCAGTCCAGTCCAGCCTCAAACTCACAGAGATCCGCCTGTCTCTGCCTCCCGTGTGCTGGGATTAAAGGCATGCGCCACCACCGCCCAGCTCATTTTGGTTTTTATATACAGTTAAGGAACTGTTTCAAAACTAAACACTGTCTCCCAGTTAGAATTTTAGAGCCGTGTGTGTGTGTGTGTGTGTGTGTGTGTGTGTGTGTGTGTGTGTGTGCACGTGAGCCTTAGAGTTACTTCTACTGTGATGAAACACCATGACCAAAGGTAACTTGAGGAGAAAAGGGTTTATTTCTCTTATATACCCTGAATCATAGTCCACTGAGGGAAACTAAGACAGGAATTTATTAAACCTGGTGGGAACCTAGAGGCATGAACCATGAAGTGCTGCTTACTGACTTGCTGCTTCCTCATGGCTTGCTCAGCCTGCTTTCTTATAGAAGCCAGGCCCACCCACTCAGGGTGCTGCACCTACATTAAATCATTAAGAAAATGCTCTACAGACTCACCTACAGCCCAATCTCATGGAGAAATTTCTCAATTAAGGTTTCATTCTATCAGCTAACTATAGTGTGTGTCAAGCTGACCTAAAACTAGCCGAGAGAGGCACAGAGAGAGAGAGAGAGAGAGAGAGAGAGAGAGAGAGAGAGAGAGAGAGAGAGAGAGAGAGAGAGAGAGAGAGAAACGAGAACATTCCTGAGAAATCTGACCAACATGGGCCTCCAGCATGCTAAGCAAGCACTATACAATGAGCTGCACCCAGTCTCTATTGAAATTTTTATGGTTACTTTCAAACTGACTAAGAATCTAACCTCAAAAGTGTTAGTTAATCTAACCATCAGTCAAGTTCCTACAGAAAAGACTTTAAAAAGTCTAATCTTATCAAATTATCATGTTGCTCTAAAAGCAAAAAAACTAAGTATTTCCCAACAGGGTGAAGGCGGCGCACGTCTTTTAATCCCAGCACTTGGGAGACAAAAACAAGTGGTTCTTTGTGAGTTTGAGACCAGCCTGGTCTACAAAGCAAGTTCCAGGACAGCCAGGGCTACACAGAGAAACCCTGTCTTGTTAAAACAAAAACACACAAAAAAAAAATTAAGTATTCCTGCCACGCCTGGTGGATCTCAGTAATCAAAGCTTCTTGGAACACCAAAGGAGGATGACCACAAGTTCAAGGCCCTAACCATAGCCCTTAGCCCTAAATAACATTATATAGACTGAGCAGGCATATTTATACACTTAGGAATATGTATGTATATATGAATATGTATATGTAACAATAATTAATGAAAAAAAGAGGCCATAAAATTGAAAGAGAACAAGGAGGAGTATACAGGAGAATTTGGGGGAAGAAAAGCAAAGGGGAAAATGAAGTAATTATAATCTCAAAAAAACATGAAAATTTAAATCTGAAATGTATTCTTCCTATCCTAGAGAAGATGACAAGTATTGGGATACAGAGGCAGGTGTTGATTGTGTTTATTAGGGAGAAATGATCTTTCATGTACACTGTACATGGGTGATAAGATTATTGGTGTTCTGGCTTAAAGAGTAGTGTTGAAAAGTAAATTTAGGACCCTTGCTGGACACTGACATCTGGAGCAAACTGACCTTCCCGAATCTATAAAGTGGAAACAATATAATCTATACCAAATGGTTCATACATAGAAAACCCTGTCAGAGCTGGGTGGTGGTGGTGGTGGTGCACATCTTTAATCCCAGCACTCAGAAGGCAGAGGCAGGCAACTCTCTTGAATTCAAGGCCAGCCTGGTCTACAGAGCAAGTTCCAGGAAAGCCAGGGATACAGACACACTTGTCTCAAAAAACAAACAAAAAATATTTGGCCATCAGTAGGTTATAATGCTTTTTTTTATTTGTATTTGAGAAAGTGTCTCCCTATATAGCCCAGTCTGGCCTCTAACTCACAAACCTCCTGCCTCAGTCTCCTGTTGGGATTTCAGTACTACGCCACCAGGTTCTCTTAAAACGGATTTCTATTTATCACTCAATTATAAAATGTCTAATAGGTTAATCTGCACTCAAACTGACTCAAGAATGTACACAGTTATTTATGCCTTTAATACAGAAAGAATAACTGCCAAGAAAGTCCACCAACAGTCTATAGCTTTAAGATTTATTTATGTGCATCAGTGTTTTGCCTGCATTTATGTCTGTGTGAGGGTTCCAGGTCCCCTACAAATGGAGTTGGACAGTTGTGAGCTGCCATGTGGGTGCTGGAAATTTAACCCAGGTCCTCTGGAAAAGCAACTAGTGCTTTCAAACAATGAGCCCTCTCTCCCCAGGCCCCTCACTGTAAACAGATCTGACTGGTTGAAGATTTTCTTTCTTTTGGGGGAGGAGCACTTGCTCTTGTAGCAGGAGCACTGATGTGTTCATGTAAGTATGTGCAAATGTTTGTGCAAGTGGAGGCCAGAGGCCAACAATGTCTTTCCTCAATCGCTCATCTTTCTTTTTGGAGATAGTCTCACTATGACTATGAAGCTCTTAGCTGGTCTGGAATTTGGTACACAAAAGACACTAACCTCAATTTCACAGAGATTAGCTTGCCTCTGTCTCCCAGGTACTAGGATTAATTATGTATATCACATGCCCAGCTCATTTCTTTCCTTTTTTTTTTTTTTGAGATAGCATCTCTCACTGAATCTGCAACTCATCAATTCAGCTGGCCAATAAGCTTCTGGGATTCATCTATCTCCATGTTGGAGTTAGCTACACATGCTAGGTGGGATTTTACATTGGTGTTGGGGCTCCAACCTCAAATCCTTATGCTTGTATGGCAAGCACTTTACCAACAAATATCTCTCCAGCTCCTATTTTATTGTTTTGTTTTGTTTTGTTCTATCTGTGTATGTGAGTTCTTATGTATGAGTGTGAATATACACATACCACAGCATGTATGTGGATGTCAGAGGGCAACCTCAGGTTAAGACTTCATCTTCTACCTTGTTTGAGACAAGGTCTCATCATTTGCTCCTACATGCTGGCTGGTCTGAGAGCATCCAGAGATTCTCCCATCTCTGCCTCCTATCTTGTAGCAGGAGCACTGGAAATTACACATGTATGTTATCATGCCAGGCTTTATATAGGTTCTAGAGATCTGAACTCCGGTCCTCATGCTCGTGACTGTCCTAACTCCTTTTGTTTTTGTGAGACAAAGCCTCACTGTAAAGTCCAAGCTATCCTTTAAATCATGATCCCCATTGCAGCCTCCATCCCAACCCCAGTTTTGGGGTTTCAAGCATGTGTCACAACACCCAAGAGCTCAGAATTTCCTTATCAACAGGACCAATAAAATATTAATCAAAAAATATTTAAAGGCCGGGCAGTGGTGGCGCACGCCTTTAATCCCAGCACTCGGGAGGCAGAGGCAGGCGGATTTCTGTGAGTTTGAGGCTGGGCTGGACCGATAGCCTCCGAAACAATACAGAGAAACCCTGTCTCGTAAAAACCAAAAAAAAAAAAAAAAAAAAAAAAAAAAAATTAAAGTTGGACTCAATGGCACATGTCTTTAATCCCAGCACTTGGGAAGCAGAGGCAGGTGGGTCCCTGTGAGTTTGAGGACAGCCTGGTCTACAGAGCTAGTTTGAGGACAGCCAGGGCTGTTACAGAGAAACCCTGTCTCAAAAAAACAAATAATAATAATCAAAATGGGATACTCCCTGGTATCTCATTTCAGCTATCCAATCAGAATGCCTTATACAAGCACAGACCAAGCACCTTTCCCAGCAGAAACTCTGCTTAGTTCTTCATCTGTAATGGGTTTCAAAGGAGCATGTGCTTTATGGCACCAGGACTGCACTTCTGTGCTCTTACAGTAACAGTCTATTCTATTACCTGATGCACTTGGTGCATTCCTGCCTTTTGGATTAAAGGAAATACTATGTAGAATTCTAGTTTTTAAAAAAGGATCCATTGGGGCTGGAGAGATGGCTCAGTGGCTAAGAGCACCAGCTGCTCTTCCAGAGGACCAGAGTTCAATTTCCAGCAACTACATGGTGGCTCACAACCATCTATAATGAGATCTACTAGCCTCTTCTGCCAGATGCCCTCTTCTCTCATGCAGGCATACATGCAAATAGAGTATTCATATACATAAAATACATGAATTTTTTAAAAGGATCCATTTAATAAGCCTAAGATATTAAAATTGCTACCTATACATAAACAGTTTTGATGATGCTCAATCACCAAAAACTCTATTGTGGTAAAGCATGCCAGTGACCCCAGTATTTAGAATGCAGGGGCACACTGGAGGCTAGCCTGGATTGTGGTGAGGGCAGAGAAAGAAAGAGAAACAGATCCCTAGAGCTGCTGACCAGTCTAACCAATCACTGAGCACTATCTTCAGTAAGAGAACTTGTCTCAAAAAATAAGGTGGATTATGGAGGAAGACACCCTATGCCACATATGAGTATGACAAAAACACAACACACACATAAAAACACCCTCTACTGAGGACCTACTATGTATGGTGCTCAGTGAAATAATCAGAGGGCTATTAAATAATACAAACAACTTCTGAACAATTTCTTATCAAATTAGGCTACTAAAATATATACTAGTATGGGAGCTGAAACAACAGCTCAGCAGTTAAGAATGTTAGCTGCTCTTCCAGGAGACCAAAGTATGACCAGTTCTCATGATCAGAAAATCAAAATTGCCTATAATTCCAACTCCAAGGGATCCCATACCCGTTTCTGACCTCCAAGATCCCCTGCACATATGTTGCAAAACTGACACACAGAAACATTAAAAAATAAAATAAAAAAATTTTAAAGATATATAATATCTGGCAATGGTGGCACACACCTTTAATCCCAGCACTCAGGAGGCAGGGGCAGTCAGAAAACCCTGTCTCTGAAATGTGTGTGTGTGTGTGTGTGTGTGTGTGTGTGTGTATGTGTATAAATTAACCAAAAAATATGACAAGTATTATAAGCTATAAGATTTACATGGGTAAAGGTGCCTACTCCCAAGCCTGGTAACCTGAATTAGATCCCCAAAACCCACATAAAGTTGTAAGGAAAGAGCTGACTCCACAACTCCACAAAGCTGTCCTTTGACCTCCACACATGCACTGTGGCTTGCATTCCGACATACACATATCACACAAGCATATGAGACACACAATAAACAGTTTGGGTTTTCTTTTAAGGTTTTGTTGTTGTTGAAGAGGAACAGCAAATGAGTACAGGGACTTGCTACTAAGCTTGGCAATGTGAGTTTGATCCCAAGGACCCGAGGAGAAAAATATACCCAAGTTGTTCTCTAGCCTCCATACATATACTGTGGTATGCAAACATGTGCACACATACACATACACAAAATGTAATTTGTTTTGATTTTTGAGACAGGGTCTCACTGTGTAACTCTGGCCATCCTGGAACTCACTATGCAGACCAGGCGGGTCTTGAACTCACTAGATCCACTTGCCTCTGCCTCCCAAGTACATCGATTAAAGGTATGCACCACTATATCCAGCTAATAAATTCAATCTTTAAAAAAGGGGGTGAGAGGCCAGTGGTGGCGCAGCACTTTAATCCCAGCACTCTGGAGGCAGAAGCAGGCAAATCTCTGAGTTCCAGGCCAGCCTGGTCCACAGAGAGAGTTCCAAGACAGCCACCAGGGCTATACAGAGAAATCCTATCAAAGGGGAGGGGGTGATTTTTGTTTTGTTTTGTTTTGTTTTTCGAGACAAGGTTTCTCTGTCTGTAGACCAGGCTGGCCTCAAACTCAGAAATCCGCCTGCCTCTGCCTCCCAAGTGCTGGGATTAAAGGTGTGCTCCACCAACACCTGGCTGGGGAGTGATATTTTTGAGAAAGCTTTTGATCTAACAAGATATTAGGAGGATTAAGACAAGCCAATATGATTTACCAAGAATATCAATAATAGTAATACCATATAAAAGGTGTTTTTAACTTTATTACATTTTTATTTACTTTGTATATATGTATGTATGTGCATACATGTGTATGTGTGCATGTTATGGCATACATGTGGAAGTCAAAGGACAACTTGTAAGAATCATTTCTCTCCTTCCACTCCATGGTAGGAAGACAGATAATAATCATGCAAGTAGGTGTATCATTAAAAATTATAATAGGTCCAATGAAGAAAAGCAACAGAAGCCAATAATAGGGAATAACGGGAAAGGACTAGCAAGACAGGGTGATGAGAAGTATCTCTGATACTCAACACAAGCTTAGGCACTTGGGAGGCTGAAGCAGGTAGATCTGTGAGTTTGATGCCAACAAAGAAAGTTCCAGGACAGCCAGTGTTACAAGGTAAAACCCTGTCTGAAAACAAAAACAAAGCAAAACAAAAAAACCTCTCCCACAGAAGAGAGGGGATGAAGTCCATATAATAACAAAAGGATTAAAAGCACTACTGCTGGACAATCATGAAGACCAGAGTTCAGATCCAACACTAACTTAAAAAGATTTCACAAATTCCTTTGACTCCAGTTCCAAGAGACCAACACCTTCTTCTGGCCTTTGTACAATTCATATAGACCCCCACACACATACAATTTTCTTTCTCAAACATACACAAAGATAAACAAATCTTTTTAAAAGAGAAGTGCAGGGTCTGCCTGGTTGACAGTAAGTTTAAGCTTAAATCCAGGCAACTTAAACACTGTTTCAAAATAAATACAAGGTGATGTCATGTTCAATCCTTAGTATCACAAACAAAACCAAAAAAGAAAAAGTATAGTAGGTTTTTAAAGTTTTATGCAAGTTTTTAATAACACACATTTTAAAATATGGCTTGGTCAGGGCATGGTAGCACAAATCTATAGTTCTATAATTCTAGTACTCAGGCAACTAACGCAGAAGAATAGTCATGAGTTCAAAGCCAGCCTGGGATAAATAGCAAGTTCAAGGCTAGCCTGAGCTGAGGAAGGGGAAGAGGAGAAAGAGACAGAGAGAATTGGTAGAGCACTTACCTAGCATTTGCAAGGCTCTTGAGTTCAATCCCACAAAACACACACACACACACACACACACACACACACACACACACACTTTCCTCAGCTACACAGCGGAGTCTGATGCCTGGACTATATGAAACCCTGTCTCAAAACTCAAATAAATAAGACTGTCCAAATAAAACAGAAAGAGAGGAGCACAGGCCAAATATGAAGCTCTTGAATAACAAAGTAAAGTGATGGAAACTTTGGATCACATATAAAGGGAAGGAGTGGCCCAAACAGTAAATGAATACAAAATACTATACTTATAAAGAATAAATGCTGAGTATGGGAAGGGAAATGTGCAATAAAAGATAAGCTACTAATTATTTAGCATTCAGGAGGCATCTCTAGGAACTAGGAATAGATGAAAATAAAAGCAGCATGCCTACTACCTTGCAGCTCAAGGTATATTCAAGTTTGTTCTTTTAAGATACCCCCAATACACCAGAGTGTAATGAAGTAAAGATCTAACCTGCCTACCTCAAATACATGGTCTGCCCCTCACAGGGTCGGTAGTAACTGCTCTGAGCTAAGCACCCTTATGTATAAAATGAGGATAATAACTACTTCATAACTATGAAGTAAGCTACTATAATTTTCTCCCTACAGTCACTGAAAATGTTGAGTAGTCTGGAGGGTATTTGAATTTAATTATTATTTCCTAATAGTATATAGAGGGAGGGCCAACAGATGATGCGAACAAAAGTTTCTATTCTCAAATTAACAGATGAGAATGGAGAATTGTACAAGTAGAAATGTGGTGTCTAGATTCTAGAAGCTCTGAAAGGAAGGTTTTGGTACTTCCTAATACAGAGAGACTTGAGCTAAAGCAACCTGAGTCAAGTTTGGTGACTTGGAAAAGTGTAAGAAAAAAAAACAAACAAACAAAAAGCTGGGTGGTGGTGATGCATGCCTTTAGTCCCAGCACTTGAGAGGAAGAGGCAGGCGGATCTCTGTGAGTTCAAGGAGTCTACAGAGTGAGTTCCAGGACAGCCTCCAAAGCTACAGAGAAACCCTATCTCGAAAAACCAAAAATACAAACAAACAAACAAAAACCCAGTTTCTACCCAATGTATCCTCCCTTTGTGTAATGTTGGCTAAAATAAAACAGATCAGCATTAAGGATAAATTGGTTACAGGTGGGAAAGTGAGACTTTTTCAACCATTTCACAGCATCCCCATCCTTAAGTATTATGTGGACATTTTATGCTAACTGTAACATTTTAAGCATTTGTTATGTATACAAGCTACATTTCAAAGAAAAACAAAAAGTTTTACTCTTAATAAAACTTTAAATAGTATTAATTTTAGCAAAAATATATCCTTTGGCCTAAAAATAACTAAAATCTACTTCCTCCCAAATGTAGTCATCACTTCCTCTCTTATGAGCATCATTAAATATTTAAGATTTCTTTATTTCCACCAAGTTGGCATACAGACTCCCTAGTATTCATTCTGATCCCATAGTATAAAATCGAAGCATAGAGCCAAGTGGTAGTGGTGCACGCTCACCTTTAATCCCAGCACTCAGGAGGTTGAGGCAGATGGATCTCTGTGAGTTTGAGACCTGCCTGGTTTACAAAGCTAGTCCCAGGACAGCCAGGGCTATACAGAAAAACCCTGTCTCAAAAAAACGAAGAAGAAAAAAAAAAAAGCATAGAAACCTCCTAATCTGCTATCAATTCCTTAAAGTTTAAAAGAACAAAGTAGTAGTAGTGACTTCACAAACACTATACCTCTGTCAAAACTCAAACTATACACCTAACATTGGTCAATTATAGCACATATAAATTATATATCAACATATACATTCTTTCATTCAGCAAATAAATTTATTGAGTGTCTATTATGTGCACCAAAATTTACAACAAATCCTTTGGGTTGGATTATCTGAATCCTACAAGTAGTATGTATGCTTTACTTTCCAAAACTGTTACATGAAAATGTTTCATTTTCTAGATCCTGGATGTCACCTTAATGGTGATCCCTACTGCAGGTCATTACACCTTTCTACCAGCTTCTGTTATACAGATGAAGTAAATGTATGACCAACTTAGGCAACCACTGTTTTAATACAAATGTTTCCAGCATGAGCAAAATATTAAGTGCCTACTGTATACAGAACATATCTCTATGCAGTCTTTGTACCAAAATACTATTACACATCCAGAGCATACTGACATTACTTTATGGACCAACAATGACCCACTGGGCTGATTCAAACTAAAAATTAAGTTTCTTGTTTCCCAAGGAAGTATATAATTGGAAGTTAATGTGGAGCAAACAGACTTGGTATCAAATTCCAGAATCACTTTTTGCTGGTTACAGGCATGAGCTTGGAACAGTCACTTATACATTCTGACCTTTAATTTGCTCAACTAGCACCTCACAGACTTGTTATATATATACATATATATATACTATATAATATATTCACACACTAGCAACTCAACATTGTTTGTTCCCTTTCTTAATCTTCAGCCTTAAAAAAAAACCAATCAGGAGGGCTAATTAACAATCCATGTATAGGAGCTAGAGAGAGAGCAAAACGTTTAAGAGCCCGTCTTGCTCTTCGGTAGACCAAAGTTCAGTTTCCAGCATACATGTCAGGCAGCTCGGAACCGTAACTGCCTATAACTCCAACTCAGGGGATCTGGCCTTAGAGAGCCCCTGAACTCATGTGAACATTCCCGTACAATTAAAAAAAAAAGTTTCTTAAAAGCCTTGTTATTAATGGGTGGTCGGTCAGCTATGAACCTATACTTCCTGCCTTCATAGTCCAATCCATCCCTTACACATCCCACTATGTCTACTTTTTTCAAACCTTAGTTACTATGTTTAGAAAAGTGATTTAATTTTAGAAACCTGGAAAATTCTTCGGAGCAAATTGAGCAAAACCTTAATCTGCCCCAAGGGGAAATTCTGTGCAAAACAATTATTTCTAACAAGAGAAGAATTTTCTATGGGGGTTATAGAATTTGACCACACAGATGCCACCAAAGCTGCACACGAAGTGACAGAAGGCAATCTGGAACATGCAGCACAGATTTTCCAAAAGGAACTATCCTCCCCTCATCTGGGGTTGCTAAATCTTCCTAGGTGATCTGAATTCTTCCCGGCTCTGTCACTACTCCAGATCCTTAAGCCAGAACCACAGCAGTTGGCAAAACGAAATACCCTGGACAAACCCCACTTCTCAAAAATATCCCCCAAATGGCAGGGAGGTCCAGAGAGTATTTTCTCCTCAATAGACAGAAAAGCCACCACGAGGCGCTCAGAAGCACAATCCTTTCCCCCAAGGTCATTCAAGTCAGTGAAGAGGGTGCGACGAGAATCTGCAAGTTCCTCGGTAAAGAACACTGCGGAGTTTTTTGTTTTTTTGAGGTGTGTGAAGGGGGATGGGGGTTGCCTGATCTCTTCCCCTCTCCCACCCCGAAGTGTGAGCACCCGCCTCGGCATTTCCGAAACAAGCCACAACAAGCTCTGCAGTGTTAGGAAAGGGGCTGACGCGATGAAGAAACAGATGCTCCAAAGCAAGATGGGTCTTTCTCGGCCGGCCGAGGATCCTGCGAGGTAATTAGCCGAAACCGCAGGCACCTCGGAGAGAGGTCCCCACCGGGCTGCGGACCCCCTCCCCCAGCCCCGCCGTGCCCGGGACGCCGGCTTCGCCTCGCTCGTTGCCTCGCCACCGCAGGCCAAAAGCGGCTCCCGAAACCGCACTTCATTCCTGCGCTTCGGGAAGCCATGGCTCCCTTCCCCGCCGGGCCGCGGGGCGGGGTGCGCGCTGCGGAAAGTTCACCGCGGCGGCGGGAGGGGGCCGGCGGCTGCCCGAGTGCCCCTGCAGATTCCACCATTAATTAGTCCTCGGGACTGTCGACTGGCAACTTAAACAAAGCGAATGCCTCGAATTCCTTCCCGGGCCGCGGCGGTCTGGCCGCGAGACGGAGCAGCGCGCCGGCGGGAGCCGCGCGGGCCGCAGCCCGGGCCGACAGCTGCGGACGCCGCGGGCCTCTCTCTCCGCGTCCCCCGCGCGCCTCGTCCCGCATACCGGCCGCGGCCCTTCCTGTCCGCTCACTTCCTTCCTCCCCGCCCGCCGCCCCGCCGAGCCCGGCAAGGACCCCGATGCCTCCCGGGCCGCTGCGGCCGCGCTCGCCCTCACCCGGCGTCTCCTCAGTCTCCTCAGAAACGTCCCTCCCCCTCCTCGGGAGAAAAAAAAAAATCTCTGGACTCTCCCTCCAACTCCGGCCACACTCTGCCGGGCTGGCCCACCGGAGACCTCCCCTTCCCGGCTCCGCTTCCACAAGCCGCGCGCACTTCCCGCCGCCCCCAGGACACCCCGGCCGAGCCCCCCGGCACACATGCCGAGCCTTCGCACCGCCCGCCTGGCCGCGCTCCCGCCGCCGCCTCACCTCTGCGGCTCCGGCCCGCGCTCCCGCCGCCGAAGGATCCGGCTCTTCGCTCCCAGCGGCCGGCGCCTGCTCAGGCTCCCCTAGACTGACAATGAGGGGCGGGGCCTCGTGTGGCGTCAGCGTTCCGGGGACGGGTCTGAGTCGAGGCCACGCCCCCTGGGCTCCCATTCCAAGCCCAGGGTTTTGAACCCAGTCAAGTTTTCATTGCCTGCCTAGCTAGGTGCTGGGCTCCGAGCGAAACTTGACTTGGAAGGCAGGACTGAATTCAAAAGGGACGACCTCAGAGATGTTGGGAGGGTGCAGTGAGGTCATCCATGCAAAGCGACTAGCCCAAGGCCTGAATGGAGTAATCGCTCAACAACCACCACTGTTAGTGAGTGTGGAGAAGGAACTGGGCGTGGCTCGGGAAGTCATGAGTTCTAGTCCCACTGACTCCACATTCATTCCTCTTGTGTTGCCAGGAAAGTCCTTTCTTGCCTATCTATATTCCCTACTTTCATCTTCTTTAAAATGGGAATCAGCGGAGGCCGGATGATATCACAAAGTCCCACCAACGTCTTCTATGTGCAAAGTACAAGGTCCCAGAGAAGGGCGAAAGGACTTTGAAGATAGCCCAGGACCCACACCCAGCAGACTACAGGCCACAGTCGGAGAAGACATTCTCTCTGTGGACGCCCTCCCACGCGCTGGCACCCAGCAGCCTGCACAAGCCGGGACACAGATGGCTAAAGGCTGCTTCCTCTCTGACTGCAGCAGTATGGTTGGTCTCTGGAGACACCTCTTGTGTAAGCTCTTTATTGCCTATGGAACAAAGGCCAAATCCGTGGCCTGGTATGCTCACTTCCTACCTTCATACACGCAGTCTCTAAAGTTTACACAAACTTCGGCACACCCACTGCTTTCCCACATCTGGCCTTTTGCTCGTGTTTTTTTCCTTGTCACCCCATCTCATGTGCATGTCCTCCTAGTTTCCCCCAGGCCAAAGCCAAGCCTCTAGGCTCTCTGTACCTGATAGCATTGACTTGAGCTCTCACAGGGCGATGGACACATCATAACTTGTATCCAGTTGGCCTCCCGCTGGGTGTGGTGCTGGCGCATGCCTACAATCCCAACACTGAGGCAGCAGGTGCACGCGCTACTGCTAGTTTGAGACAAGCTGGGCTAAGGCTAAGAGAACGTTTAAAAAGTAATGCCAGCCATGGCCATGCACACTATACACAAACACTGAAGAGGATGTAACAGGAGGAGCACGAGTCTCGGGCCAGCCTGGACTAGCCTTTGGGGTTAGGGACACAGCTCAGTTGGTAGAGTATCTAGAGTATCTGTCTAGTATGCACAATACTCTGGTTTTACTCACCGGCGCTGCATAGACTGATAGCACATGCCTGTAATTCCAGCACTCGGGAGGTAGAGACAGAAAATTCAGAAATTCAAATGCAAAGCCGCGCATAGTGCCAAATGTCTTTAATCCCAGCACTTGGAAGGCAGAGGCAGGCAGATCTTTGTGAATTTGAGGCCAGCCTGATTTACATAGTTCCAGGACAGCCAGAGCTACATAAAGAGAATCTGGCCAAAAAAAAAAAAAAAAAAAGTTCAGGGCTGGAGAAATGCTTCAGTGGTTAGAGCATTTTGCAGAGGATCCAGGTTCAGTTCCCAGCACCCACATGACAGCTCACAACAATCTGTAACTCCAATTCCAGGGAATCTAATTCCCTTTTCAGACCTTTTCAAGCACCAGGCACATACATAGCACATATACATACATGTAAGCAAAACAATCATCCCCATAAAAAATTACTAAGTAAAAATAAAATTTTTGTTGTTTTGGGAGATAGGATTTCTCTGTGTAGCCATGGCTGTCCTGGTATTTGTGATCTGTGAGTCAGGCTGCCCTCGAACTCAGAGAGTCACCTGCCTCTTCTTCCAGAGTGCTGGGGTTTAAAATAATAAAGTTTTTAAAAATAAAATTAAGATCATCCTCATCAACATATTAAGTTGGAAGTCATTCTGAGACACATGACAGTCTGTCTTTAGATAGATAGATAGACAGACAGATGATAGATAATGATATATATAGAGAGATAAAATTTCCATTTGTTTCTTAGTGATTTACAGGCATGAGAACTAGTCATGTTTACGGAACGTAAATTGTGATGCCACAAACCCATTTCCCAGTTCATAGGAATTCACTAAGCCTCAGTTCCTTCAGCTGTGAAATGAGAATAATTACATGATCCTTGTGTTATTTGTTTAACCTGGATTTGGCAAACTAGCTCAGTGGTAGATCATTTGTCTAGCAATCACAAAATCCTGGGTTCAGTTCCCAGCACCAAAATATTAACTAATTAATCAATTAATTAAATGTGATAAGTAAAGCTAAATGATACATGCCTGTAATTTCAACTCTTGGGAAGGATTGTGAGTTTATGTCTAGCCTGGGCCACACAGTTAGATGATGTTTCAAAAACTAAGTAAGCAAAATAAATGTGATATTATATAGAAAGCACCAGGCATAAACAGTGTGGTTATCATTCGTATTTGCAAAAATACCACTGTCAGTGATATTTTCAGGTTCTAACATTGCACAGCATCCTTGACAACAGGATGGGTAGTATAGGCATGTAATCCCAGGAGTTCAAGGCTAGATTGGGCCATATGACATTGCTAGGAACCTGTCTCAAAAAAAAGAAAGAAAAAGGGAGACACACACACACACACACACACACAGAGAGAGAGAGAGAGACAGAGAGAGAGAGAGAGAGAGAGAGAGAGAGACTAGAAAAAATTCACCCAGTCATTTCACAGGGGACGCCCTCAAGGGTTTGACATAAGGCAGAGGTTTACTGAAAGAAGCTATTAGAACAGGAACCAGTTCCCCAGTCTGCAGACCCCAAGTGGATTCTGCAGGCCCCAGGGCATCAGTCTTGGCACACCTCCAGGTTGACAGCTGCAGGTTCTTTCTGCAGGTTCTTGCAGCAGAGTGACCTGTTTCTGCTCTATGCCTCCTCATAGAGAAATGGAGACTCATTAGGCTGCCCTTAGCCCTTAGCTGTCCCCTGGTCTTCCAAAGGACCCCAGCAAGGCCCTGGGCAGAACACCAGCCTGTGGAAAGAGGGGAAGGGCTTTGGACTTCTGATTAATTTCCTGTATTACAGATAGGCAAATAGCTGTCCTGAAATGCCTGGGCTGGTCCCCAAGGGCCCCTAAAAATTGTGGTTTATTTTTAGAACTAGGAGATTCAAAAATGCAACTTCCCATGAAAAATAAGCACAATCACAGGATTGCTTTAGACACAGAGAGAGCCTTTCCTAAGCCCCTCTATCTGCTAATGCTGGCCTAAGACACTGCAAACATTCAGAAGGGAGAACCGAAAACCAAGCATGTACAGGGAAGGGCTAGGAGGTCTCTGAAGTGTGTATGGCCCCATCAATCACCAACTCATTCAAGGCAAAAGTTTTAGAAAGGGACAGTTCAGGAGTCAAATTATAACTCCACCAGTTATCAATTATGAAACATCAGACTTCAAATCTTTGTACCTCAGTTTCTCATCTGCAAAATGAGAATAATAACCAGATTCTACCTTCTGCCATGGCTGTTGTAGACTGAATGAAATAGCTTGTGGAAAAATACAGTTAAAAGTTTAGCAATGGGGGGGGTGCGGGCGGGCTGAAGAGATGGCTCAGAGGTTAAGAGTGCTGTTTGCTCTTCCAGAGGTTGTGAGTTCAATTCCCAGCAACCACATGGTGGCTCACAACCATCTGTAATGCGGCCTGGTGTCCTCTTCTGGCCCGGGCAGAACACTGTATACATAGTAAATAAATAATTTAAAAAAAGAAAAAAAGGTAAAAATTTTTAAAAAAAGTTTAGCACTTGGTTCATGCATGGAAATGGTGGTTGGTTTTGTGTGTGTGTGTGTGTGTGCTGTGTGTACACGTGCTGTGTGTGTGCACTGTATGTGTACTGTATATGTGTGTGTGTGTGTGTGTGTGTGTGTGTGTGTGTGTGTGTATGCTCGAGCACTCACAAATGTTATTGGGAAATGAACCCAGCATGCCAGGCAAGTGCTCTACTATTAGCTACATCTGTAGCCTGCTGCTGCTATTTCATCATGCCCTCCCAATAAATCTCCCATGTATTGGCCTCTGGGCTGGAAAGACCCAACTACAGTCCTGACCTCAAGGAGCCCTTAGTAAAGAAACAGGATGGGTTTGCATGAATAGGCGAGGGCAGGTATCTGCTGAGTGTTCTTTTTTTTTTTTTTTTTTTTGGTTTTTCGAGACAGGGTTTCTCTGTGTTGTTTTGGAGCCTGTCCTGGAACTCACTCGGTAGACCAGGCTGGTCTCGAACTCACAGTGATCCGCCTGTCTCTGCCTCCTGAGTGCTGGGATTAAAGGCGTGCGCCACCAACGCCCGGCTCCTGCTGAGTGTTCTTAACTGCAAATCGTAAGTCACAGAATCACAGGTGTATGTGAGGCCTGTGCTTTATAGTATGTGTTTAGTCTACATATAGGCAAAAATTCAGAGGCAAGAAGAAAACACTAAGAGGACTTTCACCTTTTTTTCATTCTTTTTGGTTTGTTTTTTTTTTCTGTGTGTATATAGGAACTTTCAAAACAAACAAACAAGGCCTGACAAAATGCTAACAGGGAAGAAAGTTCATAGAGGGGATCTGTGCCAGCTGTGTATAGTGCTATAGAAAGTCTCAAAGGTAGCTGGGTGTGGTATTACATGCCTATAATTCCAGCACTCCAGAGGCAGAGGCAGGAGGATCAACTCAAAGTCAACCTGGGCTACATAAGATCCCTTTTCTAAAATAAAAAATAAAAAGTTCTACAAACTCCATCTCAATTTCTGTGGGATCCCAGTAAATGTTTCTAAAGATAGAATTATTTACCCAAGACCCAGGATCCCAGCAACCATATATTCATTAATTCACAGTTAAAGCATCAGCCCAGTGAAAAACTAAGATCTGAATTTTAGGAGCTGGGGCTACAACTCTATGATAGAACACATACTGAGCCTTTGCCAGGCCTGGAATTTGACACATAACAGACATAAAAATGTTGGGGGGAGGGGTGTGCATGTTTACAGGAGTGCACAAATCCCCGGCTATACCACTTACCAACTTTAATCTTTACTCAGTCCATCAACTCAAATGTTAGCCTCCTCTAGAAACATCCTCACAGACACACCTAGGAAAGATCTGGGCATCCAGTACCCCAGACACTCTGACACATTAAAACTTAGCCCTCACACTGTGGGATGCCCCTCCCTGTCTCCCAAAGAATAGCAAGCTGTCAACTCCTGTGTCTTGTGTGCCTAAGCTGGCACTTTCGCTTTCCCCCAGTGATATCTTCCTGCAATCTAATTTTTTTTACAAGCAGCACGTATTACTTTGTCATCAGAAAATAAGGCAATAAAAGCCTATATAAAAAGAACGCTAACCAAGCTGGAGTTGATTCACCTTTGTTGGTTCGCAAACAGTAAATTACAGCGCAATAATGAATGGGTCCAGGAGCAAAGTCTCACAGGAGTTATGGAAAGTGAGAGTGGAGAGGAATAAAACCACCCTCCACCTGCCTGCTGGCCTCCAAATGGCGTGGTTTTCTGTCCTCACGTCCAGGGCTCCCACCACTGCATCCCTACCGTGTCACTCTTTAATTCTACAAGTAACAGACCCTTTCATACAAACTAAGACTCACAGTAAGTGTTCTGCACCAACTATTTCAGACAGTCATAGGAAGCCTTCATTGCTCTTTTTAGGTTAAGAAGACAAAGCAAGTCCTCCGGAGAGGCAAAATAACTTACCTAAGATCACACATTTACTTGAACCTAAACCAAGTGGTATAAAAATCATTGGCTGGGTCCTTGAGACTGGTCGACAGCTTGCCTAGTATGCACATGGTTTTTGAATCCATCCTTGGTATAGCTCTCCACCTCCAAATGAGGAGGAGAGCTGGGAAAAGTCACTAAATTCTTCATCAATTCCCCCACCTCCTTAGGATAAAAACATACAAGGACACCTTTTGCAAATTAAGTGCCTTGTATGTTGTAGTGGGAAAGAAATCCATTATCCAGGCCCTCTAGGGACTGAGTGTCACTGATCTCTGGCTCTCCCGCTGCTCTCCTCCGACTAGTGTTTATCTCCAGGGCTGTTAGCGCATACTCAGGACCATCCTCTTGCACAAACCCCTCCCCATCCAGTCTGGGACCTCCTTGAAGACAGGAACTACGCTGATTCATTCCTGGTGCTTTTCTACCCTTAATGTAGCGTCTGGCACGCATCTCTCCATTCCTTCACTCTTCTATTTCACAACAAATGGCTTGAGTGTTTAACATGTGTCAATGCTACACAGTCCGCCCTTCAGCAAAGGTCCCCATCGTCCTGAACTTTGGGACTTCTGAGGTGGAGAGACAGGGCATTGAATACAATTGTTTAACGATATTAGTCACAAAGAATCAGGTCTTATGCTAAAGGGATAGAGGGATTCAGAGTGGGGAGTCTAGGAGAGCTGGAGACTCTTTAAGAGGACATGGCCTAGCCGGGCATTGGTGGCGCACACCTTTAATCCCAGCTCCCGGGAGGCAGAGGCAGGTGGATCTCTGTGAGTCAGAGGCCAGCCTGGTCTACAGAGCGAGTTCCAGGACAACCTCCAAAACAATACAGAGAAACCCTGTCTCGAAAAACCAAAACAACAACAAAAAAGAGGATGTGGCCTGGAAGCGCAGAAAAGGAAATGAACTTACTTAAGGTCACACAGTTGGTAAGGGGGAAAGCTAGGGTTTAAGTTCGAGAATGACTGATTCCAACAACCATGCTGTACTAGAAAGCACCGCCCTTGTATGTCCTCCATCTTTTCCTTCCTTATAATTGGTGAAAAGGGATCAAGGTCTGCCCATCACAGTAGCTAGCCTCTAGGTCCAGAACTGTCTTTGAGATCTCCACCATCAAGAAACTAAATCTCCGGGAGCCCAGAACAAAGTTAAGTCTCAAAAGACACCCGGAGTCTAACACCAGCGGGTCCAGCAATTTTCTAGCGGTGCTGTGGACCACTCACCTAAATACCCTCAGCATGTCGCCCCCTCCAAGATAGCTCTGGGCCGGAGCCCTCCCTCCCTGCGCCTTGGCAGGCGCAGTGGCACAGTGGTGCCTGCAGGATCCCGGCCACGCGGCTGCCGCACTGGCGCAGGGCTGGGGCTGCGGCAAGGGGCGCGCTGCGGCGGTGACAGCTCTCTGCAGCCTGGGACGCCGCAATGTTGCAGCTCCGGCTTTTCCCACCCACGGGCAGGGCGTTCCCGCCAGCCCGCTTCCTGCAGCCGAAGGCCGGGGCGGAGGGCCCCGGGGCCTGGCAGGCCGGGTTCCTGGCTTTCTCTGCGTTTCCTGAGCCGGACGACCGGGGGATGGGACCCGCTGCGCAAAGCTCCTTCCCCGGAATGCGGCCAGGAAGCCACGTCCTTGTGAACTCCGGGTCCTCCTCTGCCGGGAACGCGCCGGTGGGTGGGGAAGAGGGGGTGTGCAGTGACAGTTCTTGCACCGGGACGGGAGGCCACACATTTATCCCAGGGAGGCAGAGCCCACAGTGCGGCCAGATTCCAACCCCCTGATGTCAGTCTGTTAACTCCATCCTTTAGATGAGAACACTGAGGTTGGCAAATGAGGGGCAAGCGCCAGGTTGCACTAAGATCAGAGAACAACTTAGAGGATGCCATTCTAGCTCAAGTCGTCCTGCTTATCATAAGAGACTTTACCCACTGGGCCAGGAATCTGACAACCAGGGGTCCTGTGGGTTCTTCATCATACAGCTATGTAACTCAGCTAGGAATCTGACTCCAGGCTCCCGTTTCCAGACCTCAGGCCATTTACACTGCATCCTAGCTCTAGTTCAGTAACCCGGAAGCCTAGGACCTTACCTCATTTCTTATGAGTCCCCCAAATGCCCACGGCACATAGCGGTTAACTCGAGAAGACTATGGACCTGGAGCCCCAGCTAAAACTTGGGACATCAGCCTGACTCTTTCCCCAACCTTAAAAACTAGTGAAAATTCAATCTCCCTTGGACTTTTTCTGAACATGGTGTTCTCCACATTTTCTTCCTTTGTGGACAGAAGTCTGGTTTAAACTGCAAATGTAAAGCCAGTAGATGGCTCATCCTTAAAATGTCTGCCATGCAATCATAAGGACCTGACTTTCTGACTCCAGCACCCACAAAAAAACCTGGCTATGGCCAGGAGTGGTGGCATACACTTTGAGTTCGAGGCCACCCTGGTCTACAAAGCTAGTTCCTACACAGAGGGCTACACAGAGAAACCCTGTCTCAAAAACAAACAAGGACAACAATGACTACAACAAAAAGTTGGGTGTGTGGCACACACCTTTAATCCCAGCACTCAGGAAGCAGAGGCAGAGGCAGAGGCAGGTAGATCTCTGTTGAGTTCGAGACCAGCCTGGTCTACAGAGCAAGTTCCAGGACAGCCTCCAAAGCCACAGAGAAACCCTGTCTCGAAAAAAAAACAAAAACAAAAACAAAAAGAAAAGAAAAAGCTGGGTGTGACTGCCCAAGCCTGGAATGCTATCACCAGGAGGTACAGACAAACAGCTTCCTGAAGCTCATTGGCTAATCTGCCTATCTAAACCAATGAGCTTCGGTTTCCTTGAGAGACTCTCGCTCTAAAAATAGTGACAGAGTGACTGAGGAAGGATGTTGACCATTGGCCTCCATATGTATGTATACACAACAAAGTGTGTGTGTGTGTGTGTGTGTGTGTGTGTGTGTACATGTACTTGAGTGCATGTGTCTAAGGAGGACAGGAGAAGGTGTCAGATTCCCTGAAGCTTTAGTTACAGATTTTTGTATACTGCCATGTGGGTGCTGGGAACTGAAGCCAGGTCCCCTTCAAGAGCAGCCAGTGCTCTAACCATTGAGCCATCTCTCTAACCTCACCACTACCCCACCCCACCCTTGTTCTTTTTTTGTTTGTTTGTTTTGTTTTGTTTTGTTTTCGAGACAGGGTTTCTCTGTATTGTTTTGGAGGCTATCGGTCCAGCCCAGCCTCGAACTCACAGAGATCCGCCTGCCTCTGCCTCCCGAGTGCTGGGATTACAGGCGTGCGTCACCACCGCCCGGCCCCTTGTTCTTTTGAGACAGGCTCTTTCCCTGACCCTAAAACTCACTGAAATCAGATAGACTGGCCGGCCTGTGAGCTCCAAAGATCCATTTCCCCAGTACAAAGATAACAGTGACAACAACATTTTTACCTCCTGAGCCGTCTCCTCAGCCCTAAATGCTCCCTTTCGCCCATGGTTCCTCAGAAGCAAGGCCAGCCATTTTCCGTCTTGTGGCCGTCTACATCCGTATACACAGGACCTGGACCCGTGTGAGTTACTCACTGCAGAAGCGTCCCCTCCATGTTTAGAGCTGTTTCAGAGGAAAGCAGCCCAGACTACATTTTTCCAACCCTTCTTGCAATTGCGACGTGATTCCTTCCTACCAATGGGACAGTGGCAAGGATGACGTGGCACCACATCCAGGCCAGCGTGGTTAAGAAGTATGCATGTGCTCTCCCATCTGCCAATTGGATGTCAACACCGGGGTGACCTTCGAAGCCACATATTGGACGTGGCAGAGCCTGAGTCAATCTGGGTTTGACTCCATCCCTACACTGACCAGGGAGTACATTTGGAGGAGTTCATTTTTCCTACCTTTCCAAATGTAAGTGTACTGTGTGTGTCCACATGTGTGCTGCATAGGTGAGTATGGAAGTGCGTGTGTGGACATTAGCATAGGGTCCTGAGACTGATGCCCTGTATCCTTCCCAGTCACTCTCCACCTTAAGTACTGAGGCACGGTCCCCCACTGAGCCCAGGACTCAGTGGTTTTGCTACTCGAGCTCTCTGACTCCTCCAACAATTCCATCTCCTCTTCCGTGCCCTGGGATTCTAGTTGGGCTGGGTTTGGGGAGAATCCAAACTCCAGTCCTCAGGCATGTGACAAGCGCTTCACCCAATGAGCCACTGGAAGAGCCTCGGTGTAGTCGGGCTGCTCTGGATAGCGCCAGCATCATTTCACAGATGCAGGGTTAGCTTGGTTTACTGTTCTCTCCACTGGAAGACAGTCCTCTTGCAGACTGTGACCGGCCGCCTCAGCCAGTCAGAAGGTCTCTATTCGGCTCATAAATGCCTTATGTCCTGCTGGTTCCAAAAAGGGTTTGGAGGTGGTTTCCTCTGCAGCCTAAAGACCATTTGATCAATAATTAAAGAGTAGGAATCAAGGAGTAATGAAAGCCTGGGCAGAAGGCCAGAGGAGAAGGAAGGAAGAAACACAAAAATCTGACTACAGCGGCAAGGTGATGGAAAGTTTTCTAAGGACAGAGACTGTGGTCTAACCCAAACGGTGCTGAGTTTCCTGGCAGTCAAAGCAAAGAAGGAAACAGGATGTGTTTCAAATTGTATAGGAAGTAGTAACTGTGATTAAGTGCACAGGTCTTGGAGACAATGTTATGTTAATTAAATAACACACACACACACCGTGTTGAAGACTGAATTTAGAGCCTTCTGCCTACCAGACAATTCCCTGTCATTAAGCTATGTTATTTTGAAACCCAACTCTCCTACTTACTAGTCACATGACCCTAAGCCTTTTTTTTTTAAGTGAGGGGTGCTATTTTTTGTTTGTTTGTTTGTTTGTTTTTGTTTGTTTGTTTTTTTTTGGTTTTTCGAGACAGGGTTTCTCTGTGGCTTTGGAGGCTGTCCTGGAACTAACTCTTGTAGACCAAGCTAGTCTCCAACTCAGAGAGATCTGCCTGTCTGTGCCTCCCCAGTGCTGGGATTAAAGGCTTGTGCCACCACCGCCCGGCGGGGGTGGGGTGGGGGGGTGCTATTTTCAAGACAGGGTTTCTCTATGTAACAGCCCTGGCTGTCCTGGAACTCCCTCTGTAGACCGGCTGGCCTCAAACTCACAGAGATCCACTTGCCTCTGCCTCCAGAGTGCTGGGATTAAAGTGCCACCATGCCCAGCTGACCCTAAGCAATTCTTGAACTCTGTTCTTTGGGGTCATTTGGAAAGATTAAATGAGTGGTCTGCGGCTCTTGAGCAGGCCTGGCATGAGGTAAATTGTGTATGAGAAGTCACTAGCAGGCTGGTAACATGCATCTAATGTGTGCACGGGAAGCTCTGGGTTCTGCTCCCAGGACCTCCCCATCCTCCCACAAAGAAGTGTTGCTTTGATATGACTGGAAGAATCCAGGCCAGTGGTTTGGGAGAAGCTCTTGTCTCCCTGCCCTGAATTCTCCCCGGCAGACGTCATACAAATACAGTGGTCGGTACCGCCGGGCTGACGAGCGCTGTACCTTGTGTGGCTTTTGGCCCAGTTCTGCTTACTGGATAATTCTAGGTGCTGGGGGAAACTTGGGCTCTAAGCACACTGTCCTATCTATAGGCCAAGTAAAGTAGATCCATACACATGTGTCAACCTTTTCCAGTCTTGGTTTCCCCACACATACAATGGGGTGAATAACAAGTAGGCCCTACCTACCTACCTCACAGGGCGACCATAAAGAACACCTGAAGAGTGTACATAAAGGGTGTAACTCAGTGGGAAAGCCTTGCCTAACATGTGTGAGGCCTCCCTCAGGCTCAATTTTCTAGTGTGCCAGAAAAAAAAAATGTAGAGGCTGGAGAGATGGAGGTCAAGAGTGCTTGGTGGATTAGCCTAAGAACCGAGCTCAGAACCCACTACTCGTATTTTAAAAAATGCCTGGGATTTTCTGCTTTTCTGCTTGCCAGCCTCGCTCCAGGTTCAGTGAGGGAAACCGTCTCAAACACATAAGGCAGAGGAGACTGAAGGAGCGGGTCACATGTCCTTCTCTGGCCTCTGTGCAAGTACAGACATGTTACACGCAAACACACAAGCACGCACATACACAGGCACATACATACAAAAAAAAACAAAGGAAAAAAATAAAAGAAAGCAGGGATCCAAACAAGACATTTATGGCAGTAACTGGGCTTAGAGGCAACCTTTAGTGCCCAAGCGCACAAGAAAGCCAACACAAAACAGAGCAGAGGTTCCCTCCTCGAAACCTGGCCCAGGAAAATCAGTTTGAATGTTTAAACAAGGGAACAGACACAGCGCCTTCCTCCTAAAGGTGGTTCTGGACTGACCAGCATTGTTTCTTTGCTTTTGGCTAGAATTCCCTTGGCCTAATACCATGTGGTGTCAGCCTGGGGCTGACCTGGTTTGAAACCCACCCTGGCTTGAAGAGGTTACTTCCAGGCCAGAGAGCCAGTGTGCCCACCTACATAGGCTCTCTGCGTGATGGACAACCTGGAAGTCCCCTTTCTTGGGTCTTCTCCGACCCCACTCCCATAACGGTGCTGAGTTCTACACACACCACCTAGCCCAGTCCCTAAGACAGCCTGATGCCATCCATAGTTAGCTACCTTTTATTTTTTATATTTTATTTATTGTTATGTTGTACATGCATGTGGGGGGGGCTGTGCATGCCCCTAAACATGTGTGGAGCTTAGGGAACAACTTTGTGGAGTTGGTTCTCTCCCGCTCTTCTGTGGGTTCAGAGGCTCCAACCCTGGTCACCAGGTACCCGCTGGTCTCCATAGCCCTATAACCATGTTTTACAGATGCAGGAGCTAAGGTTTAGATTACCAACGTGACTTGACTTCGGTCACATGGCCAAGTTGGCACCTGAAAGAGATGCTAACCACAGTGTGTGTCCTAGCAGACTGCCCTGCCTCTGTCCTCCCAACCTCCACCCCCCCCCCAGTCTGGTTTTTCTCTTAGCCAGTCTTTCTCCTGGGACGCCACCAATATCAAGACTCTCCTAGGATATACCAGGTGGAGAAATGATCTCTTCAGCCAGGGAAGCTCCCCTGCCCTGTGTGTCACCAGGACCAACAGTTTCACGAAGGTTTAGCCTAAGGGCCCATGGGAAGGTCTTGGTGGATGGGTAGAAAATGAACCCTGTGGGCTGGCCTCTCTGTCCCACACTTCTCCTCCTCCCTTCCTATGTCTACCCACAGCTCTCGGCACCCATGTTACCATGCCATCCTCTTGCTATCTTCAATAGTTCCCGGTTCCTCCCAGTATAAAGTTCAGAACAGATAGCTTGCTTGAGTTCCCAAGGTCCAGCCTACTTCTCTTCCAATCCTCCCTTCCTTCCAGGCTTCTCTCAGTCCTCACCCCGCCCCCACTGCCCCACCCATCCAAAGTTTCCGGCCCCCAGCCTTTGAACTTACAGTTCCCTGTGTGGTGCGAGTTCAGAAGTCTGGCCGAACTGCGGGGCCTACGCTGAGCTGTGGAGCTGTCAGACGCATTAGTGGCCCCCTGGAGTGATGGCAGAGACTTCTGCCACCTGGTAGAACCTCACTAGTGGCGGCCCCCAACCACCTAAGCACCAACGACCAACCCCCAGCTTTGTGCAGAGCCCGGGAAATGACGACCTCCTTCTTGTACTCCATTGGGTGTGCCAGCACCCCTCTGAGCCAGCTGCCAAGGAGGTCCCTAGCGGCAAAGATTTCCTACCCTGTCTGCTGGAGTCTATCCCCAGCTTTTACCACCGCCTACTCCTACCTCCGTGGTCAGGCCGAATTTGCCTCTGTGAGTGTCCACAATGCTTACAGTGACCTTAGTGCTGTCCCAGAACAGGCAGAGGCTTGCATCTGCTTGTTGGAGAAAATTTGTGCCAGAAGAAGGCTTTTGCCCACCCTTCTTTCTGCACTTTTCCCTAATGCCGCTCTGCCACCTGGTGGGCAGATATGGAATAGACCAGGATTTCAGAGGAGGCCAATACCACTGGATTCTACCCTATGGTGGATGATGGGCTCTCAGATCTGTGCCAGGCCCTCCTGGGATTAAGTTCCTCTTTCAGAAAAAGGACAGAAAGGGAATGGGTCTTTCCAGCTGTGACACAGCCAAGGTCCATGTCTGAAGTTACTTTGTCTAGGACTGGAGAGATGGCTCAGTGGTTAAGAGCTGCTTCTCCAGAGGACCAGGGTTTGATTCCCAGCACCTACATGGCAACTCACAACCATTAGTGACTCCAGTCCCAGGGGGCTCGATTCTTCTGGATGCCTTGGTCACTATATATACAGGTAAAAACACCCATATACATTAAACAAAATCTTTTAAAAAATTAAAATCAAAGCCCAATGTGATAGCACATACCTTTAATCCAGCACCCAGAAGGCAGAGACAGGCAGATCTCCATGAATTCGAGGCCAGTCTCATCAACATAGCAAGTTCCAAGTCAGCTATGACTGCATAGTGAGACCCTGTCTTAAGACAAGGACAAACAAAAAAAACCAAAGCATTTTATCCCAGCCTGTCCTTAAAACTAGACTTATAGCCTTGCTCAGTTCCTTCTCTGCCTTAAGCCTGTTTTCTTAAGCACGCGATTGGAGAAATATGGTGTTATAGCATGGTGACTGTTGCTAGAGAGAAGTGATATAGCAGGGCTGTGGTGTGCATACCTTTAATCCCAGCACTCAAAGAGGCAGAGGAAGGTAGATCTCTGTGAGTTCAAGACCAGCCTGGTTTACAGAGTACGTTCCAGGACAGGCAGGGCTACATAGTAAAGAGATCCTGTCTCAAAAAACAAAACAAAACCCAGAGTGTTTCAAGGAACATGAAAAACTGGGAGCTAGTGATGCTGTTCTTAGGCCACCTCACCTAGATATGCATGACAGCCTCAGTCTACCTGTCTACAAAATGGGGTGGCCATGGTTTCCTTTTCACCAAGTTGATGGGGGTCATGGAAGTAAAGTAACCCAAGTGCATGGGCTGCTGCTGTGACATGGGTGACAGGATTTTAAAAATCCTCTTTCAGCCGGGCATTGGTGGTGCACGCCTTTAATCCCAGCACTCGGGAGGCAGAGGCAGGCAGATCTCTGTGAATTCGAGGCCAGCCTGGTCTACTGAGTGAGTTCCAGGACAGCCTCCAAAACAATACGGAGAAACCCTGTCTCGAAAAACCAAACCAAACCAAAACAAAACAAAACAAATAAAAATCCTCTTTCTCCAGGTCTCGGATCCCTGATTCTGCATTTGAAAGCAAAATATGGGCTTAGCAAAGCAAATAAAAGCTCCATCTGAAGGCCCTTCAGTGGAGGACTGTGAGCTCCGGGTGCTTGGCAGGGACTGTAAAGAAGGCACTGTCCCCTCTCTCTGTCCCTCCCAGCCCTGACCCTAGAAGATGGCTTGAAGGGCACCTGAGGGCACTGAGGGGGTGGGGCACAACCTAGGCCTGGTGAAGGGCAGCCTGTCTGCCTTTCTAATCTGCTTCGTGTACTTTGATCCCCAGATGGACTCTGAGCTCTAGGAGAGATCTGGGGGCCATATGGGGACAGAAAATAGCCAATCATAAAAAAAAATCACAGGTTGCCAACTGGCAGCCCAAGGGCAGACCTTGTTCTGCAGTCCAAATGGTCAACTGTGTGAGTTTGGCTTGCCACATAATTAGTTCCAAATGAGTAAGTGGTAGCCTACTTCCATTCAGTGATTTCAGTGAATTCCCCAGTGTCAGGGACAGTACTGGTGCCAGGCACTCTGAGGTTGATAGTATTGTCCCTCATGTGATACCAAAGAATGAACTGAGTCAAAGAATCAAGGAACTGGAAACCCTGGTCACCAAACTTGTATGTTCCCACTGCTGTGTGTGTATGTGTGTCTGTCTGTCTGTCTCTGTGTCTGTGTATCTGTGTGCATGTGTCTCTGGGTGTGTCTGTGTCCAGGTGTTCATGGGTGAACATACATGTGCCTGTGTGTGGAGGACAGAGGTTAACCTTGGGTGTTGTTACTCAGAATGTCATCCACATGATTTTTGAGACGAAGTCTCTCACTTTCACCTGGATTAGGTTGGCTGACTGGTCCTGAACCTCAGGGATCTGCCTGTCTCTTCTTCCCCGGCGCTGGGGTTACAAACGCTCAGATCCTCCTACACGCACCTTTCATTCTTTCCTGGGTGAGCCATCTCCCCAGCCTTACTGCTTCAGCACGGCACACACAGTCGCATGCCATCAGGGCCCTGGCCACATCCCTTTGGGGGTTCAGAGTGTAAACTGGCTCCAATTTTGGCAGTGTGACACAAGGCAGAAGATTTCGTTTCTTGGGGCTTTCGAGCTTAATCTGAAGTATAACGACAGGCCTGGCCTCACTGGGCTAAGTGGTTAATGTTCATAAAATGCTTAAGGCATACCTGGGCACACAGTCAGAGCTCAATAAATGCTAGCTATTATCATTAACCACTCACTGTCTGGCCATACGCCAGGTGCCAAGAGGACAAAGATAAGTGCTCCTGCAGGGCTCGGAGTCTGACCTTGACAGCAGAGGGGCTGAGGTCACCTGTGTCCACAGAGCTCGCTTATTTGCACAACCTCCAGGACTCACATCCTGGAGGCCAGAAGTCTGTTCCCAATTAAACTGTGGGGAAGGGGTGGCTGAGAATGTAGCCCAGTGGGAAATCATTTGCCTAGCATGTGTGAAGTCCTGGGTTATGTTTCCAGCTCTGAAAAAAAATGAATAAATAATAAACAAACTGGCTTGGGAAGCCAGGTTGTAATGTTGTGTCCTTGAAGTCCCAGGTACTCAGAAGCCTGAGGCAGGAGGGTCACTTGAGTTCAGGAGTTCAAAGCCAGCCAGTCTAGGTAACACAGGGATCAGGCCTTTTTAAAAGGAAAAAAAGCCAGGTGTTGGTGGCGCACGCCTTTTATCCCAGCACTTGGGAGGCAGAGGCAGGCGAGTTCGAGGTCAGTCTGGTCTACAGAGCTAGTTCCAGGACAGCCTCCAAAACAATACAGAGCCTCCAAAGCCACAGAGAAACCTTGTCTCGAAAAACCAAAAAAAAAAAAAAAAAAGAAAAAAAAAAGAGAAAAACCAAAACAATACAGAGAAACCCTGTCTCGAAAAACAAAAATCAAACAAAAACAAAAACAAACAAAAAAAGTAAATAAGGAAGTATTTTTACATCTTTCTTTTAGTTTGCATGCATTGGTGTTTTGCCTGCAGGTGTCTGTGTGAGGGTGTCAGAGTTACAGTTGTGAGCTGCCATGTGGGTGCTGGGAATTGAACCCAGGTCCTTAGAAAGAATACCCAGTGCTCTTTACTGCTGAGCCATCTCTCCAGCCCATCTGCTTCTTTCTGAGACAGGGTTTCTCTGTGTGGCCTTGACTGTCCTGGAACTCGCTCTGTAGACCAGGTTGATCTGGAACTCACAGAGATTTGTCTGCCTCTGCCTCTTTCTCTGCCTCCTCAGTACAGGGATTAAAGGCATGTGCTACTATCATCTGGCTGAAAGATGTATCTTAAAAAAATACAATTGAGCTAGGCAGTGGTGGCTCACACCTTTAATCCCAGCACTCGTGAGGCAGAGGCAGGAGGATCTCTGTGAGTTTGAGATCAGCCTGGTCTATAAGAGCTAGTTCCAGGACAGCCTCCAAAGCCACAGAGAAACCCTGTCTCGAAAAACCAAAAAACCAAAACCAAAAACAAAAACAAAAACCAATTGATTGGAAAAAATAAATAAAGCCAGGAATGGGGGTACACATCTGTAGCTCCTACAGGAGTGGGGGTACATGTCTGTAGCTCCTACTTTTCGAAGTGGAGGTAGAAGTTCAAGACTAGCCTGAGTTATTTGAGATCCTGTATCGAAAACATACCAAACTTGTTTGTTTTAATAATTTTAAAATAATAAAGAGGTACTGCAGAGGGGGGAAGGCTGGGGGAAGGGGTTATTTATTTGCTGTATATGTTTTTTGTTTTGTATTTTAGTTTTTTTGAGATAGGGTCTCTCTATGTCATCTTGGATGGCCTAGACTCAAAAGGTCCTCTTAACTTCTGTCATTTCGCCCACAGAGACGGCGTTGCTTTTATAAATTAAATGTGGGTTTCTGTACAGGACTGGCACCCTGAGCCTCTGCCATACTTGCACACACCAGGCTTAGCAGAGTGCCACGCTGGTTGAAGCCCTGCCCTCCCCCAGCGTCTTCTCTCTCACACTGGGTGTGTGTCTGTGACTAAGTGTGAAAGAATTAAGAGCATGCCCAGGATGGGAAGTGGGAGGAAAGAGGATTAGAAGGAGAGAAGTCCACAGTACAGGCTGTCTCTATGGTCATGAGCAACTCACTTGTTTGCTTGTTTGTACTGATCGGGATTGAACCCAAGCTAAGGTAAGCATGCTAGGTAAGTGCCTAGCCATCAAGTCATATCTCAGCAGTCATAGACAGGGTCCCAGGCTGGCCTCAAACTCACTATGTCTTACTAGGTAGTCCAGGATGACCTTAAACTTCTGGTTTTCTTGCCTCTACTTCCCTAGTGCTAGGGCCACTCCACTTGGTTTATGCAGTGTTGGGGATCAAACCTAGGGTTTCTTGCACAATAAGTAATCATTCTGTCCACTGAGCTGTGTCTCCAGTCCTACCTCATGTTAACTTTAACTCAATCTTTTGTGGCAGTCTCACTACATAGTTGAGGCTGGCCTTGAACATGAAATCATCCTGCCTTGGCCTCCCAGTCTACACTTCCAAGCCCACAAGAATTATGTTTTAATTTCTTTTTTTTTTTGAGACAGGGTTGATTTTTGTTTTGTTTTGTTTTGTTTCTGTGTAGCCCTGGCTGTCCTAGATCTTGCTTTGTAGACTAAGCTAGCCTCAAACTCCCAGAGATCCTCTTGCTTCCTCCTCCCAAGTACTGAGGCTAGAGGCTTGGTTTATTTTATCGTATTAATTAACTTTTAAGACAAGGTCTCAACATATATCTCTAGCTAGGCCTAGAATCCATATGTCGTGTTGGTTAGCTGATCAGACCATAGCTCCTTCCACTTTAGCCCTCTCAAAACCACAGACCTGTGCTAGACAAGATTTGTTTTCGCCGGGCGTTGGTGGCGCACGCCTTTAATCCCAGCACTCGGGAGGCAGAGGCAGGCGGATCACTGTGAGTTCGAGACCAGCCTGGTCTACCGAGCGAGTTCCAGGACAGCCTCCAAAGCCACAGGGAAACCCTGTCTCGAAAAAACCAAAAAAAAAAAAAAAAAAAAAAAAAAAAGATTTGTTTTCAGGGTGTCCTTCATGTGGCCTAATGAGTACAGCTGTGAGAGGAACATGGGCAGCTTGCAGATAATAACAAGGGCCAGTCAGCCTGGGACAGAGGAGACTGTGCTTAAAACACAAAAGGCTGGGAGAGGGTTCATCAGGCAAGAGCTCTGGCTGCTCTTCCAGAGGACCCAGGTTCAATTCCCAGCACCCACATGGCAGCTCACAACTGTAACTCCTGTTCCAGGGGGTCCAACACTCTCACACAGACATACATACAGGCAAGACACTAATATACATAAAATATAAATAACAAATAAATAAATAAGACCAACGCACCTCTCCTAGGTTGGCTGACCCTTTAACTTTCACAGTGCGTGGCTGCTGCAGGGATGGGGCTGACTGGAGGATGGGGTGGGGGTGGGGAGATGGGGGGGTGCAGCTGGACTAAGACAAGCTAAGTCACCCCTTGATCCCTTGGAGCCCCCTTGGTAAGTCTGACATCCTTACCAGTCATTTCTTTCCAGCTATGGCCTCCCACTGATGCAGTTCTGCAAGCCACCACTAGGGGGAGGTTCCTAATCAGGGAACAGTTGCCAACTCTCAAAAATTTAATGACAAGACACTGAGCAAAGGGCATTTGGAAACAGAATTCCATTTCTCCATCAGTCACTCACTCATTCAAACGGGTTTTATTGAACACCTACCCTACACCAGGCCTTGTGGCATGCTGGTGATCAAAGTGACACTTCAGAGGAGGGACAGGGGATAAGCAAGGACTGCTTGCTAGAGTGAAGTCATTGGAAAGAAGCTTAATAAAACATAGTGCCAGGATCTGGGTGTAGCAGTCCAGGCTTGTAATCCCAGCTCTGGGAAGACTGAGGCAGGAGGATCATAAGTTCAAGTCCAGCCTGAGGTATGTAGGGAGGAGACTTTCTTTCTAATAATGGTGCCTGAGGAACTGGCTCCAAGGTTAAGAATACTTGATGCTCTTCCAGAAAACTGGGTTCTGTTCCCAGCGTCGACATGGTAGCTCACAGTTCTGGGGGCTCCACAGGTACTGCACACACAGGGTACACATACATACATGCAGGCAAACACTCATACACATACAATAAAATAAAACTTTTTTTAAAAAATCAATAATAGAAGGTGGAAGAGAAAAGCTAGCCTGGTATAGGCAGAAATCTTGGGGACCTGAGTTCAATTCCTGAGATCCACATAAAGGTGGAAAAATGAAACCAACTCTACAAAAATGTCCACTGGCTTCATATGCACACTATATATAGCACACACAGCATGCACATACACACACAGGTACACACACACACACCATGCACATACATACAATAATAATGACAATTTTTAAAGCTGATTATAACAATGCTGAAGAAGGCGCAGAGGCAGGCTGGGCGAATGGGGCAGCCACTCTTTTTCAACAGAATCTGCAAACTCTGGCCCTTGAGCTGCCTGCCGCCTGTTAGTAAACAACGGAGAAAGTTTATTTACATGCCATCCAGGCTGTGTTCATGCCTCAGTGGCAGAGATGGAGTGACTCAGAAACATTCACTCTCTGGCCCCTTTACAAAGCTTTTGCCATTGCAAGGAAACACCACGTCACACCCACTAGAATGGCGCCAATAAAAAAAGACAGACAATAACAGGAGCCACAGGATGTGGACGGACTGGAACCCGTATGCACTGCCACTGGGAAGGGAAACCGGTGTGGCCACTCTGGAAAACAGTGTGGCCATTCTGCGGGAGGCCAAACACAGCTGCGATCTGACTGGTGAGTCCACTCCCAAGACGCGAAACCTATGTCCACACCAAAACTTTGGCTTGGATATTCACAACCTCATTTGCAATAGTTGAAAAGTGGAAGTAATTCAAACACCCTCAGCTGATGAATAAACTGTGGTGCAGCCACACTTCCGGCAATAATAAGACATAAAACAAGCTGGGTGGCGGTGGTATACGTCTTAAATCCCAGCACTCAGGAGGCAGAGGCAAGAGGATCTCTGAGTTTGAGGCCAGTAACTGGAGTTGGGGAGGTGGCTCAGGCGGTAAGAAATGTGTACTGTACAAGCATAAAATCCCAAATTTAACTCCTTTTCCAAGGGATCTGATGTGCTCATACAGACACACCTGCAGGCAAGACACCAATATACATAAAAATAAATAATTAAAAAACAAACCAAGTTCAAATCCTAGGCACCCACACAAAACCCAGACATGACCATGCATGGTTTTAATCCCAGCAATGAGGGGCTGAGAGAGGCAGGCTATCAAAGTAGTGAGGTTCAGTGAGAGACCCCGTGTTAAGGGAATAAGATGGAGAGTATCAGAGGAAGACACCTGATGTCCTTCTGTGGCCTCTGCGTGTGTATGCTTGTGTATATATGCACCTGCACATGCATCTACACACAAGCATACACCACAAACACAAAAGGAAGGGAGGGAGGGAGGGAGGGAGGGAGGGAGGGACGGAGGGAGGAAGACAGGAGTCCACTAGGTCAAGAGGAGCACTGAGCACACTGAGTGTCCCTGCCTCAGAGAGAGGCCACACAGCCTCAAGACACTAACTGTACCATTCCCAAGGTATAGAGACAGGAATCTCCCAGTACAGGAAGTGGGGTTTACTTAGAAATCACTTTGGCCAGTAACTTAGCATCGTGGGTGTAGTGGTTTGCACCCATAGTTCATCTGCTCAGAGGCTGAAGCAGGAGGATCCCTTGAGTCAACGTAAGGTTCAGAGTCAACCTGAACAACACAGTGGACTCTTGTCTCAAATTCCTGGCCCTTATTGTCAGAAGCTCTGATTCAAAGGATCTGAGACCAGAGATCCAGGGTTAGCAAGCTTGGAAGTGATTCTGAACAGGAGGTCAGGAACTGAATTGTGACACATCCTTGACTTCCCAGCCTTCTCCTTCCTCTTCCAGCATTCCACATTCTGGTTCTCACTCCTCTCCCTCTGGATGAGGCTTCATGGAACACTCCAGAAACTTTGCTCTTGATGTCTCACCTGGGATTGTGTGCCCTGCCTTCCTCTGCTCTGCTCCTTCAAAGTCCCCAGAGACCTCATGGCAACTCCTGTCCCTTTCCTCCCACCAGGGCTCATCCTTATGAAGCTGTCTCTTGATGAAGCCTTCTTCTTCTTCCTCTTCCTCTTCCTCTTCCTCTTCCTCTTCCTCTTCTTCTTCTTCTTCTTCTTCTTCTTCTTCTTCTTCTTCTTCTTCTTCTTCTTCTTCTTCTTCTTCTCCTTCTCCTTCTCCTCCTCCACCTCCTCCTCATCCTTCTCCTTCTTCTCCCTCTCATTTCCCTCTCCCTCTCCTCCTCCTTCTTCTATTTTTTTAATCTGCATTGATATTTTGGCATGGGTGTCAGGTACCCTGGAACTGGAGTTACAGACAGTTGTGAGCTTCCATGTGGGTGCTGGGAATTGAACCTGGGTCCTCTGGAAGAGCAGCCAGTGCTCTTAACTGCTGAGCCATCTCTCCAGCCCCTGAAGCCTTCTTCAAACCACAGGTATATTTCTTCCCTGCCCGTGCAAGACGAGGAGGAAGAGAAAGTGAGAAAGGAAACACTGAGCACATGAGGGTACTTTAGTGGGACTATTATTCTGACTATTATTATTACTATTACTATTGCTGTTATTATTATTATTACTATTACATTGCTGCCTGTGCTTGAGTAGGCCAATTTCTGGATCTCCAGAATGGCAGGCCCTTTCTATTTAAGGGCCATGCTGACGTATGACACTAGAGGAAATCGAGATGTGGAAGGATTGAAAAGTGCACACAGCTAGGAGCTGACAGCACTTGGGTTTGAGCTGAAGCATCAGTTTCTCAGCTCCTCTCACTTTGCTGTTTGCTTTTGTTTAGGGCTGGGATCCAAACCTAAGAACTGGAGCAAACAAGGACTCTATCATAGAGTTGTGTTCCGAGACCTCAGCCCTAGGTCTTGAGGGTTTTTGCTTTTTTTTTCCTAACATTTTTGTAATTTACTTTTTGTGACTATTTAAGTGTGTGCATGTACACTCCCATGTGTGCTTGCATGCATGCTTGTTTGTGTGCTCACGTGTGTGTTAGCATGAGTGCTTGCATGTATGCTCACAGTGTGTTAGCATGAGTGCTCACATGTGTGCATGTGCGGAAATCAGAGAACAGCTAGTGGGAGATGGTTCTGTCTACCATGTGGTTCTTGGAAGCAAACTCAGCTCACCAGGCTTGGTGGTAAGTATCTTTACCCGCTGAACCATCTTTCCAGTTTCTCCATTTTTAATTGTCACTTTACACAGGCATCCACAGTCATGAGGCTCACTGTTACAACAAATGCTAAGATGTTGGGCACAGGGCCCAGTGCTCGGTGGGTGCTCGGCGGATGTTGTAAACTGAGTTAAGTTGAAAGTCTAGACATCTGGGCAGAAGGGGAACAAAGAAACAGGCAAAGATTTTACTATTCCTGAAAGGCTGGGGCGGTGTATCAGAGTGTTTTCTGTCCAAGTATGACAACTCAAGTTCCATCCCAGGATCCTGTGTAACAAGGCAGATGCAGTGGTGCTCGACTGTAATCGTAACACTCCTGTCATGATGAGATCGGAGGTGGAGACAGGAGAACATCCCGGAGCTTGTGAGCTAGCTAGCTAGGAAGATGCAAGGCAGAGGTGAAAACAAAGGACACCCAGCCTCAAACAAGGTATAAGGCAAGGACTGGCACCTGAGGAGGCCCTGGGACTTCCTCACATGTACTGAGGCATGCCGTACCTTTACGCACATATCACATACACACATACACAAAACAGTAGGTAAATAAACAATTCTGTAAAGACATCATTGCTCACTATGTCTCATGCTTTTTATTTTATAGGACTCAACATCTTAGGAACTTTGATGACAACGAGTTGTAAAAAAATAATTCAGGAAAAAAATCGGAAACAGGCAGAACAGGGTGACCCACTCAAAGCTTGGTGGGTTCAACATTTGTCAGTCTTCATGAGTGGCATAGTGTTGGGTTTGAACTTCTGAACATTATATAATAGAAAGAGAGGGAAGAATAAAGGATGCAGGGTAGTTGGTCTAGACACAAGTATCCCTCTCCCCTGGTGCCACCTTCTGAATTTCTTTCCATGTCTCTGGTACCATTTTCCTTATGGACAACCAGGACCCAGTGGAAAAAATTTGGTGTTATTTCCTAATCAATGATCTATAGGAGATGGCAACCCCTCCATTCTAATTCCAAACTCTCTCTAATTCATTAATCACACCCACTCTCCACAGCCCCACACAAAATCCCAGAAGGCCTTCCCTCTGAGCCTGCTAGAGAATAAACAGTTCCTCACCTTAGTCCTGTAGCTTATATTTCTTCCAATCCAGAGAACCATGAGAATATTATGCTAAGGGACATCTTCAGTTCTGTCCCCTTTGACACAATGGCCTAGCTTTAGGTGACTCATAAGTCTAGAAGATGCTGGCAGTATCCGTACAGAACAAGTCTATTGATTAATCCAAAACCCAAGACAGCACACATCAACCCAAGTCTCAGAGAAACAACAATAACTTTAAAAGGCAACTCTAGTCAGGTTACAGGACAAAACAGATGAGCAAGAGTCACCCCCAAATCCGACTAGGAAGCCTTCCGGAAATGGACAACTTTTTGAAATGCTTGTCGAAAGTCTTCGTTGAACACAGTGTAGATGACGGGATTGATGAGGGAGTTTAAATAACCTAGCCAAGTGAAGAAGTCAAAGAGGGCCGGGTGGATCCAACAGGAGTCCCTGCAGATGGGGAGAACCAGGGATACCACAAAGAAAGGCAGCCAGCAGATGATAAAGGCCCCCAGAATGATGCCCAAGGTCTTAGTGGCTTTCCTTTCTCGAGCTGCAGAGATCCTCTTGCGTTCTAGGATGCTATCTGCAAGCTTGATTTTCACTTGGTTGAAAAAGAGAGGGGAGCCCACTGTGTGTGAGTGGCTGTCATGGAGGCTGGGGTCGAGGGAGCAGAGTGAAGAGCCCGCAGAGCCTGTGATGAGCTGCGCCGTGGTGAAGCGCTTCCCATAGAGGGATGGTGGGTTCAGGATGCGACTCCGGGCAGCCACATATATCCGGCCATACAGGATAATGAGCAGGATGGACGGGATGTAGAAGGCCCCGCAAGTGGAGTAGATGGTGTAAGAGATCTGAGAGGTGTTCACCAGGCAGTCAGACATCTCCTCATGAGCTGTGGCTTGCCGCCAGAAGAGTGGTGGGATGGAGATACAGATGGAGATGGCCCAGACTGCCGCAATCATGGCTGCTGCATGTCCGGCTGTCCTGCGTTTGCTGTACTCCAGGGCATCAGTGATGGCCCAGTACCTGTCCAGAGCAATGACACAGAGATGCAGGATGGAGGCCGTGCAGCACGTGATGTCAGAAGACACCCAAATGTCACACAGGATTTGGCCAAAGTTCCAGGTGCGGGTAGTGGTATAGGCTATGCTGATGGGCATAACCAAGATAGAAACCAGGAGGTCGGTGGTGGCCAAGGAGCCAATGAGATAATTGGCCGGAGTGTGGAGCTTCTTGGTGAGTAAGATGGTGGTAAGTACAAAGGCATTGGAGAGGACAGTGGCCAGTGTGATGATGGAAAGGACCACTACAAGGGAGATTTTGAGTGCCTGCAGGATCTGTGGGTCCCAAGCCCCTGTAGTATTCAGGGATCTGTTGGAGGCCTCCTGGGAAAGGCCTTCTATGGACTGGTTTGGCAGAGACATGCTCAGTGTTTCTCTCTTTCCACAGACTTATACACACAGGTCTCCCTCCTTCACTGTTGTCCCACCCAAAGAGCAAGGTCATCCTTCGGCTGCAGAGTTGTGGAGGCCACACATCAGAACCCAGCACAGCAAAAAGACCTTAAGGCGTGGCCAGGAAAGAACACCGAAGACCACCACTAGCTGCTTCTGGAAGAAGACGAACCCCTAGGCATCTTGGGGTTCTGGATCCTTTCCCGGCAGACACACCATCTCAGGGGACACATGATGGATTTGTTAGACAATTACCAGGGTCTCAACAGGAGGATGGGCAGAGTGCTGGGGTTCTTCTTGCCATTGGCACTCTAGCTCTTTTCAAAACGTACGACCTTGATGTATTTAACAAAAACATTTGTTCGTTCATACTTATAGAAGATTATGGATATCTTGTCACTTCCAGAGAGCTTTTAAAGCTGGACACCAGAAGCTGCAGTTGATTCAGAGGTGTACCAACAACAGCTCCATTTTCCCAGGCTCCTCCCGACAGAGTCATGAGTCCTCAGTGCTGGTTCTATCCTGCTGACGGCTTCTGAGTCTGACCAGACAAAACATTCCTGTTACCAAGACTCAAAGAATGCATGAGCTAGGAGAAGACAAAACCGACGGACGGGTCACTGCTGGTTCACGGAGATGGAGACACGTTCAGAAGCCCTGAGGTTTGAGAAAGAAAGAAAAAGGAAAAGAAAAGCAGGATTAAATTCTAGAAGGAGGACTCCGAAACGGTAGGATGAAAAGGATGCTGCTTTATGCTGTCCCTGGTGCTGTGAACCTAACTTTCTCAAAGTGAGGAACGCGGCAGCGGTGGTGTGCCCCACCCACACAATTCCCAGGGGGGACAGAGTGTCCTAGCTGTTGGAAGTATCACAAGCACATGAAGTCAGCGCTGTAAAGTGAATCAGAAAACGTCACTCTGTTTATGCAGCAATGAAAGCTAAACAAAACCAAACTAGGCCTGGGGGAAAGAGAGAACACCATATTGTCACCGCTTTGTCTGGGGGTAGAGGGTGACTGACTTCCATTCATCTGACTTTCCAAATCTCCTAGAGTCAGCACAAATGACTTTGTGGGGGAGGGGAGGGAGAAAGGGGATGGTGGTGCTTTTTTTGGGACATGGTCTCATGTAGCCCAAGTAAGTTTTAAATTCACTCTGTTGTCTAGGGTGACTTTGAACTCCTGATTCCTTGTCTCTACTTTTTAAAATTGTAGGATTACAGACACCCACCATCATACCTGGTTCCTGACTGACCTTTTTTTTTTGTTTTTTGATTTTCGAGACAGCTCTGTGGCTTTGGAGGCTATCCTGGAACTTGTTCTTTTCTTTCTTTTTTTTTTTTTTTTTTGGTTTTTCGAGACAGGGTTTCTCTGTATTGTTTTGGAGGCTGTCTTGGAACTCGCTCGGTAGACCAGGCTGGCCTCGAACTCACAGAGATTCACCTGCCTCTGCCTCCCGAGTACTGGGATTAAAGGCGTGTGCCACCAACGCCCGGCTTGGAACTTGCTCTTGTAGACCAGGCTGGCCTTGAACTCACAGAGATCCACCTACCTCTGCTTTCCGAGTGCTAGGATTAAAGGCATGTGTCACTACTGCCCAGCAACAAAACATTTCTTATGAAGTAAGAAAAGTTAACTACTGGTATCTGGGTGTGGTGAGGCGGGCACAAGGTGAGAGCACTGAGGACCGCAGTGGGTGGAAGTTAGTGTCATCTGTCTGAATAGCGGCTTCACTGAGAACTGCATGGCCATGGCTGGAACAGTGGAGTGGAAAGTGGCAGGCTACGTCTAGAGCAAGGACTTCCAGGACTATCTCATGAGTACACACTTCTGGAGCTCAGGTGGTCTCCCCATTGCTATTGTCAATGACATGAAGAAGCCTCCAGGGATTATCAGTGGGTGGATGACTTTAACCCTCTGTTGCTATTCTTTGACATTCATGAGATTTGCCTACAAGGTACAGCCTGGAATCTAGCTTCTGTTTGCATGCCCTGTAACAAATGAAGTAGATCAGCTCCTTCAGGGGGAGCCTTATTAGCTATGAGTGTGAGGATCAGCTCTTGAATGAGACAGGGCCTGCTGGGCGGTGGTGGCTCACGCCTTTAGTCCCAGCACTCAGGAGGCGGAAGCAGGTGGATTTCTGTGAGTTCGAGGCCAGCTAGGTCTACAGAGCAAGTTCCAGGACAGCTGGCTCTACACAGAGAAACCCTGTTTCAAAATATTAAAAAAAGGAGAAAAAAAAAGAAAGGAAGGGGGCTGGAGAGATGGCTCAGAGGTTAAGAGCACTGGCTGTTCTTCCAGAGGTCTTGAGTTCAATTCCCAGCAACCCACATGATGGCCTACAACCATCCGTAATGAAATCTGGTACCCTCTTCTAACCTGCAGGGATACATGCAGACAGAATACTGTATACAAAATTAATAAACATATAAAAAATAAAATGTAATAATGATGATAAATATAATTAAAAAAAAAAGAAAGGAAGGAAGGAGGGAAGGAAGGAAGGAAGGAAGACAGACACTGCTGTGAGCCACCGATCACATCAGCATAAATCGTTTTGCTGAGGGGAAAACACAGAATGCTATCTTTAATAACCATGCCAACATTATAGAATAGGTGAGAGTCCCTAGACCAACTCTCTGCTGCCTTATTAATGTTAAAATTAATTTGTCTGCATCAAGTAGTTCAAAATATACAACTAACTTAATAATCGTGAATGATGATTTTACCTGTAGTAATGTATAGTAATGTGTATGTTATCTATTGGGATTTGTATAATAAAAATGTAAGAGAACAAGATTTTATAACTATAAGCACTTATGAACTCAAAATTCTTGACTCTTTTTTAATGGCTATAGTATATCCTTCAGTTTGCATATTTACACATAATTTCCACTAGTAACAAGAAACAGTAATTTCCATGTTGTGTAGATGCAGATCTGCAACTTGATGGCAATAAATGATTTAAATGTTTGCTTTTCTTTTTCTTTTTCTTTTCAAGACAGAGTTTCTCTGTGGCTTTGGAGGCTGTCCTGGAACTTGCTCTGTAGACTAGGCTGGCCTCAAACTCACAGAGATCCTCCTGCCTCTGCCTCCCAAATGCTGGGATTAAAACCGGGCCTAAATATTTGCTTTTTTTTTTTTTTTAAGTTAACTGCTAAATTTTAAATCCTTGAACATTTTTCATGATAGAAATTCATCTCCAGAGAAAGAATTCAACTTTATGAATGGAAACAGGATGTTTGACCCCGTGGGTTAGTTGATTTGATTTCAAGGTTTATTTTTTATTTATTTATTTGAGTGTGTGTGTGTGTATGCAGTGCCCTCAGAGACCAGAGACAGCATCAGATCCCATGAAACTGGAGTTAAAGGCAGATGTAAGCCAACATGTGAGTACTAGAAAACAAACTCAGGGCCTCTATAAGAACAGCAAGTACTCTCAAAGGCTAAGCCATCTCTCCAGTTCCCTTATTTTTCGAGACAAAGTCTCATGTATCTGAGGTTGGCCTTGAATTCATTATACAGCTGAGGATGACCTTGAACTTCTGATCCTTCTGCCTCCCCCTCCAGAGTGCTGGGATTACAGGCCTGCGCCTCTATATCCCGTTTGTACGATGCTTGGGAAGGACTCAGGTCTGACCCTCCCCCGCTGTTATCTTTAAGACAAGGTCTTGCTATGTTGCCTGGGATGTACTGGAATCTGAAACCATCCTGTCTCTGCCTCCTGAGTACAGGGATAACAAGCATGTCCCAGCATGCTCTGACCTCACACATCCCCACTCCCACACACAAACCATGAAAACCATTTTCATGTCTCCTCCATGTGCTTCTGGACTCTGGGCTTAAGCATTTGAGATGTTGAGCAAATGGTTGGTTTTGGGAGGTCTTTGGACCTCTGCATGGATGATGAGGGTTAGGCAAAGCTAAGGACCATCAACACAATCTCATCTCTGGCATAATCCCAGCAGAAGCCCATGGGCATGGGACCCCACAGACAGACTTAAATGCTATGGCATGGGGAGCAGTGAAGCCAAGTAGTGTTGGGATACTCAGCCTCAAGGGAATCCTATCTCCTTTCTTTTTCCTGATTTGTCTTTGCTTTTGTTGTGAGTCAGGGTCTCACTGTATAGGATACTCTGACCTCCAGATCTTCATACCTCCACCTCCTAAGCATTGGAATTACGGGTGTGTGCCACCACGCCTAGCTTGGCGCGCGTGCGTGCATGCGTGCGTGTGTGTGTGTGTGTGTGCTCACTTGCGCGTGTGTGTGCATATGTATGATGTGTATCCGTGTATATACACATCTGTGCAGAATTCAAGCATACCTGTGCCACGGTGTGTGTGAGGGTCTGAAGACAACCTCAGTTGTCAGTCTTCAGTTTCCACCTTGTTTCTGAGACACCTTCTCTCTTTGTTAGTCATTTTTGCATAAGGCAGACTAGCTTGCTCACAAGCTTCAGAGGATTTGCCTCTTTTTATCTCCCATCTCAAAGTAGGAGCCACTGCACCTGGTTTTATGGGTGTTGTGACATGTGTGCCTGGCTTACGTACTGAGTCCCAAGTCAGCCAGGGCTACATAGTGAGACCCTGCCTCAAAACAACAACAACAACAAAAAGCAGCCCATATTCCCAGTGGTTTGCAGGTGGAGGTAGGAAGATTAGGCCAGCCTCAGTTATATTGCAAGTTTGAGGTCAGCTTAGGTTACATGAGTCCCTGTCTCCAAGAGAGGAAGGGAGGGAGGGAGGAAAAATAACAACCCCAAAACAAACCCTTAATGCTAACTCTAAAACATATCCTCAAATTTGAAAGATATTATTACTACTACTACTATTTGGAGGCAGGGTCTTACTATCTAATCCTGGCTGGCCTAGAATTAATAATATAAACTAAGGTGATCTGAACTCACCTCCCCAGTACTGGGTTAAAGGCACACCCAGACTGTTGTTGTTATTATTATTATTAATGGCATTCTTGCTACGCTGGAGGCACTGAGCTAGTACAAGGCCTGAGTCACCCAACCTGTCCAGTGGGCAATACATCCTCCAACTTACAAATTGGCCAATGGGTGTTCCGAGAGGTGATGTCACCCAGCTGGAAGTAGAAGGACTGAGTTCAGAACTCTCCAAATCTTTATCCTTCTTCAAATTTTGCAATCCAGGAAGAAAAGCCTCAAGGCACAGGTATGGCCCCAGGGGCAATAAGTGACAAAACAATTCTGCCTCCTCCTGCCCTGGGCTCCATTCCAAGTCTGCAGCTGCTTTTCCTTCCTACGGATCACACGGAAGATGTGAAGTCAGATTGGATCCTTAGGAATTTTCTTGCCTGCAGACAGCCAATGAGGACTTGCTACTGTCGTGTCCCACAGCAGGCTGATGTGTCTGCCCCACACATTCAGGTGGCTCCAGACATTCCAGCAACTAACTCCCTGCAGGAAGAAGAGTCATGGGCTGGGAAGGTCGAAAGGCTGGTAGGCAGGCGAGCCCTCAGTGACATCTTGGGAAGAGGGACAGGGACAAAGGAGATGGCCTCGGTTGGGGGCTTGCCCTGGAACTTTTCAAGGAAGTGACATCATTCTAGAGCCCTCAGGTTTTCCTTTTTCCTTCCTGAACCAAGTTGAGAGACTCGTGCTTAATCCTTTCATCTTTGGAGGCACAGACTACAGAACTACTGACAACAGCTTTTCTCCATCACAGCTCAAACAACAAAACAGAGACACAAATAAGGATGACTGTTAGATGATGCTTTCACCCAGGAGGTGAGGAACAATCCTTTTTCTTTCTTTCTTTCTTTCTTTTTTTTTTTTTTTTTTTTTTGAGATAGGGTTTCTCTGTGTAGCACTGGCTATCCTGGAACTTGACCTGTAGAACAGGCTGGCTTTGAACTCACAGAGATCTGCCTGCCTCTGCCTCCTGAGGGATAGCATTAAAGATGTGCACCATCACCTCCAGGCTTGAGGGAACATTTTTTAATCTGATCAAGCCAGTATGTGAGCAGGTGAGGTCATACAAAGTGTCACCACCTGAGAATAAAGGAAAAGTTAGAAGTGCCCCGTAGACACAGACTTTGTATTTATTGTCTGAAGACACGAATGATGTGATCACCACAGAGAGGACCTATGCTCCCATTTCTACGCATGCTCGCTCAATGGACAAACACTTCTATGTTCACAAGCTCATGGGAACAGGAATGGTGTTGGTGGTCCCACCTGTAAGAGCAAACAACCAGAAAGAAATGAATTGAATTGACCCTCAATGGGGAGACCTGCACACCCCCAACACAGAGGTCTATAGTGTCCTATTTTTTTCATTTTATTTGTGGGGTGTGTGTGTGTGTGTGTGTGTGTGTGTGTGTGTGTGTGTGTATGTGTGTGTTTTGAGACGGAATCTCACTGCATTACCAGGGCTTTGTGTATGGTAAGTGAGCACTCTTTATTCTTTAATCTGCATACACATATATATGTATACACACATATACATACGTGTATACACATACTACTTTGTAGGAAATAACATATTTGTAAACAAAGGAAAAAGTCTGAGGAGAGTAGCGTCAACAGAGAAAGAAGCTGACTGAGAAGGGGGTGGAGTTGCCTGGGGAGAAGGGAGAGGCCCCACGCATGGGTGTCCATGAGCGCCCTCCTCCCAGGACCTTCGCTCTGGCCCGATCTTCTCCCAGTCAAGTCAATTCCAATGGCCCAGCAGGCCCCGGAAAATCGCCGGAGACAGACTGCCCACAAGCTCCCTTACCTTCTGGCCCCTCCTTGCCTGTCAATTAGAACAACACCACTTTTCTCCCAGGATCCTCCCGTGGTTTCAGCAAAGTCAGGACACCTTGGCAGAGAGACTGGCACACAGCAGGGCTCCTCTTCACCCTTAGCCTAATCTTCCTGCCCCTTTTCCTTTCTGAAGGGTCTCTAACTGAGTCATAAAACCTGCCAGGAACAAAGCCGATGTGTGACTCTAATGGATCTGCAGAAGCCAGTCTCAGCCTTTTAGAGGCAAGGAAAAAAAAAATCCAGGGCTTTCTGATCAAAGATTTGTTGCAGTAGAATAAATCTCCCACAGAGGAATTCATGTCTGTCTTCTCTGTGGGAACGGTGTTGTACGGATGAGTGAGCCCTGGACAGGGAAATAGCTCTCCACAAATTTGAGCACTTTTATAAAAGGCCACCACAGCCGTTATCTGATTCCGCTCCATATCCTGTGTGGGACCTCCTACAGTCAGACCTCCTCTCTACCCGGAAAATCAAGGTATCACGCATGCCTCCTAGAGATGGAGTGAAGGTTAAATGCAATAATGTATGTGATCTAGACAGAGAAGTCTTCCCATGGCTATGGCTCTCCCTCCCTCCCTCCCTTCCTCCCTCCCCCCCCCTGTATGTGTGAAAGTGCTAATTTTAAGCTTTAATCATTATCTTAGGAACAAATAAATCAGTTTCCAGGTTCAACCTCTTAAATTATAAAATATGGAAAACAGGAATGGAGAGATGGCTCAACATTGAAGAACTCTTGCTGCTGCAGAGGACTCCACTTTGGAACCCAGAAACCACATCAGGCAGCTCACAACTCTGGCCTCCTCAGGCACCTGCACTCATGTGCACGCGCACACACATACACAATTAAAGAATAAAATCTTTTTTAAAAGTCTGGAAAATGGTTGAGCATGCTGACCTTTAGTCTTAGCACTTGGGACAGAGGCAGGCAGATTTCTGTTTGAGGTAAGCCTGCTATATAGAGTGCGCTCCAGGACTATCAGGACTCTGTAGAGAGATCCCATCTCAAAAACAAAACAACAACAAACAAACAAATAACCCCCCCCACAAAACAGAAACAAAACCCCCCCAAAATCTGGAAAATGTAGGAATGTAGACACATTCTTATCTTTCCCTTCCTTCCTTCCTTCCTTCCTTCTTTTCTCTCTCTTTCTTTCTATCTTTCTTTCTTCCTTTCCTAAGCATGCTACCAACGGAACTACATCCCCAGTCCCAGTAGGGAGATCCTTGGTCTAGACCTCCATGCCTGTCTGCCCAACAGGCATGAGAAGGGGCTTGAGGCTGAAGCTCAGAAGCAGAGCACTTGCCTGGTACACAGGACATTCAGGGGTGGGTCCCCAGCACTGAAAAATAAAAAGCATGCATGAATGTCCACCAAAAGACATAAGATACATGCAAAAGTTGTTCCCGGGAGCTCGCTATTTGTAACAAGTCTACCTAAATGCACAGCAGAAGTGATAAATGACCGTGGTATACCCACATAGCACACAGTATGTCAGAGAATGACCCCAGACAACCACACAGATGAACCGCACATTAGGTCAAGAAGCAGCCAAATACTAGCTGTAATGGGACTGCATAAAGTTCGCCAGCCTGCAAAGCAATCCCGTTGATGAGGTCCAGATCCAGTGTAACTTTTGTCTCATGTTGACACATTGCCTTGCTATGGAGCGGAGGCTGGTCTCCCACTAGCCTGTGTTGATCCTCCTGCCTCAGCGAGTCAAGTCTGTCATGATAGTTGAGACACCATGGCTGAGTTTAGAATGTGAACCTTAAAGGGGAAAGGGCCTCTGGGGGCAACACATGCTTTGTTTCTGGAGCTGTGAAAATCCACCAAGCCATGCTCATGGGCTTGGGGAATATTTGCTTTTACTTCTCCCCAAACTAGTGAATATCAGTTAGATGCTAAGTGGCCGAAAGAGCGTCCAAGGCACCAGTTCTATAGGTCACAGGTCGACTTCAGGCTCATCAGTTGAACTTCTATGCTGTTTCTTCCTATAGGAACTGAAGACAATAGAGGCCGCAGCACCACACAGTTAGCTGCTGTGTGTGACTGGACAATGCGGGATGGAAAGTGTCAGGTGCCTAACAAATGCTCCATCAATTGTAGCTACTGTGCCCCCCCAAGTTATCTGCTGCCTTCCACGCTTTCAACACCCAGAGCCGACTCTGGTGGTAAAGCATGACATGGAAAGTCCCAGAAATAAACAATTCCTAAGTTGTAAATCGTGCCCCATTCTGAGCAGATGATAAGATCTTCTACAGTCCTGTTTAGACTAGCCCAGAGGTGAATCATCCTTTGCCTGATGTGGCCATGCTGCACACGTGTGTGAGGTCACTACCTGTCCATTAGTCACCCAGGAGCTGTCTCCACTACAGACCGACTGTTCTGTTCTCACAGCACTTGTGTTCAGGAGTCCTTTATGTGGCTGGAACTTAAAACTGGTGCCTCTGTCATTCAACTGGCTCCTTTTCACCACTTCAGCATTTAGACATTATCTCATCTTGCAGCATCACAAAAAGATGAGTGGGGGGGGCGCTAGAGTCATATAACATAGAAAACAAATTTTTTTTGAAAAAAGGTCTCACTATGTAGCTCTGGCTGTCTTGGGACTGGTTATCTAAACCAGGCTGTCCTTGAACATAGAGATCACCTGCCTCTCCAGAATCTTCTTTTCAACTGTCTGACCATATCACTCCCCTAAATTCCCCTTGGGACTTCCACCGCACACTGTCACTGTTTTGTTTAAAAGACCCACCATGAAGAATCCCTTCCACCTCTAACATGTTCTGACACAGTTTGCTGTTATGTCAAGGCTCCAGCAGCGCATAGCTGCCTGTTTCTGTAGCAGGGCTATCTTCTGCTCTGACCCAGTGTCCTCCTATGCTTGGAAAGTGTCATCTCTTCTGCCCTCTGGTTGTCTCACTGCAAGTCACCCTTTGGGACTATGCTGAGGCATGCTTGTGATGTCTTTCCTAACCTGCCTGCTGCAGGCAGCCCAGGCGCCCCTCCTCTGAGGGCCTACCACCATCACTGCCTCCACAGGAATTCCTTGAGGACAGGAGCTTGGTCTTTTCCCACCTATGACTCTGACAAGAGACAAATAAACGTTCCTGTTCATGTTGGCAGTGGAGGGGGGGGCACCCAGAGAGATGGCTCAATGGTTAGGGGGGCCTTTGCTCTTAACCCAGGTTGAGTTCCCAGCATCTGTGTTAGACAACTCACAAATGCTCATAACTCCAGCTCCAGGCCATCCAATGCCTCTAAACCCCCTTGGGTACCTGCATTCACCTGCACAGACACACAACAAAAATTAACCTTGCTGGTGGCGCACACCTTTAATCCCAGCACTCGGGAGGCAGAGGCAGGCGGATCTCTGTGAGTTCGAGACCAGCCTGGACTACCAAGTGAGTTCCAGGACAGCCTCCAAAGCCACAGAGAAACCCTGTCTCGAAAAACCAAAAAAAAAAAAAAAATTAACCTTGCAATGTTTATGCCAAGACAGTGGTCAGGTGGGGAGTAGTCTGAAGTACAGGGCCTGGCAGAGGCAGGGGTCCTAGGCTTTGGCTTGGTTCTGCCACTAACTCTATGTAACCATAAGTCACTTCCTTATTTGGCTCTCAGTTTCTCAAGCTTCAAAGAGTGTTGGACCAAATTAGAGACTCCCCTGGGGAGTATCAGAAGTGCCTAGGGAGGGAGACTTGGTAAAACAGAAATGGCCAGGACTGACAGCACAGTCCTGTATAACCCCAGCCTCTGAAGGCTAAGGTGGGGAGATCAACAAAAGACCAAGGGCCAGCGGTGGTGGCTCATACCTCTATTCCCGGAACTCAGGGTGGGGGTGGGCATGGCAGAACCAGGCAGATCTCTAGAGTTCAAGGCCAGCCTGGTCTACAGAGTGAGTTCCAGAACAGCCAGGACTACACAGAAGAACCCTGTCTTGAAAAACAAAACAAAACAAGTTCAAGATATGTCTGGATGACAGAGTGAGTTTAAGGCCAGCTTGGGCAACTGAGAGAGACATTGCTTCAAAACAGAAAAGGAAAAAGGGTGATGGAAACATAACTCAATGTAGAATGCCTGCTTTTGAGAGGTCTTGGGTTTGAATTCCAGCATGGGGGAGGGGCTGAAATGAAACAAACAAACAAAATAACTCCTGGGGGAGAGCCCAGGCACTGCAATTTCTAAAAATTCCTCAAGTGTTTCTACAGTGTGGCCCAGCTGGGGTGACATAGAGATACCATCAACACTGATAGCTGCAGATTGATAAAATGTCACACACAGGAGAGACCTGTTTTCCGGGCCTTTGAACCAGTTGGAGAAGCACAGTTCAAGCCTCCTTCTTCTTGGGTTTGGACTGGGTTGTTACACGAGCCCTCGTCAGGCCAGAGGCCACTGTGAGCAAGCCACAGCACTGCTTAGGAGCAAGACCCTTTGTCACTGGTGGTTGGGTGAACCCCTGTGCACGTGGGAGAGTGGGCAGCAAGGTCTTAAACTCCCTCCACCTGCCCCTAGTCCTGCCCTTGGGGCAGGGTCAGCGCACCATTTACAGAGTGGGGAAGCAAACAGCTCAAGTCCGGGCATGTACAGCACAGCTGGACTGAGAGCCCCAGCCCAGAACTGTAGAAGACTCAGCATGGAGGTCACTGAGCACTTAAGATGTAGACACTGAGACAGGACTTGAGTGCAAAAAGAACATCTGGAACCCCAGCAGTTTTGAGGTTGAGGCAGGAAAATACAGAGTTCGAGGCTAGCCTAGGCAACACAGTGAGATCCTGTCTCCACACACACACACACACACACACACACACACACACACACACACACACGCTGGACAGTGCAGCCCCAGAACCAGAAATTGTTGACAGGCTGCTATCACCCCCTAGGGGTCACTTTGAGATTTTGTCCTCTGAGAACTGCGTTTCTGGCCAGGGGGTGGGGCAGACGAGGAGAGCCATAAGGAGAGCTTGCCAGCATTGCATTGAGCTGTCCGTACAGACTCTGGTTGTCACAGTCCTTTCTGTTGTGATTTCCAAGGGGAGGAAACTGTAGCTCGGATGAAATGTCAGGACTGGGCTTTGGGGTTGCCTGGCTCCGTGCTGCACCCCTCCTAAAAGGCATGAAAGCCAAGCTCTCCTTTCTCTTCCCACAAACTGCTGTCCAGTGCAGGCCTGCAAACATGCAAGACCTCCTTCGCCAGGCCTAGTGGCTCACACCTGTCATTCCAGCATTTGGGAGCTGAGGCAGCTTGAAGCCAAACTGGGCTACACAGCAAGACCTTTATCTAAGAAAAAGAAGAAAACAGGAAAGGGAATGCAAGGGAACAGGAGGGGAGGGGAGGGGAAGGGACTTTACTCTAGTACTGTCTCCTAGCAGGGCCCCCTCTCACCAGGCCTGTATGGTAGAAGGTTAACGTCTCTGTTCGGCACTTGGCACAGCCCAGAGGAAAGGGGAAGAGGCGCTCACTCGATGTCTCACACACTTGGCTGTGCCTGGAGCGGGTCTGAGAGCTGGGACGTCTGGGACCAGGCTGGGCAACACACACTGAGCATGTGTGCAGGGAAGGGGGCTGTGTGCAGGGAAGGGTGTGTGTGCAGGGAAGGGGCTGTGTGCAGGGAAGGGGAGCTGTGCAGGGAAGGGGCTGTGTGCAGGGAAGGGGGAGCTGTGCAGGGAAGGGGGAGCTGTGTGCAGGGAAGGGGCTGTGCGCAGGGAAGGGGCTGTGTGCAGGGAAGGGGGAGCTGTGCAGGGAAGGGGCTGTGTGCAGGGAAGGGGGTGTGTGCAGGGAAGGGGCTGTGTGCAGGGAAGGGGAGCTGTGCAGGGAAGGGGCTGTGTGCAGGGAAGGGGCTGTGTGCAGGGAAGGGGCTGTGTGCAGGGAAGGGGGAGCTGTGCAGGGAAGGGGGAGCTGTGTGCAGGGAAGGGGCTGTGCGCAGGGAAGGGGCTGTGTGCAGGGAAGGGGAGCTGTGCAGGGAAGGGGCTGTGTGCAGGGAAGGGGGTGTGTGCAGGGAAGGGGGTGTGTGCAGGGAAGGGGGAGCTGTGTGCAGGGAAGGGGATGTGTGCAGGGAAGGGGCTGTGTGCAGGGAAGGGGCTGTGTGCAGGGAAGGGGGAGCTGTGCAGGGAAGGGGAGCTGTGTGCAGGGAAGGGGCTGTGCGCAGGGAAGGGGCTGTGTGCAGGGAAGGGGGAGCTGTGCAGGGAAGGGGCTGTGTGCAGGGAAGGGGGTGTGTGCAGGGAAGGGGGAGCTGTGTGCAGGGAAGGGGATGTGTGCAGGGAAGGGGCTGTGTGCAGGGAAGGGGGAGCTGTGCAGGGAAGGGGCTGTGTGCAGGGAAGGGGGAGCTGTGCAGGGAAGGGGGAGCTGTGCAGGGAAGGGGGAGCTGTGTGCAGGGAAGGGGCTGTGCGCAGGGAAGGGGCTGTGTGCAGGGAAGGGGGAGCTGTGCAGGGAAGGGGCTGTGTGCAGGGAAGGGGGTGTGTGCAGGGAAGGGGGCGTGTGCAGGGAAGGGGGTGTGTGCAGGGAAGGGGGAGCTGTGTGCAGGGAAGGGGATGTGTGCAGGGAAGGGGCTGTGTGCAGGGAAGGGGCTGTGTGCAGGGAAGGGGGTGTATGCAGGGAAGAGGGAGCTGTGGAGTGGAAGGAAATGAACACAACACAGTTTCACCAGCCTGGGGATTCGCAAAAGACACAGGTGTCAGAGTGGGATTTTAGGAATCATCCAGCCCAGCTCCCCTGTGGCGCTGACAAGGGGCAGGCTCAGAAGGGGTGGGACACTTCAGCGAGTCACATAGTGACAGGTACAGACCAAGGTTCCAGACCCCCCAGACCCTCACTTGGAGAGTGAACCTGAGATTAAGGGTAGACTCAGGGACCCTCCTGCTTGGCTCATGCCAAATGCTTCTGATGTTTTTAAGCACCCCCCCCAACCCCAGCAGGGGCAACTCTAGTAGCAGACAGACAGGCCAGCCATACAGACCTCTTGGTCTGGAGCTTAGTCTGCCTCCTTTCCTCACCCCCAAATGCTGCACATCTGGATCTCTAGAGAGCATTTGAGCTCATGGAATGATTCTCCTCTTTTCTTTGGGGCTGAAGAGAAGCTGCCTTCTCCAACATGGGTAAACAAGATCCTAAGAGCAGAGATCTATTTCCTGGAAGCCAAACAGGGAATTGTGTTGTTTAAGGCATTCAAATCCACTAGCCACTGTCTGCTTTCCCCGCTGGGAAGCACAGGGCAGTGGCGGTGAGGAGTTAACACAAGCTTTGGAGGGAGGCAGCCGGTGGAATCAGACAGACAGCTTGCTTCCCAGCGCCGCGGTCTTGGATAAGTTACTCAGACTTGCTGTGCCCACTCTCATTCAGTAACTCCTGAGAGTGTGGACAACACAGATCTGACACTGACCTTAGGAGACTTACTGTGACCCCCGAAAAACACCCTCAGTACATGGGAGGACAGGGGTGACAGGATGATGACAGGGTACATGTCAGGAGCCGGGAAAGCCACAGGGACAGATAAGCCACTGCCACCCTGAGACCCCACTCTGTGAGGGGCTGGGAAGCCCAGGACTGGAGCTTGGAGAACACCTGCCTGTAGTCACCACAACTCCTCTTCACTTCCTGCCGTTTACCTCTGCCAAGACCATGTGAGCCAGCTCTTTCCCCCATCCCCTACCCCATGTGCACTCTTTGAAGCCCCACCTCTTGGCTGAGGCCTGTACATGTGAAGACAATGGTTCTTTTCCTTCTTTGAGAGTTCCCATATGTCTCTCCCACTACCCAGAATGCCTTCAGTTTTTACTGTTTAAAATCTTTATTGTACGTGGGTGATGAGTGTGTGTGGTGTGTGTATGTGCACATGTGTGTGTACCAGCCAAATGAGGACACTCTCTTCCTCATTTTCTTGAGACAGGGTCTCCAGAGGTCACCCTTTAGGTTAGTCTGGCTGACCCGTGAGCTCCCAGGATCTGCTTGTCTCTGCTCCCCAAATGCTGGGGTTACAGGTGTGCACAGTCACGCCCAGCTTTTTGACATGGGTGCTGGGAACTTGAACTCAGGTCTTCAGGCTTGTACAGCAGTGCTTCCTACCCACTGAGCCATCTCTCTCTCTCCTCCAAAGAATGCTTTCTGGAAGTTTCTCTGGAACCCAGAATGGAATTGATCACCCCCGTTCTCTGTTGTACTAAGTTTCTTACATAGACACTAATATGGCCTCCCCAACTGTCCTCACCAACTTCCTGTGTCCCTGCCAGACTGGAATTCAGGAAGGGAATGACACATGTGTGGTGGAGCCCATTGTCTTTCCCTTAGCCACCTTCAGCACAAACTGCTCTATCTCCCTTTGTGAAACTTCCTCTTTCCTCTGTGCCAGCCTGTCCTTACACAGATCCTGCCTCACTATGGGATGCACATCCTGTCCCTTACACAGATCCTGTCTCACTATGGGATGCACATCATGTCCCTAACACAGATCCTGCCTCACTATGGGATGCACATCCTGTCATCCTGTCCCTAACACAGATCCTGCCTCACTATGGGATGCACAGCCCGTCCCTTACACAGATCCTGCCTCACTATGGGATGCACATCATGTCCCTAACACAGATCCTGCCTCACTATGGGATGCACATCCTGTCCCTAACACAGAGCCTGTCTCACTATGTGATGCACATCCTGTCCCTAACACAGATCCTGCCTCACTATGCGACGCACAGCCCGTGCCTAACACAGAGCCTGCCTCACTCTGCAGTGCAGAGCTTCTGTGTTTCTCTTCTCCCCACAAGATAGAGCAGGGCTTGGCTTTGTTCATAACTGAACATTTTGGAGTTGACACTGGTGATCAATAAAATTTACTCAAAGAATGAGACAATTTTATGCTTCTTAGACCTGTTCACTCCTCTCTCATAATCCAAATGCCTTTTGGTGATTCTATCTGAAGGTCCTATAGGAGCTCCAAACTCAATCAAGTCCTCTCACCCAGACTATGACTTGGTTGTCCTGCATACTGCTGATCGAACCCAGGGCCTTGTGGATGCCAGATAAGCACTCTACCATCGAGGTACATCTGAGCCTTGGTTTTTTGAGATAGGATCTCACTATATAGCCCAGATTGTTCTTAAACTGGACATTCTCATGTCTCTGCCTCCTGAGTGATGGGTTTACATGTATGCACCATTAGGACCAACTTCTTTGTTAAATGTTTTTTGTTTGTTTGTTCCCGTCCTAGGACAACTTGTGGGTGTCAATTTTCTCCTTTCACCATGGTGTTCCCAGGGATCTAACTCAGGTCAACAGGCTTGGCAGTGATAGCCTTTCTCGTCAGTTCCTCCTGATATTTTTTGGACAGAGATTGAACCCAGTACTTCATGTGTCACTAGGCAAGCACTCTGCAACTGAGCCCCAGCCCAGCACCTGAAATAGAATCCTTTCTCCTGTTTTCTCCTGGCATTAGGCCAGCTAATCGAATAAAAAGGAGGAAACCAAGGCTCACACGAGTCAAAGGCACAAAGCCTTGATGTTAACATCCCCGGTGTCTCATGTTCTTGAAGGTTCTGTGTTCTCTCTCCACATACTTGGGATATCCATTTATTTACATTGGGCTGCCCTGTCTCTTCACAACGTCTCTTCCACAGAAGCCACTTCCTCTAGGAAACCTGGTCAACTGCATGAAATGCCATCCACTGTCATATGAGTCACGTGAAGCACAGACTGGCTTTCAATAGCTATGTCATCAGGGATGATCTTGAACTCTTGCCCCGACCTCCTGAGTGCCGGGATTACAGATGTGCACCACTGGGGACCAAACCCAGAGCCCTGTGCATGCTAGGCCAGCACTCTACAAACTGAGCTACAGCCCGGGCCTACAAATCTCTCTCTTTGAATCCCTCTCCTGACTCTAAGTTTACTTGTGCCTCCTCCTGCCTGTGGCTAGAAGCTCTCTGAAGATAAACCTAGTCCCTCCCCACTCCAGGGCCTAGACCACTTGCAGCAATCTGGAAGGAGTCTTTCTATAAGGCTTAAACACACCCAGAAGAAATCAGCAGTACTGGTGCTGGGCTGGGCTGGCCTAGCATGCACAGGCTCTGAGTTTGCCCCAACACACTCTCACTCCTACACGATAATAATAGTAAAAATAACAATAATAATAATAATAATAATAAAAGTACCAGTCTTCCTTTTCTGAGCTTGCCTTAACACACTCTCACACCTACACGATAATAATAATAACAACAGCAATAATAAAAATAACAATAATAATAATAATAAAAGTACCAGTCTTCCTTCTCCCTTGATTTTCTGCTTTTTTTATTTTTGAGACAGGGTTTCTCTGTGTAGCCCTGGATGTCCTGGAACTCACTCTGTAGACCAGGCTGGACTCAAACTCAGAGATCCACCTGCCTCTGCCTCCTGAGTACAGGATTAAAGGCGTGCACCACCACCACTTTCCTTTTTTTTTTTTTTTGATAGAGTATTATTATGTAGCTCAGGCTGGTCCCAAACTCAAGATCCAACCACCTCTGCCTCCTGAGTGCTGGAATTACAAGTCTAATGCACTGTTCCTGGCTTCTGCACTCTACAATACTTGAATAAAATCCCAACCCCTCAGCATGATCTGCAGTCCTCACCATCTGTCAGGAACCCCGACACCTCTTTAGCCTAGCTCTCTGTCTGCAATTGTCCCCAGCCACCCCAGTCAGCACTGCCACTTCTCCCACACACAGCAGCTCTTGTCCATGTCACTCCTGCGCTCATTGGGGCACTTAACACTAGCTGATGCTTCCCACTTATCTGTTTACTGGCCATCTCTCCACTCCACACCCCCGCTGTACCCACATAACGCACAGCTCTGTCTAGCTCATCACTGTATCCCCAGGGCCTGGATGATAAGAAACGGACGGATTGCCAACCCGAGAGTGCTCTAGGCTCCATCCACCTATGGGTAGAGGAGGTAACCAAAGCCTGAGGGAAGGTGAGATCACTCAGGGAGAGGGTCTACCATAAGCAGGGAAGAGGGCTCGGGCCACCAGAGCACCTAGTGTCTGGACACAGGAAGAGGAGCCTGCAACAAAACCAAACCAAAACAACAGCTGGGAGAGAGAGAAAGTTGAAGCGAATTTGGCTTCCTGAATGCTGCTGCTGGCTGACCTTGGACTCTGTGGGCCCGATGGGGGCTGTCTGTGCAATGAGGGCACCCTCTCAGGGCTGGGAATGACAGTCTCTGAGGATCTGTATTTCTGTTCGTGTTCACATCGCCCTTGCCAAAAAGCACTGTTGTCCATCGCAGGAGAGAAGGGATCACAGCAGCCCCACTTGCCATCAGGCAGCCAGCAAAGCCCAAGGAGGCATCTTTGCATTTCTGGCCTTGTAATTAAATGAGGAAGAGGGGAAGTCCAGGGCGCTACTGCTTCCACCTGCGGGCCTGGACGCCAGCTTCCCGCGGAGCCCTGGTCTCTTGGACAAAGCCCACCATCTGCCAGCCAGCCTAACTTCTCAAATGACCATCTTGCTGCTATCATAAAAGGTCCCTTGAAGGGAGGGCTGAGACTCCAGCCAGTGTCGCAGGGGTCCAGAGGAAAGTATAGACACACACTCCACTAGAAAACACCATAAGGCAGTGGTTCTCAACCTTGCTAATGCTGTGACCCTTTAATACAGTCCCTCATGTTTTGGTGACCCTCAATCATTAAATTATTTTCATTGCTGTTTCACAACTGTAATTTTGCTACTGTTATGAACCATAATGTAATTATATGTGTTTTCTGATGGTCTTAGGTGACTATAATAGGTCGTGACCCACAGGTTAAGAACCACTGCCATGAAGAGATTCCAAAGAGATCCAAGTCTGATAATTGCAAAACAGGGCAAGGAGGGCAGAGCTCCTGCTCAGGGTCAGATGATCCCATCTGATTTTGCAAAGCAAACCTGCAGTATGGACGTTGTCATTCTTATTTCCTATAGGAGAGAACCAGTTCTTGGAGAGGTTAAACAAAGGCTTTTGGACGATCGCACAGCTAAGTGGCCAGGGCTAGTTTACTAACGGAGCCAGCCTGATAGTACCAGGGTCTTAATCCCTGAACATCCCCAAATCTAGCGAGTCAAGGGGTTTGAGTCTTATGTTCTTCAAGTACTGTGACTTTAGGCAAGATTTCATCCCCATTCCCCCCACCTGCAATAAAGCTAATCTCCTAAAGCTTCACAATTTTGCTGTTACTCGAGCATCTAAGATTTGCAGAACTTTACAGTGTGTAAAAAGGCATCCACGGCCTCTCACTGGTTCCCACCAGTCTGCAGTGAAAGGGAAGTGTCCTCTCCATTTGATAGATGAACATACTGAGGTTGGGAGAGAAGCATTGACCTGCCCAAGGTCACTAGCAAGTCGGGGCTATTCCCAAACCCCAGCTACAAACAGGTCTGCTCCTCTAAGTCCCCTCCCAAACTGGCGTCACCCCGAGACCTGGCCGGTAGAGGGCTCCCCGCTTCCCTCGGTCGCCGCCGGGGCCACCTGGGGGAGGCGTCTCAGATTGGGCCTAGGGGTGCAACTCCCACCGGGCGGGATCTCTAGAGTGCTGGACACTGAGTACGTGCGCCCCGGGGTCCCGCGGCCACCTTCGGGGGCTCCCTCGGTCCACCTTCTGTTCAGGGCTCTGGAGAGCAACCTGACATGCTCCCTTCGACCCCGATGGTCCTTTGGGACCTTTTGTCGGTGCGCTTCCCTCACGTCCCAGAGGCGTAAAGAGGCGGGACGCCGGGGGACAGGGATCTGCTCTGTTGGGACCCGCCCGGCCAGGCTCAACCCCGCGAGGCTGAGACGCCCGGTTGCCCCGGGGCCCCGAGCTTACCGGCTCCCCTCCGGCAGGAACTGGCGGACACTGCAGGGCACTCTGTGGGGGCAGCAGTGGGGCCTCCTCCATGACCCTGCTGAGCTCCGGGCGACGCCGCCCTCCGTGCCTGCAGCTCGGGCTCCGCGCTTCTGCCCGCGCCCGCCCGTGCTCCACGCTCTGCTCTGGGGCTCCTCCCCCGCTGGGCTCGCTCCCCACTCGGCCTCCCGCCCACAGCAGGGGAGGTCCGCTCCGAGCCCCTAGCCCTGCTCCAGCCCCACCATGGGAGGACACCAGCGACGCAGATGGAGGAGGCCCACCTGTAGGAAGGAACAGACTGTCCGGGGAAAGTGGACTGTGCCTAGACTCCATCTATACCTATCTGCGAGTTCCTCACAAGCTGGGCCTCCTACCCCCTACCTTTAATTGAGCAAATATTTATTGACCTGCTTTGTGTCTGGGGTGAGAACCATTGCACACCCTTACCCCCATCCCGCCTCCTGGGGCTCACATTCTACTGGGGCAGATACAACGCTTTCAAAGAGATATCAGATGTTTCAGCAGGGAAATAAAGAAAGGAGGTGGAGGGGTGTCAAAGGTGGGGGCATCTCACCGGGAAAGTAGCCTCCCAGCACAGAGACGAGGTAGGAAGCTTCCAGACCACACACTAGAGGTGGAATGGGTACAGTCAGCTTTCTGCTGGGCAAGTAGGGTGATCCCAGAGTTGGGGTAGCAGATCTGAAGCCAGCTCCCCATGCAGCATTTAGCAGGTGTGAAGAGCCAGGAGAGAGAGAGGCCTGCGTTCAAAGACAGGAGCAGCAAAAACTCCTGCAGAAGTCCGAGCGCCAAGCAGGTCTTGATCAGGCTCCACCCAGCTTCGGTGGAGCCGGTCTTCGGTGTCCTTGCCCACTGTGTCTCCTTATTGTTTGTGTATTCTCAAGCCTTGTCGTCAGCAGCATCCCCCACTGCACTGGTCATGCATTCTTGATGAACTGACCCCATGAGCATTATGGAGTGACCCTGACTCTCCATCCCTGGTAACGGCTGTGTCTTCAAGTCTCCTTGGTGTGTGTGTGGCATGGGGAGGATACGGAAGCACCCACACAGCTGTTTGATATCTGGCTCACCGGTACACTGAGAACTCAGCAGCTATTTCACATTTTGCTTTCCATGTCCTTCCGTGTCCTTCTGTTTGCACCAAAGTGTCTGCCCACCTGGCCTCCCCCTCCCCTTTCTCTCCTGGTCTATCATTTGTGATTGGCTTGGAGCCTCCATCTCTTACAGTCTCTTTTTTGGAAGGCTGTGATCAATGGTCATTAATAATGCAGAGGTTCTTTTTGTCTTAGCGCAGATCTCAGGCAAATAAATCACTAGCATGAATAGACAGGAGTCATCGGCAACCACACCTCAGCCTTCTCTCCTCTCTTTAGGCCCTTGGCTCTTTTCCCACACGGGAGATGGGAAGATAGAACAATGCCAAATGTAGGTGGCCCTTAATATAGGCTGTGCTACCAGTGTCCTGGCTGATACACAGCCCAGCATGGCAGCTGCCAGGGTCCTTCCCCCAAGGTCTTGCAGTTGAAAAGTACACTCTGCAGAGTAGTCGGAGACATGTCATGGATGTGTGACTTTTATGAAAAGTCCCCAAAGATGCTCTGGAAGGAGATGTGAGCAACACAGCTCAGCTGGCAGAATGCTTGCCTAGCATGCTCAAATCCCCAAGTTCAATGTTCAGCATCGAATAAACCAATAGTAGCGGCACATGGCTGCAATTCCAGCACTCAGGAGGAAGTTCAAGGTCACTGGCTACATACATCTTGAGTCTGAGTCCAGTCTGGACTCCATGACTCTGTGTCAACAGGATGATGGTGATGATGATGATGATGATGATAGGACAGGAGAGAATGACAAACCTTCTAATAGCATTGCTTACAAAACAGCCCAGGAAGGTGACACTGGAGAGCTGGTGACAGAAGAGGCTAGGTCTATGGAGGGGGCTCAGTTCAGATTCTTGAGTCCTTTAGGGACCAGCAGATGGGCAAAGTGCCATCTCTATCCCATGGATGGAAACCCACACACTTGGGCACAGCATAGTGTGGGGAGGGTAGAGAGGGTGAGGTGTACAAGCCCAAGGCGTGGACACATGGGAAGGGTCACCTTGGCCTTGAGCCTTGAGGCAGGAGCAGGAGGCATCTAAGCAAAGACCAGGCAAGGGCCACAGAGAGGGTTCCTGGGAGCAGAGGCACTGATGAGCGAACGCAGGAAGGGCACTCGCTGCAGGGGCTCTGGATGTGGTGGAGTGGATGACATGGGCTGGAGGGACATGCACGGCTGACTTACAGAGTCCTGAAGGGCAGACGGCAGGGATTTCCTCCCACTGTTGGCCTTCAGAACTGGGAAGAGGTACGAGGGCGTGGCATGACTGCACAGGGCTCACTGGCAGTCCTGGTGCCCAGGACACCACGAGAAGGACCTTTGTAGTCCCCACCATTGCCACCACAATTGAAAGAAGGGAAGACAGAAAGTGAGGGAGAACCCCGCTGGGGGAGGGGGGCAATTCCCAGTTGGTTTCCTACCTTCTCCAAGCCACCCTCTAGCTTCCCTAAACCAGCTTCCTGAGCACAGGGTCTCTGGCTAAAGCTTTGGCATCTCCAGCTCCTCCCACTGCCTCCTGGTTTCTCTTGTCCAGGCATCCCAGGTCTTCTCAGCCGGTTCTGTCCCTGCTCCCCCTGCTCATTCACAGCCAGACCTGGCTCGTGTGGCATCTGGGAAGCTCTCGCTCCCACTCCAGCCAGAAGAATCTCCTCATCGACAGACTTCTCAGTGTACCGGCCTCACCCTCCAGGCCCAGCTTAGAAACTCCTTCTCCATGTGGTCCTCATATTCCTCATGCACAGGAGAGTGGGGCCATCCTCCGAGGTCCAAACCAGAGTGCGGCTAAGTGTGCAAGTGAAGATCTTGGCCTTAGTGTTCCAGGGCTGTGTAACTCTGTATACATCGCCCCAATCTTGGGAACCTTGGTGAGTCTGTCTGCACCGTGATCATGGTGAAGGCTGCTTACTCACAGGGTTATAACATAGGAAAACCACATTGAAGTCATGCATCATCAGCCAGCAGGCAGCCTCAAGATGGTAGCCTGTCACCATCATTGCAGTTGGATCCCACAGACTTACTCTAAGTCCATCTCCCACGATGTGATGAGTTCCTGGCAGGGTGAGTTGAGCCTAAGTCATCTTGGTACACCCAATGCCTCTCCCTACTCTGGCCCACCATAAGCATTCACTAGAAGATGGACGGATGCTGAATGGCTAGATAAATAATGGAAGAAGAGGGCTGGGGATTTAGCTCAGCTGATAGAGTGCTTGGCTAGCACACACCAAGCTCGGGCTTGTTCTCTAGTGCCACAGAAGCCATTCGTGGTGGTACATGTCCGTGATCCCAGCACTCAGGAGGGAGACAGGAGGATCAGGAGTTCAAGGTCATTCTCTGCTGCATATTGAGTTCCAGGTTAGCTTGGGCTATTCAAGACTTGCCTCAAAAAGAAGGAGAAAGAAAGGAGGAGGGGGGTAAAGAGGAGGGGGAAAAAGGGGGAGAGAAGGAGGGAAAGGAGGGGAGAACAGGGAGAAGGGGAAGGAAGGGAGGAGAGGAGGAGGAGAAAGAGGGGGAGGAGGGAGAAGAGAGGGAAGAGGGGGAGGAGGGGGGGAAGAGAGGGAAGAGGGGGAGGAGGGGGAGGAGGGGAAGAGGAAACAGAAGGAAGGAAGGGGAAAAGGAGAGGGAGGGAAGAAGGGGGAGGAGGAAGAGGGAAAAGAGAGGAAGAGGGAGGGAGAGGAGGGGAGGAAGGGGAGGAGGGGAGGAGGGGAGGATGAAATGCAGGGAGAGGAGGTGCCATTTCTATTCACTAGAGCCCCTCTGCTTCAGAGGTGGCAGCCGGACTTACCCTTTTCTGAAGAGTGCGGAATCAATCGGGGAGCATGTCTGGGGCAGGCTTTGTCACCAGACAGGCTGTGCTTTGCAGTCTTCAGAAGGGAGCTGTCTAGACAGAGGGGACATGCCTGCCAGGGAGGAATGGGGACTGCATGGGAATCAGAGCCCAGGGGAAGGCTGTCCAGAGATCCCTCCCCTCCTCTCTGGGGTTTACTTAGGACCAGCCTGGCAGCCCTCTACCCGCCTCCAGCAGGTGAAGAGACTTTATATGGCTTTTCCCTGGGGACAGCAGAATGCTTCAGCATAGTCCATCATGCCAACCACTCCCCTTCCTCTCCAGAAACCTGTTAAAGGGTTTTGTGTTTCTAGCCCATGGATAAAGAGAAGCACAGGAAACAAATGGCCGCTCTTGCAAGGCCAGAGACAAGACTTGGTTAGATCTGCTCCCCCAGGGATCCGGTGTCCAAATAGCTTTTTCTTTTCGGTATACATTGCTGTGGTAATTGGTGTCAGGTCATCCAGGAGAATTGAGGTCTGCTGTCTTCTCTCTGGGAGTTCACAACCTGAGGACACAAGTGGAGCCTTGCTAATCTTTGTCTTTCTAGCTCTGCCTGGCAGTGTAGTGAATAAATCACAGACTGTGAAAACTAGAAGGTTCGAGTCTTTGCAGTTCAAGTGTTACAGTTCCCAAAGTTTACTGAGACCTGGAAGCAACTGAAAGTAAGGCTAGGAGCTTTGGATCCCAGAGTCAGATTTTTTGGTTTGATTCTCAACTTTCCCATTTCCTAGCTGTGTGACTGTGGGTTAATCACTTACCCTCTCTGGACCTCAGGTTGTCTAAAAAAAAAGGGAAAAGTTTGGAGGAATGAGATTTGTCAAAACATTTAGCACATAATCCACTCAGTTTGCCTGATGGTTATTGACAGGTGACCTAGTTACTCATCTGGGACACATTCATGGCTTCCCAACTCTCTGCCCAATGCCCTTTTCAGCTGTCCATGGCTTCTGTGTTTACCAGAGTGTGTTCAGGGGAGAATGGAAGTCACACAGGGGAGCAGCCTTGTGCCTATGGTCTGCTGTCCTTGGGGACAAGCTCCCCCATGCCTCCCCTTCCTTTCAGCCTGGAGTCCAAAGACTCCCGACTGGAACAGCACAGAGACTCCTGATAACCAGCAGGAGTCCCCCATGGCAATTTCCTCTGGACCAGACAGAGTGGGCTGAGCTGGCCAGAGCCAACAGGAAATTCCAGGAACCGAGAGAAATGGGCATGGACAGCCACAAAGATGGCTATCACCTCCAGTGGAGGCAGGCGTGAGGCTTGGCCTGAGCCAGCAAGAGGCATCCGCAGGGAGGATTGCTGTTTGTTTTCCTCTGCCTCCACTTTTAACAAGAGAATTTAATTAAGAGCTCCATGGTCTCGCCTGGAGAATAGAGATCCCAGGGGCCAGCAGCAATGAGACTGGTGGCTGCGAGGAAGGCAGGGAGAGAAAAGCCTCTCTTGACTCAGATAAACCTGCTGTGGGCTCAAGCCTCTGCAGAGAGAAGGGAAACATAGAGGGCAATGAGTCTGACCCTAGGACAAAACTCTTTCCCTAAAGTAACTGGAGGAGTGTTAGACTGATTGCCTGACGACTGATTAATTGACCGACTGACGACTGATTGATTCATTGACTGACTGACTGACTGACTGACTGACTGACTGATTGACTGGTTGACTGGTTAAGTGGAGGCAGGGTCTCATGTAGTCTAGGATGACTTCACACTCCCTAAGTAACAAGGATGCCCCTGAACATCCTTGATTCTATTTCTGGAGTTCTGTGACTATAGGACCACCCTTCCTGGCTTTGTGTGGTGTAGAGACTTGAACCCAGGGCCTCATGCATTCGAGGCAACCACTCAAGCAACTGAGCCATATCTCCAGGAGAGTTAGATTCCATGGTACAAGTTTTTAAAAGTTTAACCCAGCCGAGGAAGCAGGCAGCGCTTGCTGTCTCTGCTCACACCTCCCAGACACCCATTAAGGCACGGCAAGGCAGACTTTGTTTGGTGGCCGTTGTAATAAACATGGTACCCAAGCAGTAGAGAGAGATACCTCACACCAAATATACTGGGGACAAGTGGAGTTTATAACCAAGGAGCAGAGCTGGGGGAAGGTCTGTGGAAATATAGGGTAAGGAGAATCCTGGCCAAATCCACACAGCAGGATTCTTACTGGAGAACAGGCCAGGATGACACACCCCCACCTGCCCCTGGAGATAAGAACCAGATAGCAAGAATGCCAATCAGATAGGAGAGTGGGGATCCTGCTAAAGGGACTGTCTTAGTTAGGGTTTCTATTGCTGTGATGAAACACCATGACCAAAAAGCAAGTAGGGGAGGAAAGCTCACATTTGAGTGTTGCTGCTTATTGCTGAAGGAAGTCAGGGCAGGAACTCAAACAGGGCAGGATCATGGAGACAGGAGTTGATGCGGAGGCCATGAAGGAATGCTCTTACTAGATTACTTCCCCTGGCTTGCACAGTCCACCTTCTGTAGAGGCCAGGATCACCAGCCCAGGGATGGCACCACCTGCTCTAGTTGGAAGGTTTCTGTCCTGCCCACTAGTTATTGAATAACCACTCCAAGGCTTAATATTAACTATAATTGTTTTGCCAATGGCTCAGGCTTGTTGTTGGCTAGCTCTTACTTCTGAAATCAACCCATTTCTAATAATCTGTGTATCACCATGTGGCTGTGGCACACCAGTAATGTTCTGGCGTCTTACTTCTATGACAGCTACATGGCGTCTCCCTGACTCCACCTTCTTTCTTCCTATATCCCTGTTTGGATTTCCTGCCTAGCTATATTCTGCCCTGTCATAGACCAAAACAGCTTTATTCATCAACCGGTAGAAGCAACACGTATTTGCCACATACAGAAGAACATCCCACATCAATCCATCATGGACTGGGTCCTCCCCCACTGATCACTAATTGAGAAAATGTCTTACTGCTGGGTCCCAAGGAGGCACTTTCTCACCTGAGTCTCCTTCCTTTCTGATGACTAGCTTGTGTCAAGTTGATACAAAACCAGCCAGTACAGGCACCTAGCCGGATTCTTTGCTAAAGGTGAATTTGACAAGAAAGTGCATGAATGAGCCTGGGATGGGGTTTGAACATCCGGGTAACTTTTGGTCAAGTGGAGGCACTTTGTCATTTCAACAAGTAGTATGGAGTAACTTTTCTTCTGTAACAATGCTGTGCCAGCCCTGGTAGCACACACCTGTAATAGCAGCATCCAGGTTGTTGAGGCAGGAGGATGGAGAAAGAGTCAAGACCAATCTGAGCTGGAGAGTGGAACCTTGTCACAGAGCAGAAGGAAACCATGTCTTCCCTGGAGCTGTTAGTCAGGGGACCTGGTTCTGATTCTAATGATCCTCCCTTGGTCTTGATATCCTAATCTGCAAAATGGAAAGAGCCCCGCCACCCTGCATGGTCTGCCTGCAAACAAGAGCTGTAATACCTTCGCATAGAATCATGAGAGGAATATGGGAGCCGGGACCTGGAAGGGAGACTGTTTCAGAGAGAGAGGAAACCAGGCTTGGGAGATAGGCCTGACTGGGAGAGGACCCGTCCCCCCCCCCATAATTCCCCCAATCAGCTGTGTGATTTGTACAGGGATGGTACCTCTCTGAGCCACAGTTTTTCATCTGAAAAAGGGTGATGTTTGCATCTATTGTTATACTTGGGTACTATGAGTGGCCAGTGAACCAGGAAATAGAGATGCCTCCAACTGGGCTCTCCATGGGCATCCATTAATTTTTTTTTGCAGGGTCTGGGGCTTGGGGGGGCAAAGTCTTGTGTATCCCAAGCTGGTCTCGAACTTGCCATGTTACCAAGGATGGTCTGGAACCTCTGATCCTCACTTCTACCTCCTAAATGCTAGGATTACATACATGTATACCATGCCTGGTTTATGCAGTGCTGGGGATTGAACCCATGGCCTCCTGCATGCTAAATAAGCATGTCAAATTAGGGGGCTGGAGAGATGGTTCAGAGCTTAAGAGCACTGACTGCTCTTCCAGATGTCCTGAGTTCAATTCCCAGCAACCACACAGTGGCTCACAAACCATCTGTACTGAGATCTGGTGCCTTCTGCTGGCCTGCAGGCAGACATGCAGACAGAACACTGTCTACATAATAAATAAATAATTTTTTTTAAAAAAATGTTAAATTAGTACCAGGCATGGTGGCACATGCCTGTAATCCCCATCCTCCAGAGGCTGGAGCAGGAGGATCACACGTTTAAGGCCAACCTGATCTACACGCTAAGATCCTGTCTAACAAACAGAAAGCCAGGGGCCCGCAAGATGGCTCAGCAGGTAAAGGCACCTGCTGTCAATCCTGCCAAGACTAATGACCCGAGCCTGAGTTCAATCCCTAGACCCCACTTGGTAGAAGGAGAAAACCAACTCCCAAAAGTTGTCCTCTGCTTTTACATACGTGCAATGATGTGGGTGCACATACACACAAATAAATGCAAATAAGACTTAAACCAAAAAGATAACCAGTGATTTAAGGGGTTGTGAGTGTAGGGATGGAGATTTTTGGCCGAACACCTGTAAGGACCTTAGTAATTTCCCAGTACTAAACAAACAAAACAAACAGATGGGGATCATGGAGACACCTCCAGCATGGTGGCCTGAGTTCAAGCCCAGAACCACATAAAAGAGCTGGATTCAGCTAAGCAGTGGTGGCTCACACCTTTAATCCCAGAACTCAGGAGGCAGATGCAGGAGAATCTCTGTGACTTTGAGGCCAGCCTGGTCTACATAGTGAATTCCAGGATAGCGCGCGCGCGTGCGCACACACGCACACGCACGCGCACGCACACGTGCGCGTGCGTGCATGCAGAAGCAAAAAACAAGCAACAAAATGACTCTGTATTTAGAAGGTAGTGGTTGAATCGAATTCTGTGTGCTGTGGAGGGTATGGGATGGATAAAAATGAGGATCTGTCATGAGGGGACCAGGCAGGAAGGGCAGGGCCTGACAAACATGAGGACCAGTTTTGAGATGCCTCTAGGTCTTCACAGGTTCATCCGAGCCTTCCACAGAGGCCCAGGGGCCATCCCCAGCCTTCCCTGTCCTTCACAGGTCTCCAAATATGCTGGAAGCTTCAAAGTCAGCCCCTCTCTCTGACTTTCCTGAGGGCTGAGTTCATTCAGAGCAACAGATGAAGCCAGGAAGGCAACGAGGCTTGCCCTGCCTCACACTTCCCTAACTACGAGACAACACTTAATTCCTTAGTTAAGCGAGGCATGGTGACACACCCCACAACTCTAGCACTCAGGAGCTCAGGTCATCCTCAGTTACACAGAGAGTCTGAGGCCAGCCTGTGCTACATGAAACCCTCATTCAAAAAACTAATCCTTCACCAAACAAAATAAATAAATAAATATAAAAGCCCTTCATTAATTTTAGCACCACCTACTCAGAGGGTTTGTTGGATGCCTGGGGAGTGTTTTTCACATGGAATCTCCTCTAAGAATCCTGGAACTCTGTACTTTAGCCCCCCCCCCCTTTTTGAGACAGGGTTTCTCTGCATAGCCGTGGATGACCTGGAACTCTGTAGACCAGGCTGGCCTCAAACTCACAGGTCCGACTGCCTCTGCCCCCCAAGTGCTGGGATTAAAGGCATGTGCCACCACTGCCTGGATTATTTCTTCCATTTTAGCCTAAAGTCTCACAGCTAAGAAATGACAGGGTCGCCAGGCAGTGGTGGCACACGCCTTTAATCCCAGTACTTGGGAGGCAGAGGCAGGAGGATCACTGTGAGTTAGAGACCAGCCTGGTCTAGAAGAGTTAGTTCCAGGACACAGCCTCCAAAGCCACAGAGAAGCCTGTCTTGAAAAACCAAAAAAAAAAAAAAAAAAAAAAAGAAAGAAAGAAAAGAAAAGAAATGACAGGGCCAAGATCTCAGCATGGACAGCTAGCTCTTGGTCTGCGTTGACTTCTCCAAACAGAAAACAGATTGATAACATTTAACAGGTACGACTGTGGAAACAAACAAGGTCAAAGTCTGCATGAAAGCACTATGAAAGAACAAGCATGGGATTGGATGGATGGCTCGGTGGTTAAGAGCACTGGCTGCTCTTCCAGAGGACTCGGGTTCGATTCCTAGCACCCACACGGCAGCTCACAACTGTCTGTGAATCCAGTTCCGGGGGACCTGCCACTTTCACACCAATGCACATATAAAATAAATTCAAATAAAAATTTTAAAATAAATTTTAGCTATCATAAAGCAATAACTCAGTAGAGCCAGGAATGCAGCTCATGACGGAGCACATGACTAGGATGTGTGAGACTCTGGGTTATCTTCCCACAGCTACAGAAAACAAAGAGCCAGTGGGTCTGTGTGTATGGTAAGCTAAGTGAGATTAATTAAGCGTTGGAGCCAGGAGTGTGGCGCAATGCTAGAGCACCTGCCTATCGTACACAAGGCTCTGGGTTCAATCCCCGTTACTGGAAATTTAAAAAAATTTAAAAAATGAAATTATATGGGTTATGATTCCACTCTGGGTCCACAAGTGTATATATGGATGGCTATAAAAATAAACAAATAATAGATAAAGAATATCCAAATGTAAGCATCCTTGAAGGACTTTCCAATCAGTAGTTACTTGGTGAGGGAGGGACCTCGAAGATGCACAACACTTATTAACACTTAAACTTTTAGCACATGTTTGTTTGTTTTTGAGACAGGGGCTCGCTGTGTAACCCTGGCCAGCCTGGAACTTACTCGGTAGACCAGACTGGCCTGGAACACCCAGAGATCAGACTGCCTCTGCCTCCTAAGTGCTGGCTTTAAAGGTGTGCATCACCACTCCTGACCTATCTTTGGGTATCACCAGCATATTCTTAAAATGGATGAATTAAACATGTAAGAAAAAAAACTGATTATGATGCTTTGTTCTGCCAGCAGTCTTCATAGGACATGTTAAGAGAAACTACCACTGGATATGAAGGCTCACACTCAGCCCCAGGTAGGCCGTCGATGCCGCCAGGCCTTCTGGGTCACCAGGCATTTACACCAAAGGCCTCTCAGCCTTGCTCTCATCAGTCACCAGAGAGCATTGCTCAGCATCTTCAAGGTCTTGGACTCCATAGAGCTGCTGGACTGTTTTACCATGATAAAACCAACATACCAGTGCTGGAGATTTGATTCTGTGTAGAGTCCTTGCCTAGCTTCCTGGAGGCTCTGGCTTCCCTTCTCAACCTCAAGTAGTGTAAAACAAAAGTGGTCACTAAGATTCACAAAGGGAAAGAGACCTCCTCAGGATCATAATGCCAATGGCTCCCACTCCTGCCTTGATGGCTTCTCCCCTCCTGTCCCAGGAATACAAAAAAGAAAAAGCCTCCCTCTTCCCACTCACCCTCCCCCAGAGTGCACCAGCTGTGAGTGCCACAGAAAGAAACCTCAAACATTCTAAAGCCGATCCAAACACATTTCCCACATTTCCTCTCTTGCGGAGGAAGAGCATCCTTGAAGGAAGATGCTAAATTGCCTTAATTATATTTCTTTCAAAGGCACAACGTATCCATCTGCTTTCTTGGTAGGGGGTGAGGATGCATACTGAGCACAAATATAAATCAACCCAAATACAAACACAATTAGCAGGCCTGGCCTGCCCTGCTATGTTGAAGAAGAGCGTAGCGTAGTGCCCCTGTAGGGCTGTAGTTCAGCTCAGCCGAACTATTCCTCCTCAGGGTTCCAGGTGGCTGACTTTTTTTCTAATTACATTTATTTATTTATTTATTTATTTAGTGTGGAGGGGTGTATGAGTGTGTGTGTAGATATGTACATGTGTGTAGAGAGTGGGTGGGTGTGTCTGAGTGCAGGTGTGTAGGTGCCGTGTGTGTGTGTGTGTGTGTGTGTGTGTGTGTGTGTGTGTGTGTGTGTGTGTGTGTGTGTGTAGGTAAAAAAACAAATCTCAGGCGCTGGTTCTCCCCTTCCACCATGTGGGACCAGGAGATCAAACCCAGATAATCAAACTTAGAGGCAAGCTTCTTGACCCACTGAGCCATCTTGAAGACTATGGAGTTGATTTTTGACAAGAAGTGAGGAATGGGTAGTGATCCCCATGCTGGGCGTGGGAGGGGTGACAGGGCAGGACCCTGACTGAGGCAACAAGAAGACTGGACAGTCATGGAGTCATTGGAACTCTAGGAAGACAGAAGATTCTAGAAGACACTTTGAAATGGCAAAGTAGAAAAAGCACAGGAGACAGCTCCAACCCTGGCCCAGTCACTTCTTAGCTGTGTGACCTTGGGCAAGAATGATACGCAATTTTTCCTGGGTTTTCTGGGGATAGAGTGATAGATTGAAATGAAGAGCAGAGGGAGTATGTACTCAGTTCTTAACGCCACGAGCGATTCAGTGTTAATTGTTCTTGTTAGCTCCGCAGCTCCATCGTGGGCTTCCCCCAGACTGCACACATTGATAAGTGGGGGCCCTACCACAGGGCTGCACCGGAGCTGTCCCTGGCACTCTGTCTCCTGTCCCTGAAGGAAACATGCACAACCTTGATTAAGTGACTTCACTTCCTTGGGACTCAGTTTCTCCATTTATAATGAAAAGTCCAAAAGATATTTCAGCCCTGGCCACTGGTGGGACCTCAAGCTCTGATGCAATCAGTTGGGAGAAAAGTCCCAGTATTTGCTTATGACCTAGAACACGGGGACTGGGACCAGGAAGAGATGGGCTGTGCTGCAGATGAGGGTGAGCCTCTGGACAATGACGATTTTCTTTCCTTGCAAGCAGTGAAGGGACTCTCCACGGTGATAGTGTCTTCTATTTTTTGAAACCCACTCTGCACCAGGCACTGTGTGGGGGATTTCACACATGTAAAATCTTCTATCCTTGTCATACCGCTAGAAATAAATGACCTCATTTTAAAGGAGAGGAAACCTATTTGGAGAGGTTAAGTCTCTTGACATTGAGTCAAACAGTGAAAATGGGATTTGTATCCAGGTAGGTCTGGCTTTAAATCCCTGTGCTTGGGGGAGTGTGGATGAAAGTCTGGATTTGATCCGTCATTTACTGCAGTGGATTGAAATGTTACACTGGACCCCACTCATATGCACACTACACGTTTATCCAAACTTCCTTAGGGCTGGAGATACAGCTTAGTTGGTCCAGCACTTGCCTAGAATGCACAAAGCTGGGTTCAACTCTCAGCACCAAAGAAACCAGGTGTGGTGATGTACGTCTGTCATCCCCGAACTCAGAAAGTAGAGGTGGGAGGATCAAATAGGCAAGACCATCCTTGGCTACTTAGAGAGTTGGAACCCAGCCTGGGCTATCTGAGACCCCATTCCAAGTTTTTTTTGAGTCCTGGATGTCCCGGAACTGGTCATGTAGATCAGCCTACCCTTGAACTCAGAGATCTTCTCTTTCTACCTCTCGATTGCTGGGGTTAAAATCGTACACCACCACACTCAGTAAGACAAGCAAAACTTTTTATTAAATTTTTTACTCTTCATTTTTTATTTTCAAGGGTTTTATTTCTTTTAGTAGCAGCATAGGATTTAATAGGAATAAACAGAGCAGGCATTTAAGAACATCTCTAGACACCTTTCTCTTTGAAAGTTACTTGGTTTTTCAGCCAGTGGGATGGCTCAGCAGGTAAAGGTGCTTGCTGCCAAGCCTGACAACCCGAGTTTGAGCCCCAGGACCCACTTGGTGGAGGGAGAGAACAAACTCCCACAAGTTTCCTCTAGTCTCCATACACACATGCTCGAATCTACATATGCACATAAAATTATGTGAAATGTAATTTAAAAGAAAACTTTTTTTCGATAAAAATTCACAGGATGCATCCTTTTGGAAGCTGTGGGCATAACAGTGAATTCCAGCTCCCATAGGCCTGGCACTATTGTGAAACCATAGTGTCATGATTCTTGTTCCCTCCTTTGAGGTCCCCACCTGCTTCGGGCTCACTTGGTTCACAGACATCAGTTAAGCTGCTACAGGTGGTGACAGCAATGGACTGCACCACGGGGGGGGGGAGGGGGGGTAGACTCACACCAGCTCTCACCGTCCTTACAGTCTCTAAGACTGGGGGCAGCAGAAGGCAGGTGTCAGTGGTACCTTTTCAGTGGCTCCTCCGGAGTCTACAACCAAAATGCTTGCCCGCATGAGGTCTGGGCTCATACTCAAGAGGCAGTTGGCAGAATTGTTTGTGGGTTGGACTGAGATGCTTTAATCATTTGATGGCTGGGAGATGGACTAGGGTCTTGCCATGTGGGTCTTTTAAAATGGTCTGTGTGGGTAACCCCAGCACTCAAGAGGCAGAGGCAGGCAGATCTCTGAGTAAAAGGCCACTCTGGTCTACAGAGTTCCAAGATAGTCAGGGCTACATAGAGAACCCTGTCTTGAAAAAAAAATAATGAAAATATGTAGTCATCCTCGGCTACATATCAAGTTCATGGCCATGGTGGATGAACTCTATGACAAACAAACTGAGAGTCACTCAGCTTGCTTGGTAACTCATAGTCTTAGTGGTAGCCAGCTTCAAAGATGCCCCCTGAAACTCCTTAGCTGCTTTTGTTTGTTTCCACTCACTGGCCTGTGGTGAATGTTAGTCCTGTGAATATAACACACACACACACACACACACACACACACACACACACACACACAGGGTCTCTGGGGAGAGCAGGACAGCCTTCACTGCAGTGGTAGAATGGCTTGAGACAGCAGGGCTGGGCTTTGTGCGGCACCCATTCCATCCGTAAACTGCTTGAGATAAGGAAAAGAAAGAGGTTGATGGGGTGACTCAGCATGTGAAAGCATTTGCCTAGGAAACTAGGTGACCTGAATTTGATTCCCAGGATACAAGTAAAGTGGAAAGAGAGGGCAGACTCCACAGAGGTGTTCTCTGACCTCCACGATATGGCATGGTGGACACACACTGATGATGATGATGGTGGTGGTGGTGATGTTCTAGTTTCATTCTGTAGTTATTATAAAAATATTCTGAGCAAAAGCAACTTAGGAGAGGACAGTATTCATCTGGCTTATACTTCCAGGTCAGTCTAGCACTGAAGGAAGTCAGGGCAGGAACTCAGCAGGCACTTGAAGCAGAAACCCTGGGGGAACACGCTTGCTGTCTTGCTCTCTGGTTCATGCTTAACTAGCTTTCTTGTAACCTTAAGGACCACCTACCTAGGGAATGCTGCTGCCCACGGTGGGCTAGAAACTTCCAACATCAATTAATAATCAAGGCAATTCCCAACAGACATACCCAGAGGCCAATTCCTCTGTTCTAGTCAATTCCTCGATCAAGGCTTTCTTCTCAGATACTAGGTTGTATGCTTACTAGCACAATAATAAAATAAATTTTACAAAATAGTTCACGTATCCACCATAAGCAAACTCTGAAGCAAAAAATTTTTGACATCTGATTTCAATTTAAGCCACAGGAATTGTAACCATCTGCTGGTTGTGGCCTTCATGAGTAACTGACTTTTAGTGAAATGACAGGGAAGGCTGAGACAGACTCTCCCAATGTCCATGCCCTGCTGCAGGCAGTGGACCCAGGTGACTCTCCTGCCTAGACTCTAGTGAGTCACTAGATTGAGCCATCTGAGAAGTCAAACCTTGGAGCGCTCTGAGAATTCCCAATGGTTCATTGAATTGAACAGGGCCAGATGTTTGGCCAAATGTGTGATGTTCTCCAGTGTGCACCCGGGAAAGGAAGTCTTGTATCCAAAGGGCCAGAGATGCACGAGGCACAGGAGGCACTGGAAGACCATGCTCTCTGGTTCTTGACAGCTTCGGGGGTAGCTTGAGATGTGAAATATGCAGCCTAACTAATCTGTTTCTCAACTGTCGTTCATAGACTTCTTATCTGCACTTTGCTATGTACCAACAGATGGCAGGCTTTTAAACGGACTTCGTTAAGGAGGACTGCCCACCCAAGTGCAGGGAGCACGGAGAATGCATCCTCCATGCAATTGTATTTACCGAGTGTACTGATAGTCAAGACTCTTGAATGGAAAGAAGGAAGCGGCGCTGGGGAGGAAGCTGCTGGCTCCCAGAAATGAGAGTCTAGGATGGAGGATTTCAGGTGCCTGCCACTGGGTCCCGAAGCTGAGACTCAGTTTGCTCTACCTTAGTCCTAAAACCCTAGTGTGAGATGGGGGTAGGGAGGATGCTCCCGAAGGGAGACTAGGTCACTCGTCCAAGGCAAGGGGGGCAGACACCAAGGACAGCTGCCTCTTACTCACCTAGTTCCTCTCGTGGGAGGGGGGCACCCGAAACGGTACAAGAAGGCGAACACACGGACAGAAGAAATACAACAGTCAGACATACAGTCCCCATCTCACACTCGTCCCCTGGAACACTGACAAAGCCTAGAATAGTCTCAACCTGGCCCTCTGCATACACTGTTTTCTGGGTGTTGATCTAAAGGAGTGACTCTCGTTGAGAGGTTGCCACCTCAAGAATTTAGCTTAAGTTCAAATCCAGATCAGGCGGTGTGGTCCTAGTCAGGTGACTCCCCAAGCCTCAGTTACCTCATCTGTATAATGGGCATGAGTACAGGATGTAACAGGTTTTCTTTTGGGGATATTGAAAATATTCTTGATTTGAAGAGTGGTAACAGTTATACAACTTTGCAAATACAAACTTAAAAATCACTGAGTCGGGGACTGGAGAGATGGTTCAATGGTTAAGAGTACTGGCTGTTCTTCCAAAGGTTAAATTCCTAGCACCTACATGGCCACTCACACCTGTCTGCAACTCCAGTTCCGGGGCTTCTGACACACTCACTAAGACATGCGTGCAGACAAAACACCAGTGAACATAAAATTTAAATAAATTATACACATATTTAAATAAATTATATAAATTAAATCACTGCGTCATATACTGCAAAAGGCTACATTTGGGGATGTGGGTTAGGAATGCAGGTCAGTGGCAGAGTGCTTATCTAGAATGTATGAGGCTCTGGGTTTGATCCCCACCACTGCTTAAAATAAAGAGGGCTAATGAGGTGGCCTGGCAGACTTACTTGTTTGTCACTGAGCCTGATGACTCCAGCGTCATGGTGGAAGCAGGGGACCGACTCCCTATCGCTGTCCTCTAACCTCCGTACACGTGCTTTGGCGCATGTCTCCCTCAATAGTACATACATAAATTTAATTTCTTTTGAAAAATGAGAAACAATGGGTGTATGTGTGAATTTTATGCTCTACTTTCTTTCTTGATGCAGGCTCTCATGTTGCCCAGTCTGGCCTTGAACTCCTGATTCTCTTCTCGCTACCTTCTGAGTGCCAGATAGAGGTGTGAGTCACCATGCCCAACCTCAATTTAAAAAAAAAAAGTCAGCCGGGCGGTGGTGACGCACGCCTTTAATCCCAGGCAGGCAGCAGAGGCAGGCGGATCTCTGTGAGTTCGAGGCCAGGCTGGACCGACAGCCTCCAAAACAATACAGAGAAACCCTGTCTCATAAAACCAAAAAAAAAAAAGAGTCATGGAGAAATGGCTCAGTGGTTGAGAGCGCTTGCTGCTCTTATAGGAGACCCAGTTTTGTTTCCCAGCCCCTACCTGGTGGCTCACTATTCCAGTTCCAGGGGAGCTGATGCTCTCTTCTGACCTCCTTGGGTATCAGGCACACACATGGTACACAGACTTACAGGCAGACAAGACATTCATGCATATAAAATAAAATAAGTCAATCTAAAAAAATGTTTAAAGAACTAAGGAGACTCGGGGAGGAGGATTGCCACACATTCAAGGCTATCCTGGGCTACATGTCAAGTTCCAGGCCAGCCAGGACCATACTGCAAGACTGCCTCAGAAAAAGGGGGGAAAGGGAATTGTAAGGATTAAGAGGCAATGCGAAGAGAGTGAAAGATGCTCTGGCATGGAACAGAAGCTTCCCTCACCCTCCTCAGTGCGTCACCCTCGTTAGTTATCCTACCATCCTCATCAACACCGCCACGACCTTCATCATCATGACAATCGTCTCTGTTTTCTTCTCCATCTTTACCACCGACATCATCTTCATCGTCACCTTTGTCACCATCGTCACCTTGTCACTGCTGTCCTCATTTGTGTCTTCCTCATCATAACCATCTTTATCTTCTTCTTCCGTATCTTTGCCGCCATCATCGGTGTTGTATGGGAGAGGGGACACTTCTGAAGCAAACTGAAGATGAGCTGGGGTTGGTTCAATAGCGCAGCCCTTGCCGGGCGTATGTGAAGCCTTGGACTTGGATGCCATATCTAGAATTGGGGGAAAAATAAAACTTAATGCATTAATTGACCTGTTGTTTTATTTTTTCAAGTTACTTAGAATAGAAGACATCTGGCAAGGAAGCAAAGTGAAGCTTCATGTTGAAATTGCACTATCTAAATAAAAATATGGGGCTTAAAAATAAACTATTTTCTTAAAATATTATCATGGCTGACAGATTTGACTACACAAAAATAAATGCTTCTGTATGGCAAATGATACAATAAACAAAGTCAAAATGACAAGATTTGGAGGAGATAGTTCTATATAAAACAAGGGGTTTAGAGCCGGGCGTTGGTGGTGCACGCCTTTAATCCCAGCACTCAAGAGGCAGAGGCAGGAGGATCTCTGTGAGTTTGAGGCCAGCCTCCTTTCCACTATTACAGAGATAGCAGGGGCAAGCTTACTCCCAATCATTGTGTGATGGGATTCAACTCAAATAGTTAGTCCCAGAAGGAGGTCCAACAGCTTGGTGTCCACTGACCTGTTGGCTTTCTTGGAGTGATTTGTTGGTCAACAAATGGAAGGGGGATGCAGCTCAGTTAGTAGCAAGCTTATCCAGCATGCACAGGGTCTTGGTTTTAATCCCCAGCGCTACATAAAACAGGCACGGTAGTGTGTGTATACTTTCAAATATGAGGAAGTCAAGGCAGAGGTCGGGCTGGTGCACTTGTCGGGTATGTGTAAGAACATACATATGTTCCATCCTAGCACGTTGAAAAGAGCGTCAGGGTTTCAGGGTCATGGTCTTCCTCTGCCATGCACTAAGTGATCCTGGGCAGTTGACACAACGTCTCTCAGCCTCAGCTTTCCCATCTGAGTACAAAGCTTGTCTCCAGAGAACTTTGTGAGTGGCAGTGGTCCTGCCAGGGCGTCTGGCTTTGGGCACGGAGAGGCTGTGGCTAGTGGAGATGGCTGTGCATAGCCACAGCAATGGCTCTGACTATACTGTGGCCCATGGTTGTAGGATGGATTGCAACAGAGGACAAGGCATTCCTGTGGTGATGTGTGCCTGAGCCCAAGGTAAAGCACTCACAGAGTCCTCCTTTCAGGGGGATGGCTCAACTGGCTGGCTCAGCAGAACTGCAAGCAGGCAGTCTGCTATCTTGAAGCTGAAAAGCCAGAGAGGGACCACTGCAGCCAATGCTCCAGACACAGCTGATAAAAATAAGCCTCCGAGTCCCCCCTGGGGTAGAGGCAGCACCCCGTCCTGCTCTTCACACCTAAGGTGGGATTCGCCAGGCACAGTCACTAATTATTTCAGAAATAACTGTGGCTGCACTTGCCACCCTGACAGCTGAGGCTACAAACGCCCAACTGGCTGATTTCAATTATTTTTTTCATGGAAACAATTGCACCTGTCAATCACAGGCTGTCCTGCAGGTTGCTCCGTGGTGAGTCTGGCTTCAGGAAAGAGGACTGTACCCGGCCTGGCCCTCAGGTTGCTTCCAGAGGCTGTCTGGAGGAAGGAGGGTCACTTAGAATAAGCTGCTCCTTGACTCTGGTTCGCTGACTCATGGAAGAGCTGACAGGTGGGGAAGAGGGCCAGGGTTTGCATCCAGGCTCTGCACTTTTCAACCGCTTTGGAAAGGGAATGGGGCTCCACTTCATGGACTCCACCTGATTCGACTGGATGCATCTGAACTGCCCACATCATCGACTCCACCTGACAAGCACCGTCCTGAAACTGGCTTGGAACTACATCACTCATCACAACTCCAGACCAAGGAACTGATACAGTGCACCTTCTACAATCTGGCCAGAGCTTCAGACGAGAGCTTCCATCAACACTAGAACCCCAGTCAGGAACTTCAATCAAGCATCTCCTGCCAAACAGAGACAGTCTAACCTACTTAAGATTTTGTTACACTAACCTTTTTCTTCTCACAAGACCCCATGAGATTGTCATCGTCCCACCTTAGCAGAAGTAGTTTTGAGAATTCCATGCCCCTTCTCTCTACTATCGATATTATAGGATAGTTTACACCTGTTAGTGTTAGTTTTCAATTATTTTAGAGTTGGGATTGGAAGGAGGTGTTCAGACTTGGGTGTTTCTTTCAGATAAGCTTAGGTTTAGATGGGATAGATGATTGAGACATTTTGTTCATTGACACAAGTTAGTTTCGTTTTAAGTTTAAATATCTTCTTTAGACTAAAAGGGGAATTGTAGGAGGAGATTTAGGACTCCGCCATTAGCCATGTGGTGCTCTAGAGGTGCATATGGATGTGGTAACTTTGGGCATGACTAGAGACAGAGCGGTGAACTACGCCGCTAGCCAGGCCCACTTTTGGGCGTGGCTAGAGGCATGTACGGAGGAGGGAATAAAAGACCAAGCAGCAGAGCCTCTCACCCTCTTTTCGGCTTCCGGTTTGGTAGCGAGAGCTTCTTGACTCATCTGAGTTGCCAGTTTTCTCTTGTAAGTAATTTCTACAATAAACAGTTACCTATACCCTCAACAAGTGTGCCATTTATCGTTACAGCGACATTTATGCAACTGGCTTCCATTTCTTCTTCCTGGCCACTACTCATGAATTGGAAACAACATTCTGTAGCATCAGAGGGAATAGCTGGAAAGAGAAACTGAGGCTCAGGGAACCACAATGACTTCTGGAGGCCACACAGCGAGTCTCTGCCAAAGGAGACCTTAAAGGCTACAGCAAAGGATTGTCACTTCTATGCTGTCCTCTCAGGTACCATGGATACCTGATGGCTGTCATCCTCCAGTGGCCCTTGAAACAGGTCTGACTGATGCCCAACTAACCTGTGGTTCCTCTCCAGTGTGTGAGGTCTGCTGGTCGGCCTCACTATTCTAAATTCCCAAGGAAAGTCTGAATGTCAGATCAACTCAAAATAGTAAATTGAGAAATGAATTCCAGAGCTAGGAAGCAGAAAGAATTTTCTTTTTGCCCACTGTGTTGATTAAACTGTTAACTTGACACAGCTTAGAGTCACCTGGAGAGATAGTGTTAATTGAAGAATTATCTAGATAAGGTTGACTTGTGGGCATGTCTGTGTAGGTTTGTCTTGATTGTTAATTGATGTAGGAAGACCCAGGTCACTGTGGGTGGCACCATTCCCCAGGCTAGAAGGCCTGTGGGTGTGGGTGTGTCCTAGACTGTATAGGAAAGAAGAAAAGAAAGAAGCAGGGCTGCCTGCATGCATTTCTTTATGCTCTTAACAGTATGGGGCGTGATTAACTGCTTCACACTCCTGCCACTGACTGCTCTGCTGTGACAGACTGTAGCCAGGAGTAACAAGCTGAATAAGCCTGTCTTGGGGTTTCTATTTTTGTGAAGAGACACCACGACCACAGCAACTCTCATAAAGGAAAACAGTTAATTGGGGTGGCTCACTTACAGTTCAAAGGTTCAATCCATTGTCATCATGAAAGGCAGACATGGTGCTGGAGAAGTAGCTGAGAGTCCTATATCTCGAAGGCAACAGGAAACCAACTGAGACACTAGGTGGTATCCTGAGCATAGGAAACCTCAAAGCCCACCTCCATAGTGACACACTTCCTCCAACAAGGCCACACCCACTCTAACAAAGACATATCTCCTAATAGTGCCACTCCCTTTGGGGTTATAGGAGCCAATTATATTCAAATGACCACAAAGTCCTTTATCCCTTAAGTTGCTTTTTGTCAGGGCATTTTATTACAGCAACAGAATGAAACTGGAACAGTCAGGACTACCTCGGAGCCCTCAGGAGCTCCATTCCCAAATCCAGTCATTCCCAAATCATAGTCAGATGGTTCCCAATTGCTGTGCAGTAGCTTCAGTTCAGGGCAGTCCCAGCAGTGGCTCATGCAGCCTGCCTGAAAACACAAAGAGGCATGGTAGCTAGATCCTCTGTCCTCAGTGTCTGGAGTCAAGTCCCCACTCTGCTTTGTGAACCTGAACAAGTTGCTTCATGAACCAGTAATTCTATTTCCAACATAAAAATTGAGATGACCTAGTAACAGGCAGTTGATTTAAAGTGAGATAGTGTCTGTCCATGGTCTACTAGGTTCCAGGCCAGCCAGGGGACCTCTGTGAGTACACCAGCTAATGACAGATCATGTTTCCCTATCTAGAATGCAAACTCAATGAAGGCAAGGATTGTGTCTGGTTTATGCTTTGCACAAAACAGACACTAAAATAAAAACAAATTAAAATGTAGGGCTGTGGCTGTAGATCAGTTGGTAGCATGCGTAAGACCCTAGGTTTGAACACCAGCATTAAAATGCCTGGGATATAGCTGGACATCTCTGAGGATGTGGAAGTCCTTTAGTAACCAAAACAGTTACAGGTAGCTTTGCTTAGCAGCTACTAGTGCTGCATAGGTGTCTCTTAGCCATGAAGACTCTGTGTGTGTGTGTGTGTGCGCATGCGCATGCAGCGTGCAGTGCGTGTGAGCGTGCCTGCTTTAGGAATAGAACACAGGATCTCAAACTTTGGAAGTACCTGTTCTGTGATGAGTTATGCTCCCAGTACAGGACACTGAACGTCCAGCTGGGAATGCTAATGCCCTTGCTCACGACCCTTCTTCCTCTGCTTCTAGCGTTCTCCTTCTTATTGTGTTTTAAAGACTGAGTCTCACTATGGCCTGGAACTTACTGTGTAGCCCAGATCGACCTCAAACTCATGGCTATCCTCCTGTGACACTCTTCCAAATGCTTTAATTCCAGACTCAAGGCATCACTGCTCCTAGCTCCCTCTCTTTCTGACTTCCCCCTGGTGTTTTAATCCACAGACAGAAGAAGAGAGGAAAAGTGTGACTGAGTCCTGAGACTCCTGCCTCAACCAAAGCACAAGCTGTCTTTCAATTCTTTTCCCTGAGAGGGAAGGAGAGCTTTCTCCCCATCCTCTGCTGGCCTTTCCCTAGCTGGTGTGGTTTTCTCCTCCCTTCCTCCTTCCTTCCTCCCTCCCTCCTCCTTCCTTCCTTCTTCCCCCTCACACCAGAAGAAATTGCTTCTAACATCTTCCTTTCCCTCCTGACCAATTACTTATCTGGGCATCCTATAAAATAAAGTTTACACTACTAAATCGTTTCCATGGCAACCACACACCCAGAATCTCTGCCTTTAAAGCATTCATATTTCCCCACCCCATTAAAAAAGTCAAGCTTGCCAAAAAGTAACTTTTATTTAAAGTACAGAGACTGACAGGACCTAACGAGGTTTGTAAAGGGAGATAAAATGACTGCCCCAGCTACGGGTCCCTCGGTAGAGCAAAGAGATGATTCTTGGAGGAGGAAAAAAGTCCTCTGTAAATCAATCACAGCTATTCATATTTTGCTGAAGCCATTCAAGTCTGCATAAGGAACCCAGAGAGCTGTGAATATGATGGGGAGCCCTCACTTTCCGAGCACTGCCCCTGGCATGCTAGACACTGGTCTCAGCACCTTGTGTCTGGGAACTACCTCATCTCAATTAACCCTGATTGCATACTGCAGAGATTTTTGAACATAGCCCACTGAGGGCCTGTGTGCCTGAGAAAACTGATTTGGTCTCCAATTAACTCCTCGGAGCTGCAGCAACCAAGCCCAGGCTCCTAACAGCAGCCAGCTGTCCCTGCTGCAAGGAGAGGAGGCCATGGTCTGTGGGGCTAATGGTTTACTCAGTTAACTGGAGCTTTGCAGGCTGGCCTATCCTCTCTCACACAGAACTGAGGGAAAGCGGGGGCTGGAGAGATGGCTCAGAGGTTAAGAGCAGTGACTGCTCTTCCAGAGGTCCTGAGTTCAATTCCCAGCAACCACATGGTGACTCACAACCATCTATAATTCAATCTGGTGTCCTCTTCTGGCATGTAAACAGAACACTGCATATGTAATAAATAAATCTTAAAAAAACAAAACAAAACAAAAAAAATATATAAAAAGAACTGAGGGAAAGCTATTGCCCACACCATTAGGAAATTGCAAGGGTAGGATTTGAACCTCACACAGTGAAACCCTGTCTTGAAAAAAAAAACAACAAAAAAAGGATTTGAACTTCTGAGGATTTACTACTATCTCTTAGTCCATTTAAACATCAAAAACAAAATGCCATAGACTAGATGGTTTATAAATAACAAAGATTTATTCCCCACAGCTCCAGAGTCTGCAAAATCCAAGACCAAGGTACTGACCAGGTGTTTGGTGCTGCCTAGCTTCCTAGTCCACAGAGGGCCTTTCTCCCTGTGCCCTAAAATGGGGGAAGGAAAAGGAGTTTCTGTCAAGCCTCTTTTTGACTTATTTTTAATATATTTTTAAACTAGTTTCTAAATTATTTTATTAGTGCTGTGTGAGAGTGTCAGATCCCATGGAACTAGAGTCACTGACAAATATGAGCCACCATGTGGTTGTAAGGAATTGAACCTGGGTCCTCTGGAAGAGCAGGCAGCGTTCTTAACCCCTGAGCCATTTCTCTAGCCCTTGTGTCAAACTTCTTTTGTAAAAGACACCAATGCCACCCATGAGGGCCCCATTCCCTGCAAGGCAATCACTTCTCAAAAGTCACATCTCATGCCCAAGGCTCTAGACTCCATCTCCAGCACCACAGGTGACCCCCAGCACGTAAGTGCGTGTGTGAAGGCCAGAGGACGAGGCAGCCAGTTCTCTCCTTCTCCCCTGGGATCCAGGGACTGAACTCAGGTCCTAGGCTGTGTGTGAGAAATTCTTTACCTGCTCAAGCCATCTCACCAGCCTGAATATGAAGATTCTGACCTAAGAATTTAGGGGGCCACAAACACTCTGATGGAAGCAGCTCCAAAACATTCAATCGGCACAATGACTCCTGGAAATGCTAACACAGAGCCACGCACGTCTCTTTCCTCAGTGGACTTGGTCTGAGTGGAAAGTTCTGGCAGGCTCGTGCCAGGTTGGGTAACCCTGCCCACTCGGACATCATTCCTATTGTGGCACTTTCCTAACTTGGAATTTGCACATCTTTCCAACAGCTGAGGGCAGGACCTTTATTTTCTCTCCCATAGGCGTGCTCCTGGCAATAACACATGTTTGTTGATTGGGTGCAAACAAGATCATCTCCCTGGCTCTCACACGTTTATTACTGTCCAGACAATGTCATGATTTCCAAGACTGGTCCATCATGGGGACATGGAGTTACAGAAGGCACAAATTGCTCTGCTACAGCAGTTTCAAGGCCTCCCTGCAAGGATACCGGTCTTCATCAGCTCAACATCCTTCCTCCTGTGTCCCTTGCACTGCAAGACCCAAGCAAACTGAGGACAGTTACTCTTTAAGCAGGTAACCTGCTCGCCCACTAAGGCCACAGAGTGAGAGCCTGTCTCAAAAGCCATGAGGGAAAATAAAAGAAGAAAGAGAAGGAGAAAACATGCATATTGCTGGCAACCCTAAGCCTCCTGTGACACCTCAGTGAGAGCGGTGGTGAGGCGGTCGGCCTCCACCAAGAACAGATGAACAGCAGCTGCAATGATGCTCTCTCTCTCTCCTCATAGAAATGTGAGCCAGGTGGAGGGCAGAGGTGGCGGAGCACGCCTTTGACCCCAGCATTTGGAAAGCAGAGGCAGGAGGATCTCTGAGTTTGGCAGCCTGGTCTACACAACTTGGTCCCGGTCTGCCAGGGTCACACAGTAAGGCCCTGTCTTAAAAGAAAACGGCAGGGGTCAGGCAGGGGAAGATGGCTCAGTGGTTACAAGCACTTGCTGAGTTTGGGTCCCAGCTCCCCGGCTATCCATATCTTGAGTATCTGAGGGCAACAGTAGTCATAGACAGGCACACACAAGTACACATACTAAAAAAATAAAATCTCCTGAAGAGAGAGAAAGTCTGGTGTGTAGCTTAATAAGAGAGCACAGGCCCCCGATCACCCTTCTAAAGGCCCAGCAGATGTATGCAGCATGGGGCTCCCTGGTCCCTGCCCTGGCTCCTGGTGCCCCCCAGATCTGTTTCTACTTATGTAAAATGGGCCTCTCCAGGGCCCCTTCTGGTTGTAATAGTGTGGAAATCTGTAGAAGTCTTTGCCACAGCAAGGAGAACAAGAACCCAAGTCTGACAGCCGTGGGAACTACCTCCCCACTCAAGAGCAAAAGTGTATTTCTGTCTCATCATCTACAGTGGAAACTTAATTGCTGATAAGTGGCTGAGAACTGGCAGATGTGAATCGGGAGCTAAATCTATAACAGGCTCTGGGAGCTCCAGCAGAATGCCAGGCCCCCAGGAGATGAAGGGGAAACCTGCATTTTTGGGGCACAGGGCATCAGCTTGGTTAGGGAACCCTGGAGCCCAGGATGGCAGACCTGCCCTTCACATTCCCTCAGCGAGAAGTGGCAGCAGGACGACAGGGACTACTTGCAGGGCCCCTTCTTCTGAAGCACTGCAGTGATGGCTTTCATGGTCATGTAGTGATACTGACAACACTGTGGGGGCGCTGCTTATTGAGGACCTACTGTGTGTCGGGCTCTCTCCTGAGCATGTGATGTAAAACAACACTGCTTAAGTGTTTATGACTGTATCACACAGATGTGACCATCCCCTGATTACAGCAGAGAAACCAAAGCACCATTGATTGCCCAAGTCCAATAGTTTTTGTGGGCTGGAGAAATGACTCCAAAGTTAATAGAGCTTGTTGCTCTTACTGAGGATCAAGGTTCAATTCCCAGGACCCACAACTGCCTGGGACTCAAGCCTCAGGGGGTCAGAAGCCCTCTCCTGGCCTCCGCAGCTACATTTCACACATATGGATCGCACACTCACTGGCATATACACCTACATAAAAACAAATCTTAAAAAAAAATGATTAGTGTGTGGTGCAGCTGGGACCCAACCAAGCAGTCTGGCCCAGAGCCCAGGCTGTCACCTCTTACATTCCACTATCCCATCTCACGGGATCACCCCGGAAGGCTGGCAGTTGTTAGTTTCAACTTACAGATGGTGACCAAGACTCAGGTAGAGTGAGGATGTCCTGAAGGTTACATAGCATGGGTGTGGCAGAGGCAGCATCCAATCGAAGGTTTATTTACGCATGGTCAAAGCCCCTGCTGCCCCCTGGCAGTCCATATTGCCTCCTTTGGTGAGTTTGTGCTGGAGCTGTCACTGATTCACTGTTACTTCAGGCAAGTGCTCCCAACTCCCCTTTGTAAACAAGATATTAGGTGAGCCCTCTGGTTGTGGCCAGGTCATATTCAATGACACAGGATCAGGACAGAAGGGCTCGAAGGACAGAAGCTTAGATTTGAACTCCTGCTTGGGGCTGGGGTGGTAGGGTGCTTGCCTTGAATGCACAGCACCCTAGGTACAATCTCCAGGGGTGCAAACCAAAATAAACCACCCCTTTCCGTATCTGATCTCTCACCCTACTCTGGTCTTCCTAGCTCCAGCTCTCTAGTGCTGGGATTGCAGGTGTGCACTACCATGCCTGGCTCAACTCAATTCTCCCACACCTCTTCCCAGCGGAGAAAGACCAAGAACAGGGGTGTGGGGGAGGGGTTTCATTGGTGTCTGTGGTCCAATGACTACAGGTGTGGTGTGCTGACAGAGGACAGTAGACGTTTCACTTCTACAATTCTGCTAGAGATCAGAAGCCCTACATGAAGCAGGGACTGGATGCCAGGAAACACATCCTGTGTGGAATTAAGTCACTGTATGTAGACTCCCCCCATGTGGCTGTTTCCCAGTCTGTTCACCCTCACAGACTTACTAGACCAGACTGTGAGCACCCTCATGGGGATAAGAGCCTGGAGCGAGATTGCCTGGGTTCAAATCCCAACTCAGCACTTGTCCTTGTGACAGCACTTGTCCTGTGCCCCAGTTTCCTCATCTGTGAAATGGGAATCAAAAAAACCCTATCCTCCAGTGTGTGGTCACAGATCATGCACTGTTGCCTGAAAAGTGCTTAGAACGGGGCAGGGGGTGGGGGGAGCAGGGGGTGGGGGGAGCAGGGGGTGGGAGGAGCAGGGGGACAACACAGTGAGTGCTGGCTGCTGCCCTTACTGGACCTTGCATCCCCACGCTTGACACAGGAAACGCTATTGGAAACAGGTGACATCCACAGTCTCCCTGTTGTCCTGTTTAGGGGACAGCAAGAAGCTGGGACAGAGGTAGCCAGGGAACGGCTGCAGCGCAGTGGCCAGCAGCCCAGGCTCAGTCGACACAGCTGACACTTGTGTGACCCTGTTTCTTCCCAGAAGCAAGTCCTCCCCTTCTGCTCTGTCCTGCCTCAGCTGTCCCCTCTGGGTGTTCCCGAAGTAGCTTCTGTCTGAAGCGGATAACTCGCAGCAATCCTTCTGCCTCAGCCTCCTGAATGCTGGTATTAGGAGCATGAGTCACCACACCTGGATCTTTTTTTCCAAATTAGGAAACGGACACCTAAAGAAGATTTAAAATCTTAAATAAATCAGGAGATAGGCAGAGCCAAGATTTGAACACAGGCTTGCCTCACCCTAGACTTAGGTCTGAAAATCATGGAGCCCAGAGCTATTTGAAAAGCTGAATGGGGTCGTGTGTACCAGCCCAGATCAGTGCAAACGGTGAGCTCTGGCCAGCTGATGGGGAAGAGAGAGGAAATCCACCTCAAGCTGAACTCTGCTCTGAAAGCCATCACCCCTCCTCAGGAATTGCTTTCCTCCTTCCAAGGGAGAAATTGGTATTTTGTCCACCGGCTTTGAATCCTAGCTCATCTTGCTATGCCAAAGTGGCTTCCCCTCCTCCCCCTCAAATAAGGAGACACCAAGAGGTGCCCTGCCCCAAGCTGCTTCACCTCACCTTGTCTGCCAGCGGCTGTGGTTTCAGGCTCCTTGTTCCTTCCCTGGCACTGTCTCCTGAGTGTGATGGTACCAGAAGCACAGTGAGGTTTAATACGGCATTTTGTGAGGAAGCCTCTGCTGTACCTAGGATGGAAGCATGATGCTCCAAAGACGGATCTACACTGCTGCCAGCACTGAAGGAAGCCAAGACCATGGAAAGCCATGCCCCTGTTGCAGACGGCTTACAGGCAACCAGGAAGGGAGAGCATGTGAACCATCTGCTGGTTTGCTAACTCTGCCCAGAGTTCCACCAAAAGGCACAAGCTAACCTAATTCTCAAGCCACCACCAAGGCCATCATGAGACAAAACCAATTCAGTCAGGCTAGGTGGCGAGATGCTGGCAATGACCTCTCTTTGATCTGCCCGTTTGGAGATGCCAGCATAGGGAATGACCTGGAAAACTAATCCACCATGTTTTTCAACTTTCCACTCTCTCTACCATTTCTTTCTTTGGCCTGGCCCTACCAGAGGAGAAAGGAGCCGAGACTGCTGATGATTATCTAAACTTTCAGTATTTAGGCTGCGAATCACAAGTCTCAAATGCAAGTTCTACATTCAGTGTTCAGGTAATGCAATTTTGGGGCCTAGCACGATGGCTCAGTGGGTAAAGGTTTGCTACCAAGACTGACGACCCCAGTTCAGCGCTAGGAACCCACATGGTATGAAGGAAAGAATTAAGTCCTGAAAGTTACCCTCTGACCTCCACGCACATGCCATGTACCCCAACACACACATACAGACAAATGTAAAGAGAAGTTATAGGACGATATACTTAGGGGGCTGGCAAGATGGTTCGGCAGGTAAAAGTACTTGCCATACAAACCAGACAACCTGAATTCAATCCACAGGCCCCACACTGAATTCTAGAACCAAGTCCTGGAAGTTATCACTGCCCCCCCCCCCAAGTACACGATCTCTTCATAAATGGGCCCTGCTTCTTCTGCAGTGGTGTCTCTCCCAAGTCTTTGCTCAGAGATACAAGAACCAGATACAAGTACTGAGTTGGGCTTTAAAACTGGACTGAGTGCAGAAGCAGACTCAGAGCCCTCAGGAACTGCGACCTGAACCATCCCAGAGGTCTACTGGGAAATGCCATGTAAGAGAGGTACACCCAGCTACCCACTCAGGGAGGGCACTGTGGCGAATTGATCTGCTGGGGCTCAGAGAGGCCAGGAGGGAGCCAGACTGGAAGGGGAGGTAGGGATTAAGTGGGCAAAGAACCAGGAGGCATTAATGGAAGTGAGGAGAAGTGTTTGGGAAGAGGGAGTTGCATATGCAAGCACTCTGGGGCCTGGAGAGAGATGGCTTTGCAGTTAAGAACACTTGCTGTTGCCAGGTGGTGGTGGTACACGCCTTTAATCCCAGTACTTGGGAGTTGGAGGCCAGCCTGGTCTACAAGAGCTAGTTCCAGGACAGACTCCAAAGCCACACAGGGAAACCCTGTCTTGAAACACACACACACACACACACACACACACACACACACACACACTCACACGCACACACTCTCATACACATACACACACTCACATACGCACTCTCATACACTCACACACACACACACACACACACACACACACACACACACACACTCACATACACAAAGACCATTTGCTGCTCTTGCAGCCTCAGTTCCTAGCACCCGTACTGGGGGCAGAGGCTTTACTACTGCCTCACTCCAGCTTCAGGTGATCTGCTGCCGCCTTCTGGCCTCTGTGGGCATTGTACACACGGTGCACATAACAAAGTCATTCGCACATGTAAGTCTTCTCTTTCACTAGATGTGTATTTCTCAGCAATCCCTGCCAACTGAGGTTAGTTTAGACTTGGTAGTCAGAATAAGTCAGACCCTCCCCACCAACATTGACATGTACTAGCAGTGCCTGTGTGAAAACAAGCACAAGCCTCCTAGTCAGGACTTGAGAGATGTTAGCAATGATAGATGGAATTTATTTTTTTGTTTGTTTGTTTTTCGAGACTGCATTCCTCTGTGGCTTTGGAGGCTGTTTTGGAACTAGCTCTTGTAGACCCGGCTGGCACCAAACTTACAGAGATCTGCCTGCTTCTGCCTCTGCCTCTGCCTCTGCCTCTGCCTCTGCCTCTGCCTCTGCCTCTGCCTCCCGAGTGATGGGTTTAAAGCCTCTGCCTCCCAAATGCTGGGTTTAAAGGCATGCACCACCACTGTCCGGCTTGATAGGTGGAATTTGGAAATAGCTGTCATGTGCTGTGTCAACCTTTGATGGCCATACTGGTGAAAGGGCAGCCAGCATTTCCTGAAGGCTCACCACATAATTGCATGACATCTATGGAGAAGATATGTCACTTGCCAAGGATGGCATTTGGTAGAAGATGGGGAGGAACTCAGAGCCTATCTACCTTGCCTTATGTTTATACACTGTAGTCCCCCAGGGTACTGTTCCCTTCCAGATGGTTCCAGCCTTTCACTGTTCTACCATGTGAGTCCTCTCTCCAGGCCATTGGGCCCGCAGTTAGCTACAGCACCGCTCAAACAGGCCGACCACAGAATGACTTAGGCTGTGTCTCTATAAGCTTTGGAAACATCAAAGCAGAGGTGGGTGGGCTCTGAAAGGACTGAGCATGGTCTCAGCCCTCTTTGTGTAGTCTGATTGTTAACCTGACTGGAATGAGAGATGCCTAGGATGTGAGGAAAGCACACTCTGGGTGTGAGGGCCTGTGGGCGAGATGGGATGTGGGTGGCACCAGCTGAGAGGCTAAGGGCTGGGATGGAATACAGGGGAAGAACCTCCAGCACGGGCATGCTCTCTCTCTCTCTCTCTCTCTCTCTGCTTCCCAGCTGTCGTGAAGTGAACAGCTTTTCTCAAGCAACCACTCACTGATGCACAAGGCAGCAGGGCCAGTCTCTGAAACCCGGAATCTTTCTTCCCATATTATTAATGTTCTCCTCGCAGTGATGAAATCCCTGCAGGAGCTGCTCACGGGATAAGAGCTTTATTTGGGCTAATAGTTCAACAGGCATGGTGCATCATAGCAAGGAAGGTGTGATGGCTGGATCGGTTCAGTCCGCAGCAGCAGGGGCTTGCATTGTGCTCATTCGCAGCTGGTGGATCGGCCAGACTGTCCCTCTGCCTTCAGTGGCCTACCTCTGCCAGCTGCGCCTCCAGCCTCACATCTCCCACGTCTCGTGTCACTGGGGCTGGGAAGATGGATCAGTTAGTGAGGACCTGAGCTTGGACCCCCAGCACACATATAAAAAGCTACAAACAGCAGTACATGCTTGTGATCTCAGCACTGGGAGGCAGAGACAGCAGGATCACGAGGGCTGGCTGGCCAGCAAGCCTGCAGAGCTCCAGGCATAGTGAGAGGCCTTGTCTCAAAAAGTAAAGTGGAGAGGGATTGAGGTAGACACTTGACATCGATCTCTTCCTTCAGCCTCTGCACATGTGTGAGTGCATACACATACACACACACACACACACACACACACACACACACACACACACACACACACATGAAAACCTACACACACAGAACAAGCAATGACAAAGAAAAATGGTGCCACCAACTGGTGGCCAAATAAATGTCCAAATATAAAGTGTGTGGTGGGGGTGTCTCAGTTTGGGTCCTATTGCTGTCAAGAGATACCATGACCATGACAACTCTTACAAAGAAAACATTTAATTGAGGTGGCTCACTTACAGTTCAGAGGTTCAATCCATTGTCATCAAGGTGGGACAAGGTGGTGTGCAGGCAGACACGGTGCTGGAGAAGTAGCTGAGAGTCCTATATCTTGCAGGCAACAGGAAGTGATCTGAGACATTGGGTGGTATCTTGAGTACATGTGACACCTCAAAACCCACCTTCACAGTAACACACTTCCTCCAATGAGACCACACCTACTCCAGCAAGGCCACACCTACTGCAACAAGGCCACACCTCCCAATAGTGCCATTCGCTTTGGGAGCCGTTTTCATTCAAACCATCAAAGGGGGCAAGGATTTTGCTCATTTAAACCATAATATCAAGTTTAAACTGTGTCTCTCAAACATTTGCCATTGTATGAAAAGTCATACTAACATAATAGCCCATGTTCAAGGATTGTTTTTTTATAAAAGGGTAAAATCATGGTTCCCATTCAGATATAAAACAGGCACATCTTAAAAATCTTCCTTAATTCATTACTGAGAAAAGCAGGTGTTAAAACTAACTCAAAAGGAAATCCAAATAACAGACACTATGCATCAGTAATATTGACATAAATGGAAGCCTAGAAGCTTCTTCTGCAGTCAGGGGAAGCCAACAGCACCTCTGCCAGACGGAATCTGAACGTTAACAGACAGGAGCTATTTCTCTTTATCAGTTTGCTACAGTTTATGGTACAACCAGATGTAGCTCAATGGAGTTTCTATTCACATGGCCCTGTTACAAAAAAAATGAAAACCAAAAATATTTTAGACAGCACTTGGGAGATTGAAGCAGGAGGGTCAAGAGCTTGAGGCCAGCCTGATGTAAATAGTGGGTTTATGGACAGCTTAGCTACAGAGTATGACCCTGTCTCCAAAAGCAAAACAAAAAGAATAAACAAGACAAAACTGGGGGCTGGAGAGATGACTCTGTCAGTTCAGACCCACAGCACCCACAAATACCCGGGCATGCATCTGTAATCCCAGCGATGAGGAGGGGAGAGGTAGATTCCTGGGGTTTTCTGGCCAGCCGTCTTGGCTGAACTGTCAAGTTCCATGTTCCGTGAGAGGCCTTGTCTGAAATAGTGAGGTGGAAAGGAAGAGCAAGGTGGGCTGTGTCAGCCTCCTCACACACTTGTCACCGTGACCTAACATCTGACAAGAAGTGACCTAGGGGAGAAAAGGCTTATTTTGCCCCTTGTGGGAACAGAGTCCATTATGGGGGATTGGGAGGGACAGTAAGAGGAACAGGTCCCAGCTGTGTGGGCAGGGACTGGCTCAAAATGGACATCAGGAAGCAGAGGGCAGGGACCTAGTGTCCATCTGGCTCCCTCCTCTGGTCCCTTTTTATTCAGAATGGGATGGAAATGGGGTATTTACATTCAGGGTGAGTCTCCCCTCACTGATCCTCTCTAGAAAAGACCCTGGGGACACACTCATTAATGTCCCAGGTGTTTATTAATCCTATCAAGTTAACAGTCAAAAATTAACCATCACTCTATCCATCGATGGCGTGTGGTCTCTAGTGTTAGAAGAGGCAAGGAAGTGTGTAGGGAGAGATCTACATATCCATAGTGCTGAACACACCCAAACGGGCATGGTCAGTGCTACGGGTATGTAGACCTCTCCCTACAATTCCCTTTTTAGTCTAAAGAAAAGATTTCTACTTAAAACAAAACTAAATTGTGTCAATATACAAAATGTCTCAAACATATATAAAGCATATATACATAGTAGATGATAAACAACTTATAATCTACCTATATCCTATCTTAAGTATATCTATCCCATCTAAACCCTAAACTTGTCTGAAAGAGATGCCCATGTCTGAACACCTCCTTTTTCTTTTTCAATTTTGAGCTTTGTCTGTGTTTACCATACCTGAGCCCACCAAGTCCGCTCCTGCCCCGATGAAGGACTACAAGAAAGCAGAGAACCAAAGGTCCGCATGCTGCTTTCCAGGCTGCAACCGGAACCCAAAGAGAAACAGTCTCCTCCCCCTAGCTCTTTTTTTTTGTTTTTTTTGTTTTTTTTTTTTTAAAGATTTTATTATGCCTACAGTGTTCTGTCTGCATGTGTCCCTGCAGGCCAGAAGAGAGCACCAGATCTCATTACAGGTGGCTGTAAGCCGCCATGTGGGTGCTGGGAATTGAACTCAGGACCTCTGGGAGAGCAGCCAGTGCTCTTAACCTTTGAGCCATCTCTCCAGCCCCCCCAGCTCTTTTATCTCCTCTCCCCCCGCCCCGCCCCGTACATTCTATGTACTTGTGAATATACCTAAATGGGCATGATCAGCACTATGGGTACATGTGTGTGTGTGTGTGTGTGTGTGTGTGTGTATGTGTGTGTGTGTCTGTGTCTGTCTGTGTCTATGTGTCTCTGTCTCTATGGTGCATGTTTGTGTGTCTATGTCTGTGTGTATGTCCTGGGGATCACACTCAGGGCCTTGTATCATGCTAAGCACATACCACTGAGTATATATATTCTACTAGTAAACTAAATCCCAGCCCAGTTTGTGTTATTTTCATTCACCAGGTTATTACAGTAACAATGGGAAATAATATACTCCCACTAATCAAAAAATAATCTTGCAGCTGAGTGTGGTGGTGCACGTCTTTTATTCCAGCACTTGGGAAGCAGAGGAAGGTGGATCTCTTTGAGTTCAAGGCCAGCCTGGTATACAAAGTGAGTTCAAGAACGGTCAGGGTTACACAGAGAAACCCTGTCTTGAAAACTCCAACCCAAGGAAGTTAACTACGCTCACCAAAACATAGGCAATAGATAATCCCACTTTACCAACAGACAAAAGAAAAACTAGGGGGGAAAGCCACATACAATACCACCACCAGCAACAAATCCAAAACAAACAAGAATTAACAATCAGAGGTTATTAATATCCCTCAATACTAATGGTCTTAACTCACCTATATAAAGACACAGGCTAACTGAATAGATACAAAGACAGAATTCATCCTTCAGCTGCATACAAGAAACACACCTCAACTTCAAAGACAGACAGTACCTCAGAGTTAAGGGTTGGGAAAAGATTGTCCAATCAAATGGACCCAAGAAACAAGCTGGTGTAGCAATCCTAATATCTAACAAATTAGACTTCAAACTAAAATCAATCAAAAGAGATGAAGAAGGTAATTTCATATTCATCACAGGAAAAATCCATTAAGATGAAGTCTCAATTCTGAACATCTATGCCCCAAATACAAAGGCATTCACATTTGTAAAAGAAACATTGTAAAACTTAGATCACACATAAAACCTCATACATTTATAGTGGAAGACTTCAACACCCCACTCTTACCACTAGACAGAACCACCAGACAGAAATTTAACAAAGAAACAAAGGAACTAACAGAAGTTATGACCCAATTGGGTTTAACAAACATCTATAGAACATTTGATCCAAACACAAAAAAATATACCTTCTTCTCAGTGCCACATGGGACCTTCTCTAAAATTGACACATACTCGGCAACATAGCAAACCTCAACAGGTATTAAAAAATTGGAATAACCCTCTGTATCTTATTAGACCACCATGCCTTAAAGTTAGAATTCAACAACACAAATTGCAGAAACCCTACATATTCATGGAAATTGAACAATGCACAATTGCACCATTTCTGGGTCAAGGAAGAAATAAACAAAGAAATTAAAAACTTCCTAGAATTCACTGGGTGTTGGTGGTGCATGCCTTTAATCCCAGGACTTGGAAGGCAGAGGCAGGTGGATCTCTGTGAGTTCAAGACTAGCCTGGTCTACCAAGCGAGTTCCAGGACAGGCTCCAAAACAATACAGAGAAACCCTGTCTCAAAAAAACCAAAAACAAAAAACCTAGAATTGAATGAGAATGAAGACAAAATATACCCAAACTTATGGGATACTTTGAAAGCAGTGCTGAGAGGAAAGTTCATAGCACTAAGTGCCCACATGAAGAAATGAGAATAGTCACACTAGAGAATTAACAGCACAACTGAAAGCTCTAGAACAAAAAGAAGCAAGCCCACTCAGGTGGAATAGATGCCAGGAAATAATCAAATTGAAGGCTGAAATCAATAAAGTAGAAACAAAGAAAACAATAAAGAGAATCAATGTAGCAAAGAGTTGCTTCTTTGAGAAAATCAGTAAGATAGACAAAACTTTATTCAAACTAACCAAAAGGCAGAGAGAGAACATGCAAATTAACAAAATCAGAAATGGAAAGGGGGATATAACAAGGACACTGAGGAAATCTAGAGAATCATAAGGTCATACTTTGAAAACCTGCACTCCACACAATTCAAAAATTTAAAGGAAATGAACAATTTTCTGGACAGATATCACTTACCAAAATTAAATCAAGAACAGATAAGCAATTTAAAGAAACCTATAACCCCTAATGAAATAGAAGCAGTCATCAAAAGTCTCCCAACCAAAAAAAGTCCAGGGCCAGATAGTTTCAGTGCAAAATTCTACCAGAAATTCAAAGAAGAGCTAATACCAATACTCCTCAAATTGCTCCACACAATAGAAGCAGAAGAGTCATTGCCAAACTCTTTTTACAAGGCTATAGTTACCTTGGTAACCAAACCACATAAAGACACAACTAAGAAAGAGAACTACAGACCAATATCCCTCATGAACATTGATGCAAAAATACTGGCAAATTGAATCCAAGAGAACACATCAGAAAAATCATCCACCATGATCAAGTAGACTTCATCCCAGGGATGCAGGGATGGTTCAACATATGAAAATCCATCAATGTAATCCACCATATAAACAAACTGAAAAAGAAAAACCACAGGATTATCTCACAAGATGCTGAAAAAGTCTTTGGCAAAATCCAACACCCCTTCATGATAAAGGTCTTGGAGAGATCAGGGATAACAGGAACATACCTAAACATAATAAAAGCAATATACAGCAAACCAGCAGCCATCATCAAACTAAATGGAGAGAAACTCAACAGGATTCCTCTAAAATTAGGAACAAGACAAGGCTGTCCACTCTCTCTATATCTCTTCAATATTATACTTGAAGTTCTAGCTAGAGCACTAAGACAACAAAAGGAGATCAAGGGTATATAAATTGGAAAGGAAGAAGTCAAACTTTCACTATTTGCAGATGATGTGATAATTTACATACGTGACCCGAAAAACTCTACCAGGGAACTCCTACAGCTGATAAACACCTTTAGCAAAGTGGCAGGATGCAAGATTAACTAAAAAAATAGTAGCCCTACTATATACAGACGATAAGTGAGCTGAGAAAGAAATCAGAGAAACATCAACCTTTACAATAGCCACAAACAACATAAAATATCTTGTGGTAACGCTAACCAAACAAGTGAAAGACCTACATAACAAGAACTTTGAGTCTTTAGGAAGATAACAGAAAGGTCGGGCATTGTGGTGCACACCTTTAATCCCAGAGCTCAGGAGGCAGAGGCAGGTGGATATCTGTGAGTTCAAGACCAGCCTGGTCTATAAAAGCTAGTTCCAGGACAGCCTCCAAAGCCACAGAGAAACCCTGCCTCAAAAAACAAAACAAAACAAAAAACAAAAGAAAAAGAAAAGAAAGATATACCAGAAGATGAAAAGATCTCCCATGCTCTTGGATTGGTAGGATCAACATAGTAAAAATGGTAATCTTGCCAATGCAATCCCCATCAAAATCCCAGCACAATTCTTCACAGACCTTGAAAGAACAATACTCAACTTTATATGGAAAAACAAAAGACCCAGGATAGTAAAAAAACAACCCTGTACAATACAGAAACTTTCAGAGGTATCACCATCCCTGACTTCAAGCTCTATTATAGAGATATAGTCCTGAAAACAAAAATAGACAGATAGACCAATGGAATAGGATTGAAAACCCTGATATTAACCCACATACCTATGAACACTTTATTTTTGACAAAGAAGCTAAAATTATACAATGGAAAAAAGAAAGCATCTTCAACAAATGGTGCTGGCATAACTGGATGATGACATGTAGAAGACTGCAGATAGATCCATATCTATTGCTATGCACAAAACTTAAATCCAAATGGACCAAAGACCTCAACATAAATCCAGCCACACTGAATCTCTTAGAAGAGAAAGTGGGAAGTACCCTTGAACAAATTGATACAGGAGACCACTTCCTGAACATAAGACCAGTAGCACAGACACTGAGATTGACAATTAATAAATGGGACCTCCTGAAACTGAGAAGCTTCTGTAAGGCAAAGAACACAGTCAAATAAGACAAAACGGCAGCCCACAGAATGGGAAAAGATCTTCACCAACCCCACATCTGACAGAGAGCTGATTTCCAAAATATACAAAGAACTCAAGAAGCTAGTCACCAAAACACCAAATAATCCAATTAAAAAGTGGGGTACAGGACTAAATAGAGAATTCTCAATAGAGGAATCTAAAATGGCTGAGAGGCACTTGAGATAGTGCTCAACATCCTTAGCCATCAGGAAAATGTAAATCAAAACTACTCTGAGATACCATCTTGCTCCTGTCAGAATGGCTAAAATCAAAAACACCAATGACAGTTTATGCTGGAGAGGATGTGGAGAAAGGGGAACACTCCTCCACTGAAGGTGGGAGTGCTAACTTGTACAGCCACTTTGGAAATCAGTATGGCAGTTCATCAGGAAAATGGGAATCAGTCTACCACAAGAACCAACAATTTGGGGCTGGAGAGATGGCTCAGTGGTTAAGAACACAGGCTGCTCTTTCAGAGGTTCTGAGTTCAATTCCCAGCTCACAACCATCTATAACGAGATCTGATGCCCACTTCTGGCCTGCAGGCATACATGTAGGCAGAACAGTGTATACATAATAAATAAATAAATCTTAAAAAAAAATCCAGCAATTCCACTCTTAGGGATATACACAAAAGATGCACATTCACACAACAAATACATCTGTTAAACTATGTTCATAGCAGCATTATTTGTAGTAGCCAGAACCTGGAAGCAACCTAGATGCCCCTCAACTGAAGAATGGATAAAGAAAATATGGTACATTTACACAATGGAGTACTACTCAGCAGAAAAAAAAATGGAATCTTGAAATTCGCAGGCAAATGGATGGAACTAGAAGAAACCATCCTGAATGAGGTAACCCAGTGACAAAAAGACAAACATAGTATGTACTCACTCATATATGGATATTAGACCAGCCTACAATCCACACCGCCAGAGAAGCTAGGAAACAAGGAGGACCCTAAGAGAGACATATGTGGTCTCCTGGAGAAGGGGAAAGGGACAAGATCTCCTGAGCACATTGGGAGCATAGGGGGAGGGGAGAGGGAGTTAGAAGAAAGAGAAGGGGAGAAGAGAAGGGGAGAGGAGGACATGAGGGAGCAGGAAGATTGAGTCTAGGGTAGGGGGGAGATTAGAGGAGAGCAAGAAAAGAGATACCATAATAGAGGGAGCCACTATAGGTTTAAAGAGAAATCTGGCACTAGGGAAATATCCAGAGATATACAAGGATGACCCCAACTAAGAATCTAAGCAATACTAGAGAGGCTACCTTAAATGCCCTTCCCCTATAATGAGATTGATGACTACCTTATATGCCATCCTACAGCCTTCATCCAGTAGCTGATGGAAGCAGAAGCAGAGATCCACAGCTAAACACTGAGCTGTACTCCTGGAATCCAGTTGCAGAGAGGGAGGAGTGATGAGCACGGGGGTCAAGACCACTCTGGGAAAACGAGCAGAAACAGCTGACCTGAACAAGGGGGAGCTCATGGACCCCAGACTGATAGCTGGGAAACCAGCACAGGACTGATCCAGACCCCCTGAATGTGGGTGTCAGTTAGGAGACCTGGGCAATCTATGGGGACTCTGGTAGTGGATCAGTATACAAATGGACTTTGGGAACCCATCCCCCATAGAGAGATACTGTCACCCTAGACACATGAGGGAAGGCCTAGGCCCTGCTCCAAATGATATGACAGACCTTGAAGATCCTCCATGAAAGGCCTCACCCTCCCTGAGGAGCAGAAAGTGGATGGGATAGGGGTTGGGGGGGGGCGGGGGAGGAGAGCAGAGAGAAGGAACTGGGATTGACATGTAAATTGTTTCTAATTTAAATTTTAAAAACCTGTCTTGAAAATCAAAAACAAAACAAAAAAATCTTGCAGGAAGGTTATTCTTGCCTACGAATGTGGAGAAAGGTTAATGTACAGACACATACTGCTACAGGTCTGAAAGAGAGATCTCAATTCAGGTGGATTCCTGTCTTTCTGTGTAATCCTGGGCTGACCCCAAGTGACCTGCCTTACTCACATGTTAGACCAGGAGGTTGTAAGAGAGCCTTGAAGGCAGAGACGACACGAAAGTTCATCTTGTTTCCTTGGGACCAATCAGAGCTGATTAAGTCTGTGACATCTCAAACAGGACATGGCAGCATCATGCTGCAAACACGATTTTCCCAATTAGAATCTGGTAAAAAGGAGGCCATTGCTAATAAACTTATATAAGTTAACTATGAGTAAAGACGTAGTAAAAGTTGCTGGGGAAAGGAGACAAAGAAATGGGCCAATGAGTGTAAGATTTTTTTGCCCCAGTAGGTCACCTTACCTACTCCCAACCCAATATATGGCTTTTAAATATTTCATTTCAGTTTACAGACAGTACTAAAACCAAAACAAAAACAAAAACACTCCCCTATATACCCAGGAAAATGTTTTAAAGGCATCAATAATAATCAAACCACCACATTCCCTCATCTGTTGATTCAGTCTTGTGTGATTCTTTTGGTTCAGGAAGGGTTTGAGACAAGACCCCAAGTAGTCCAGGCTGGCCTTGAACTTCCAATGTAGCAGAAGATGAGCTTGAATTCTTCTGCCTCAACCTCCTAAATGCTGGGATTACAGGTGTGTGGCATTGTGCCTGGGCTACATGTAATTAATTCTTGATTCTGGCTCTTGAGTTAGAAACCTAATGATGTCACCTGTTTCCAGTCTGAAGTACCCTAACTCCCTTATGCTGGTACAATCTGGAGGCTGTCTAAGCAATGACATCTGAGCTTATTGTCAAGTCAACAGAAATTCCTTAGGGTAAAATAAGATCTCTCTGTGGATGACTTCACAGTAGGACACACCCTACTTATACTTGCTCCTAGAGTGTGACAATCACAGTTCTTTGATTGCAACTTTACAGAAAGAAACAAAATTATGAGACCTAGAACCAATGATCCATTTCTTTTTCGGTTTCTTTTGTGGCAAGCAATATACTTTTGTTTTGTTTGTTCCTTTGCTTCTTTTGAGACAGGGTTTTTCTGTGCAGCCTTGGATGTCCTAGAACTTGCTCTGTAGACCATGCTGACCTTAAACTCAGAGATTCTCCTGCCTCTGCCTCTTGAGTGCTGGGATTAAAGGTGTGGGCCACCATTGTCTGGCCAATTTTCTTCTTTTTTTATATAACGGTCTTACTATTTTGATAGGGGATGTCCTTCTGTATGCTGTGAATATATGTTTCTCTTATTGGTTGATAAATAAAGCTGTTTTGGCCAATGGACAGGCAGGATGTAGCCAGGAAGGAAGTATAGGCAGGCAGGGTTATCAGACTAGGAGAATTCTGGGAAGAGGAAGGCAGAGAGTGAGTCGCCAGCCAGATGCAGAGGAACCAAGATGAGGGTGCCTTACTGAGAAAAGGTACCAAGCAATGTGGCTAAACATAGTTAAGAATTATGGGTTAACTTAAGTTGTAAGAGTTTGTTAGTAATAAGCCTGAGCAATAGGCCAAACAGTTTACAATTACTATAAGCCTCATTGTGTTTACTTGGGACTAAACGACATTGGGACCAGGTGGGAGAAAAACTTCCATCTACACTATTTAGCCCTGCCTCTGACTCCTGAGTGCTGAGATTAAAGGCATTCACCACCATTGATCACTCATCTTAAGTTTTTTTAAGTTTTATTTTTTTATTTTTAACTATGTGTATCTGTGTGTATGTGCAATGAGTGCAGGTGTCCCGTGGAGTTACAGGCAGTTGTGAGCTGCTAGATATGGGTGCTGGGAACAGAACCCAGGTCCTCTGTAAGAGCAGCATGTACTCTAAGTCAGCGAGTCTTCTCTCCAGATCTCCTCCTCATTTGCTGAGACACATCTCTCTCAGAGCCTAGAGCACACTGATTCAGCTGGATGGGCTGGCCATTGAGCCCCTAGGGAATCTTCTTGCCTTGGCATCCAGAGCTTGGATGACAAGCAGATGCTGCTTCTGTGGGCCAGGGTTAGTCACAGACTTGCAGCTATCCTCCTGCTTCAGCTATCTGGGATTACAAATAGGGACTACCATGCCTGGCTCAAAAACACCATCTTAACCAAGTAATTACAGCCAAAATCACCAGCTGGGCGATGGTGGTGGCACACACCTTTAATCCCAGCACTCGGGAGGCAGAGGCACGCAGATCTATGAGTTCGAGGCCATCCTGGTCTACAGAGGGAGTTGCAGTACAGTCAGAGCTACAGAGAGAAACCTGTCTTGAAAAAAAAAACCAGAATCAAACCAAACAAACAAAAAACCATCAAACAAAAAAAGCTAACATCTTCAGCAGAAAAAAATAATGGAATCATGAGATTCGAAGGCAAATGGATGACACTAGAAGAAACCATCCTTAGTGAGGTAACCCAGTCACAAAAAGAGAAACATGGCATGTACTCTTTCATATATGGATTTTAGATATAGATCTGGGGAGTGCCAGCCTACAATCCTATGGCCAGAGAGTCAGGGAAACAGAAACTTCATTTAGTGGCTGATCGAAGAAGAGGCAGACTCCCTTGGTTAAGTACTGAGCCGAACTCAAGAAAGCCAGTAACAGAGAGGGAGGACTGATGATCAAAGGGATTAAGACTGGGCTGGTTTAACCCCCAGAAGCAGCTGACCAGACAAAGGTTAACTCTTGAATCCCAGGCATCAGCCTGGGAAGCCAGCATGGGACTGATCAAGACCCCCTGAATCTGGGTGTCAGTGAGGAGGCCTAGGGAATCTATTGAGCCTTGGGCAGCAGATCAGTACCCATCCCAAGTATACACACGGACTTTGGACTCCCATAGAACAATGTGCACTCTCACCCTGAACTCTTGGGGAAGGGTCTAGGCCCTGCCCTATATGAAATGACAGACTATGCACACCCCCATGGAGGGCCTCACCCTCCCTGGGGAAATGAGGGGATAACGGGGGGGGGTTGGGGGGGCTCGGGAGGAAGGGAGGGAATGGGAGAGGGACCTGGAACTGACTTGTGAAGCAACCTTGTTTCTTATCTAAATTTAAACTGGAAAATAAAATTAAAAAAAAAAAAGCTAACATCAGGGGCTGGAGAGATGGCTCAGCAGTTTAAAAACACTGACTGCTCTTCAAAAGAACCTGGGTCCAATTCCCAGAATCCACATGGTAGCACACAATTCTCTGAACTTCAAGATTTGACACTCTCACACATATATGCAGGCAAAACACCAATGTAAATAAAATAAAAACAAATAAAAAGCTAACATCACCAACATGCATGTCTGCTGATATTAAGCACCAAGGACCCAGGATTACTTCTGTGGGGTTCCTGGTAAATATACAGACATGACCTTAACCCAATCACACAGATTTACTAGGACCAGGCCAGACTGAGACAAGGCTGAGAATGACCTCAGATTAAAAGAGATTAATGGCTGGGCTAGGGAGACCACTTAATTGTAGGATACTGGGTTGAGAGGCATGAGACCGTGGGTTTGATGCCCAGGTGAAGGAGTGTGAACCAGAGGTGGAGAACAGGAGGCCCCAGGTGTGAACCCATCACCACACACGCAAATAAGTAATTTAAAGACATTTCAAACATAAGGGATCCTGCCCCCACCCCTAGTACACACACAGCATGTTAATACATGTTAGTAGGTTAGTCACTATTGGTTTCCTGAGGATTGTATATAGATTAAAATGTTAAAGAAGAGTACTGAAGAGATGGCTCAGTAATTAAGAGCACTAACTGCTTTTGTAGAGGACCTGGGCTCTAGTCCCAGCACTCACACAGTGGCTACCAACAGTCTATAACTCTAGTTCCAGGGGATCTGATGCCCTCTTCTGGCCTCCTCAGGCACCAGGCATGTATGTGCTACACAGACATGCATGCAAGCAAAACACCCATACACATAAAATAAAAATAAACACAACTTTAAAAACATTGAGGACAGCTGGGACACAGTGTGTGTAGATTTCTTTCATAAGTGACAGCAAGGTCATATTATAGATACAGCTTCTCTCCCTCAATGCTGGTTCTTCATCTAGAGGGTTAATGTACAGACACTACCTGCTTCAGGGGCTCACAGGGCTTCTCCCAGATCCCTTTCAACTCTAGACTGATGCCCCACTTTTCCATGGCAGAAAAGGCAGCTGAGAGAGAATAAAGAGCGTAAAGGACACCAGCAGCAGGAGGAGAAAGTCAGAAAGCCAGGAGGAGGCCTGTCTTCAAACCAGAAGCTTCCTTCTCCTGACTGCCACACTTGGCAGCTCCCCTCCGGGGACAAGAGCACAGAAGCTCCCTCACCTAAGAATAAAATATTCCACCCATATTCTTCTTGGGGACAATTACAGAGTGTTTCAGGTTGTGTCAATGATTACTTGCTATTGCTCTGCAACTCCAAATAACTTTAGGTTCCCATAGCAACACACTCTGCTTTGGAAGCTGACATTGTTCCCTAATCCATGTGGGAAGGAACAAGAGTAGCTTCTAGAAAACTCACAGCAAGTGGGAGGGACCACGTCAGGAGGGTGGAGGGTGAGGACAGTGACCAGGAAGGTGGAGGGTGACCAGTTATCAAGGATTTTGTCTGGCCAAAGACAGTGGACCTTCCTTGAGCAACACTGAGTGCCTAACCAGTCAGTGATTCTGGGTGGACCCCAGAGCATCTGCCAAAACAGAGGCTTTAGGAGAACATAAAACCTTGTGATGGTGAGCAGGACCAAGGTCAGAGGACACGCCCCTGTGCTCCATCAAGTCTGAGAAATGTCAACTAAAGTTCAACTTTAGAGGATTTCATAGAGAAGATGTTTGGAACTCAAAAGAGATATATTGGCAGATAAATGTCATGACTGATCACAGGCAAAATTACTTGAGGGTTATATGTTATTATTTGTCACAAGCTGTAGACTAAATGATTCACGCAAATGTGAAGGTTTCTGTACACTGACTAGTGACTGATTCTCTGTCTTACAGGACACGGGGTGTCCAATGACTCTGTTCTGTCACTGCCTTAAGCACAGATCCCATAAGGTGAGGATCTCACAAGTCTGTTCAGTTCCAAATGTCGGTTCCATAGATTTTCAGGATTGACTACAAATGCAGGTTTCCCCAAGCCTCTCTTCAGCTTCAATAATTTGCTAGATGGAATCCAGAAAAGCAACAGCCAAGTGGAAGAAATGCAGCCAGGCCAGGGGCCAGAGCTTAGATGATGCCCTTTTCCAGAGTAACCCTCTCAGCACCTTAACATGCTCCTTCATTCCAATGACCAAAAGTCATTGTCCAGATTTTTATAGAGTTTAGCTTCTAGCCAAGCCCCTTTAGGAGGGTGGTGGTTGCAGCCAATCCTGAGTCTATTAATGGCCCTAGTAAGTTGCCTCATTAGCATAGACTCAGGTGTGATTGAAAAAGGGATTTCTCTTTTTTAAAGGTTTTTATTTTATGAATGAGTGCTCTATCTCCATGTACACATTTATGCCAGAAGAGGACATCAGATCCCACTGTAAATGGTTGTGAGCCACCCTGGTTGCTGGGAATTGAACTCAGGACCTCTGGAAGAGCAGACAGTGTTCTTAACCACTGAACTATCTCTCCAGTCCAAAAAGATATTTCTCAAGAACTAGACACTGGCCAAGCAGTGGTGGTGCATGCCTTTAATCAGGAGGCAGAGGCAGGCAGATCTCTGTGAGTTCAAGGTCACCTGTTCTACAGAACGAGTTCCAGAACAACCAGGACTATACAGAGAAACCCTGTCTCAAAAAACAACAGAAAAAAACAGCAACAAAAAGACACTGAGGAAATTCCAAGTCTTTAAAAGGATCTCTAGCTCAAGAGCTCCAGAAAAAAAAATGGAAAGTGTTTCTTTAGATTGAACTGGGCTTAAATTATTGAAACACATTTTGCTGGTAAGAGGAACTCAAATGAATTTTTAATACCCCCTTACTAACATCCCTTGGTGTTTAGAAATTGGTTATTTTTGTGTCATGTGTTTATGTAAAATAAAATAAACATCCACAGAACAAAGTGGAGTTTAAAAAATGGCTTTTAGCTGTGGTCGTGCACCCCTTTAATACCCCGCACTCAGAGACAGATGCAGGTGGATCTCCAAGTTTGAGTCCACCCTGGTCTACAGAGTGAGCTCCAGGACAGCCAAGGCTATACAGAAAAACCCTGTCTCAAAAAAACAGAGGGGAGGAGGGAGAGGGGGACAGAGAGATAGAAAGGGAGGGGGAAGGGGGAGGGGAGGAGGGTGAGAGGGAGAAGGGAGACGAGGCCAGAGAGAAAGGGAGAGAGGGGGGAGAGGGAGAGAGGGAGGAAAGGAAGAGGGAGAGGGAAAGAGACTCAAGACCTCAAGAACAGAAGTAACCCTAGGTGTTTGTAAACTGGTGTTTCTTGCAGTGTTGGGTTTAACGTTAGGCTCTGCTGCATGCCAGGCAGGGCTTCTTGAGCCTAACCAAGGAAGACAGGGTTTGTTTCTTTTTGGAGACAAAGTCTCCTGCATCCTGAGCTGGCATTCAAGTTCCCCAGGTAATTAAACTTCTAATTCTTCTGTCTGTGCCTCCCAAACTTTGGAACCACACGTGTGTGTCATCATGAAAGACTTAAATAGTGCTGGAGACTGAACCTGGGGCCTCATGCATGCTGTATTGTTGCACGAGTTCTAATTGGTCTTAATAATAAAAACCTGGAGTCAGATATAGGGGGAAATGCTGAGAAACCAGTGAGGAGTGAGCCACAGCCACACCTTACCTTGCCAACTTCCCAGCCGAAAAGAGAGTGAGCTCCTGTCTCCTTATATCCCTCTCTTCACCCAGATATCTCACTTCCTGTCTGTACAGACCTCCAGGCCTCTATGGTTAACTACTGACTAGCTCCTCCTTCTGATCTTCTGGCAAGCTTTATTTGTTAGAGTACAAACAAGACATCACCATACTATGCAGTCACTCTATCAACTGAGCCACAGCCACAGCCCAGGAGGCTGTTAAATGTTCAAGTCCCACAGCTAGTAATGTATAGTTGGAAAACTTCAGGCTCAAGGCTCACTCCTTCATATAAAGTTCAGTATGGTGAGCATCAAAGGTGGAGACAGGGCTTTGGAGAAGTCTTTGCAATTTGAAAACACCTATTTTCTGTGTCATAAACAGGTGGTTTTAACTTTGGTCTAGAAACCTGTAACCCTTGTAAATAGCGCCTCCTGGTGGCCAGAATAGGGAAGTCTAACTTGCCTTTCCGACTCAAGTATGTCTCTTCTCTTTTTTTGAGAACGTCTTTTAGCTCTTTGTATTTTTCCCCAGTGTTTCTAGTTGTCCAACAGATATTTGTGAGGAGAATCTATCCTACTGTAGAGTTAAGGTTTGGGGTCCAGAATTAGCCACTACACTGCTTCATATCCCTCACACCGTGTGTGTGTGTGTGTGTGTGTGTGTGTGTGTGTGTGTGTTTTGATGCTAGAGCCTCCAGTATGTGTTAGTTGAACACAAGTTTGACAGAAACTAATATTAATTATCCAAAACTCCCAGAGACATGCTCCCTTCCATTTGATAATAGTATACTTTCATATTCCATTTTGTAGAAAGGAATTCGTGTGTGTGTGTGTGTGTGTGTGTGTGTGAGAGAGACAGAGTGTATATGTGGTGTGTGAGAATGTGTGTGACTGTGTGTATGTATGTATGTGAGAGAATGTGTATGTGTGTGTATGTGCATATGTATGTGTGTGTGTATGTGTGTGTGTGTTATTGATTAGCTTAGCACATAGTGTTTGAATTAATTCTCCCTGTCAGCAGGACTGATACTAGCAGACATAAACTAGACTCAGTATTTCAAGAGCCACAGAGTCCAGAAAAGGATGGAAGGTGACAGAGCTGATATTGAGAGAGGCTCAGACAGCACAAGGCTTGGGTATATTGCTAGCTGTCTGCGCAGAGGGGAGACACCAAGCTCTGAAATGACTGACTGCCTTCATTTCCACTATAAAACCTCTGGCCCGTGATGAGATGCTAAGATGTAATAACCATCTGTTGTCTCAGATCTCTGGCTCTCTCTGAATACAGGGCAACCTTATGTACAGCATCTTCATGGTGCTAAATTTTGTGTTTTGTGTTTTGGTTTTGGTTTTTTGTTTTGCAGTGCTGGGAATCAAATTCAGGGTCTCCTGCATGCTTTGCACTCTACCCAGGTCCCAGCCCCAGCCCCAGCTTCTCATATTTAAGATGACTCAGTCACCTTGGTCATTTAAACACTTACTGTGGATTTACAGCAAGATTTACAATTTTCCTTAGAGGCTGAAAGACTCTCCAGTTTTCAGACTTCTAACTAAAAGTCCAAGGGAGCAGTGTTGCCTTAAATGAAGTTCTGATGCTTGTGTCTCCAGGCAGCTTACTGACTCACAGAAATCCTGCCCTTGAGTCTCTGTCTCTGTCTGTCTCTCTGTCTCTCTGTCTCTCTGTCTCTGTCTCTGTCTCTCTCTCTCTCTCTGGGAGAAAAAGATTTGTTTAGTTTACACATGTCAATCACAGGCCATCATGGAAGAAAGTTGGGGCAGGAATTCAGCAGAAACCATAGAGGGAAACTCTTCACTGGCTTGCTATCTTATAGAACCCAGGTGTAGGTGGGTTTTTCATTGGGACTGTCAGCTCCCCAATAATGATACAGAGAGTTATTATTAATTATGAAAGTTTGGCTGATAGCTTAATCTTGTTTCTAACTAGCTCTTATAACTTAAATCAACCCATTTCTCCTAATTTACTTTCTGCCTCATTGCTTTATAACCTCATCTCTGTACTGCCCATCCTGCTTGCTCTGCATTTCCTGGTGTCCCTGCCTTCTTCTTCCCTGCATCCTCTCTGCCCTCAAAACTCTACCTAGCTATTATTGCTATTCAGTTTATTAAACCAATCAGAGTGACGCACCTTTATAGTGTACAAAAACATTAGTCCACAATACCCGGAACCATCTGCCCAGAAGCAGCATTGCTACTGTGAGCTTGGCTTTTTTAAGCATCATCAGCTCCCTCCTCTCTAGGCAGTCACGGTCCAGACCTTGACCCCTCCCTTCCTAACCCAGGCTTTGAGGACTCAGTCTCAGCTGCTTCCAGCCCTAAAGCAAAGGCTGTTACAGAAGAGAGGCAAGCACAGAGCCTGCCTAAAGCTGACTAAAGGCCAAATGAGGACTAGGCAAGTGAAACAGGTCACAACTACTCACACGGTGGGATTCAATGGGTTGCTCTAAGTTACATGATTAATCAAAATTTTAGTACGTTGGGCATTACATAATAGGCTTGTTTCCCGACTTGACTTTACTAGACTTGATTTCATCTAAAAGACAGGAAAATAAGAGCTGCAATTTTTAAGGGATGATGTAAACATTGACTCTTGGCGTATGCTCAAGCAAAGGACGAAGCTCCTATAGCCAGTGCCATGCAGCACTGTGATGGACCACCTCAGTCACCCTCCACAATCTTACCAGGGTGACAACTATTTTACTGAGACTATGAAAATAATTTGTGACAAAAATTTAACTATAAAGCTAGCTCTTTCCCCATTGTGATGCTGGACATTGAACCCAGGACCTCAGGCATGCTGTATCACCAGGTGGCCTTATAGCCCAGTTTTGATGTTATAAAAATGCAATGACAATGACTTGTATGAAACTTATAGGTTAATGAATTGTAAGAAATACCTATAAAACCATGTTAACAAAAGCAAAGCTCTGGATTCCTCTTCCCACATCATATGCCTTGGACGGGGACCACTTTCTGGCTGTGCTTCATAGTTTTGTGACGTGTGTGGAATCACATTGGGTCATCATTGCTTATGAGATTCAACTAGTGCCAGGACATAAGCATACTGACATCCCGAGCGTCATCATCATCTATTTAAAATGAGTGTAGTAAGCATACTGACATCCCCAGCTCCATCATCATCTATTTAAAATGAGTGTAGTAAGCTGGTTTAAAGCAAATGGTAGATAAATGGCATAGCACGGCACGACACTTGTATTCGTGAAGCCCTGGGGCTATCTCCAGCACACACACCATGCTATTTTCCTGTTGCTGTGGTTAACATCACGACCAAAAGCAACTTGGGAAGGAAAGGGTTACTTAACACTTTCAGATAATCCATCACTGAGGAAAGCCAGGGCAGGAACCCACAGGCAGGAACTGCAGCAGATACCAGCCAGGAATACTGCTTGCTGGCTTGCTCAGCTTTTTTTCATCCTTTTAAGAGAATTATATATCCTATTTGTATGAGCATCTTGCTTGCTTGCATGTCTATGCACCATGCATGTGCTTGACACTTGCTGAGATCAGGAGATGTTGGATCCCCTGGGAGTTATGGACAGTTGTGAGCCACCATATATGATTCCTCTGCAAGAACAAGCACTCTTAACCACTGAGTCATTTCTCCAGTCCTGCAGTTTCTTTTCTTATGCAGGCCAGGCTGCCTGCCTAGGGATGGCATTGTCCACAGTGGATTGGGCCCTCCAAAATGAATCATTAATAAAAAAAAAAAGTCCCACAGACTTGCCCACAGGCCAATCTGAGGGAGGCAATTATTCAACTGAGATCCACTCTTCCCAGGTGACTCAAATTTGTGTGAAGGTGACAAACTAACCAGCACACACATACACACACAACCCATGTTGTATGAAGCACAGGCTTACTTTGTGTGAAAGAAGAGTTCATCACTCTACTTTGGAATTTGGCTTCTATTTATGGTGTGTGCATGTGTGTGTACCATGGCGTGTGCAGAGGTCAGAGAACATGGGGGCAGGTGATCCAGTCCAGTAGCTTGAGTAGCAAGGGTTCTACCCAATGAGCCATTTCACAGACCTAGTTCTACTTTGTGACATTTACAAATGATTTTACTATCAAATACTTTTTTCTTATTTTTTTAATGTTTTAAAACAGGGTCTTTACTATGTAGCCCAGGCTGGCCTGGAATTTACTATATTGACCACACTGACCTCGAACTCAAAGAGACTCATCTGCCTCTGTATCTCCAGTCCTGGGATTAAAGGCCTTCACCACCATGCCAGGCCAGCATTCACTTTATGTGGTGGGTATGTATGTATGCACGTTTGGGGATGTACACATGTGAAGGTCTAAAGACATCACATCGCTTTTTCAATCGCTCTCCCGTTAATTGAGGTAGAGTCTCTAGCTGAGCCCAGAGTTCCCCGATTATGGCTAGTCAAACTAGTGACTTGCCCCAGGGATTAATCTTTTTCTCTAGCTGACCAAGTGCTGGGACTACAGGAGTCAAGGCAGCCCTAGGCCTGCCCCGTTTTTGAGGTGGGTGCTGGGGATCCTTGGCTTCATGCCCCTCAGGCTAACACTTTACCACATCTCCCTAGCACTTTTTTGAGGGAGGGGGGTTAATGAAGGACTCATGCCAGACTGGTCTCTATGGAGAGACCCACCTACAGGCCTGGGGTTTCCCGCCTCACTACACACTAACTGCTAAGCATGAGTGAGCCACCACCCAACCAGTTAAATCTCCAAATGACTGAAACCTGAGACCAAGTTAGAATCACTCAGTTAAGCCATACTTTTTTTTGTTGTTTTTGAGACAGGATCTCAGACTAGCTATGTAGCTCAGAACCCTGAACTTACAAAACAACAAAAAACCCCTCATAACCCCTGAAGTTGTAGTCATTGGAGGCTGTGAGCTGCTAAACTCCATCCTCTGGATAAACAGGAAGCATTCTTATTGCTCAACCATGTCTCCAGCCCCTAATTGTAAACTTGTGCTGTATGACTATGTAGTACCTATGTGTGTATGTGTATAAGTACTTTATTCCTTTCCACTCCTTTAAAGAGACAGGGAGACAGGGTCTTTCACTGAATCTGGAGCTCACCAAATTTGGCTAGATTGGCTGGCCAGTGAGTTCCTATTTTTGTCTTCCCAGTGTTGAGATTCCAGGTGTGCAATCATCCTTTTCTTTTGAAAGATTTTATGTATGTAATGTTTGCCTGTGTGTTAAGTGTTCCATGTGCATGTCTGGAATCCTCAGGATGGATGATGGTGTCTTATCTCCTGGGAACTGTATTTATAGCTTTGAGTCACTAGTAATGGGGTCCTTGTGTTCTTAATCACTGAGCCTTCTCTCCAGATCCCACGGTCATCTTTTTAACTTGCTCAGATGTTTTTTAAGAGTAACATTTTTAATTTTTTAGTTTTTCAAGACAGGGTTTCTCTGTGTGGCATGGGCTGTTCTGGAACTCTCTATAGACTAGCTAGCCTCTCAGAGATCCACCTGCCTCTGCTCCCGAGTGCTGGGATTAAAAGCATGCACCACCATGCTTGCCTTACTTATGTGTATGTGTGTGTAGTTGTGTGAGCTTATGTGCCCCATATGCATGTAGGCAGAGAAGGCATTAGACCCCCTAGAATTAGTTACAGGTCAACTGAAAAGACAGAGGAAAATTTAGATGAGACGGGGGTCTTTTTCAGGAGGATGTGAGCCTCCCTCCGAAAACTAGATCCAGGGCCTCTGAGTGCCTGGCAGGAACTGGACAACTGAATTGCAGCAAGAAATCAACTTCATTTTAGACAGCAGTGGCAGCTGGGTACTCTGTATGCTAAAACACACTTAATGTGAACTGGGAACCAATGGTGTGCATATTATTACTTCATCAGACTTTTTCTTTTGTATTTGGGACAGGACCCTGTTTTGAAGTTTAGATTGGCCTGGAAGTCACTATACAGCACATGAGCTACTGTACCCTAGAAAAGAAACTCAAATTTTCCAGGTTGATCAGAACTATTGAATAAAAACCAGCATTTTAACAAGATCATTGGATGACTTACATAATGCAACATCTGAGAAGGAGCAATCTACATGAGCTATGGTCAACACTGTTCCTGCAGTTACTCTTACTCTTCAGAGACCATCTGGATCTTACTAGGACAGAGTTCTTATTCTTAATGGGCTGGGATTGAACCAGGGCCTTACCCACAGCAGGGAAAGCCCCTTAAAGTCAGACTAAGGGTCTTACTATATAGTCCAGGATGGCCTTAAATTCATTTTCTGCCTGTTTCCCCTCCGGAGTGCAATGGTTATACACATATGTAGAACAACTCTCTTTCCTGTCATCATTGGTTGAACTGTATGATCTAACACTTTTCAGACGGATTTTATAAATTCTGCTTTTCCTTTAAAATTGTGTAATCTCAGAGCTGAGTAGAACCTGCAATGAACTGTTTTTGTTTTTCTGTCATTCCTACTTAAATCCCCAGTGCTGAGGGGGTAGCAGTTAACATACAGAAATGAGGCAAAATATCCAATGACTTCAGAAAGCAGTTTATTAAAGTTAAAATCAGATTTACAGAAGTAAAACACAACAGTGACAGAGGCACAGAGGCGTTGCACACAGCACAGGGCATTTACCTACCTGGGCATCTCAAGTGGTATTTCTTCTCTTCTGCAGATTACTGTTTCTAGAGGAATACTGGGGAAAGTCTCAGTAGCCACAGTTTGTCATGATTTAACAGCTAAAATAAAACAACCTGCCCCTACCCACATCTGCATTCTAAAGCACAGAGTGTTGCTGCTGTTCAGGTCTTTCAATTTTGTGCCTATGGCAAAGATGAAGGTTAGCCTGCAGACTGAATGCCTGAGCAGCAAGCTACTGCTGCATTAACCAACTTTCATCACTCATTGTACAAGGTCTCACTGTGCAGTCCTGGAATTTGCTATTAAGACCGGGTTGGCCTTCAACTTAGAGACCACCTGCCCTGCCTCCTATGTACTGAGATTAAAAAAAAAAAAAGTGTGCCCTTACACTTGGCATTTCTATTTCAAACTAAGACAAATTTAATTAAGAATCTGAGCTGTTTTGGGGGTACTCTTTGCAGATACTACATATAATCACACAAGTTCATGTCTTTGCTTTTTATGAAATATTACAATGTAAAGCTCTTGGAGTAGTATCTGAAACATGAAGGATCTAGTAAATGTTGAGAGAGTGAGGGAGGAGAGACAGAGAGACACAGACAGAGAGAGACAGAGAGACAAGGCAGACATTCTAATGGTCTCAGGCTAGCTTCAAACCTTTGATGCTCCTATCTCAGCCTCTTGAGCTGGGATTACAAGTGTACAACACATCTACTTAGTTTTTCCATTCAAAACGTGTTGTAGTCAGTTCATCATATTAGTTATTAGCATGGAATGCTAGTAAAGAATTTAGCTCCCCCTTTTAAAAATCAGATTTTGATTCCTTAAACTAAACTCTCTGTATTTTATGAATAAAAGTGAGTTCCTTAAGGTCATGAACTCTGTAGTAGTTTACCTCTAAGGTCTGCAGGATTTGTACTGCATAGGTATATAATCAATCTGGAATAATTTATTTCTAATAATTTTTGAGTAATTGTCCTACAAACTAATAAATGGATGTTCAGAGACCACTAAAACTCCAAGTTTACTTGTGTTTGTTCATATCAAATGCAAATGTAATTCTGGTAGAACCACTGAACATTAATTTTAAAATGTATCAAGAACAAAACAAAAAGAAAATAAAAATTCATTGCAACAGTCTTGCTGTTTTCCTTCAACATTTTTTAATATGCCATTTTTATCTGTATGAATGTTTTGCTTGCATGTATGTCTGCATACCATGTGCATGCCTGGTGCCCGCCAAAGCCAGGACATTGGACCCCTGGAGCTACAATTATGGATGGTAGTGAGCTGCCTTGTGGGTACTGGAAATTGAACCCAGATCCTCTGCAAAAAGGGCTCTTTACCACTAAGCCATCACTCCAGCCTTTCTCCTCTTGCCCCAGTCCCCCAAGTACTGGGGCTGCAGGTGTGCATCACCATGCTTGGCTTAAGTGGAATATTTGCAGGCTCAACTACTGTACAGTCCTTCACCACATACAAAATAGAGGCAAGGCTGTGGAGTCAAGAAAGGAGCTGCCTGTCTTTACAAAAGCAGAGGCATGGTTCTAATACACAGGCAGTCTTTCTTCAAAGACAACAGTTCACTCACCTTCTTGGTACCTTTCCTAAGAACATCAAACACAGCCGTAAGGCTTAGCTGGAAAATTCCATCAACTCTGGTCTTTTCCTCTCACTGGAGTGTGGAAGGCAGGACAAAGCAGGTTTGGGAGTGCTAGACATGAATTCCTACTTCCCCTTGCATTCTTCAGATGTCATTTCCCCCAAATGTCTGCACTGGCTGGCTTCCACTTCAGCATCAGTCACGAAATCTTGAAGGTCAGACACAGTAAACAGGGAAGGACATAAAATTAAGTCACTGGGGCATAGTTTGAGGTCTCACAACTTCAACTGGGAAAAGTCACACTTTGATGTAAGTGGAAATGCATTACAAGTTGTTTAACAACAACAAAAAAGGTTCTCAGCCAAGCTCAAAACCTATGTGCAGACATTTTCTTTCTTCTTAATTTTATAGGTTAGGGTACCAAGTAACAGTTTTTATTATGGCATCTTCAGTCATAGGTACCATTACAGCTTGTTTTCATTCATTCCCTTCCCAAATTCCCCACCCAAATTCCCTCCCTACTTCCAGCTGGCCCCCTTTTTTCCCACAGTTTAGGCTGGACTTTTCCATTCCTTTTGGGATGGGGTCTTACTCTGTTGCCCAGGCTGCTCTGGAGTCTCCTGCCTGAGTAGGTGGTTAATGCCGATGCAGTCTACCACAGTTGGCTTCTACATTTTAATAAAATGTTTGGAGAGAAAAGGTGTGGTTCCCAGGAAAACCAAACACTGATTTAAGTCTCCAGTAAACTCTTCTAAGTGGCTTTCCAATTTGTCAAACTTAAAAATAGAATATGTACAAACCACTTAAACCAAAAAAAAAAAAAAAAAACTTTGATGATCATTAGCACAGGCTTTAAATTTCAAAGATTTTTCTTCTTTAAAATCTTTGACACAGAGACTCAATGTGCAGCTCAACTCAGGCTGGCCTCAAACTGAGCCTCTTGTGCCTTGGCCTCCCAAGTGCTGAGATTACAAGTGTGCACCTCTATACACAGTTTATTCAACCATTTTCTGAGTCATAGGAAATAAGCATTGGAATGAACTCAGTAATGAGTAGGAAAAGCATTGAAAAATGCATTTGAAAAGAACCAAGAAACCCTCCCCCCAAGCTAGGGCTGTCCTGGAACTCACTTTGTAGACCAGGCTGGCCTCAATCTGCCTGCCTCTGCCTCCCAAGCACTGGGATTAAAGGCGTGCACCACCACTGCCAGGCCCAAGAACTTCTTTACAGTACAAAAATCATAAGCTGAAAACCAACTTTTTACAGTTCAGCTAGCTAGCAAAACAAGTTCTACTTGTGTTTTGTAACTCATATAGGTTAGCCAAACTGACTAACAGTTCAATTACCTGAGATACCCAGAAATGACAGGACTGGGTCATCACTCATTAGGGAATGGAAATGAAAATAAATGGAAGGAACCCCAAGACTGTCAAGACTTGCTTTTGGGAAATGCTGTTAAAGGGTTTTGACTATTCTGACCATGTGACCAGGCTTGTCATCCTTGCTAGACGGTCCTGATTCCAAATGACACATTCTTTCTCAAGACACACTCCATCAGTGCCTCACAAGTGATCCTCAGAGAAAATCATTTAAAAATGTGCACTCTGCAATGACCTATCTATCTATCTTAATAGCTAGAAAGGCAAAACGAAATTAGCATATAAAGCTACTTGGGGACAGGAAAGTATGCTGGTTAATGACTAGACCAATGAAAATAAATACTGAGAAAACACCCTATGCCAAGTTTTGATTTTAACCCCCCCCCCCAATGTCTTTCAACATACAGTCAATTCCCAGGCTGGTATTCCAAAAGAGCAAGGAATGTAAGATATCATGACGTGGTATTCACTCAATAGGAAGGACACCAGCAGATTTAAAATAGTCAAGATTGGACTCAATAGGTCATCTAGTGCCTGAAAAATTCATAACTGAAGATCAAGCATGGCAACCTTTGTTAATGCCAGAGCCTGACAGCAAAATTTGTGTTGACTATATTTACTTCATAAAGAAAAGCAAAGCAGAATTTAATTTTAAAAAGCAAGTGAATCAAATTTCAGATGGTTCCAGCTCAAATTTAAGTAGGCATGAGAGAAAAGGCTGCATAGGCCACTGAACTCAGTTTTAATCTGCAGGTTCTACAGAACATTCACACCGAAGACAGAATGTGCATGTAAGTGTCATTTCAAATAAAAGACACGCTCAGAGCTTATCAGTGTGGCAGGGAACATGTGCTACAATCGGTATCTGGAAAGAAGGCAAAAATAAAGTTAGTTGCAGGGTTGAAACACACCCTAAACTAGGTACATTAAGCCAAGAAACAAGAGAGCAGTCAGACTTCTACATCCTAGCTCATGAATTTTGTTGTCCTAACAGGCAACAGCAGTTTTCAAGGGAGTTTTCTTTGATTCAGGGTCTCAGGTAGCCCAGGTTGGCTTTGAACTTGGTATGTAGTCAAGGACCACTGTGAACTTGTGAATCTCCTGCCTCCATCTTCTAAGCACTGGGATTACAGGCAGTGCCACTATGCCCAATTTATGTGGTGCTGAGGGGCAAACCCTGACTTTCACCATGCTAGGCAAGCATGCTACCAATTGAGCTAAGCCCCAGCCCTCAAGGTTGAACTGAATTATCCTTCAGTCTAGCACTGGGAATTTACAGGGTCAATTTCATTGTCACCATCAGTGTTAACTCTGTACTTCTCAGTGTTTCTGCTCTGAGCAATCTTCTCTAATACTGTTTCATCTCTAGAAGCTTAGACTCATATACAGAGGCGCACCAATGATAAACACAACCAGTTTTGATGCCCTGGATAACTAATCATTTTTGTTTCTGTTCCTACCTAGTTTATATCTAGAAAAATAGATGTCCTTGTAATAAGGAAATTCCAAGAATATCCACTATTCCAAGAGGTGTCTATAAATTCTAAGTGAAATTACTTTGGGCTATTCATATTTGTGTTCTCCAAGAGTGTAATTAAGAATCACATAGGTTGGATTTCAGTGACTCAGAGGCAGGAGGATCTCTGAGTTCGAGGCCAGCCTGGTCTACAAAGTGAGTTCCAGGACTACACAGAGAAATCCTGTCTCAAAAAAAAAAAAAAAAAAAAAAAAAAAGAAAGAAAAGAAAAAAGAAAAAAAGCCTCTTTATTAAAAAGAAATAATTGAGTGTTGATGAAGGTCTTTTAAATTGCAAGATATGAATTGTATGAAAATAAGGAAGCCAAGCCAGGGGAAAATCCCGAGCATTTCCCTTTCCTGTACTTTCTACTTTTCTAATGATCTTTTGTGCTATGCTGCTGGGAACTGAACCTAGGGTCTCACACATACTAGGCCAAGTACTTACCACTGAATACTTCCAGGTCCTTCCCAATGACCAAGTCACTAATCAAATATTGTTCTTGAACCTTATCTGCTGCTTAAAGACAGCAAAGGTATCCTTTGGAGATGCAGTCCTTGGATTGAAAAGTCCCAGTATCATTGAGTCCTTTCTGCTACCTGGATACAAAGCACAGGCTTCCTACTCTTCCACAACTATGTTCTTAACAACTGAAACACTCACGTTGTTAGTTTAAGTGATCTGTATAGAAAGGACACAAGAACATAATCTGTATAATACTGTGCTCCATTTCTTAAATGCACGCTGATACTTCATCTGCAAACAAACATTCTAGGCAAAAGCTCCACCTCTACCCCCCACCCTTTATCTGAAAAAGTCTTACACACTCCTTCCAACATAGGCATTTTTAGCCCTTTTCTTAAGACTTTGTCAAGCTCCTGGAAATGAAGCCAGGGAGGGGAGGTGTCTGTAGTCAAAAAGAGCTATTTATTTTTCACCTAAGTGCCACCCAAAGGTTACCAACTTCTTCCCTTTCTTCTTGCTTTTGGTCACCAAGAAATTGTGATCAAGAGCAGACTTGTCAACGTGGGGTTATTTTCAAGGGCAATTCCATCTTCCCCACAGGTAGAGATGCAGAAGCAAGTGACTGGTGCTGCCTTAGTGTCCTGGGCAAAGGCTAAGACTTCAAAGAAAAGGGCTGCCATTGCACCCAGAGCCTCTAACTTGTAAAACAGGTACTCTATCACTGAGTTAAATCTTCAGTCCTTAGCTTTTTGAGACATGATCTCACCATGGAGTTCAAGCTAGACTCAAACTGAAGTTTGCTGCCTCAGACATCATACCAAGGTTATCTTTTTTGTTTGTATTTACACAGGGTCTTATGTGTAGCTTTGGCTGGTCTAGAACCCACTATTGTAGACCACGCTGGCCTTAAATTCTGGGAGATCCAGCTACTTTAACCTCCCAGACCTAACTGTCCTGGAACTAGTCCTGTAGACCAGGCAAGGCATCTTTTAAAACTTAAGTATCACCATGAAGCCGGGCGTTGGTGGCGCACGCCTTTAATCCCAGCACTTGGGAGGCAGAGACAGGCAGATCTTTGTGAGTTCGAGACCAGCCTGGTCTATAAGAGCTAGTTCCAGGACAGCCTCCAAGCCACAGAGAAACCCTGTCTCGAAAAACAAAACAAAACAAAACAAAAAAAAGTATCACCATGAAACCCGGGCTGACATGGATTTTGTTATCCTCTTGCTTTAGCTTCCTGTGTGCTGACAGTATCAATGTGTACTATGTTTGGTCACACACACACACACACACACACACACACACACACACACACTCCACTGCAATATAAATGCTGTTTCTAAAACAACAGCAACAAATCTGGGATTGAAGACTAACACCCTAGTACTCCTGAGGTTAAAGTAGAAGATATAAATTCAAGCTTGTGGCTATGTAACTTTTTTTTCCTTCTTCTGAGACAGGATCTGGCCTCAAACTCTTATGTATTTAGGGATAACCCTAGACTTCTGCTCCTGTCTCAGCCTCCCCAGGATTACAGAAGTACACTACCATGTCCAATATATGAGGCACTGTACTCTGACCCTAGTGTTCATGCACGTTGGCAAGTATATTACCATCAAGTATCTCTAGCCTTAAGACCCTGTGGGGGGAAGGTGGAAGTGACTCTGTTTCAAAAAGTGTATTAAGCCTTCCTCTAGCAGCCATATAATCTACTAACCCAAAGCAGCCTTTCTGGGCCCAGTGTAGTGATACAATTGTAACCCTAGCATCACCAAAGAGGCACAGTCAGGAGGATGCATAGGTTCAAGACCACTCATGGACCCCATAAGTAAGGCCTAATCCAAGGGCTGGGAATATAGCTCAGTTGCACATGTACAAGACCCTGAATTCAACTGCCAGCACACACACACATACAGTCTGATGAACATTTTAAGGAGATCCAGATAAATTAATCTGAAAGGTGGAGCATGGCAAATAAGTTTCAGTTCTTGCCTATAGTGTCTTAGTAGTACTGTGCTAGCAAGGTAACTAGCGCTGCCACCAACAAAGCTAGGAACCAGCCCCTTCTCTATCATTTTCTAATTTACTCAGCTATTCATGAAACTCACCCTATAGGCCAGGTTTGGGATTAAAGGTGTAGGCCACCATTTCCTGGCACTTACCATTGTTTCTACATTTGGGAAATAGCTTTTCTTTCCTTAATTTTTTTTTTTTTCCTGAGACAGGGTTTCTGTGTAACCCTGGCCGTCCTGGAGCTTGCTCTGCAGACCAGGCATGCCTCTCCTGGGATTAAAGGCATGGGTCATCGAGCCTGACTGAATAGGAGGCTTTTTTTTTTTTTTCTTTTGGAAGGGGTGGTCGAGACAGGGTTTCTCTGTATTGTTTTGGAGCCTGTCCTGGAACTAGCTCTGTAGACCAGGTTAGCTTCGAACTCACAGAGATCTGCCTGCCTCTGGCTCCCAAGTGCTGGGATTAAAGGCATGGTACACCAACGCAAGCTGAAGCCTTTTAGATAGTGTCATTATGTAATTCAGACCAACCTTCAACTATGAATGAAGTTCTAGTTGGCCTCTAACTTTTGGTTCTCCTAACTCTGCTCCCCTAGTGTTGGGATTACAGACATTTGTAGTACGGTTGGCTTAGACAGAATTTTTTAAAAGAATGTCCTCCACAGTATTTTAAAAGTAGGTTCTCCATATTAATTCAAAGCTGAATTCTTTTGGCTTGTTATGTAATTCTGTTTTGTTTTCCCTGAGATAATAGTAGCTCAATTTGTATCACTGATTGGGTGGCCTTGAACTTGTGTTAACCCTTCTGCCTCTACCTCCCTAGTGCTGGGATAAAAGCATGAAGAAGCAGTCCTGGTTTTGTATTTTATACACTGATACACAAACAGGTATGCTAGGTAAAGTTCTTTAACAAACTTTCACCATATCCTTTAAACATGCAGAAAGACTGAACTGGAAGATGACAGGACAATTAAATAAACTAGTACTTTACAATACTTACTAAATAGAACTTGGGATTTATTCAGATTTTTAAACATTTAAAGTCATTTAGAAAAGAGCTTTCCAGGCTGCAGAAATGATTCAGCAGTAAAAGGCACTGTCTGTTCTTTCAGAGGACTAGAGTTTGATTCCTAGCACCCCATGGTAGATCCCAAACATCTGTAACACCTGTCCTGGGTTCCAAAGGGTACTAGGCACCCATATGGCACAAATCACAGAGGCCTATAAAACATCCCTACACATAATTCTTTCAAAGGAGTTTTCTTTTTCAAATCAAATAAAAGCTTGCCTAGGGAAAGACTAGCTTCCTTTTGTTTTCTTGAAGTTTTTTATCTTGGGTTTCTTAATCAAACCCTAGCTTTGTGTACATTAAACAAGCTTTCTATCACTGAGCTACATTCCCAGCCCCAAACTGGTTTTCTCACAGACCAAAATCTAATGATACCTTGACCTAAAAAATTTTTTTTCTTTTCAAGACAAGGTTTCTCTGTATATCCCTGGCTGTCCTGGAATTTGCTCTGTAGACTAGATTACCCTTGAACTCAGATCCACCTGCCTCTGCCTTCCAAGTGCTTGGATTAAAGGTATGAGCTACCAAGTTCAGCTACTGACCTACATTGTTTAAATAAATGGTAGAACTTTTTCACCTTTTTTCTTCATCTTTCTTTGGTGCTAGGATAGGCTCAAGTGATGCCAAACACATGTTCTACCACTCAATCATACCCCAGCCTATTTTATTTTAAATTCAAATTGGGGTAGCTTTAATTTGCACACAATATAAAGAGTTTTAAAGTATATATAAAATTTATCATTTACTTCATTTTACATTTATTTCCAATCTAGTAGTTGAGCTGTATAACGATGTTGAGTAGTATGTGCCTGTGACCTCAGGCCTTTAGAACTGGAGGCAGAATGATTAGCATTCAAATCCAGCCTAGGCTACACCTGTTTCAAAATAAAAGTACAGGTATACTTCATTCACATTCCAGCACCGTCATGCCATAACAATCATATGGTTGGTTGCTACTAGCTACAAACACTTTGTACTTACCTTCCATCTCTGAGGTGCATGTGTGTGTATATATATCGCCTACCTTACATCCTGCAGATTACATGTAAAACATCTGCTCATAATAGTTATCAACCTACTGTTAAGAAAAAAAAGCTTGCCACGAAAAGGAAACAGTGTATTTCCATACCTCATCAATTTTTCCTTTACAAAATATAATTTTAGAACTGAAAATCAGAGCTGAGAGGTAGTGTCACACACCTTTAGTCCCAGCCCTTGGGAGACAGACAGGAGGATCTCTGTGAGTTCAAGGCCAACCTGGTCTACTGAGCAAGTTCCAGGACAGCCTCCAAAGCAGAAATCGTGTCTCAAAAAAAAAAAAAAAAAAAAAAAGAAAGAAAAATCTATCTATTGATTGATCAATTGATTGATATATTTATCAGTAGTCCCCTCTCACAGAAAGATAGATGCTTGTTGTGTATCATCTCAAGCTTTCCCCATCTGTTCCAAAGCTACAAATGTTTTCAAAAAGTCATTTCTATTAAGTTCCCTTTTAGTCAACTTTACTCTGCCTCTTTTAGGTCAAAGACAGATCTCAAAAAAACCCACCTCACTGTGCCAAGTCTCAAGTCTACTTCTACCTTCAGCAGCTCTTGAACCTGTATTCTGATCTCACTTCTAAGCCAGCACGCAGTGAGGTTGACTCAGTGGCCTGACCGTTTAACAACTCCCCAAAGCTATTAAAATTATCTTCTTGATTTACTTCATTTTCTTCTTTTGATCTATTTCATTTTCTTATCAGCTCCTTGGGACTCCAAACACTAGTGACATTTGCAGTCTTTTATCACAGTGTTTGTGTTGCTAGGTGGCAAACCAGGGTCCGTGCAACCAAGTCCTCAAACTTTACCATAGTTTAAAAATCTCAAAACAAGCCGGGTGGTGGTGGTGCATGTCTTTAGTCCCAGCACTCAGGAGGCAGAGGCAGTCGGATCTCCCTGAGTTCCAGGTTAGCCCAGTCTACAGAACTATACAGAGAAACCTTGTCTCAAAAAACAAAAACAAAAAAAACCCTCAAAACAATCAGATCTAGGCAAATCAGTTTAAGAATTTGTTACTGCCAGGCATGGCGGTACACCACTAATTCCAGCACTCAGAAGTCAGGTTGATATTTGTGATTTTGAAGTCAGCATGGTATATACACAATGAGTTCAGGCCAGCCAGGGCTATACAATGAGACTATTTCAATAACAATAAGCTGGGGAGTGATGGCACACACCTTTAGTCCTAGCAGAGGCAGGCTAATCTGAGTCAGCCTGGTCTACAACAAATTATAGGCCAGCAGGGCTACAAAGAGAACAGGTTCAAAAAAAATAAAAAAATAGTAAAAACCATCAAATAATTTTTGGCAGTTTTTCTACTAAACTCTTATTTTGTTAAGTCCCTGAAATGTGAGATCATCACCCCAGCCTAACCTCCGATCTGATAAATCACTTCAACAATATTCCTACCAATCAAGAGGTCAAGAGAGAAAAATCACTTCAAAGTCTAGTGTTAGACTGGGAAATGGACTCTGAGAAAAAGGAAATTGGAAAATTCCTAAGAGGCTTCCATACACATCAGCTTGAGGAGCACTGTTGAGTGACGAACTCTGACCTGAAGAACTCCAAACATTTACTTAAACCCAATGTCCCTTTTTAATGTTCCTTCTAAGGGTTTTAAGTAACAGTCTTTATACATTGCTCAAGCTCAGTTTGAAATGGTAATCTTCCTGCCCAGAGTCTAGTGTAGCTGGGATGACACAGCCATAATTTTAGTATTTACAATAAATGGTTTCATTCAGTATTTTTCATTTAGAAACATCAAATAGAAATGTTTACAATGAATGAACACAACCACATTACTTTTCACAACACAGAAATGAGCTTCATCAACAAAATTTACCATTGTTCATATTTAAATGGTGGACTCTCCCTGGATAGCCTCAGACTTTGAATTTCCTGCCATAGCCTCTAGAACACTGCACCAACAGAACGTTATTACCCAACAGGAGGCACACCAACACTTTTTGTTCTTGTTTTTCGCTCTAGGGTTTTCTCTGTGTACCCTGGCTGTCCTAGAACTCATCCCTCACAGAGATCCGCCTGTGAGTGCTGGGATCAAAGTAGTGTGCCACCACTGAATGGCTCCAAATCTTTGATTTTTACTATGATTTTCTGGAAGGGCATTTAAGTTCTTCTGACCAAACCAACTGAGGTATTTTAACAAAAGCCAAATAAATAAGCCTGATTATACAAAACCGGTTCAATGACAGGATTTGTTATAATAACATAATGAACAATATAAAGCATACTTCCCTCTAATGCCCCAAATTTTAAACAGAAAATAAAAAGCTCTGAAGTATAATATTTTCTGTTTAGTCTATTTAAAAATCTAGGGAACTCAAATTTATACTTACAGGATTCTTGGTTTGAGCATAAAATTAATCTCCCAAAAACATGTGGGGCAGAGATAAAACCCTCTGTGGAATATTATGAGACCTGAAATGATACAGTTCCTTTCCATCAAGGCAAGGCTTCCCCTCTGCACAGCTGGAAACTCCAGGCTGTCTTTCCCAGTGGTGGTGTAGCTGAGTTTTAAGATGATCAACTTCTATGTGATTTTAAAAGGATGAAGCTGTAAATTTTAAATTGTATTTATATAGCCACTGATTAGGTTGCCCAGGTTAGCCTCAGACATCTCATGAGCCTAACTGTATGATTTTTTTACTTAATTAGCCTCTTATTTTCCCCATCATGATGGAATTAAACACAGGGATTTGTGCACAGGAATAAATGAGTCCTCTTACCACTGAACTATTATCACAGACCACTGCCCTACTAACAGCTAGGCCTAATAGTCACTATCTGAGGCTAGGCATAGTAACAGCAGTTGGGAGGCAGCTGACAGATCTCTGAGTTCAAGAGCTACATAGTAAGATCTGTGTTTAAAAATAAACAAAATAAAGGTTAGGTCACTATCTGGCAATTGCAAATAAATAGCTGAAACAACAGAGTTTCTTGCAGGACATGTTTATACATGGCCCTAATTTTTCTGAAATTTCTAAATAGAAAATCAATTATTTTCATAGATATAGGTGTAAGACATCCTTCTATGTCAATAATACAACTCCACAGGAAAATACTCATTTTTACAAATGAACTAAATGAATTCAGGATCTAGAAACCAGCAGACATGGCCTACAGACATCCCAGAGTAAATGTGGCCCTCACCAGATCTTGAAGATAACAAGGTAGGGCCTGATCAGTACCTATACTGCACCTACACCTGCCTGATCTCTGCCCTGCCAAACTCTGGCTATGATATCTGAAAGAGCTTCAATATGTCTGCTTTTACAACAGCCCTTCCTGGTTCACTGACTGATCTTTTGACTTGGGGCCCAAAAGAAACAAAAACAAAAACAAACAAACAAAAAACAGAAAAGTAAACTGAAAACCAGTGATCTCAGGAAAGGCCTTACTGTTCTCATCTTATAGCCTACACTTATCAGTCATCTTCATTCAAGTGATAAGACAGAATATATTAGGACTCCTTGCTACTCATTCAATTTGTTTTAACCATTTGACTCCTATGATCTTCCCCTAAGTCTCTCTCTCTCTATATATATATATATAGATAGATAGATAGATAGATAGATAGATAGATAGATAGATATTAATAGCACAGCACAAAGAGAATAAGTGTATGGCTTCAAGTAAATCTCCATTATGAGATGCAGAACTTCCACCTTTACCATTGGTGAGGATCTGAGTATATCCTCAAGGATAAAAACAGAAGAGAACTGGCCATATCAAGGCAACCTGCAAGAGAATGGGAGCTGTATGAAAACAGAAAATAAACTTACTTGAAGACACAGAGAAGAGAACTCTTCACTTGGAACTTCCTGCTCACTGGCACTATTTTTACTCAACTACATACCCAAATCCAACACAGCTGTCATCAAATACCCTGGCTAGCCACTTCTCTTGGTGGCACATCATGTTATAGGCTCAAGGCAATAGAAATCCAAGAAAAACACCATATAGATGTCTCCATTTGCTCCTTCACAGGTCAAGATCAATTCTAATGTGGTTTGTTAAAATTTCCTCAGAAAATCTTTGTTGGCAGTCTCATCTAAGGTACTCTAAGTACCCTCCAGGAAGACCCACACCCAGAAATTCAGTACAAGTAACTACTCTTGCTACTCCTTGACTAGCTTCCTTCAAATAGGTTACCTACTGACTATAAAAACCTGAATTTCACAGCCAATGAGTCTGCTTTGCATAAATGAACCCATCACACCCCACCCCAAATCACCAACACAACATTTTGAACATGTTAAATTTTATTAAAAATATTAACATTGTACAAATATTCCAATACAGTATGGTACATGAACACTGTACCAAAAGCAGGTTTTTCTTAAAATGATTAAATGGAAAAAGTCTTGCAAATATCCCAATTTGGATATAACTCATGGTACCGTATGCATACCAAGAATTTAGTGTCTGTAGGCATTTTCAGGTCAATTCTAGAAATGGCCAGAGAACATAATTCTAAACACTGTAGTGACTATGTTCTTTAGCAGGCCAGAAAATTCTCTTTGGCTCTTTCTTTTGGCCTTTCTCTGTGAGAAATCAAGGTAAGTAATGTCCTGGGATCCTGACACAGCTGCTCCATGAAATGGAAGCTCTTATTTGAGCAATTTAAGTGTTCTTCCATAGTATCCCCTTCCCTGGTCCCATTAAGTGTATTTTGTTGCAAATGCATAAGGTTAGTAAATTTGCACTCTTATTTCTCTTAACTTAAAAAATTCATCAAAATTGAGTGTTCCTAACACCAACAAAGCTCCCAAGAAGCATGCTTTTTAGTCCAAGCAACCAAGTTCTACACCTGATTTTTTTCTAGCACTGATAAAACATGCATAAAATGTGTACAAAGAAACACAAGACTTGAACCCAATCCTGATATTGCTAATTATTGTGTTTGACTTCATTTGTGACACTCAGCTAGCCATTCTATGGTAAACTGACAGCTAAGTAAGCACTTATATTCAAAACACTAACTACCACTGTCTGTCTATACTGACACTGCTAACAGAAGACTAAGCTCCATAAGAATACCTAGACAGTTCTGAAGGTATGAATACCCATAATTATTTTCGATCTGTTACAAATATATTAAATTTTATTTTTGTCTAGTTTTTAAGTTGGTTTAGCTTAACTTATACTTAATCATTACGAAATTCCCTGAGTATAAGCTGGAGTAAGTTTTTGTTGTTATTGCCTAAAGAAATTTTTTTGGGCTACTAGGTATTGACCTAGAACCTTAGGTATGCTAAGCAAGTGCTCCACCACTGCACTACATCTGGAGTCTTGGATTACCCAGACTCCCCTGGTGCTAGGATTACAGGAGCATCCCCACACACAGTACCAAATTGTAACTTAGTAATCATCTAGATTTTGAGCAATGATTCTGGCAGTATTTACTAACCTTATGAGTTGACAGATTTGGAACAGTGTTTTTAATTTAGACAGGGGTGCTGAGGACTGAACTTAGTACCTCAAACATATTAAGTATGAGCTCTCAACTCCACTTTTATGTTTTTGTTCAAGTTTAAGGTCCTAAGACTTTAGCCATGTAAGTAAGCTTCCTCTGGATTCCAAGTTACCCTATCAATGTACTTTAAACCAATACCCCTATTTTATTAAATCGCTAAAGCTTTCAAGTTTAATCTTACAATATCAAAACTTTATAGAAATAACAATGTATAATATACTGTTTAAACCTTTCAGTCTAGGCAATCCCTTCTCATTTTCACTAAAAATTCATGTGCAATAAATGCTAATGTACTAATTTGCGTGATAAAAATATAATAGATATGATAACAGAGGTTAAAATCACAGTAAAATGTCATTATTGCTTCAACAGATGTTCTAGATTGTAACATATCTATCTTGATAAGTTATAAGTGGGATTATTTCATTAATTAACATCTGCAGGTCTTTCCAGTTGATCTACTAATATAAGAATGAGAGAAAACCTTATTATATGTTCCTACTGAGAATACAAATACTATTTAAAATCTTTAGAGAATAAGGCTAACATAACCGCTTATTTATAAAATATGGGCAGCATTTTCCCACAATTAATTCCCCACTAATGAATTTTTAAAAAAGAAAGAAAAGAAATAAAGAAATAGGAAAAAAAGTTCTTACCAACAATTCCACTGGTTATGGTCCCCAGCGAACCCCACCTAGCAAGTCGACATCATGACATGTCAGGGCAGGGCAGCCTCAACCTCGCTTCCCTGATAGTCAGGTGATAAAAGGAAGGAGTTAAAACAGGAAAAGAACACTTGCAGATTTCTGGACAACATCTGAAAATGATAAAAAAAAAAAAAAAGCAAAACCAAAACAAAACCAGAGCTTCTGGTAACCTCAAAATGATAACAGTAACAAATATATATATATATACACACACACACATATGAACATGTACTTTAAAAGAAAAAATTTCTAGAAAGAGTATCAATAACTACTTCAAATTAAATATTAATATTAAATTATTGACCAATATATTAAGCAATATTTTTAGAGGTTCGTGTTTGCATTTCAAAAAGACCTGACCAACAAACTTCTAATGAGAAAGTAAACATGTTTGGCTAGTGGATCTGTTATACTGGACTCTCCAGCAGTCATCCAATCCACCAGCTTGCTCAGAACTCTACCTAAGTTAACAGAAGCTCCCATTTTAGAGAAACAGAAACACATTTACAGGTCCAGTGCAATCTTTCTATAAGGCTTTCTCTTCACTGCTCACTTAGGAAATTCCAAATCAGAGTATAAACAGTGCAAATAGTAAGTACAGAGACTGCTGAGAACAGTCTCTGAAAGATTGTCTCTGAAAGGTAGACTTCAAAAGGCAAACTTTCAATAAATTTGTACGTTTTTATAATGAAAAAGGAACAGCCTTATAGCAAGTATTTACTGGAAGGGTTTGGTTTTACAAATAATACACAATTAATAAAACATAGGTATGATTATATCCAAATGGGGCAGGAGGCAAATGATGTAATGAGTTTCAAGAATAATTTTGTAAAGGCTTTATGATCTAGGAGTTGAATTTTATGTACCTTCTCTCCTATAATTTATTTTGATACATGCTAACGTTTATAAGAGGGTTCATATCCTAACCCAGTCAAATGAGAAAAATAATGCCTAACTAGGAGAAAGCATTGGGCTTTCTTTTGCAGAATAACCCCTGTAACTAAGAAAAATGAAAAACAAATCTGCTGTACATTAAAAAAAAAACTTTAAAATCACAATTCATTTTTCCTTATCTTTTTTGATCAAGTAAATGTGAATTTATTTAGAAATCTGGCAACTTATTAGAACTTTTTTGTTTTTAATTAGAACACCTTCATATAAATAGACACATTTTAAACAACTGCTATAAATGAGTGATCAAATAAAAATTAGCATTCCATTATGGGGAAGGAATATGCTCGTTAATGTCAGGAGGATACCTACAAAGAGGTCTACCTCAATATAGGTATTGTTTCCCAATACTCAGTCATAAATGAAGCTTCACCAACTGGGTTGGGGAGAAAAAAAAAGATGGAAAGATAGACTAGGCAGTCAAATCCCTCAGAATTCATAATCTGTGCCTATTTTCTTAAATAAATAAAATTCCCTAGTGCAAATCTACAACTTTCCTTGATTGACATTTGTTCAATTTCCATGAAAAGGTGAGCACTGAGTTTATCTTTTTCTGAATGATCAAGCGATAACTCATATGAATTATAGGAGCTCTATAAAATTTTTATAGTGTCGCAGATTGTTAACAAAAACTTTTAAAGCAAAAATTAAAGGAAATCTCTGTAGATATATTTTTAATTAGTGAAAGGGACAGAAAAGGAAGTGCTCATCTAAAATTTGAAACAGAATATACAATTAAAGAATTCTGAAATGGAATGAGTTTTACTGTTCTTGATAAAATTTGTATTTTAGCGTTACTGGCAGAAGCACAATAAACTGCTTTTTCAGAATCTATTCTTTTCCTTTCCTAACTTTCTTTATGACTAATATCTAATTAAACATTTTTTAAAAACAATTGTGTGAGGCATGTGTGTCATGCTCACATGGTCAGGTCTGACAGTACTTGCTGGGCCATCTTGCTAGCCTATAACATATTAAAAATATTAGCAATGAAATTTTTACTTGTATATTTTGTTCTTTCCAAGAACAGAATTAGTAGTGTAAGTCTAATTTACATTCAAGGTTTCAAATTATATTTTCAAAATTTAAAAGCAGCATTTAAAGAATATCTGCTGTCTTTATTTGTATACACAGGCAGAAGAAAAATTAAAAACCGAAGTCTAAACCTTACCATATAACATCCATGCTAACTTATAACTACAACAGGCCACATAACTCCTTAATTTACTTCTACAAGGCCTGTTAAGTTATTAGCTATATAAACTTTGAAAAAGATGTGGTATTTGGCTTTCATCACCAAATGTTTATTTTTAAAATTCAAAATGAAGTTACGAAACTAAAAATATGAAGACTGTGTCAACAAATAATTAAATGCTTATGGTTCTGAAGTCTAAAATTGTGACCACAAAACACACCAAACAGGAACAAAGCATAAAACAAGGGAGTCCACTTTAATTCCCCAGTGGCTTATGTTTTATAATTTGGAACATTTTAGAGAGACTAATACAGCTCAATGGGAGCATATGTGCAAGGCTCTGGGCTCAACTCCCAGCACTCCCAAGAAAAAAAATTCAAAATAAAATTTACATTCTTCTGTTCTTTTCATTCAGCAAAAAGTCATTAGGAGAAATCAGAATTTCCAAAAGAAACAAGGAAATTAAAAAGGTTTTTACTTGGCCAATAAAAACTTAGCTAGTAGACATAATAAAAATTTAAAAATAAAGAGGATTCAGCAGAAAGCCAGAGCTGTAACTACTTGATATTTAAAGGCCTCTTGCAAGGCATGACTGCTTCCCAAAGCAAGTGTACATACACAGCGATAGGAATCACAGTCCTAACCCGGTAACTGAAATAGGTACTGATCATAAACACTAAAACAGAGGTTTAGTCCATAGTGCAAATGATGCCACAATATTAAGTTTTCTCTGTATTTGTATTTACTTATCCAGCAAATAAGGTCTTCAGTCACAAATTATCCTTGATTTGAAAGAATGTGGGTCAAAATAAATTGTAATCTGCTTCCCCAGCTCCATTTTACTTTAATGAAAATTATCCAATACCTGTTCAAAAACCTTTGACTCTGTTTTTTAAGAATAAATTTCAAAATTAGAAGAGATTATGAGAGAACACCAATCAATGAAATGCTATTTGGAATATGTGAATTTAGAATCCTCAAATCTGATATCCACAATACATGATGGAATAGACAAGAAATTTTTCATGAATTTGATCACTCACATAGGCAGTTCTACTTTGAAAACAGTATTCCTTCAAGGATTACGAATAAAATAATGTTTTAGGACACAATTGAATTTGAAATAGGTAATGTTTTGAATAGATTTTTGAGTTTTATTGAAATCTTACATGAACAAGAAATTGGAAATACAATCACATCAAAGAACAAATTGCCACGGCTTTGACGTTTAAGCCAAACAAATTTTGTAGGGCAGATTTCAAAAAGGTGTGAAGTTATAACAATTTAAAAACACAGTTAACCTGCTTCTAGGAATGCAAAACATACAGTCATAGGTTATTTTCAATACAAGGAAACTGAAATCTGTTTGCTTTAATTTCTTAAAACTACTAAGACAAAGCACTAGCTTGTACTTTTATTTACAGCATACTCCATACTCCTATGTAATCTATTCCAAATCCAAAAAAACAACTGTCCAAACCAAAGGTTCTGCAAAATCATGATTTAACAGTTTGTTTTGAAGCTTAAATAAAGCCTGGAACGATAAAAGCATTGTAATCCCAGAATAAGGGAACTCTGCAAGCCCAATAATGTCCAAGAGCATTTAGAAAAGAAGAAAAATAAAAAAACTTGAGTATGTACACAATAGTGATTTCTTCAGCTGAATACAAATGGCAGCAAACTGCTACTTTAAAGATGAAACAGTTAAGCCAATTTTGTTTTGAAGAATGTAGATCTAGAGCCAATCGTATCTTGTCAGTATCGTTTTCAAGCCCTCACTTGTCTATTTCCACTGTTGCCCATAAGTATCCTGATAAAATTCTTGGTTGTCATTATTGTAACCATAGTTACCAGAATAGTCACCACCTTGTTGAAGCGGCTGCTGAGCGATGGGTTGGGAACCCCAGTTCTGTTGGTTGTTGGTCTGACGACGTTTGGAATCAGGCTGGTTGTACCCATCTGCCTTTCTCTTGCCTCCTACATTGCCCCCTCGATTGCCCCGAGCTCCACGAGAACCACGGCCTCTCTGCTGTTGTGCAGGACCCCCTCTACCACCCCTTGAGCCTCTTGGTGGTCCCAAAGGTGCCCCCCTCTGTGAATAGCCAGCTCTACCTCTTGGAGGTGGTGCTCCCGGCCCCCTTGGTGGTGGTGGAGCACCTCGCCCTCCCCTTCCTCCTCCTCTTCCTCTTACTGCATAGCCATCATCATAGCCGTAGTAGGGATCTTCATAGCCTCCACGATAGTCGTGATAATCATAGCCATAGTAATCATCATAGTAGTCTTCATAGCCATAATAATCTGGAGGGTAGCCATAGCCACCTCTCCCTCCACCACGACCTCGACCCCTCATTGGAGGCGGCATTCGGGGAGGGGGGTGATAATAATAATCTTCATACCTGGCAAATGGAGGGAGGGAGAAAAGGACAACAAATCAGTTACTTCAAACGTCATCCTGCCTTCATTATCTGATCTGTTACCACAGTACTCTATTCAAATAGTAAAAGACAAACTCACGCAGTGCTTCTGGAGGCCTGTCTAGCAGCTTGGCGCTCTTTTCTTTTCTTGTCTGGTGGCTTAGCTAAGACAATTTCAATTTCTTCCCCTTCTATTTCTTTTCCATTCATTTCATCCATAGCCTAAATTACAAAAATAAGTTTATTGTATAAAAAACAGTATTTTAAAATGTAATATAAATGGGGAACTTGAGAGCTGGCTCAGTAGTTAAGGTCTCTGGCTGCTATTTCAGAGAACTCTGAGCTCAAATCCCAGCACCCATGTGGCATCTATATCACCAGTTACAAGGAACATGGAATCCCTTTCCTTCTAGTTTCCATGAATACCATGCATGTATGTAATTCTCAGACATACATGCAAGCAAAGTACCTATACACATAAAACTTTTTTAACAATCTTGAAAAGGTATAAATGTATCATTGACTCTTAGTAAACATTTTAATTTCCAAGAGTATTCTAGCCAAAAAAAACTCTCTTTCCTTCACCTTATGTTTTATATATAAATTACTTTTGAGAACAAAAAGTAGTGCTTTACTATTATATTTTAGAAGGTGAAAGAGGGGCTGGAAAGATGGCTCAGCAGTAAACAGTACTTGCTGCTCTTACAGAGGGACTCAGGTTCAATTCCCAACACTGACATGGTGGCTCACAACCATCCCTAACTCCAGTTTTGGAGGATCTGATGCTCTTCTGAACTCTGAGAGCACCAGGTACACATGTAGTACAAAACACCCATACACATAAAATAAATAAATCTAAAAGGTTTTCTTTAAAAAAAAAAAAAGCTGCATTTAGCCAAGTTCCTTAATTCCATATAATTAATTCTTGAAGCAATCCACACCCAGTGGAAATATCAGCACCAATATACATCAGACAAAAACTAACTCTTCAGATAGCAATAAAGATGTGGTGTTCAACATTCAAGTCTTGCACAGACGTTTCATGCATGAGAAATGCAAAGGTTAATTGAATATAACTGTGTATGAAAAACACAAGATACTAAATCCAATTTTCTCTCATATCTAACACAGGACTTACTGTGGCCAAAGTAAAAGCAGAGCACAGAAGATGTCAAGGAAGCTCCAAGCAACCACCAAGAAAGCAAAAACTATTTCTTCCCTCTCCCTCCCTCCTGAGACAGGGTTTTTCTGTGTAGCCCTGGCTGTCCTGGAACTCACTGTGTAGATCAGATTGGCACGCACGCACACACACAATCACTCATATACAGACTCCTAAACACCAACTTTATTTCCATTTTTAAATTTACTTTATGGATCTGGAGAGATGGCTCAAGTTAGGACAGTATAGTGTTGTTCCAGAGAACCTGCATTTGTTTTCCACTCTGGGCAGCTTACAACCACCTGGAACTCCAGTTCCAGTTCATCCAGCACACTCTTCTGGGCTTCTTGGAGCATCTGCATATTCACATATGTACATGCTCTCACACAGACATACACATATTAATCAATTAATTTAATTAATAATTAACTTTTTAAATCTTAGTTGGGTGGTAGTGGCACACATGTTTAACCTAGCACTCAAGAGGCAGAGGCAGGTGGATCTCTTTGAGTTCTAGGACAGCCTGGTCTACAGAACAAGTCCAGGACAGCCAGGAATGCACAGAGAAATTCTGTCTCAAAACTCCAAAAAAAAGGCCGGGCGTTGGTGGCGCACGCCTTTAATCCCAGCACTCGGGAGGCAGAGGCAGGCAGATCTCTGTGAGTTCGTGACCAGCCTGGACTACCAAGCGAGTTCCAGGACAGCCTCCAAAGCCACAGGGAAACCCTGTCTCGAAAAACCAAAAAGTTATTTTATGAGTCTACCAAGTTTGAAAATAGTAAGAGAAAAAAAAAAAAAAAACCCAAACTCCTACCTTAACAGCAGCTCCTCTATCTTCAAAATGAACGAATGCATAATCTTTCAACTTCTTCACTCTCTCCAGTTTTCCAAATTCAGAAAATGACTTTTCTAGTATTTCTTCTGTTACTGTAGTAGCCAAGTTTCTCACAAATAAAACTTTCACCTAACAGCAATAAATACACAAAATTGGCACTCCTAAATTTTAGTTCAAATCTTAAAATACCACTTCTTGTCTTCATAGCATAGGTGTTTGGCTTTTCAAATCTAAACCAATAGGGCTAAAAGTGCAATCATAGAAAGTCTGAGAAACACTGAGAAACAATTCTCACATTAGTTACCACTTTACTAAGGCTTTTTAAAAAGTAACCTAGTTATACAAACTGTCAGTTCCTGTCTTCTCTCAACAGAGAACTAGCTACCACTGAATAAAACCTGCTAGGCACCAACACATAATTATCATTATTTATTCACAAATTTATCATAGCTTCTAAGTTATAACAGAAAACAAGTTTATCTGTTTTACCCCTAAGACCTATAGGCAGTTATCTAAAAACTATACAAGAAAAGACTTACTTGGGCTGCGGAGAAAGAGAACAAAATCTAGAAACTAACTACAACAACACTTAAATCATTTAGAGTAGCATTAATGGAGGAAAAAAAGAAAGTTCATATTACAAACCATATTCAAGATAAACTCCAAATAGATCAAATAGTGCAAAAATATAATGTGGGGGCTGAATATTAGAGGAAAACAAGGGGCTCCTTTATAAAGTACTGGTGTGAGGAAAGGAGGAATGATATAATCTCAAAAAATTAAGTTTTAAAAGTCACAAATATAAAAAAGTATTGGTGTCTAGAACCCAAATGAAGGAATGATACCAACTACTGAGAACAGTGGCATATGGCAAAGCCATTATAAACAGTGTCAGAAGACAAATGACAAATATGGAAAACAAATTGGCAACTTACATCACAAAGAATTATCAGAGCATCAGAAAATAAGAAAAAGCTCAACAAATGAACAAAGAAACAGGCAAAACTCATATTCATAAAGAAATACATTAACTCCTCATATATTAAACACTCAAACACAAACAGTAATTATAAACAAACCACCTACAGAACTGAGCAAAAAAAAATGTTTAAGTTTGATCAGAGACTATTTTGTCAAGCATGAGGCACACCTGCTACAGAAGAAAGCCTCGGAATATCTTAATAACTACATTTGCCCTTTGGACTGCAATTCTCTAAGTATTTATCCTAAAATGTATCTGCCCTACATCATGACTCACCATACATCTTTACGATACTTGTAGCAGAAGATTAAAAACAATCCAAGGACTATCTAGGACTGAGTACACTATGGAGTTAAAAAATAAGAGGCGCTATATAAGCTGATACAGAGCTATGATCTACGGGTGCTAAGAGACAGACATCCTTTCCCAACTCATTACATCTCTGAAGCAAAGATTTAACTTTCAGTCAATAGATGGGTAACCACCATGATAACCCTGCATCTTCCCAGAGATATGGTGGATACAGATTAATAAACACAAAGGCTGCTTACAGTCACTCATCTAAGAATTAAGGAAAATAAACTTTTATTTGCCTATACTTGTTTACATAAATGATAAAAGGGTAATCTATAGATTACTAAAACTAAGTGTCTTCCTTACAGGAATCATGGCAGACATGATGGCAGGGATGGACTTGCGTATACTTTTCTGTGTAATTTTTCAATCTTGAATTAAGAAACTATTCAAGCAAAATAAAATTAGCATACCCACTAAATAAACTGTTACCTCAGATAAGATTCAAAAAGATCTGAGCCCAGGCACATACCTTTACAGCACTTGAGGGGGAGCACAGTACATTGTGAGTACACAGTCTATAGTGAGTTCTAGGACAACCAAGGCTCTGTAGAGAGACCCTGTCTAAAATATAATACTTTTTACCTCTACCTGTACCTTTATATTTTCCATGCTTTCAGACTGAGATCTAGACTAGACAGGCTTCCACTGGCTTATTAATCTTTAGAAAAGAAAAAAAAAAAGCTACTCCTTGGATTTGGACTGAAGTGTAACTAACTCAGTGGTAGAGTTGCTTGCCTCACATGGTATGAGGCTGTAGGTTTGGTCTGCAGCAGCAAAACAAGATACAAACAAGCTTGGAACTCTACTTAAAAACTGGTCAACAGGGCTGGAGAGATGGCTCAGTGGTTAAGAGTACCATCTACTCTTCCAGAGGACCCGGGGTTCAATTCCCAGCACCCACATGGCAGTTCACAACTGTAACTACAGTTCCAGGGGATCTGGGACCCTCGCATACAGGTGAAACACCATTATACATAAATAAGAATAAATACATCATTTTTAAAAATTGTTCAACAGAATTCTAGAGTGTATCTCATTTGTATATCACTTTCTAAACACTGTAAGGTCTTGGGTTTGAACTCCAGCACTGCAAAAACATAATTAAAACACTAAACTAAATATAATATAGTAAGAAAAAAGTGTACCTGCAAGGGTTACATTTAGGTTTAGGTTTCAGTTGGCTGTGAAACTCATCCAACTTGCCCGAAAGGTAAATTGTGAGACTAATGTGTACAGAACAAAACCTTTACCCAAATACATAAGCTTTCATTTTTAAGGGAGAGAGGAATTTAAGGGAGAGTGTCAATTTTACTCAATTCCAAGTTTACAGAGGTTTCCTTGCCACTCTGAAACCTTGTTTTCATAGATTTTTGGGAGGTTTTCTTTTAAAACAGGGTCTCACCAGTGGAGGTGGTGGCCCATGCCTTTAATCCAGCACTTGGGAGGCAGAGGCAAGTGGATCTCTGTAAGTTCTAGGTCAGCCTGGTCTACAGAGAAGAATTCCAAGACTGCCAAGGCTACACAGAGAAACCCTGTCTCCAAAAACAAAACAAAAAAAGGAAAAAAAGACAAGAGTTTCAAACTGCCGATGTAGCCAGCAACAGCCTCAAACTTTCAACCTTAATGTCTTTACCTACCAAGTACACTACCACTATGCCCACCCCAGTTTTATTCAATGCTTGTACGATGGGCAAGCACTCTACCAACTGAAATGTATTCTGAACAAGAAAATGACAGTTATAAGATTAAAATCATGCCATTTTCTTGTGGGTGGTGGTAGTGGGAGGGTTTATTTTGAACTTCCAGTTGAAAGTTTAGCAGGATTCAATGAAAAGTGATTGATAAAGCAAAATTACTAGTCATATCTTGAGATCACTGTGAAATTTTACTACTCCCAATGCATAATACACCTTTAACTTTCAGATATTTTTATTTTATTTAAAAAGGCAGCACAGAGCCGGGCGTTGGTGGCGCACGCCTCTTATCCCAGCACTCAGGAGGCAGAGGCAGGCGGATCTCTGTGAGTTTGAGGCCAGCCTAGTCTACAGAGTGAGTTCCACGACAGCCTCCAAAACAATACAGACAAATCCGGTCTCAAAAAAACAATAAAAACAAAAAGATAAAAAGGCAGCAGAGGACATGTTTTGTCTATACAGGTAGTCAAAGTTATAGTGTAGTTTAATCCAAATAAAACACATGACATACAAGGTCCAATAGTTAGTACAAAGCCACAATGTACTAGAAGAAACAGTGAAGACAGAAATCAAGCTAATTGAGGGAGGGAAGGGGAAGGAAGGGGAGAGGGAAAAAAGGAAGGGAGGGAGGGAGGGAGGGAAGAAGGAAGGAAGGAAGGAAGGAAGGAAGGAAGGAAGGAAGGAAGGAAGGAAGGAAGGAAGGAAGGAAGGAAGGAAGGAAGGAAGGAAGACCAGGGCTATTTAGATTCCTAGTCCCTTCCCTGGATATTAATCTACTCAAGGAATATGAGACCAAAAAAAAAAAAAGGAAGCAGAACTCTTGATGGAGACTCTGGATCATCTCTGTCTAACCCCAAATGTCATTGCATACAAAGAGACTACATCACACTGATACAAACCAGCCAGAGGGAGCGTCTGCCTCTTTAAAATTTGGAGGAAAAAAAAGATCAAAACAAAAAATTTCAGTCATTAAGATACAAACACTCATTATGGCCATCAATAAAGTTTCCTTCCTGAGGAAAGAGCAATAAACTGAATATACAAACTCACTGCAAGCAGCAGAGGAATCCCTTCAGTCCCAGGAGCCATCCAAAAAATGTCTAAGAACCATGGCTCCCAAGCAAAGGTCCTGACAATGAGGAAACTAGGAGGACTGGCTCTTGGTAGGCTCCGTCAAGTCTATTCTGCCACGACCAAATGTCAATAAGCATGGCAATCTTGTCTTTTTTCATGGGGAAAAAAGAAACTGGATACATTAAATTAATCATAAATCTAAATAAAGTACAATTCACATTCATGTAATAGTCATAGCATGAGCTGGTTCATGCCTGTATGCCTGTACTCAAGTCTCAACAAGAGGAAGTCAACCTGAGCTACAGTGAGTTCCAGGGTAGTCTGAGCTAAACAGGGTATGTCCAAAAACAAAACAAAAAAACAATTTTTGGCCAATATATTGTTGTTTTTCATGGTGCTAACATTAAAGGCTCAGTGTGTATGAAATACCTACTTGAAGAACCTGGATTTTAGCTCTTTTGGCATATCTGATCTGGAGGAAATTACCCAGATGCTAAGATAGGCTACTACATTTAGTGTTACATAGTCTCCTCTTTGCTTTTCTAAGCAATTATAGTGAAGAGCTACAATTTGTATTTATTATCACGAAGTATGAGCTTTGAATACAAAATCGATATGGTAACCTACTCCCAACCCCGAGCAGCTGTATTTACCTTAGCCATGACTTCTGGATCTGGTTCTTCGACAGGGTCAGCCCATTCAACTGTAACTACATTTCCCCACACTTTTACTTTTCCACTCATCAGCCGTCGTCTGGCTTGTGCTGCTGACTTGTGATCCTCATATTCAAGGAAGCAGAACCCCCGATTCTTCTTTTTGTCATCGGGTTGATGATAGAGAATAACGTCCACCAAACCCTCTGTTAAACCAACAGCCAGATATATAAGCCAAAAGCATCCACCACACGTCTAGTGATTAGGCAGACCTAAATCCACTTGCCAATGAGCAGGAAAAAAAAAATTATTGAAGAAGCCTCACAGTAATAAACATTAGATCAGCATTATTTGATGCAGAGTTTGGAACAGAATTACGTGTTCTCTATTAATTTTAGAGTTCTCAAGGTAGGTCCAACTACTATGATATTTTGCAACGAATGTTAAAAGAGTACTCACAATTTATAAAGGCACTATCAGGACTCCAATTACTTACATAAATGCAAGAGAACTAACTTTGAACTACTAATCACAAACAAACAAAACAAAACAAAAAACCCTTCCCTACACCCAACGTAATAGCTACTACTTTTACCATGAACAAAGATGATCAGCAACTATCCATGTCAAGTCCCTCCAACCTCAGTCCTTCCCTTTGTCCCTTCTAGGTCATGCGAGCTAACCAAGTACTTCCTACACTCTTATAAACAAATGCTCCCACTTTTTTCAAGCCTAGATTTCTCTGAGATCCAGGTATATGAGGTGCTTAAAATGTCTTGGACAAACTTCACATGTTCAAAACAGCACACCTACACCCAAAATCTATTTTCCCTAAGCTTCCCCATCTAATAAACAATCACCCATATCAACTAAGTTCTCAAGCCAGAAAATAATACTTTTTTTCCCTTTATTTCATCTCTATGGTCCAAATCCAATACATTTACTTTTTCCCATTTCATTTATTACCCTAGTCCATGCTTCTCTCTAAGGTACTACTAATCCTGGTAAGTTCTGAGCCCTTATCCACAGAATAGAAAAGTGTTCTATACAGATGAAACATGTTATTCTATGTCTAAGACCTTCAAAAACCTTCTTATTCTATATGCAATAAAATACAAACTTCTTACATAGTCTAAAAGAGCCTTGACTACTTCATCTCATATAATTCTGCTTTATATTGCCTTTAAACAAATATTAGCTTTCTATCAGTTACTTTAACATAACAAGTTATTTCTTCTGTTGTAGGAAAGGAGAGAGTGTTAACACACTCCTTGACAAAGATAGAAGAGGCCCTTGGGCCTAACAACACTTATACAGTTAAAAAAAAAAAAAAACAAAGACTTTAAACTTTCTTGACTTAGAAACTTGATACATGTTACTCTTTTGGAATGCACTCTATTTTTTGTAAGCTATGCTCTTAAGTTTTCAGGTCTTGACTGAAATAACACCTTATCAGAAGAGCTAACCATGGGTACAGAAAGCAGACAGTGTAGCTCTATTTTCCCTTTTACAGTATTTTACTACAATGTAGAAATATCTTTTTTTTTTTTTTTGGTCTAAACTCTTTTCCCAGGTCCTATAAAGGCAAAGAATAGGTCTCTTATCCACCATTATATTCTAGTGTTTAGCAGCATTTTAATAAGCATATGCTGAAGGAGTAAGTAGAAGGACAGGAACAGAAGGGAACTGCTATATAAACAGTCAATAGAACAATTAACCAACACAAAAGAGCACTGGAAATCAAAGTTTCAGAGTGAGCAGAATTTCTGACGAGAAGATCCAGATCTATTCTGGTTAACTGAAGTTTAGCCTTAGGTGGGACACCTATATAGATTTTAAAAGTACTAAGAATAGCCGGGCAGTGGTGGCGCACGCCTTTAATCCCAGCACTCGGGAGGCAGAGGCAGGCGGATCTCTGTGAGTTCCAAGGCCAGGCTGGACTGACAGCCTCCAAAACAATACAGAGAAACCCTGTCTCGTAAAAACCAAAAAAAAAAAACAAAAAAAAAAAAGTACTAAGAATAAATCAATTTAGGACAGAAGGAAGAGAATTAGGCAATCCTCAGGTTAAAGAAAGGGTGAAACTAGAACAATAAATGACAGCTTCAAGGGAGAAGACAGTATGACTGGGTGACAAAAATATAAAGGAATACAGCAGTTTTTATATCGGAGGCCATGGTCTTAAAATAGGGTTTTCAAATCGTAATTCAACCTTTCTTTTTTTCTTTCCTTCATGTGTGTAAGACAGAGAGAGAAGGAGAATGGAGGGACAAGGGAAAACACACACATACAAAGACAGAAAGAGAGAGACAGACAAAGCATGCCAACAGGTATATCAGCAGATGCTCCTACGCCATGATACATCTGTGGAAGCCAAACAACTTTCATGAGATGGTTCTCTCGTGCCAATTTATGTAACCTGGGGATTGAACCCAGATCATTAGGCCTGCAGCAAGCATATCTCAACCAGATAAGCCAAATCACTGGTTCAACCTCAACATTTAAAAAGTGAAATGCAGGCCAGATGTGGTGGCACACTCTCTAATTCCAGTACTCCAGAGGCAGAGGCGGAGATAGAGGAAGCAAAATCTCTGTAAATTCGAGGCCAGGCAGGTCTATATAGCAAACTCCAGGTCTACCAAGGTTAGAGTCTATTTCAAAGGGGGAAAAAAATGAAATGTTGTCTAGGAAAATGGCTCAATAGGTAAGATCCTTGTTGTGAAAGCAAGAGGACGACCTAAGTTCGAATCCCCAGCACCCACATAAAAAGTGAAATGGAATGGAAAATAAGATGAACCATTTCTAATAAATCAAAGTATGGTTTTATTTAATTATTTCAGATTACATATAGTCTTCTGTTTTGTCCTGAGATAGGGTTTCAGTTAATTCTGTTGGCAAACTCCTAACCTCCAAGTTCATGAATGACTCCAGTTATTTTTATTTAAGTATGTGGACCTGTGATATAAAATGTACTTCTCAATCAACTGCATGGATTCTATTATAATCTTTTAAAATTACATAGACAGGACATCAGGAAGAAATGAGAACTCTCTTCTCCCTAATCCTAAAATTATTGGAGGAAAAAGCTTTCACTTGAGGGATAGAGATTAAAGGCTCTGGCAAAAACCAAGGTTCGATTAAGACAAAGTAAAAAGGAAATTCCATGAAATTAAGAATACTTAGAAACATATTTAGTCCAACCACTATTAAGCAGAAAGGAAGCAATTTAGATATGGGAGACTTTAATTCTTAATTTACAATATACCTCCTTTGGGGGAGGGAACACTTTCATTTATAAATAAAGCAACAGATTCCCACAAACCAACTTTTAAATGCATTTTTGTTTTACCTGTGACTTTACTGAACTCTTCCAGAATGTTTTCTTTAGTCTTATTCTTTGGAATGGATCCAACAAAAAGTCTGTTGTTTGCCACAGAAATGCACACTCCCAGGTGTTTACCAGGGCGAATCTCATAGCTGTCACACTGCAAAGAAGAAAAGAACCAGAGACCCCCCCCAAACCACCCCATACTGAGGACAACTGATATTGATCTAAAGAGCCCCATAATTTCAGGGCAAATACTCACCAAGCTCCCTGAAGTTTATAGAAACATGAATGTATATTTTAAACTTGTTTCAATCTCCAGTTATAGCATGGTTTTGGAACCTCTACTGTTATGTTCATCCATATAAAAAGGATTCACTATTCATTTTAACATTGAATATTTCTTTTTCTTCATGGGGAGGGGGCTGTCCTGGAACTCACTCTGTAAATCAGGCTGGTCTTGAACTCAGAGATCTACCTGTCTCTTTCTCTACCTCCCAAGTGCTGGGATTAAAGGCATACACTACCACTGCCTGGCTACATATTTTCAATTTTATCTACCTGAAAATTCCATTCCAGAGAATTTTAGAAGGAATACTTGAAACTATTCAGAGTCCTTGAAGATAAAATTAAATGTAGATAAGCAACAGCCAAAACAATAATATGTACAAAGGAACATTAGAGTTAATCAATGCCAAAGAAACTTACAGGAGTTTCACACTGCATACAAATCTCAATTCTAATAAAGTTGTCAACTACCAAAACACTTTCAAAACTTCATGAAGACAATAAAAAAATGTTTTTTGGGATTTTCTTGTTTGTTTTTTTCCAAATAGGCTTTCTCTGTAACTTTGGAGCCTGACCTGGGACTAGTTTTATAGACCAGGTAGGTCTCGAACTCACAGAGATCTGCCTGTCTCTGCCTCCCAAGTGTTGGGGCTAAAGGCATGGGCCACCAACACCCAACAATTGTTTTATTTAAACTCACTACAATGACAAATTCTTTAATAAATTTTAGTTTCTTTATATTTTAACATTACCATTCGTCTACTAAAAAAGATGACTAAAAAAGTAACCTATATTCTGTCAAAAATAAGAAAATAAAGCCTTGAAATTTTAATATTGAATAAAAAAGTTTGGAGAAAAAAATCCACCAGAAAAACTAAAACCTGGGCCACGCCAGGAAAGAACTAATTCAGAGCTCACTAATGAAACCAAAACATTTGATAAATCAGCTGTACTAAAAGGGCAAGAACGGCTACTGCTCTACCATTCTTCATATGTCCTCAGATGTCAGGCAAGACTCTGCCAAGAAACACTGACACTGTTACTTTAACACACAGAGAGTCACTTTCATACAGTAAGAATATGGACTGGAGAAACTGCTCTGCAGTTAAGAGCACTGCCTGTTCTTCCAAAGGTACTGAGTTCAATTCCCAGCAACCACATGTTGGCTCACAACCATCTGTAACTGGATCTGGTGTCCTCTTCTGGCCTGCAAGCACACATGCAGACAGAACACTATATATAAAATCTTAAAGAAAAAACAAAATACAAGCCATCTGCAAAACTTACTGCTGCTCTAACAAGCACAAGATGGTAACAAGCCCTGGAGAAAAAGAAAATCATAGAAGTCTATAACATAGTAAAAAGGGGATTTAGAATATAACTGTTTAATTGTATAGCTGGATTATGATAAAAATAAATCAGATTCACACTATTTCTTAAACCAAGTCCTAGCCGGGCGTTGGTGGCGCATGCCTGTAATCCCAGCACTTGGGAGGCAGAGGCAGGCAGATCTCTGTGAGTTCGAGGCCAGCCTGGTCTACAAGAGCTAGTTCCAGGACAGCCTTCAAAGCCACAGAGAAACCCTGTCTTGAAAAACCAAAAAAAAAAAAAAACCAAAAAACAGAAAAACAAAAAAAACAAAAAACCAAGTCCTACAAAAGTCATTGTCATCCAGTTATGTTCCACAGAACCATCTAAGCAAGCCTCCATTATACTTAGTGCCAAGCCTAAAGTCTGGCAGTCTAAAAGAAAAAAACTGAACTGGCTTGAGACTAAATGAAAAAACTAACCAATCTGTTAGTTATCTTAGAATTATAATCAGAAAAAAAGAAAGCAAAGATTACATACCAACTCAGTCAATATAAAGACATTAAAAGAAGTAACTAAAGAAAATGAAACTGTTAACTGCAAGTGTTTTTGAACTGAAGTTTATTCTCTCAAAAGGTAAGTTCTTGACAGTGGATATTTATTACATACCAGTTTAACTGCTTCCTGGGCAGCTTCCTTTCCACAGAAGGTGATAAATGCATATCCTCTGTTCTGACCAGAAAGTGGATCCATCATGAGGCGTAGATCCCAGATAGGACCAGCCTTCTCAAAAAGGGGTACCAACTCATCCTCATATAAGTCTCTTGGGATTTTACCTACGAAGACCTAAAATAAAGTTTCCTTGTTAAAATCCAACATAAGCATTTCATTTTAGAGGCAGAGTCAGAATTCCTATCTCTTGTTAGGGGATAAAAGCATAAACTACTTAAGGTAGAATGAAGACAATTTGAATCTAGCAGTTGGTTTAGATTAAATGTGACCTTGAACATTTATTATAACCTTGAAGTTGGGTAGGCATGGTGGCACATACCTTCAATACCAGCACTTGGAAGGCAAAGGCAGGTGGATCTCTGTGAACTCAAGACCAGTCTTCTCTACACAGTTAGTTCCAATCCAACCAAGATTACACAGTATGATCCTGCCTCAAAAATAAATGAGAGGAAGGAAGGAAGGAAGGAAGGAAGGAAGGAAGGAAGGAAGGAAGGAAGGAAGGAAGGAAGGAAGGGGGAGGAAGGAAGAAGGAAGGAAAGCAGGCAGGAAGGAAGGAAAGAAGAAGGAAGGAAGGAAAGCAGGCAGGAAGGAAGGCTGGGCAAGGCAACACATACCTTTAATCCCAGCACTCGGGAGGCAGAGACAGACAAGCAGATCTTTCTGAGTTAGAGGCCAGTCTGGTCTACAAAGCAAGTTCCAGGACAGCCAGGGCTGTTACATAGAGAAACCCTGCCTCGATAAACAAAGACAAAAACAAAAATAAAACAAACACACACAAAAAAAAGCCTTAGGGCTATCAACAAAAAGTTAAGTGTATAAATAAAATGGAAACTGGTAGCTGCACAAAACTGTAGTAACAACTTCAAATTTTAAAATTGCCTTTTCTTGAAGTTCTCTATGAATTACAGGCTAGTTTGGTCTATATAGTGAGATACTGTTTAAAAGAAAGAATAAACAAAAAGCTAATCTGTGCTTAGATAGAAATACAACACTTATTTTGTTTTTCGAGACAGTGTTATAACAGCCCTGGCTATCCTGGGACTCCCTCTATAGACCAGGCTAGCCTCAAACTCATAAAGATCCAGCTGCCTCTAACTCCCGAGTGCTGGGATTAAAGGCATGGCCACCCCCCACCCCACCACCAATACTCATTTTCATATAACAATAATTTAATAAGAAACTGACCAGACTTTCATTGAATTTTCAATACTAAAATCTTCATTATTTAAAAAACAACTTTAATGATTTTCAAAAAACACTTGTCTTCAGTCTATTCCTTTTAAGGAAATTATTTGAAAATGAGGCAGGCATCACTATGTTGCCCAGGCCTCCAAATCCTGTGCTTAGATGACTCTCCTCCTTCAGCCTCCTTCCTCAGTAGCTACCATGCTTGGCAAGCACATTTAATTTTAAGGTATGAAAATTTTTCTTTTTTACCATTTAAGGAAGTCATGATATTTCTCAAATTATAACCAAAGGAAAAAATTAGTTATAAAATAATAACAACATTAAAGTAAAAATAAATCAGCATTTATACCAAAATTTTCAAGTCTGTCCAACATCAACATTAAAACAATTGCTTTTTTGTCTTTTTTTTTTTTTTTGAGACAAGGTTTCTTTGTGTAACCCTGGTTGTCCTGGAACACTCTTTGTAGGCTAAGCTGGCCTCAGACTCTGAGATCCACCTACCTCTGCCTCCTGAATTCTGGGTTTAAAGATGTGCACCACATGTCTAGCTCTAAAACAATCTTTTGATATAACATTTATAAGCCACAAATACAAAACAGTAAACCAACATTTACATGAGAAATTTTCTAGTGAAAATTCATCTCTATCAATATTTTAAATTCTGAACAATGACTCAAACCAATAAAGTAGCAAGAGTACTCTGAAAGATGTGGCCAGTATCACCAGGCCTGGGATGCAGCTCAATGGCAGAGCGCCTCCTTAGAATACATAAGACTCTGGGTTCAGTCCCTAGCACTGCAAATAAAAAAGTAAAAAAAAAAAAAAAATATATATATATATATATATATATATGTATGTGTGTGTGTGTATGTATGTATATGGTCAGGCATGGTGACGCATGCCTTTAATCCTGGCTAGCCTTAATTGTTCCCAGAGAGACATTGTCTCTTAAAAAAAGGGGGAGGGGAGGGGGGCAGCCCAAAGGCTACAGCTGTCCATTTTAGTGAAGAATGGTGGAAAGTCAGAAAATAGTGCCAAATTAAGTTAAACCATGCCTAGAAGTCTAAACTTTTTCTAGAGATGTGTTGGGCAGGAAAATGACTAAATGTGACTTACATTCTAAGGGAAGCATACAGATAACTGCGTAGAAAATGAATTGTATGAACAAGCCTCTACCAGTGAGGGTTAACAAGCCAATCCTGGCAAGCTACAATGGTGGCTTAGCCTAATAATAGGTGACAGCTATAAGGGTGGTAGGGTACTAAGTTAAACTGGATTCAGATCTACACTTTTAGTTACTAAGAACAAGTATTCTAATTAGTGGGCCAATTTCCTCATCTGCCAACCACACATGAAAGGACAACTTCTGATAGTAGAGTTCATATCATAGTCTTATTTTTAGTTTATTTTTTCTAAATAAGTTCTTATATGTTCAGTATGTAGCTACGGATGACCTAGAATTCTTGATCCTTCTGCCTCCATCTCTTAAGTGCTGGGAATCACATGTTCCTGCCACCCTGTCTGCCAACTACATAACCCTTTTTCATTATTAAATGTATGGGTGTTTTGCCACATGTGTGCATGTCTGTTACCCAAAAAGGCCAGGAAAGGGCATTAGATCCCCTGAAACTGGAGTTCAGATGGTAGTGAGCCTCCATGTGGGTACTGCGAGTAAAGTCTGGGTCCCCTGCAAGAGCAACAAGTGTTCTTAATCAGAGTCCTCTCTCTCCTCCCTCTCTCTCTGAAACATGATTTCTCTGTGTAGCCTTGGTTGTCCTGGAGCTCACTCTGTAAACCAACCAGGCTGGTCTAGAACTCGTCGAGATCCACCTGCCTCTGCTTCTGAGTGCTGGGATTAAAGGCGTGTGCCACCATCACCACCCGGTTTTCTCCCTTTTTTCATGGCAGGGTCTCATGTATATCAGGACTTGACCTCAACTCAATGTGCAGCAGAAAATAGCTTTGAACCTCTGATCCTTCTTTCTCTATCTCGGTGCTGCAATTACAAACATGCTCTACCATGTTTGCTTTATGCACTATTGTGCATCAAATGCAAGGTCTCATGGAGGCTAGCACGGCACTGAGTTACATTCTTAGCCTATAATCCATTTGAAGGAAGACAGGATACTAGGAATTAAACCTAGAGCCTCACACATAGTAGCCAATTACCCAATCAAATGGCCAATTACCCAATCAGAACTTTATCACTAACCCATGTTTAGAGCATTTTTATATGAGTTTATTTGTATTTGTGAATGTCAAAATTATACTGATGTAGGAGGCCGGAAGTATAGCTAAAGGTAGAAAATGTAGTTAATTAACATACACAGAATATCTATGGAGCCCACTGTGCAGGAGAAGGGAGGTTATAAAAAGTGAAAGTAAGTTTGTTCTATCTTTTAATTATTATAATGAAATGGTGTTTGATAATTCTATCTTTTAATTATTATAATGAAATGGTGTTTGATAATTCTATCTTTCATGATTCATGATTTCTCCCTACCCAGTAGAAATACAGATGAAGCAAAAAGTTCAGTGACACTCTGAAAATATATACAGCACAGCTGCATCAGATATTTATTTATACTACTTCTTTAACATTTGTGCCATTATTTTTAGAGCCAGACAAGTTTGTTTCACTAAGCTAAACTAAAATGAAAATACATATTTCAAAAGAAATTATTTAAAAGTTGGTTAATAAATTAAGTCTACAGAAAAAGTAAGAAAAATAAGCAATTTATACTCTAGTAGTAAAAGCTCAACCTGTGCTGGCCATAAGCCAACTCTCCAGCTCTAAGTTTACTATTGCAAAACACCATTTTTCCCCCATGCAGGGCTTTCAAAGTCACATAGTTGAAAGTCTCTTAAACCTACAAGCTCTGAAAAAACTTCATTAATAAAAAGATGACACAAAATAGCCAATTAATACAATGGTTCTTAACCAGTGGACTGCCACCCTTTCACAGGTGTCACATATCAATATCCTCCATATCAGATCCTTTCATTACAATTAAAGTCTTGATCTCCCAACTTGACCTCACAAATATTCACCCCGGGATTAGTCATGTTCCACCATAATATTTGCTTTTGTTTTCTTATAGCTACCATTAAAATTATTTTTTGGTTTTGATTGAGGTCAGTGCCTCAGAATGGAGCAATATTAAAACTGAATTTGGAGATAATGAGGCCTACTCTTTAGATAATACTTTCTGTAAGTTACTTCCAGAGAGAGGTATGTACTCACTAACAATCTGTTAAGCATTATCCCAAGTGTGAGAAATGTGCAAGAATTGATACATGTTTCTAGGGAAGAACAGCTCAATGTTTAAAGAGCATGTACTGTCTCTTGAAGAGGACCCAAGTTCAATTCCTAGAACCAACTGCCTGTAACTCCAGATCCTGGAGTGTCTGATACCTAGGGCCTCTGCAGACCACCACACACAGTTAGTACACACATCCATAGAAAAATAAAAAGGTGCTGGACATGCCTTGAATCCAAGCATTCAGGAAGAGGAGGCAGATGAATCTGAGTTCAAGGCAGGCCTGGTCTACAGAGACCTAATCCCCAACCCTGAGGTATGGACATGTGCCACCAAATCCAGCTTTTACAGTGAGGCTGGGGATTAGAATTCAAGCCTCAAACACTTTACCCACTGAGAGACCCAGTCTCAAAAATGTGAAGAACAGGGCTAGAGAGGTGGCTCAACTGTTAAGAACACTGCTACTCTTCTAAAGGACCCAGATTCAATTCCCAACACTCACATGGCAGCTCACAGCTATCTATAACCCAATTCTAGGGGATCCAACATCCTCATACAGGCATATCACAGGCAAAACACCAATGCACAAAAAATAAGTAAATTTCTAAAAGGTGGAGAGCCAGTGAGATGATTCAGTCCAACAACCTGAGTTCAATCTCAGGAATCCACATAAAGGTAGGAGAGAACCAACTCCACAAAGCTGTCCTGATCCCATGTACACACAATGAAATGCAAACCACGGCATCCATGCTCCTCACCACCACACATACAAATAAATAAAATTCAAGAAACATAGGGGCTGGACAGATGGTTCAACAGTTACATGCACTTGGTGCCCTTGCAAAGAACACAAGAATAATTCCTAGCACCAACAGAAGCTCACAACACCTTGTACCTCCAGTTTCAGGGGATGTCTCTACATATATGTAACCACTCTCACATATACATTAAATAAATCAATCTTTTGTTAAAATATATGGTGGGGAGCAACTGAAAAAGTATCTAACATGAACTCTAAACCACAAATGCTGATTCAGTCTCAGCCACACAACAAATGGGAACACAGTCTGAGGTACATGAGATCCTTGACCCAAACAAGTAAAGGAACAATACTAAAACTAGTAGGAAAAAAAAATACTGAGAGTTCAAAAAGAAGTGGACTACAAGCTGGGCGGTGGTGGCACACGCCTTTAATCCCAGCACTCAGGAGGCAGAGGCAGGCGGATCTCTGAGTTTGAGGCTGGGCTGGACCCACAGCCTCCAAAACAATACAGAGAAACCCTGTCTCGTAAAACCCAAAAAAAAAAAAGAAGTGGACCACAATGTCTCTCTTTCTCTCTCCCTCTCTGTGGAGTTAGAACAGAATCTAAAGCCTTGAACATATTAAGACAGACTCTATTACTGGCTATTATCTCTCCTTCCCTCCCTCTATTTATTTGTTATTTGAAGCAGGATCTATATAGCCCTGGCTGGCTTCAAGACCCACAGTGAGCCACCTGCTCCAAGAACTGGGAGCTGCCTCATCAACCACACCAGTCCCAGTCCACTCCTTTCCCTTTGAGATACAGTTTTGCTAAATGCACAAACAGGCCTTGAACTTGAGACTCTCCTATTTCTACTTTCCAAGTAGTTTGGATCATAGGCTTAAGCCACCAGTCTCAACTGAACCACATTTCTTCTATATTGTTTTAAAAGTATATAAACAAGACAAGCAGTGGTGGCATACACCTTTAGTCAAGGCACTAAGGAGACAGGTAGATGGATCTGAATTTGAGGCCAGCTTCATCTACTAAGGGAGTTCCAAGACACAGAAAAATATCCCAAAACCACCCCTCCAAAAAGAAAAAAGTGAAGAATGGAAGAAGCTGTTAATGAGGTTACTTATTTGTAACCTATGTTTCACTGCTGATACGTGTTTCTGCAAAGAACCTAGATGGCTAAGAGTCCCAATTTCAACCCTACTGATAATCACATAATTTTATTCTTTTACTACATTTATACTGGGGATGGGAGTACACACCATGGCACACATGTTAATGTCAGAAGACAACTTGCAGGAATTGGTTCTCTCCTTCTGTCATGTGTCCTGGAGATCCAACTCAGGTCATCAGGCTTGGCAATAAGAACCTTAACCCTCGCCAGGCAGTGGTGGCTGTCACATGCCTTTAATCCCAGCACTCAGGAGGCAGAGGCAGGTGGATCTCTGTGAGTTCGAGATCAGACTGTATACAAGAGCTAGTTTCAGGACAGCCTCCAAAGTCACAGAGAAACTTAACCCTCTTACAGGCCCACAGTATAATCCTAAACCAATCACAAACTAACATAATAGTATGTAGACGTTCCTAGTGTTTCTAAATCCCAAAATGCTTAGAATCCCTTTTAATATTAAACATTAAGAAACAGAATACAACTATTATAACATGATAATGAAAGTCAAAGAGCAAAGGCAAATGACCATACTATGCAAAGAAAACACAGACTTTAAAATCAATACTGTGGCAGTGAGATGGCTGAGCAAGTAAAGGTACTTTCCACACAAGCCTGGCGACCTAAGTCTGATCCTTTAACCCTCGAAAGGGTGGAAAGAAAGAAGCAACTGCACAAAGTTGTCCTAAAATCTTCACACACACATCTACACGTCACTCAAATTTTTTGGTCTTTAATTTTTTATTTTATATTTATTTATTTTAATGAATAGGTGTTTTGCGTGCATATATATATGTATGTGCACCACTTGCATGCCTGAAACCTGTGGAGGTCATAAGAAAGTATCAGATCCCCTGGAACTGGAGTTACAAATCATTGTGAGACACTATGTGGGTGCTGGGAATTGAACCCAGGTCCTCTGAAAGAGCAGACAGTGCTCTTTTTTTGTTGTTGTTTTTTGCTTTTTTGAGACAGGGTTTCTCTGTATTGTTTTGGAGGCTGTCCTGGAACTCGCTCTATAGACCAGGCTGGCCTCAAACTCACAGAGATCCGCCTGCCTCTGCCTCCTGAGTGCCCATCTGAACAGTTTTAAGGAGACAGTGATACCTTTAGACTTATAAACTGTATATTCTTAAAAGCTAAAGTTTGCTTTTCAGATGACCAAAAGCAAAGATAATTTTTTTTTGTTTGTAAATGGATCAGCAATGATGACTGTAGTTAGCATTACCTTAAAGAAAAAATGTGGGGGCTGGAGAGATGGCTCAGTGATTAAGAGCACTGGCTGTGCCGGGCGTTGGTGGCACACACCTTTAATCCCAGCACTCTGGAGGCTGTGAGTTTGAGGCCAGCCCACTCTACAGAGCGAGTTCCAGGACAGCCTCCAAAACAATACAGAGAAACCCTGTCTCGAAAAAAAAAAAAAACAAACCAAACTGTTCAGATGGGAATCTAAGTAAATTTTTAATTTCTTGTAACTCTAATAGACAACCTAAACACTTAATTCTAATGTCTAACAATGATAATACTCCCCAAATAATGAGCAGACACCATGACTATTTAAGAAGTTACCCCTATCATCCTCACCTCCATCATGTTGTTTATTTAAGAGACTTCTACAAACAAGGGAAGGTAGTGTATGCCTGTAATTCCAGTACCTGAGAGGCTAGACAACAATTTCAATTCCATCCTGACTATGTGAGATCCAGCAAAATGTCTCAGAGTGTTGATGCACTTGCCACATAAGCCTAATGATCTGAGTTCAATCCCCAGAACTGACAGTAAAAGGAACAGGTTCCCAAAAGCAGTTCTTTGACTTCCATCTTCCACACACCAGTATTCTCTCCCACACACACCCTACATCACACCCACAACATCCCAAATGAGATTATCTCACAAATAAATATCTTTCATCAAATACTGTGCACTGTGTTCCTGACACTATGATAAGTACTAAATATAGACAATGGAGACATCAAATCAGAAAAAGTCCCTGCTGTAACAGGTTATTTTTTGTCGCCTCATTTCTCCATTTAAAAGATTGGAGAATGTTACAATAAAAGCAAGCACATGGGGGACTTGGGCTGTAAGATGTGGGAGGAGCCCAATGAGTAGAGTGTTTGCCTAGCACACAGGAACGCTGGGTTGGATGCTCAGCACTGAATAAACCTGGTGTGGAGTAAACTTGTCACCCCAGCACTCTAGCAGTATGAACAAGAGAAAACTTTTACAAAAGCCTAAGAGCCATTTCTTTACCAATATGCTCAACTCTTTTCTCTCATTCTACAGCTGCACCTTCCCTTGTAGAATTCCCTCCCATTTACAATGTTCCTCATTAACTACTAAGTGCATTTTATGTGTTAAGAAGAAGCAAAGAGAAATGACAAGCAGAGTTTAGAAAGTACTAACATTACAAAACAAAACTGGAGCCAGACATGATGGCTAACCCCAGCACTACAACACCTGCACATAGGAGGCACACAGAATTGCCAATTGAATTGTTCAAGGCAAGTCTGGTCTACATACAACACTTTAGCCATGAAGGGTTACATGTAAGACTCTGTCTTAAAATAAACAGAAGCTGAGTACAGTGGCATATGCCAATAACCTCAACTCCCAAGAAGGGAGGCTTGTGAGTTCAAGACAAGTACGGGCTACATACTTAGATATTATTTCAAATAAAAGTCTGAGTCAAGAGCACAGCACATAACACGTTCAGAATGCATGAGACCCCCAAACTCAAATTCCTAGCACCAAAATAAATAAATAGACAAAATTAAAAAAAGAAAAGAGGGGGGACCTGCTTCTCCCTTTAGCAGTTAACTCCAAGACTCCTTATCTGTATTTCTTTGATGGCTGTAAAGGCAGGCAGATCTCTGTGAGTTTGAGGCCAACCTGGTCTAAGAAGTGAGTTTCAGGACAGCCAGGGCTGTTACACAGAGAAACTCTGTCTCAAAAGACAAAACAAACAAACAAACAAAAAAGTATTAAGATATCTATACCAAAAGCTGGGTGTTGGTGGCGCACGCCTTTAATCCCAGCACTCGGGAGGCAGAGGCAGGCGAATCTCTGTGAGTTCGAGGCCAGCCTGGTCTACAGAGAGAGTTCCAGGACAGGCTCCAAAAGCCACAGAGAAACCCTGTCTCGAAAAACCAAAAAAAAAAAAAAAAAAAAAGATATCTATACCAAGATTTCCTTCTAATAATGACACAAAATGCACATAGTTACCACCAATGTAACACTAGCTACTTTGAAAGAAGTCAAGTACTTTACCTACTTCATACACTAGATAATACAGTTAATAGACTGGAAAGATTTCTGGCAAAGGGATAAGAACACTTACCTCTGTTCCAATTCCAGGTTGCACACCCGAGTACACACTGTCTGGTGGAGGACCACCATACTTCCTCTGTCCTGTGGTTACATCCAGAGTATAACCAGTCCTCTCAAGCAAGGCCTAAACATAATTACAAATCTGTTAATACTTGAAAATATAAACATACACAAATAAGTATATTAATCTTTTTCTAAAAGTTACTATAAATTTGTTTGGCTGGATTTTTTTTTCCTTTTTTGTTTTTTGGCTTTTGAAGACAGGGCTTCTCAGTGTAGCCTTAACTGTCCTGAAACTTGTTCTGTAGACGAGGCTGGTCTGGAAATCAGAGATCCGCTGCCTCAGCCTCTGGAGTGCTGGGATTAAAGGCATGTACCACCACCGCCTGGCTACTATAACATTTTATGAACTGTATTTTATGGCTAAAGGGGAGCAGCTGGAAATATAGCTCAGTTGATAAAGGTTATTTGTCCAGTTAGCCTGAAGCCCTGGGTTCTAGCCCCAGTATCATATAAAAACCTGTTATGGGGCCTAGCTGTGGTGATGAACATCTTTAATCCCAGCACTCAAGAAGCAGGTGGATCTCTGTGAGTTCGAGGCCAGCGTGGTCTACAGAGTGAGTTCCAGGACAATCAGAGCTACACGGAAAAGCCATGTCTCAAAAAAGCAAAAGCAAAAACAAAAAGAGGAAGGAAGGAAGGAAAATGAGGGGCTAGAAATTTAAGAGTCTTGCAGAGGACCATAGTTTAGTTCCTAGCAACCATGTGAAATCTCATAATTAACTACATTCTCTCCTAGCGTCCATGGACACTGTAGTCATGTATACAAACCTACATTCAGACACAAACATGTACATATAATTAAAAATAACAATAAAATATCAGGCTGGAGAGATGGCTCAGTGGTTAAGAGCACTGGCTGCTCTTCCAAAAGTCCCGAGTTCAATTCCCAGCAACCACATGTTGGCTCACAACCATCTGTAATGAGATCTGGTGCTGTCTTCAGGCATACATGCAGGCAGAACACTGTATACATAATAATAAATCTTAAAAAAATATCTAAACGGGGGTGGCAGGAGTGATGGCTTTGGAATAAAGAGCACTTGCTGCTCTTGCAGAAGACCTAAGTTTTGATTCCCAGCATACACACAGTGGCTCATAACTGTCCTTAACTCGTTTCATTTATTTGTTGCACAGTCTTACTATAACACAAGCTCCAGAAAAACTGGACAATCTCATAGTATGAACTAAATTTGGCAACTACCAAATAACCTCAGATTTCAAAAGAAACCTTACAATTTCTTGATTATCATCCTACCTCAATAACATTAGTTTAGAGAAGTCACAGAAAAGATACCCTTGCCCTCAAAGAGCTTGCACTATAGATAGTATCACATGAAAGTACTACAGAACATCTTTTATTGGCAAACAAAATATATAATCTATCGAGAAAGAAGAGCTGTACATGTTAGGTTTTTAATTATACAGAGCAACACCAGATTTATGTGAATTAGGTTTAGTTAACCCTGGGATTCCACAGGGATGGATGTCTTGGGCCTTCCATTTTTCTACCTTTGATTCATATATATATGTGTGTGTGTGTGTGTGTGTGTGTGTGTGTGTGTGTGTGTGTGTGTGTGTGTGTGTATGTAATATCAAATACAACCAAAAATACGTAGTATACAAATAACATACAAATTAGCAATTGTACTGGTTGGGTTTCTTTCCTTTTTTTTTTTTTTTTTTTTTGGTTTTTCAAGACATGGTTTCTCTGTATTGTTTTGGGGGCTGTCCTGGAACTTGCTTTGTAGACCAAGCTGGCCTCGAACTCAGAGATCCACCTGCCTCTGCCTCCTGAGTGCTGGGATTAAAGGCGTGCACCACCAACACCCGGCCTGGTTGGGTTTCTTGTTGTTTTTGTTTGTTTGTTTGTTTGTTTTTGATCAACTTGACGCAACCTAGGTGTACCTGGGAAGGACTCTTAATTGATAAAAATGCCTCCATAAAACTGTCTAGCGAGTCTATGGGGTATTTTCTTGATTAGCAATTGATACAAGAGGGCTCAGCCTCCTGGGCAAGTGGTCCCAGGGTGTGTAAGAAAACAAACTGGGCAAACTATGGGAAACAAGCCAGAAAGCAGGGTTCTTCTACAGTCTCTGCATCAATTCCTTCCTCAAGTTCCTGCTGATTTTCCTCAATTATGGACTGTGATAGGGAAGTATATGATGAAATAAACCCTTTCCTTCCCATATTGTTTTTAGTGTTTTATCACAATAGATACTTTTAACTAAGACAAAATATACACATATTATTTCTTTAACATACCCATTACTAAAGGCAAATAGTCAGCTATTCAGTGTAAACACACACACACACACACACACACACATAGAGCACCCCCCCAGAAATCAATTGGGGGGAGATATACAGAAAGACCCTCTGCAAAACAGAAGGCAAAGTCTTTAAGGGCTGGGGATTTTGAGGGTCTTTGGTCCCCAATTTAGGTTTGTCAGCCAAAAAGAATTTTTATGTAGTAGTTTGGAATTTTTTGAGGAATAGGACTAGGTCATTTTACAAATGTCAAAGAAGAAAGTACAAATGCACTTTACAAAGTTAGTATACCTAACAAACATAAGCCACCTGAACAAACAGCTCCAGACATTCAATATCATGCAAATCAAATCTGGGAGTTCAGCCCAGGATAGAGCACTTGCTTAGCATGTATGAGGCCCTGGGTCAGACCCCCAGGGCTGGTGTTGGGGGTAATCTCTGCTACACCAACAATAGCCATTTAACTAGGTCTTTCAGGAAAGGTCTATTAGCCTTTCAAAGCAGTTTATCTAACCAATAATAATGACTGGAGAGGGTGAATATTTTACACCTTAATCTTCACAACTCCAGGAGGTAAGCACAACCATTACCATTTTATAAATAAACTGAGGTCAGGGAAAATTCAAAAGGAAGAAAGTCAGACTACAAAGGCTCTTTCCCAAGGAAAGAAACTTCACTTCAGCACTTAAGAAGCTGAGGCAGGAGCACCATGAATTTGGGACCAGCCTGGGATACACAGTGATTCTCATGCCAGCTTGAGCTGCATAATGTTGCAACCAAACAAAAATATAAACAGTACTTATAAAGAAGATAATAGACATGACCCTGTCAGAAAGTGAAGAGTCGGAATTAGAGCTTCTCATCTGTACTTCAACCACCAGTTATGTTTACCTTGATCTTCGCCTCATCGGGCCCTTTCGTGGACTCCTGCACCTTGCTGCCCTGTTTCTCTCTCTGCCTGTAGGTCTTCATAACTCCACATAAAAATGCACTTTTGTTCTAAAACATGCAAGCAATTTAAAACGGAGAATTACCAGGAATCTTTGAAGGGTCAAATACACAATTAAATTTAATATTCATTCCATTCATTCAACAAGTATTTTGATGAGTAGTCACTATGGATCAGAGGCTGGAGCAGACAGCTCCTCAAGGAGCTTACCTTCCAAACTGAGGTTTAAAAAAAAAGTTCTTCCATTTGTTAATATTTAATTGAAGCTGGACTATTTTTCCAAGATGTCTAAAAGTATTTCTCACACAAAAATAGATCAAATAACCAAAAAAAAATTCTTCTTTTCTTTTCCTTTTTTGGTTTTTTTTTTTTTTTTTTTGAGACAGGGTTTCTCTGTGAAGCTTTGTAAACCAGGCTGGCCTCACACTCAGAGATTCTTAAAGGCATGCGCCACCACTGCCCGGCCCCCAAAATATTTTTAATGTAAGCAATTCAAGCATATAAAACCTTAATAGTAACAGTAATCAAGCCATGGCTAAGTTCTGAAGAAACTTACTGTATAAAAAAGTGGAGGAAGACTTTCGCTTTGTGCTCATGCTTCTGAAACTCTTTGACCCAGATCTTTTTCCCTTCAGTTGTTCAAAGGAGAGATAGTCACAAACAAAAAAGGCCACTTCCCCACAGGGAAAAGAGTGCTGTCACAGTGCAACAGCTGCAGATCATTAACTGCTCAGGGGCTTTTGCTAGTACTGACCTTACCTGAACATGAGATAAGTCACTTTCCTTGAACTGCTGTAGCACAGACAGAGCTCCTTCTTCATTAAATTCCCTGAGAGCATCAATTGCTCTTTCATCAAGATCGACATAAGCTACCAACCCTAAAAATCAAATTGAAAAGGGTTAACATTATTGCAATAAAAGAGGGAGGCTAAACTGTCCTAGCAAGAGCTGTTACATTCAATACCATCTCTGACAAACTACATTTCATTTAACCATATGCATATACATAGTTATACAAATAAGATAATAGCAACTACAAATACAAAAATCAAAGATAAAATGTCAACAACTATAAACATGAATTTTAACTTAAAAAAACTTAAGATCCTAAATGTTTCCAACTCCTCAAACAGTGGTTAAGTTCTGAAAGTCTGATGTATACACTGTACTACAGATGCACCATTCATTTAAGAAATTCTGGTTTATATTAGAGTGGCAAGAAATACACTGTATTTCCTAAGGATAAAAATTCAAGTTACAGGATGTTGCAATTGTTTAATATAGAAGAAGTAGGAGAAAATCTAAGAAGCAATTTTACTTAATTCTTTTCACTCTAAAAAGTGTCAAAGGTTTTCCCTCCTTAGCACCCAAAATAAATTAAAATGTGTTTATTCAAACATCTACTTTGCTGCAGTCAGAATGTGGAAGGGCATAATTTTAAACTATTCTACAAATGCAAGTGCAGCTTGCTAAATCAACTCTGAATTTCAGATTTTAAGTCAGTCTTTTTCTCTTCTGAAGTAACAAGCTGAGATGTAAAAGATGCTGTGGCATTCACAACACTGTCAATAATGATAATCTCTTTCAAATGTCAGTAAAAAAAAGTTAGATTTTTAAATAAAGTATGCAGAATATATGTGCTGTATTCTACATATGTAGTCTACTTAACTGCACACAGAATATCTATGTTTAAAATAACTTACTATATAAGGCATCTTTCCAGAATTGGACCAATGTAAAATAGAAATATTTGACAGATTAACAGGCCCCTCCCCAATCCCATAAGAACCAACACCAAAAGTGATTTTATTTTGGTAAAGCCAAAAAGAACTTTAATTCATACAGTAAATAAACTGAAAATAAATGTAATGCCACTTGCAAAATTATTGTTAAAAAAAAAAGTTGCCACGTCATGTTTTAAAAGCCCAAAATGAGCATGGCTAAGTGACTGGAGTTTTCTTACTTGAGTATTTCATACCACCACCCAAAGCCACAACTCAGGACAATCATCAATGCATCCTGTCAATCCAACCCTACACCCAAACCATCAGCCTCTTAGCAGTAACAAAACACTATACAGGGAGCATCTCTAAGCAGATCACTGCCAGTTCTCTAGGGCAGACAGAATGTCACAGAAAGTTCCTGAGAGCTGGTTTTCAAATGGGACCATCACCCAGGAGTCATTTTTATAAGCCATTTTAGTATCTAAAATTAAATCTCAGTTGTGAGATTTAAAATATTTTAAGGGAAAAAAAAGTACAGCTATTTGTCTACTGTACTTAAGACACATTTCTAAGAGAAACAGTTCAATTCTCTCTCCTGATCTGGATAGGCACACAAACACAGAGGAAGAAAGTTTCCATCTATGGTCCCAAAGGAGGACACATTTATTTACGAACACCATTCCCTAAGGGTAAATATTTCTCTCCCTCTTTAAAACTTCAAACCACTTACAACCAACAATATTAAGATGTTCAAATTTGCTTAAGCACTTAACCATGGGACTTACACATTAAGAAAAAAACAAAAACAAAAAACAGCTGTTACAAACCAAATACTTCCAAATTACGGAGAGATGTGTTATTTCTGTCTATTAGAAACTAGACAGGCTACAAACTCTCAAGGAGTCTGACATATGTTATCATTTCAGACAATACAGTCTAACTATTCCTTTTATTATGCCACCTAATCAGACCTAAGCTGAATTAACACTTTCAAAATGCTAAAAGTAGAAAAGTAAAAAGCAAAATGATGACTGATTTAGATTAAGGGAAAATGCACATTTTAGTATGCTGAAACATACATTTTAATTGGTAGTAAATCTAAGACAATTTGATGTTCTGTTCTGAAACAACTAAGACTGCATATTCAACACTAAGACGGCTTCAAAATAATGAAAACAGGAATATCAAGTCAAACCCAATATGCCCTCAATGAAGGGAAAGTATATTCAGCTCTACACAGATCAGAAACAGTAAGCATTATTTAACCTTAAAAAAAAATCTATAAAATTCAACGTGGTTTGCCCTCACTTTCATAACCAGTCAGAAACAAGAAATGCATATTATACCTGTCTGAAATATTTCATCAAGTCTTTCTGCCACCTTCTGTGGGAGGCCTGCCTCTATCAGTGTCTTGTAGTGTTCTGTGTGAGTTACACTGGAAGTATCCATGGGTTCTTCCTCTTCTTTTAACTGTACCGCATTACCATTCACCTGATTAGCCATTTTATTATGCTGCTGGAAAAAATTCAGGAGCTATATTACATTAAGCCAGAAATAACTAGTTTGTAGGACAATGCATGACTTATCTGAACTAATTTGTACACATGCTGCTAATAACAACTATCCAGAATATTTTATGCCTTTTGTGAGCATCTGACCTAAATTTTCAATAATAATCTTGTGAAACTATAGAAAATGTACATGAAAGTATTAGATCCTTAAGCAACTTCATGTACTCTGGGCTAGAAGGGCTTGAATTTACTGAAGGTACAATTGCTGAGTAACAAAAGCAGCCATTGTATTCTGGGGAGCAGATCAACAAACCATCACAAAATCCTAAAAGCCCCTCAGCTTACAGATTTCTAAAGTTTGGTTTAAAACAGAATGAACACCCACACATCACTTAGTCAAGGTTTAATAACTTTCCATTCTTCCTAGCTCTGCTTCAGAAACAACACAGGTATGAAATAAATCCATGTTGTATCCAGTTCAACGAGCTGGTGGCTTGGGTTCTCTCCACCTCACTTTAAAAAAACACAACTTTCACATTAATTTTGTTCTATGATTAATTTGCTATTCCCATTCACAGATTTAAAAGAAAAAATGACCAACTTTAAAAGCTAAGCCATTGTTTAAAATTTACATAAAAATAAGTGAGCTATAGTTGAGGTTGCTTCTTGCTTAAAAAAAGTCAGGAGTATGAACTGAATTTTTCTTGTTAGTGAAAGAAAGTTGCAAAAAATACTGAAGAATGGAAAACTAAAAAGCTTCACAAACACTAACTAATTGGCATAAACTTCAGTCATATTTCTCAGATTAACCTACCAAAATCATTTTGTATGTTCAGCCTGCATATAATGCTGAAATGGACCAATTCCCTGAAAAGAGAGTAAACCAACAAAAGCATACAAGGCCAGTCTATACTACCTCAAAGTCAGGGAACTTAAGTGTGTGTGGTGAAATTACAATGCAATGAAGATTAACGGTGGCACAATAAAGATATTGTGGCACATACTGAAATACAGCATGATGAAGGTGGGTCTCAAGAAAAAGCCTACTCTTCTTAAAGAAACTCAACATAGCCAGCTAAGAAGAAAATACAAGTCACCTAAAAGCACTAAAGCCTAAAATAACCAATCACTTCCAGATTACTCATCAAACACTATGCAAATGCACCAGGTGCTGTTTCCTGGCATAAAACAAGTCTTCATTTGAACATCCACTGATATTTAGTTGAAGTTAATGAGAGGAGAAAGACAAGAGACGGGGAGGCAACAGTAGAAAGTCAAATGTGAGCAGTGTTACTCTGAAAACGACCTAAGCAGCATGACTTCCCGTCATCACAAAACTCTCCCTAATCCTCTAATGTCTACAGAGACGCAAACTGTAGTTAAAAGTCTGAATGGACAAACGTTATCTCAAGACAAGCTTCAGATTATGATGAGCTAGCAAAAAATGGAAACATCCAAAACTGGCACAAGAAACTATTAGCACGTAAGATGAACATATTTACTGATTAATACAACCTAGTACTATAAAGCAGTATTCTAAAATCCCCACTCTTTCTGTGAACATATAGTTGTGTTTTCCCATCCCCTCCCAACCACTACAGTAAGATCACCACAACTCAAAAGTTCTACCACAAGACCTTACAGCAATGCACCTGTGAACACTATGTTACAGGAGAGGCAAATAAACGGAGAGGTTCAATGAACGTCTGTTAAGGTGAAGCGTTTTCTTCTTAAAAGTATGCGTGAAGCAAATGACAAGTTATGTATTCAGCACAAGACAGATATTTATGACTATCAACAATATTGAGATTGTTTTAAAATTTCTGTTTTGTCAACTTTTAACCAAAAAAAAAGTAAAATAGATTCCAGAAAATAAAACCTTCAGAACAAGGCAAAACAAAACAAAAAAACCTCTTCAAGCTGAATACAAAGTGCTCCTTTAAAAGACTTTTAATGTTATGAGACCATTTAAAACTCATAAAATTCAACACAATGGCACACAGCCAAACCATATTTCTGGATGCAGCAAATATACTAACGTAACTGGAATCCTTTGACCTGAACATTTTTTTGCAAAAAAAAAAAAAAGAAAATTGCAAAAATAAATCCAATTAAATAAGATTTATAAGGGCCGCTGGAGACTTGGGAAGTCAGTACTAGCTCCTCCCTGACTTTGGGCGAGCATCTCTAAAGCAAAATGTTAAGGGCTTTAAAAGAACCAACGAAAGCTAACCGTTATCTCAAAGCTCGGTAGTGCCAAGCCCTTAATCACTATGACTGATTCCCTGATACATGCATTCTGCCTCTGAAGGGCAGGTGGGGGGAAAAAATCTCAAACAGGTAACAAGAAAGGATTGAACCTTTCAAGAACCCCTGGGCTTTCTTCTTGAAATTCTGGCCACATGGTTATTAAGGTGTAAGAAAAAGAGAGCTTTTCCAGTGTGGAGCGCCTATGACATTCTCCGAATTACCTAGCTCAGGCGCCGCTCGAAACCAAGTGTCACGGCCTCAAGTAGTCATTTTTTCCTTCAAATCTCGGCTCCAAGCATGCAGGATGAGGATCGGGTGGGAGGCAGCTCCCCTCCATACCTCGGCCCCTCAGCTCCGACTCCCACAAAGTTTGCTCCCGGATCAGGTAACCCTGGGATTTGCACCCCGCCCTCGGCTCACCCCACCCCCTTGGGCTCGACCCGGCTATCAACACATCCCACCCGTGGCCTGGCGAGATGCGGGCCAAGCCTGATCGCAGGCCTAGGGGGGAAGCGCCGGGGCCAGGGGAACGCCTGAAACCCTTCGCCCGGCCGGGCCGCCGACGGCGGCGGGCGGAGGCGGGAAAATCACCGCTTGAGACCGGCAGGCCGCGCGGACGACAGCGGACCGAGGGACCGGGCACCGGAGGGGCTGAGGATGAGGAGCGAGAGAGGCGGCGCCGCGGCAGGACTCAGGCCCACGGCTGCACGGCCGGCCCCAGCAGAAGCCGCCCCCGGCCCATCCCCACCCCCACCCTCGGGCCTCGGAGCAAAGACCCAAACTGCAGACCAGGGCGCCGAGCGTGGGCCCGGCCGAGTCCGGTCAGACCGGGACTCCCGGCCCCTCCCCCCACGGGCCAGCGCGAGACTCACCAGGGCAGAGCGGGGGGCCGGCGGCCTGGCCCGTGAGAATCAGCGCGAGGCGCTTTGAAAACGACTAGAAATGGCGCGCGCGCCACCCCCTCCCCCCCCTCATGGACAGAGACGCGATCCCGGCAGCACGCGGGGTTTCCCGGAACTGCTTCCAGGGACTCCGTGCGGCCGAGCAATCAGCTCGGGAGGCTGCCTGATAGGCAGCTCAGCGGACCAATAAGAGAGAGGGGAAAGCGGCCCCCATGCCGGTCACCCCGCGAGCCAATCGGTGTGGCCGTCGGGCTGAGCCAATAAGGGTTCTCAGCGCCACTGGCTGAGGCGCCTCCGGGGCGGGGGCATGCACACAAAGGGGTCTGTTGGTGGGAGCCCCTGGTAGTGGCGAGGCTGCGGGGCTGCAGGCCTTGCGTGACCGAAGCTCCTCCCTCTTCGTCCTCCACGGTTACGAGGCTGAAAAAAATCTAGGCCTCGTGCCGCGTGGCCGCCTCCGGAGCCCCGCCCCCCTCGGGTCCTTGCGGCCACGCTCCGCAATGGCGCTGCCACCCGGCGCGGGAGTTGCTTGTCCCGAATCCTCCCTCACGCCTTGCTGGCAGGTCCCAAACACACCCTTCGCCACGCGCTGGGCTCCGTTGCTAGATCATCTTGGCTCTAGTCAGAACACAACTGAAAGATGATTTGACTCGTTTGACTGGAGATAGAAAAGCATCCCTTGGAACGATCGGGAAAACTTGTTTCCCTCCCTGGCTCCTCTCCACACAGAATAAAGTGGACCTGACTTAAGAGCCGTGTTAACAGAAGTCAGTTTGGAGCATAGAGTAGGTAGGGCACTGGATCTGTCACTGAAAGCCATGCAGGGGGCAAAGTATTCATTCCCCCAAAGAGACTAACCCCTGTTATTCATAAACCTCACTCTCACCTGCCACTCCTGTCCTAGCCCGACTGCCACCTCAGTGAAGGTCAAGGGATCTGCTTCCAAATGTATCTGGAGATCAAGTTTCTCAAACCCGATAAACCAAAATGTAATTATTGTTCATCTACCCCGCCTTTTATTATTTTTTTAATATGCATCTGCAAAACTGCAGGTGTGGCGAACTTGATGTCAGTGTTGAGGGGTGGCGCCTTTAGTGGGGGTGTGTCAGGCACTGGGACTCCACCTTCAATGGGTTAATGCTAACTATGGAAGGGCTTCAGGCTTTGAGTTTGATGTCTGACTCTGATTTTCTCTGCATCTTTTGCACTCCCACCATAGGGTGACATTGCAAAAATGCCCTTACCCCGTGTGCCCATCAACGTTAGACTTCCCTGCCTACAGAACTGTAAACATTTAAACCCTGTTCTAGGGGCTGGAGAGATGGCTCAAACACAAGCTTAGAAGCCTGACTTTTAACCTGGCAGTAGTGGCATACACTTTTAATCCTAGCACTCTGAAGACAGAGGGTTTGTGAGTTCAAGGCCAGCCTGATCTACAAAGTGAATTCCAGAACAGCCAAGGCTGTTACATAGAGAAACCCTGTCTTGAAAAAACAAAACAGCCGGGCGGTGGTGGCGCACGCCTTTAATCCCAGCACTCGGGAGGCAGAGGCAGGCGAATCTTTGTGAGTTCGAGGCCGGGCTGGACCGATAGCCTCCGAAACAATACAGAGAAACCCTGTCTCGTAAAAACCAAAAAAAAAAAAACAAAAACAAAAAACAAAAAAAAAACCCTGACTTTGAATCTAACACCTTTGTAAAAGGCCTGGGCTGACCGCATGCAATGGTAAGCCCCAGTGCTAATGAGGGCTGAGACAGGAGCATCACAGAGCTTGCTGCCAGTTTAGCTCCAGGCTTAAAGAGAGACCCTGTCTCAAGGGAATAAGGCAGAAAATGGAGAGCAGAACATCCAGCATCCTCCTCTGCCCCTTGGTCTGTACTTCCCTTCACACACACACACACACACACACACACACAAACCTTGCTCTCTATAAATTATCCCATCACAGGTATCCTGTCATAGCCATACTAAAGACACCCATTGAGAGACTAGTAGCAAGGCAGACATGCTGGGCTGTAGCTCAGTGTTAGAGCATGTACTTCCATACAAAGATCTCTAAGTTCAGACCCCAACCTGGAGAAAAATCATAATAAAAGTTCTGGAAGCCGGGCGTTGGTGGCGCACGCCTTTAATACCAGCACTTGGGAGGCAGAGGCAGGCGGATCTCTGTGAGTTCGAGGCCAGCCTGGTCTACAAGAGCTAGTTCCAGGACAGCCTCCAAAGCCACAGAGAAACCCTGTCTCGAAAAACCAAAAAAAAAAAAAAAAAAAAAGTTCTGGAAACTGGAGAAACCCAGGTTAAATTCCAGCACCAACATGATAGCTCACATAAGTCTTGTTACTCCATTTCCAAAGGATCCAACTCCCTCTTCTGATGTTCTTGAATATTAGACATGAGGTATGTGAACCTATTTGCAGACAAAGTACTCAAATATATAAAATAAATAAATCTTTTTTAACTTAAATATTCAGATCAAAGTTTTCACTTGAGCTGTTCACAACCTGAATGAAGACTTGCTTGTTTCTTTGATTCCTGAGCCAAGGTCTGTCTATGCAGCTGTGGCTATTGTAAAAAAGTCACTATGTAGATCAGGCTGGCCTCACAAAGGTCTGCCTGCCTCTGCCTCCCGAGTAATGGGGTTAAAGGTGCGTACTACTGTGTCTGGCCCATCTACTCTTTTTTCTTTTCTTTTTTTTTTTTGGTTTGGGGATCTTGGTTTTGCTTTTAATTTTTTGGTTTCTTCTTTTCTTCATCTTCTCCTCCTCCTCTTTAAAGAGGGGTATTTTGTGGGGCTGGAGAGATGGCTCAGAGGTTAAGAGCACTGACTGCTCTTCCAGAGGGCCTGAGTTCAATTCCCAGCAACCACATGGTGACTCACAATCACCTATAACAAAATCTGGTGCCCTCTTCTGGCCTGAAGACAGACGTGGAGGTAGGATGTTGTATTCATAATAAGTAAATAAATCTTTTTTAAAAATGGGTATTTTGCCTGCATGTACTCTGTGTATCACATGTGTGCCTGGCACCTGCAGAGACCAGAAGAGGGTGTCAGAGCCCTTGGAGCTGGGATTAGATGATTGTGAGCCACCATGTAGGTGTTGAGAATTAAACTCAAATCCTCTGGAGGAGCAACAAGTGCTCTTAATCTTGAGGGCAGCTCTCCAGCCCTTCACCAAAGGTGTTTTTAAATGGACAGCATGTTTTCAGTTTTGTGGAGCATCTTTAAAGATGATTCCCACTGTTGTTTGCTGTATTGGCTGGCTTTCGTACGGGACCAGATGCCTTAGTAATATTAATTCAGCTTGTGGAGAAGATGAGACTTACAAAGTTAAACCGGAACTGGGATGTGAGATGGATGGTTCGGGTGAGGTGAGCTAGACTCAAACTCTGGTGTAGCTCTAAATTCCTGCTCAATTTCCTGCTTATTCTATACTCCAGAAGAGTCGCCGCCAGCCAGGGAGATCCCTCCCTCTACAAACCTTCCTGTTCTGAATCCTGGGGACCAGTCTAGTGCACGGTTACCTCTATCCCTCCACCCCCAAGTGCTGAGATCATGGGCTAGCACCACTGCACACCACACCTAGTTGGTATTGTGACTCCAAATTTCTTTTTGCATTACCTTATATTTTTAAAGATACCATTTTGGTTTTTTTTGAGACAGGATTTCTCTGTGAAACAACCCTGACTGTCCTGGAACTCATTCTTGTAGAGTAGGCTGGCCTCGAACTCACAGAGCTCCTCCTGTCTCCACTTCCTGAGTGCTGGGATTACAGACATGAGCCACCACCACCCGACTTAAAGATGTTATTTTTTTATAGCCAGGATGTGGTTTGTATTTTATTGTTTTTTGTTTTGTTTTGTTTGTTTGTTTGTTTGAGACAGGATCTCTCTGTGTAACAGCCCTGGCTGTTCTGGAACTTTCTTTGTAGACCAGGCTTGTCTCAAACTCACAGATATCCACCTGCCTCTGCCTCCCAAGTGCTGGGAATAAGAGCGTGTTTATTTTATGTGTATTGGTGTTTTGCCTGCATGTATGTCTGTGTAAGGGTGTCAGATCTCGAAACTGCAAACAGTTGTAAGCTGCCATGTGGGTGCTCTCTCTGTATGACCCTGGTCATCTTGGGAACTCACTCTGTAGACCAGGCTGGCCTCCAACTCACAGAGATCCACTTGCCTCTGCCTCCCGAGTGCTGAGATTATAGGCCTGGCTAGTAAATCTAATTTGTATGTGAGTACAAGTATTCACCGAGTCTATAAGTAGGTATCTGGTCCCCTGGAACTGGAGTTACAAGCAACTGTGAGTAACCCAGCATGGGTGTTGGGAACTGAACGGAGGTCATCTGGTAAAGCAGAACTCATCCTTTTTCTGTTTTGATTTTTGGTTTTTCAAGACAGGGTTTCTCTGTGGCTTTGGAGGCTGTCCTGGAACTAGCTGTTGTAGACCAGGCTGGTCTGGAACTCCACAGAGATCCGCCTGCGGAGTGCTGGCATTAAAGGCATGCACCACCACTGCCCAGTAGCAATACTCATTCTTAAGGCCCCTGAACCATCCCTTCAGCTTCCCTTCCCTCCCTTTTTTTTTTTTTTGTTTGTTTGTTTGTTTGTTTTTCGAGACAGGGTTTCTCTGTGGCTTTAGAGGCTGTCCTGGAACTCGCTCTGTAGACCAGGCTGGCCTCGAATTCACAGAGATCCGCTTGCCTCTGCCTCCCAAGTGCTGGTATTAAAGGCGTGCGCCACCAATGCCCGGCCCCTCCCATTTTTTTAATGAATTCTTTTCTTAGGTTCAAATGAAGAATACTGAGAGGAAAAACAGAAAATTTAGCTAAGAAATCTCTCCTTTCTCAGCCTAATTTTAAAAATCAACTATTGGTCTAGAGAGATGTCTCAGAGGTTAAGAACACTGTCTGCTCTTCCAGAGGTCCTGGGTTCAATCCCCAGCAACTACATGGTCGTTCACAACCATCCATAATGAGATCTAGTGCCCTCCTCTGGTGTACAGACATATATGCACACAGTACACTGTATATATAATAAGTAAATTTTTAAAAAAGCAACCACCAATTCTAATTCCAGTTAGGAATATCAAATCCAGTTTTAAAGTGTTAAGTACTCAGACACAACATCCTTCCATTCCACAATAGTGGAATTTCCTGACATCTCTCACGACCATGGTCTCATAGCTCACACCCAGTGACACCAAATTCCACATCCACTTTATTTTGTTGTTGTTGTTGTTGTTGTTTTGAGACAGGGTTTCTTTGTATTGTTTTGGAGGCTGTCCTGGAACTCGCTCTGTAGACCAGGTTGGCCTTGAATTCATAGAGATCTGCCTGCCTCTGCCTCCTGAGTGCTGGGATTAAAAGTGAGCACCACCAACGCCCCAGCCACATCCACTTTAAAGAGACCAGAACAGGCAATGGCAGTAGATACCACCTGTGTTCCAGAAGCCACATCCCAGCTGGCTACTTCACGCAACTTCTTTGACCCTAATTATCTCCAGGCTTCCCCATAGACAAGCAGAAAAGCCACATGCACGGAGGTGGCAGCACAAGTTTTTAACCTAAATCCTGTCAGATTCTAAGATATGCATTACCACCCATATTCAAACATACAAGTTAAAATACACAGCTTCACAAATCCAATTCTATGGGGATTGTGAATCCTGTTTCCAACGCCAGTGTGGTGCTGTGAAGTAATTATAGCGTTCCGTCTAACTTTAGCACGTGTTTGGAAATTCAACAAAACACCAAATAGACTGTGTATATAACTAAGCCCTCATTACCCTTAAGCTAAAATATCCACTGCAGGACGGGGCATGCTCTCTGTAATTATCAGGAATAATAACCACAATATACGGTTTTTCCATTTACAGCAGTCTAAACTCCAAACATCTCTAACACCTTGCCGCATTTGCACACCTTGAGATACGGAGGTCCTTTGCCTTCTAACTCTCCGTCCTGGTCCTTCCCTCAGGGTCCTACCCTCTCCTCCAGATCTGTTGGTGTTCCCAGGATTCCATGCTTCATAGTCCCTCACTCCATCCAGACTTCCCTATTCCTTCCCATGCTTTTGCTGCCACTATTTTTTTTTTCTTCTCACCGGATTCCATGTAACTCAGGCAGTCCTCAATCTCATTATGTAGCCCTGGGGATGACCTTGAATTCTGATTCTTCAGTCTCGTCCTAACCAGTGCTGGGACTGTGCATTGTTCCCATCGGGTTTACACAGTGCTGGAGGTCAAACCCAGGACTTTGAGCATGCCAGCCAAGCAATCCACTAACTTATAACTCCAGCTTCTGCCATTCCCATATTAGCTCTAGTCTCACTATTTGCTAGGTATGGTGTTTGTTTGTGACAAGACCTCACTATGTAGCCCAAGGCTGGCAGTCCTCTTGCCTCAGCCTCCCAAGCACTGGGATAACTACCCAGTTTCCGTGTTTCTTTATCTCTATCTGGTTCTGAACTTTGAATTCATAATTAAACTCAACAACTAGTCTCTAGCCCCATGAGTGTAGCTCATAGCTCTAATCCCAACACTTGGAAAGCTAAGACGGGAGAACCATGGAAAGTTCTGGGCTAGCTTGGGCTACTCATTGAGTTCCAAGGCTAGCTCAAGCTACAGTGTGAGAGCCTGTCTCAAAATGAACAAGCAGACAAATAACAAACAAATAAATAAATAATTGTGAAGATGACTTTTGTTCCCACCATTGAACCCCTTTATCCCTGAGCTCAACCCCATCAGCTACCTGATGGCTGTCCCCTCAGTGTTACCTGTGCTCAGCTCCTCCTGGGTAGCTACCTCATCTACTCATTCTGAACTCTGCTCAGAGATCAGCTGTTGTTTGCTGGTTTGCAAAGCTGGGGATCCATTCCAGAGCTCTGCATGTCCTAGGCAACTATTTTGTCACTGGCTTACACCCACACCCCTAACAGCACCTCTGTAGAGACACTTTCCATGACCACTTTCTATAAAATCGGTTCCCACCCACGCTCCTGCAGTTTTCTTCATTTCTGCCACTTGATGTGTCTTTGATATGCTGAAATTTCCTTGTAGGGCATGGATATATTTGTCCAACTCCCCACCAAAATATATGCTCAATAAAGCCAGAATGTGGTCTTCTTTAATATTTATTTTATTTTATGTGTATGGGTGTTTTGCTTGCCTGTACGCCTGAGCACCATGCACACACCTGGTGCCTATCAAGTAAGGAGGGCATCTTGTGGTCTTTCTTTCCTTCCCATATCCCTTTTCTTTGTATGCTCTGTTCTATAATAGAATACCAGACTGTACAATAAACCACAGGCTTCTGTAATCTGGGGCTCAATATTCTGATAAGTCTCTCATGAAAATATACAGTAGTGAGCCTGGACCAGGATTGAGGAATGAGTCTAAACCAGTGGTTCTCAACTGTGGTGACACTTTGTTTATGATCTAGCAAATAAAGCTTGCCTGAGGATCAGAGTGCAGAGCTAGCCACACTAGTTAGTCATAGAGGCCAGGCAGTGGTGGTGCACGCCTTTAATCCCAGCGCTGGGGAGACAGAGGCAGACGGATCTCTGTGAGTTCAAGGCCAGCCTGGTCTACACGAGATTGAATCTGTCTAAAATAGAAACGGAGCTCACACAAAGGTTATCCTAGCACTTGGGATCACATACCTTTAATCCCAGCAGTAGGGAGGTGCAGACAGGAGTGACATGGCTGGGCTGGGCAGAGAGGGGAATATAAGGCAGGAGGAGACAGGAGATCATTGCAGGCTAGGCAGTCAGTCTGAGGCTGCAGTCAGTCTTAGCATTCAGTCTGAGGATTGGAGAAACAGGATCACCCACTTGGGCTGAAGTAGGGGTAAGAGTATGCAGCTGGCTGCTTTACTTCTCTGATCTTTCAGCGTCTCCCACTGTAAAGATAAATGACCTAGACACTGATATTAGGGTTCAAACTTCAAGCTGAATGTCAGAAAAGCAAAGCTGCTGGCCTCTTTAGCTTACCTCTACCTCAGACTGTAACCTCTCCTCAGTGTGGCTGGAGAATGAATGCCTCTATTCTCATTATGGCTGGAGAATGGATGCCCCAGACTCTCCTTGCTCCTGTCTTTTGTACTCCTCTAGTGCTGGGATTAAAGGTGTGAGCTATAATTCTCTTTTAGACTGATTCAGTCTTGTGTAGATCTGGGTGGCCTTGGACTCACAGAGATCTGTTTATCTCTTAATCCTCAGTCCTAGGATTAAAGGTGTGTATCACCACTGCCTGATATAGCTTGAGGCTGACTTTGCTTTTCTGAATCATCAGTCAAGATTTAATAAATAATAATTAATATATCACTATATCCCATCCCCCAATATCTGACTCTGAATTTTTATTATTAAGACCAACTAGAATTTGTGCTACACTCAACCTTCCCTTTTTTTTTTTTTTTTTTTTTTTTTTTTTTGGTTTTTCAAGACCGGGTTTCTCTGTATTGTTTTGGAGCCTGTCCTGGAATTGACTTGGTAGACCAGGCTTGGTCTCGAACTCACAGAGATCCACCTGCCTCTGCCTCCTGAGTGCTGGGATTAAAGGTGTGCGCCACCAACGCCCGGCTCCACCTTCCCTTTAATACAGTTCCTCATGTCGTGGTGTCCCCAACCACAAAAATTATTTTCATTGCCACTTCATAACTATAATTTCGCTACTGTTATGAATCATAATGTAATATATATGTTTTCTGATGGTCTTAGGGGACGCCTGTGAAAGGGCTTGAGACACACACGTTGAGAACCACTGGCCTAAATGGAGACCTGCCCCTTCTTTTCCCATTACCACTGAACTCTGTGCTCTTCCAGGGCTATCCTCATTCCCATGTGTGGGGTGTGGTGTGCAACTCCAAGCTCCATCCATCTCCCCACAATCTCTCGGGGTACACACAGGCAGATTGATTGGCCCTGGAGAGATTGGGCATGGAGACAAGACTTTGAAGTGGACTGTTTAGTTGGGCATAGAATTTTGAGATCCTGGGCAGTTTAAAATTATGATATAGAAGTAGGGGTTAAGCATTGAGTGTGTATGGGCACGTGGCTTTGGAACCTGGAAAAAAAAACATAGCTATATGGTGGTTTGAGTAAGAATGGAGTTTTGCCAGGCATTGGTGGCACTTGCCTTTAATCCCAGCACTCGGGAGGCAGAGGCAGGCAGATTTCTGTGAGTTCGAGGCCAGTCTGGTCTACAGAGTGAGTTCCAGGACAGCATCCAAAACAATATAGAGAAACCCTGTCTCGAAAAACCAAAAAAAAAAAAAAAAAAAAAAAAAAAAAGACATTAGTCACTCAGGAGGCAGAGGCAGGTGGATCTCAGTGAGTTCCAGGCCAGCCTGGTCTACAAATCAAGTTCCAGGACAGCCAGAACTGTTACACAAAGAAAACCTATCCCCAAACAACAACAACAACAACAAAAGACATCAGCATCATTGAGGTGAAATCTTCTAGGAAGTGTTTCTTGAGCACAGAGAAGCTGTGTTTCAGACATGGCCATGGTTGTGTATCTTGTGCCGTCAGCCAACCTAAATAATGTGCAAGAGTTGCCCAGGAAGTATTGGTTTTGAAGGCATGAAGGGGTCATGGAAAGTACCTGAGGCTTGACACTGTGAGAGGCCAAGAAAGGGCATTGGAGAAGGTACAGCTTCAGTAGCAGTTGAAGTCCCAGGACTGAAGAGGTCCTAAAAAGAAGTTGAGGATTGGCACCAGAAGAGAACCGAAGAGAGTCTGTCTATTAGTGAAATGCAGTGCAGCCCAGTTGCAGCACAGACCCCAGCATTTTGGAAATGCCAGTACCATGGGATGACCAACAGGGACAGCAGCCGCTATGGAGTGCAGCCAGCCAGAGTTGTGTGTGCTGCAGAGGATGGAGTCTAAGAAGTGACCCAAGCCCTTTGGAGGAGCCCAGAAGACCACGAGTGAATCCCAGGTACTAAACATAGAGTTAGTCACACTTTTGGATTTTGGTTATCTTTGGTTGGGAGTGTGACTCTGCCCTGGTTCTTCCCTCTAGAAGAAAGTATTTAGCTTAATTTTAATTTTTTTTTTTTGGTTTTTGTTTCTATTTGTTTGTTTTTCAAGATAGGGTTTCTCTGTAGCTTTGGAGCCTGTCCCAGAACTCCCTCTGTAGACTAGGCAGGCCTCGAACTTGCAGAGATCCACCTACCTCTGCCTCCCTAGTGCTGGATTTAAAGGCATGCACCACCAATGCCTGGCTAATTTTGATTTTTATAGTTGAGAGATTTTTAACTTTTAAAAAAGATATTGGACTTTTAAGGAAACTGAATATTTTAAAGGGACAGAACTTAAAAAAAAAGTTTATTTTATTTATTATGCATACAGTGTTCTGCCAGAAGAGGGCACCAGATCTCATTAGAGATGGTTGTGAGCCACCATGTGGGTGCTGGGAATTGAACAAAGGAACTCTGGAAGAGCAGCCAGTGCTCCTAACCACTGAGCCATCTCTCCAGCCCAGGACTGAACTTTTGTTTCTTTTATTTTTTCAAGACTGGGTTTCTTTGTGTTGTAACTCTAAGAGAGCTAACAAAGATTCATCATTAAGAACAAGAGTAGCCTGGAGGGCTTTAGAAGGGTCATATTGTCACTGGGAGCTTTCCTCTTGCACAAGTCCCTGCCAACGACAGATATTCCACAGTTCTCTCAAGGCTAGCTTTGGTGTGGTGATAATCAGAACTAAATTACCATGGAAATATAAAATTCTCTCATGTATGGTATCCAAGAAGTATTTGCTACCTGCCTACTTCAGGCCAAACATTCCCTAGGGCTTGAGGATACAAGTGCACAGGGCTGTTGAGCATGGTGGCACACACCTATGTTCTCAGCACTTGGGAGGCAGACACAGGAGAATCAGGAGTCCAAGGTCAGCCAGCCTGAGCGACATAGAGAGGCTCTGTCAAAAGAAAGAAGGAAGGAAGTAGGGGGGAGGGGGAGGAAGAAGGGGAGGAAACGAAGGAGAGGAAAATGAAGGGCTGGAGGGAAAGGAGCAAGACAGTGACTTCCAGTTTCATGGGAGGAACAGGGCTCAACACTTGTGTTCATCCCAGGTCCATTTTTCTGGAAGAAGTCAGGCCAGAAACCGGAAAACGGCTAAAGCCAGCCAGAGAGAGGGGGCAGCTGCAGCTGTGGTTATTCCAGCGCTGGGGAGGGGGAGCCAGATCGCAGATGACCTCGCCTTCAGGCTCTGTGGAGGGGCTTCACTGTTTGTAGCTGGCGAAGGGGAGCATGTGAAGAAAGGGGTTTTTGTTTGCTTAGATTCTCTGTTAGTGCACAGCTAGCATACTGCTGGGCCATCTCTTCCACCCTAAATGCAAAGGCTTTATATTTGTTTATTTATTTATCTATCTATTTATTTATTTATGGTTTTTGAGACAGGGTTTCCCTGTAGCTTTGGAGCCTGTCCTGGAACTCACTCTGTAGAACAGGCTGGACTCAAAAAGATAACATCTGCCTCTGCCTCCTGAGTGTTGGGATTGAAGACCTGTGCCACCACCTCCCGGCCAGGCTTTGTTTTGACTTTTTCTTGATGTATTATTATGTAGCCCAGGCTGTCCTGGAACTCTCTCTGTAGCCCAGGCTGGCCTTGAACTCACAGAGATCCACCTGCCTCTGCCTTCTGAGTGCTGGGATTCAAGGTGTGCACCACCATACTCAACTATGGAGGTTTTATTTCTGATTTCATTTGTTATGTTTGCAGTGCTGAGGCTTGAACTCTAATCTCCACAAATGCTCAGCAAGTGCGCCACCGCCCAGCTTTCACTCTCACTCCACTTTTTGACTTAAAGGAAAATGTTTGTTTATTATCGTGTGCCTATGTGACTCCTGCATGAGTTTATTCAAGTCCAGAGGGCTTGAATCCTCTAGAACTGAAGTTACAAGTGGTTGTGAGCTATCTGTAGTGGGTGCCAGTAACCCAGTGTGGGTCCTGAGGGCAGGAGCTAGGTAGGACCTCTGCAAGAGCAGTAAGCTTTCAAGACAGGGTTTCTTTGGGTAACTCCGGCTGTCTGGAACTTACTCTGTAGACCAGGGTGGCTTCGAACTCACAGGGATCCACTTGTCTCTGCCTCCCGAGTGCTGGGATTAAAGGTGTGTGCTACCACCGCCTGGCCAGTGGTTTTTTAGGTAGTTATTTCATTATCAGTGACAGCAGACAAAGGGTCGATACAGAGGCATGTGGTGTAGGACTTTAATCCCAGCACTAGGAGACAGAGGCAGGCAGATCTCTGTGTGTTTGAGGCCAGCCTGGTCTACAAAACAAGTTTTCCAGGACAGCCAGGAGTGTTACATAGAGGCCCTGTATTGAAAAATCAAAGAGGGAAGGGGGGGAGGAAAAGGGAGGGAGGAAGAGAGAGGGAGAGAGAGAGAGAGAAAGAGAGAGAGAGAGAGAGAGAGAGAGAGAGAGGTTAGACTTGTGAAGTATTTAGGAGGTGACTGAAGACCTGCCACACTGATGTTTGTCGCTGATTGGGGAGAGGGAGCTTCAAGGTGCAGGTGGCGAGGAGAGTGCACACGTTTCCAGCTGGACTGTCTTGGCAAGTGCAGAAGCCTGAGGAGCCTTGGGAGAAGGTCTAGTGGGGTGCGGAGTTTGATTTCAAGGTATCAGAAACTCCACAAGGAGCTGCCTAGAGGCAGCTGCAGGGGCTGTGGTGGAGCTCAAATTGAGAGTTGTGATGTCATCAACCTCAACTTCAGCCAAATGGAAAACAGAGCAAAACTACTTTCCGAAATGTTGACAATGATGCCAGCTTGGAAAACAAAGCAATTACAATGAAACTGCTTATCTTTCCTTGCACTGATTTTACCTGTTGGCATTTTCCAAGGATCCCTATCTTCTCTTTCCTTCCTCCCCCAAGTGTGGCAGGGTCTGACTGTATCACAATCCTGTCTTCATCTCTGAAGTCAGCTGGGATTGCAGGTGTGTGTCATCAGGCCTGCTACATGGTTTTCTTATTTCAAGGCCTCACAGAGATCTGCCTGTCCCTGCCTCCTAAGTGCTAGCATTAGTGTGTATATCTAGTCCAAGAGATATTTTTTAACATTTATTTTAATTATCATTTAAAATTATGTGTTCGTGTGTGTGTGTGTGTGTGTGTGTGTGTGTGTGTGTGTGTGTGTAGGTATGTGCGTGTGTAGGTATGTGCATGTGAGTACAGGTGCTTTAGGAGGCCCCCTGAGCTTTAACAAAAGCTTCCTAAGAGCCCATTTCCCCCAGGGTGTGGGAGCTCTGACTAGCAACATCAGCTTCTGACACACCAGGGAACCAGTTAGCAAATCATCTTTATGGTGTCGTCCCTGGCGTCCTAACAGCCCTGTGTTCCTTCTGCAACCCTAACCCTCAAGAAGACAGTTCATACTGGAGGACGTTTGCTTTGCTGGAAATGCCAGAGAAATGGTAACATCCCAAATACATTACACAGGAGGTTCCTGGTTACGCTTCAGCTCTATTAGCATACTCCTTTAACTTCCTTTCCAGACACGGAAGACACAGAACTGGTAGAGGGTTCTGCTTGTTCTAGAACCGAGGACTGAACTCAAGGCCTCCCCTATGCTAGGTACCTACTCCACTTCTGATAACATTCCAGCAGCCCCATGCCTTTTTAAATTTAAATTATGTTTATGTGTTTTGCTTCATGCATGTTTGTCCACCACAAATCCAGTACCTAGAGAAGCCACAAGAGAGCATCCAATCCCTAGGGCTGTAGTTCTAAACAGTTTGGAACTGTCATAGGGGAGCTAGGAATTGAACCCAGGTAGGTGCTTTAGAAGAGCAGTAGGTGAGCCGGGCGGTGGTGGAGCATGCCTTTAATCCCAGCACTCGGGAGGCAGAGACAGGTGGATCTCTGTGAGTTCGAGGCCAGGCTGGACCGACAGCCTCCAAAACAATACAGAGAAACCCTGTCTCGTAAAACCAAAAAAAAAAAAAAAAAAAAAAAAAAAAAAAGAGCAGCAGGTGGTCTTAATCACTGAGCTATCAATGCTGTTCTGCCTAGTTCCAAACCCCTGGTTTCAAATGATTCTCAGTTGGGCAGAGGTGGCGCACACCCTTAAATCCGAACACTCTGTAGGCAGAGGCAGGTGATTTCTTAAATTTGAAGCCAGGCTGGTCTACAGAGTAAGTTCCAGGACATTTTAATAACTGTTGGGGGCTGAAGAGATGGCTCAACAGTTAAGGGCACTGACTGCTCTTCCAAAGGTCTCTGGTTCAATTCCCAGCACCCACATGGCAGCTCAAAACTGTCTGTAACTACAAGATCTGACACCCTCACCCAGACATACATACATACAGACAAAACACCAATAGCTCAGAAGAGGGTCTTGGATCCTCTGGAGTTATGGACAGTTTTAAGCCATGTGGGGGTTGGGACTCAAACCTGGTCCTTTCCAAAAGCAAGAACTGCTCTTAAACACTGAGCTACCTCTCCAGCCCCTGATCTTGTCTTGAATCACAAGCTCTAACAGTTTCTGAGATGACCTGATTGTTTTGCTATTTGGGGGTGGGGGGTTTGAGACAGGGTTTCTCTGTGTAGCCCTAGCTTTCCTGGAATTCATTCTGTAGACCCTGGCCTCCAACTCAAAGAGGTCCTCCTGAGTGCTGGGATTAAAGGCATGCACCACCATCGCTGGACTGTTTTGTTATTTGTTTATTAACTTATTTGGGATGGGGGAAGCACAGGCCAATATCATGGCAGTCGGTCAGGACAACTTCCAGGAGTTTTCTGTCACAGGATTTGAACTCAATCAACAGGCTTCTCCTTTACCCACTGAGTGGTCTCACTAGCTATTGTAGTTGTTTTCCTTGTTTGTGTGGAGACAGGCCACTGGCCTCAGACTCAAGAGACCCCACCTGACTCTGCCTTCTAAGCACTAGGATAAGAAGTATGCACCATTATGCCTGGCTCTTGTGGTGTTTCCAGAAGCTTTCTCTTTTAAAAAATAAAGATTTCTTTATGAGTGCTCTATCTGTATGGACACCTTTGTTCCAGAAGAGGGCATCAGATCCCACTATAGATGGGTGAGCCTCCGTGTGGTTGCTGGGAATGAACTCAGGAAGTGTAGCCAGTGCTCTTAACCACTGAGCCATCTCTCCAGTCCCCAGAAACTCTCTTTTTAAAACAAAGACTCCAGCTTTTCTTTGGGATGTGCTTTCCTATTTCTTGCAAAGCTAGTGAGATATTCATACCCAATACTTCCATGTTGCTTTTTCACTGGCATGGACCTAGAAACTTTTACACTGACTAGATGAGATTTAGCATACTCAAAGAGTTCAAGGCACTGACTGTATTCACAATTCCCACAGGACAGCCTAAGCAAAATACCTATGCACAAAGCATAAATGTAAAGGTGATCATGCCCAGGTTTGAACAAACCTGATAAGCAGCTCTGATATCAACCTGTTGAGATTACCAAAATAACTGAGTTGTTTTGATTTTAAAAATTATACCTTTAATTATAGAATGCTGTTAGGATGATACAGCTATAGACAAGACAATAGGGTAATTGACCAATACCAAGGGAATCTGCTCTACACATTTACTTGTTCATCCACTCTCCACGACCATAAGCACAGGCACAGAGTGTCTGGGCAGGTACAGAAACAGCCAGGGACCTGCAAACAGAAGGCATGCAAATAGCATCAGTGAAGTGTGGCAGATGCACGGCTTCCACACAGCTCAGCACAGGAAGTGGGCAGCAATTGATCTCAGGAGAGAGGGCAGAGCTGGAGGCCCACCCAGCTGGAGTGTGCATGTATGGAGAGATGGGAAGGCAATCAGAAACCTTTCCCAAGCTTTCATCTCCTAGAAGGCAAAAGCATCAGATGGGACTCTAGCGTAACCTTTAAAGGGAGGCTGGGGGGGGAGGGGCAGGGTAAGCACAGGGGAGGGGAAGGGGGGTGAAAACATGTTGGGTCGGAGGTGCTGTCTTTTATGAGCTACTCCCAGGCAGTCACTTACAGTGACTTTAAAGGAGCAACAGGAGAATGCTGAAATCCACCCAAGTCACTGGCTACACTGATACAGACAACATATTTGAGTTTAGTTACCAAGAATATGTAAGTTGCCTAACAGTTAAAATATGAATACCCATGATAGGCTAGATTTTGTACAGACAGAAACCAAGTGCCCTGCTCCAAGTTCTTACTCAAATGGGAGTGACCACTTCAAGGCCCTCGGAGTGGTTTTTCAATGGGTTGCTTTGAGGTTGTCACTGGTGAGTGACTGGTATCACCCAGCTGTGCTCACAGTGACTCTAGTGAAAGTGCTACTCCTGAATGCCAAATCCCAAAGAATTCCAACAAAGAAGGGTTTTCTTCTTTTTCTGTTGTTTTTCAATACAGGGTCTCTTTGTGTAGCCCTGGCTGTCCTGGAACTCCCTCTGTAGACCAGTCTGGCCTTGAACTCACAGAGCTCTGCCTGCCTCTGCCTCCTGAGTGCTAGGATTAAAGGCATGTGCCACCCTTACCCATCCTCCCCCCCCCCAGAAAAAAAGTTTTCTTAAAAAAAAGAAAAAGCTAACATTTGCAACTTTGCACTAAGCACCATAGAAAGCCACTGGGCACCGGTTCCCGGCCATCCCCATGGGGCTGGATAAGCACCAATATCCGGCCTATCTCAATTCCTGCTCGGGCTGAGAGAAGGAGAGCTGAGGTACTGGGCTACACTGCGTCAACTCTCGTTTAACTATTTTTATCAGGAGGCCGGAAACACATTCCTCTTTAGGGTTACTCATTTCTTCTGATGAGGCCAAAGAGGTTTTCTTCACAGGAGAAGATAATTCAGTCTGAGAAATGACAAAGGACTTAATTGTTCAGTCATTATCTCACAACTGATGGACACATACAAACAAGAGTTTGGTTCTGTACAAAACAAAACCTTACAGGACAGTGCACTCCTGAGCACTAGTGTCAAAATTCTTTCCATCACAAAAGAAAAATAAAGGACATTTCTCACAACGGAGTTATGTCTACAGTTCTGTCTTATGATCTACATCACATAAGAACATGCTGATTCTTATGAATTCCGTGTCTGCTATTAGAATACACATTTCACTGTACATACACATGCCTTTATGCAAGCTACGATAAAGACTCGGGTGTGGCCCTATCAAATCCTAGAGTTAGCAGTACGGGGCAAGTGATCTTAAAAGTTAGATGGCTAAGAACCCAGAAATGGCTGACACCCCTGGGACAGGTTCTGCGCCCCCTTCCCTGAAGGGGTCAATTCACGTCCTACTTTAATTCCATCATCACTTACGGTCCTATCTTTTCCTAAAGGCAGTTTCCATACCATGATCCCTAAAGCGATTTTTGAAGAAAATGCATAAACCTGATGAATGGGCATCTCTTGCTAAGGTCAGACCTGATTAATGACAGCATCAATGGGTACCCTTGCTAAGGTCACGTGACCACCATCCATGGGCCCTTGGTCCTCAGGCCTGCGCCTCCTTTTTCCTTTCACATTGTATCTTCCAGTAGCTTTCAAAAACATGCAAGCTATACACAAGTGAGAAACAATGGGAAACGATGAGATGGCTGCCTTCAGTGTGCACAATCCTGTGCCGAGAAGAGGGCAAGATACCAAAATGAGCTACTCAAGGAAGAAGCCCTTTGGAAGGGAAGTGTGTGAGCCAGCTACTGCTGTGTGTGAGCAATGGCAGCCCAGGGCTGGTTTGCCTGTCTCCTGCCATGACCTTAGCAAGAGATACCCATGTTCAGTTCTGCACTCCCACTGCCGTCTTTTTGGATCAGAGATCCAAGAGAAAAAAAAACTTTCTGAAGATCTACTCCATCTCCAGGCCTAAGCATCTGCCAGCATCTTGTCCTCCGGTCTTGAGCTTTCAAGTTACTTGGGATGGGGGCTGATTTTGATGAAGCAATTCACATAATAATCATCGAATAAAAATAACTATTTGCGGGGAGGGGATAACATCCCCAAAGCTGTGGGTCGGAATTTCAAAAGGGTGGTCTTCTTCCATGTTCTAAACAAGGGAAGTCTGTCTCAAGGAGGCTCACTGACATCAGATACAACTGTACCTTCAATTGAGTCGTTTCTTACTCGGGATCACAGGGCTTAGTCAGTATGGACTCTCTTGTGTTTAATAAGAGCTGAGCTCCGGCTGAAGCTCTTGTCACATTCGGTACATTCGTAAGGCTTCTCTCCCGTGTGAACTCTCTGATGTGTGATGAGGTTGGAGCTTTGCGTAAAGCCCTTTCCACACTGCACACACTCGTAGGGCTTCTCTCCTGTGTGGGTTCTCTGGTGCTTAATCAGATCTGACCTCTCCCCAAAGCTTCGCCAACACTCGTTACACTCATAGGGCTTCTCCCCGGTGTGGATTTTCTGGTGTGTGATCAGATGGGAACTCCGGCTGAAGCTCTTCCCACAGGCGGTGCATTCGTACGGCTTCTCCCCCGTGTGAGTCCTCTGGTGCTGAACCAAGTGTGAGATGCGGCTGAAGTTTTCCCCGCATTCGTTACAGTGGTACGGTTTCTCCCCCGTGTGAGCCCTGCGGTGCCGCACCAGGTCGGAGTTCTGGCTGAAATTCTTCCCGCACTCATCGCACTTGTAGGGCCTCTCACCGGTGTGGACGCGATAGTGCTTGATGAGGTCGGATCTCTCGCTGAAGCCTCGCCCGCACTCGTTGCACTCGTACGGCTTCTCCCCCGTGTGAGTCCTCTGGTGCTGGGCCAGGTGGGAGCTCCGGCTGAAGCTTTTCCCACACTCCTCGCACTCGTACGGTTTCTCCCCGCTGTGCGTCCGCTGATGCTGGATGAGGTGCGAGAGCCGGCAGAAGCTTTTGCCACACTCGCTGCATTTGTGAGGCTTCTCCCCGGTGTGGATCGTCTGGTGCTGAATGAGGTGAGAGCTCCTCCCGAAACTCTTGCCGCACTCGTTGCAGTCGTACGGCCGCTCGCCAGTGTGTGTCCTCTGATGCTGGATGAGGTGGGAGCTGCGGCTGAAGCCCTTTCCACATTCGTAACACTTGTAGGGTCTGTCTCCCGTGTGGGTTTTCTGGTGTCGATTGAGGTCTGAAATCTGACTGAAGGCCTTTCCGCACTGCGAACAGATGTGATAGCGGATGTCCGCGTGGACTTCTTTGTGGACAAGCAGGTCAGTGACCTGCTGGAGGGGGTAGCTGACCCACTCTTCTGCTGCCAGGTCTCCCCACTGTCTTTCCGACCTGTCCCCACTTTCAAAGACCTCTTCGCTTTCAGGATTCTTCTCAGCATCTCCAATAGGCTCTTCGGACATGGTCACAAATTCTACATCTTCACTAAGCTCTTGTTTCTGGTTTACTTCATTCTCACTCCTGATCTCAAAATCTGTAAGGAAGAGTAAACAGCGTGGAGACCGTCAGTGCACGACACTAAGGGGTTCTATTTATTCCTCTACTCATGGTGCTGCAGAGTAAACCCAGGATTTTGGGCTTGGCATTTAAGTGCTCTACCACTCAGCTACACCACGCCCAGCTCCAGTACCGCGTTCTCTTTCTTTTATTTTTTCTCTTTAGTTTGTTTCAGCAGCAGGTAAGAATGTAAAAGTGGGAAGAACGTACATCATCCACAGAGGAGGGTGGATTGAGCCAAACAGCAATGGTGACATACTAAACTCTTCTTTTTTTTTTTTTTTGTTTTGTTTTTACGAGACAGGGTTTCTCTGTATTGTTTTGGAGGCTGTCGGTCCAGCCTGGCCTCGAACTCACAGAGATCTGCCTGCCTTTGCCTCCCGAGTTCTGGGATTAAAGGCGTGTGCCACCACTGCCCAGCGACATACTAAATTCTTAACATGAATATCAATTATCATGACAGTTCCTCTCCATGAAGGAGAGATCCAAGACTCAGAGAAGTGAAGTGACTTTCTCAAGGTAACATGGTACACTGGCTAAGACGGCATGCATACTGCTCTTATAGAGAACCTGGGTTTGGTTGCCAAGACCCACACCAGGCAACTCACAACCACAAATCCCAGCTCTAGGGATCCAATGCATTCTGGCTTCTGTGGGCACAAACCCACACTCATATGCACACAACTAAACAATAAAGACAAAAGTCTAAATATCAACTCAAGTTTGTCTAAGTTCAGGCTCTTTGGTTAATTCTTATTTAAGAAACTATTCTTGGCATTTTGAAAAAGGGAATCAATCAGAGACCATAATTAGAATATCTAAAAGACTCTACAAAAATTTGGGGGCATGTGTCATTTTATTTAACTTGTCAAGCCTTCTTAATTATCATATTAGATTTACCGAGATTACTATGAAGAGAAGCTATTTTTTAAGTTTCTCTATCAGGGATATTTGTTTGTGACAGGGTCCCTTAGCTGGCCTAGAACTCACTTTGTCCGGTGACACTGAATGTCTCATCCTTCTGACTCTACAGAGCAGTGAACACTGGTGCACACCACGGAAGCAGCTCCTGTGTCACGTCTTCACCTCTTTTTTAAAAAGATTTACTTATTATGTATACAGTGTTCTGCTTGCATGTACCATTGCCGCCAGAAGAGAGCACCAGATCGCACTATAGAGGGTCATGAGCCACCACGTGGTTGTTGAGAATTGAACTCAGGACCTTTGGAAGAACGGTCAGTGCTTTTAACCTCCAACCCCATGTCTTCACCTCTTACTTGAAAGAAAAAGCAACTTACAAATGTCACTTAAAGTTGGAGAACACAGAGATGCTTGGCTCAGAGAGGAGTGTTGGGGGAACAAACCCGAGGTTCCATGCATGCTAAGCATGTGTTCTACCACTAAACTACACACCAGAAACAGCTCTAACTCCACACCAGAACCAGCTCAGCCCAGTTTTGGAACTAAGTAAGTATACTGTATATACGTCAACATTTCATATATTTCAAGTGTGAAGATAAAAAAAAATATGTAATCAGCTTTAAGGAACCTCTGGCAGACACTACATTTTCCAAATTGGGTTTCTTAGTACATACCAGAAAACTGCATTGCAAAGGGCCTATGAGTAAATTAATTTGGTTAACTAGTCACAAAAACAAAACAAAAAATAAACAAATAAAAGACCCAAAGAAGGGCTAGGAAGATGAGTCAGTGGATGAAGTATTTGTTATACAAACATTGGACTCTGGGTTGGGACATCAAGGATACACATAAAAGCTGGGCATACCATTAATCCCAGCACTTGAGAGAATGGAGTCAAGTAGATCCTGGGGACTTGCTAGTCAACCAGTCTCACTGAGAGCTAGCTCGAGGTTCAATAAGAGGCCTTGTCTCAAAAAATAAGGTGGAAGCAGATAGAGAAAAGTACTAGAAGTGGACCTCTGGCTTATGGACAGACAGGTGTCAATTGTATACACACACACACACACACACACACACACACACACACACACACACACGAAGAAGAAACAGAAAAGAAATCTAAGCATACACCTTTAATCCCAGCACTTGGGCAGGAGAGGAAGGGGGATCTCTGTGAGTTCAAGGCCAGCCTGGTCTACAGACAGAGTTCCAGGACAGCTTCCAAAGTCACAGAGAAACCCTGTCTCGGAAAAAAAATTTTAAATAGCCATAGCTATGTTATTTACCCAGATCTATTGCAAATACAACTCCACAAAACAATAAAAAAAAGAAAGAAAAGGGAGCTTTTTTTCTTGTTTGCTTGTTTTTCTCCCCCCAAAACAGGGTTTCTCTGTAGCTTTGGAGTCTGTCCTGGAACTCACTCTATAGGCTGGGCTGGCCACAAATTCACAGAGATCCTCACCTCTGCACCCTAAGTGCTGGGATTAAAGTTGTGTGCTACCACCACCTGGCAGAAAAGAGCATTTTTAAAAATACATGCTTGACGGGCATTAGTGGTGCAAGCCTTTAATCCCAGCACTCGGGAGGCAGAGGCAGGCAGATCTCTATGAGTTTGAGACCAGCCTGGTCTACAGAGGGAGTTCCAGGACAGCCTCCAAGACAATACAAAGAAACCCTGTCTCGAAAAACAAAAACAAAAAACAAAAACAAAAAAAATCATGCTCTTGTATCCCAATAGACTAAGAGCACTTCTTAGATAGATCACCAACAGCCTTGTTGCTTACCCAGATAAATCTAGGGGAGGGTTAACAAATGTTTCCAAAGCACTTTGTTGTTTTGTTTCTCCTTTTAATGTGTATGGACATTCGGTCTGAGTGAATGTCTGTGCACCATGTGCATGTGTGATGCCTCTAGAGGCCAGAAGAGGGCATCAGATCCCCTGGAACTGGAGTTACAGACAGTTGTGTGCTGCCTGATGTGGGTGTCAGGAACTGTATTCAGGTCTTCTTGCAACAGCAGCAAGTGCTCTGGACCACTGAGCAATCTGTCAGGCTTTTCAAGGTGTTTTTCTTTGTTTATCTCAGGATCCCTTAGATCCTTTAATGTATCATTAAATATTTGGATTTTTTTTTTCTTTTCATGATAGGGTTTCTCTGTGTAATAGCTCTGGCTGTCTTGGAACTCGATTTGTAGACCAGGCTGGCTTGAACCTTGAACTCACAGAGATCCCTCCTTCCTCTGCTTCCCAAGTGCTGGGAGTAAAGGATTGCCCGCCACCACCTGGCTATTTAATTTTTACTTCATTTTTAATTCTGTGCCTGTGTCTGGGTTGGGGTATGGGTACGTGTGATTGCAGATGCCCTTCAGGGGCCAGAAGAGGGCATCTGATCCCTTGGAACTTGAGTTACAGGTGGTTGTGAGATGCCTGGTGTAGGTGCTGGAAACTGAACTCAAGTCCTCAGCAATAGCAATACATGGTCTTAACAACTGAGCCATCTCTTCAACCCATTTTTATTTTTGTTCATTTTGTTTTTGATAGTGGAGTTGTTGCTATTGTTTTTAAGGAACAACTGAAGGGACAAAGAAAGGTTCAAGGAAGAAGCCAGATAGGGGAACAAATCAGAATAAAGTATACCAATACATATATGAAACACATCACAATGAAACCCATTACTTACTATCACCTAAAAATGAATAAAAAGATAAATAAAAAGAAGAATCCAAAGAAATTGGGACATCAGAAAAAGTCTAAGCTAAGAAAACCCCTCAGGTCACCTTTTGTTCTGAGAATAAAAACATTTAAAGTATCTTAGTCCCGTGCTTGGCTTTATGTAGCTCTGAGGACCAAACCCAGCACTTCAAGTATTCGAAACGCTTTCCACTGCGCTGCATCCCGAGCCTCACAAGTCCTCCTCTAATCAGGGTCGGACGGACGATCGCCTCTGAAACAGTTCCAGACAAGAACCTTCCTCGACAAAGGCAAAACTGCAGCTATGGAGCCAAAACAAACACAAAACAGGTGGATCCTGCCTTTCTGTGAACCTGCCTCAGAACCCCTCATCTCCTAGCGCCCCAGAGAAAAGCGCCCCAGAGAAAAGCGCCATTTACAGGGCATGTATGACCTGGCAGGCACCACAGTGTCAGACCTGTTTGGTCAGTGACCTGTACAAACAGGCTGCAGGATGTGCAGGATGGCAAGTGACTCAGGGCATGAGAATCCTAAAAGGCCTAAAAGTCTCTAAAACTGCAGAAACTCCTTTCTTTTTCTTTTTTCTTTCTTTTTTTTTTTTTTGTTTTTTTGTTTTTTATTTTTTTGAGACAGGGAGACAGGGTTTCTCTGTGGCTTTGGAGCCTGTCCTGGACCAGGCTGGTCTAGAACTCGTAGAGATCTGCCTCCCAAGTGTTGGGATTAAAGGCATGCGCCACCAACACTCGGCCCTTTCTTTTTCTACCATATAACATAGATCATCCACATTTAAAGCTTTGCATAACGGTGTGGTTTTCCTAAAAACAAAAACAAAAACAAAAAACCAAGTCTATATCAAAAAGACTTAAGCCATTTTTTTGACAGTTTCAAGACAGGAGTTGAAAACGGATAAAACCCTCACTCACCCAGTGAGACAACATTTCCGTAATTCTCCTGCATCACATCCCTGTAAAGGTCTCTCTGTGTAGGATCCAGGGGTCTCCATTCCTCCCGAGTGAGGTACATGGCCATATCTTCAAATGTCACAGGGGCCTGAAATCACACAATGCTTCCTCACTACTTAGTACCTAGGAGTTTAGTACCAGCTTTTCTTCTTGAAATTAGAGACATGGTTAGAAATGTCGAGAAGGCAATGGCATTAAGTCTGATCTGTAGAGTCCAAAGAAGAAATAAGAAAGAAAGAAAGAAAAAAAAAAAGACATGTGGTCAAAAGGCAGGGACAATCTACTAGCTGCCTCCTCGGGCAATGTACTAGATATCCCTGCCCGCTTGGGGACCCTTATTCCCTGGCCACTTCCTTTTCAGAACTTACATGGCTCTATATCTCTACACACAATGTTCTTTTCTAAGACCAGTGAAATTCTCCTCTATATGGTCCAAAGTGCCAACTGTTGTTCTGTCTCCCCACCCTCCCGTTTGCTCTTCACTCCTTCCTCGGATGCCTCACCTAGGAGTTAATCACTGCACGATTTACTGATTCCCACACCACAACACTTTCTTGCTAAGGCAAAGTACTTATCACATTGTATCAAGGATAACCGTATGCACCTCTCTCCCTACAGATTGTTGGCAAGGAGGATACTACCCATCTTGTCCGGTTTTATTCTCCTTAGTATTTAAAGACATACAGTAGATGTTCCATATATGCTTGTATATGGCTAAATCAGCCAGCGCTAAGCCCCTGCAGCAGAATAGGGAAATGGGCTAATCCCAGGGAATTTCCTATAGGGGTCTGCAGAACGGGGAAACACCGGGCCAGATGGGTAAGCAAAGGCGAGGGACGGGAAGCCGGGGGTGGGCTTACCTGGGACCCAGCCATGAGCAGGGTGGCTGCCATCTCAGGCTCAAGCGTTCGTCTCCTGGGAGGGAGAGCAGGAAAAGCAGCCAGCAGACAACGCTGAAGGAGACGAAAAGCAGGGAGTGAGGCGCGGCTAGAGGCCCTGCCCACTCCCTAGGGCTGGAGTTCTGGTCGCAGGGTGTGCGGGGACGAGCCAGGACCGGTCACTCTCCTCCCTGATCCCCGAACGTGACCCGCTGTCCGTGTCTCCGTTAATACCGAGTACATGCAATGAAAGGGAGCACAGCCTCTGGCTAGGCGACCCCTGGGCTGGGGGGGTCAGGCCGATGCTATTTGAGGGAGGAGGCTTTCAACCCAACCCTACAGAACGCCTCTGCTCTTCCATCTCCGGGCTAGGGCCTTTCCGGCAGCAACCTCAGCCAATCAGCAAAAGAAAATCAGAAAACACGGGACCAATCAGATGCCAAATCATCAGCCCTCCTCCTGCCGCGTGGCCGAGCATCCCCACCACGCGTGCGTGCGCCTCGCGGCCTGCCGGGACTTGAAGTTCCACTCTGGCGTACAAAGGCCACTTAGAGGCCAAGAGCGGGGTGGGAAAAGAACAAAAGGGAGGAGACAGGACCACGTCCTTCAAGACCAGACGGAGTAACCTCCACTTCTTCTCAGAGACCACAGCACGACTCAGTAAAGGAGGCTTCCCTGTTTTTTCTCATGGGCCTGCGGCCGTCTTTGAATCAGATATTATCCGCGATGTCAGACTAAGCGTGGCGGCCTGGGCTGAACTCAGCTGGGATCAGCCCTCATTTGACAGTCCAGGCCAGGGCGGGAAAAGGCTCCAGGTCCCTCCCTCGGGAGACTCCCAAGCCGCGATGGAACTTTGGGCCCCGCCCACGTACTCACAACACCTCCCAGCGCCGCCTGCAGCGGTTACTCTGTGTCCCGAGAACTACAACTCCCAGCAGACCCTGCGACATTCGCAACCCGCCTGCAGACTACATATCCCAGGAGGCTTCGTGCTACGCGCCCTGTGGGAGTGCAGTCCGCAGCGCGACCCGGGGTATCCTGTTAACCCTGTCGGGAGCTTCTCGGGCTCCTTTATAGAGACTGGACCCAAGTGCACTTATCTAAACCGCCGGAACACTGAAATCAGAAGCAGAGAAGGAGCTAGGGTGTGTAGGGAGATAACTGGCCTCAGAGTGGAGACTCAAGGACCTTGCACTCTTGACCATCTCTCTGTTGAATGAATTCTTGAAGACCTCCCAACAGCTTGGAGACCGTGACCCCGAAAGGATCCTAAGGATGTTAGCAATCTATGTCTGTTTCAAAGGAGCCACAAACTGGGTTAGGGTAGAACGAATAGGCTTACCTCCTGGTCTGTAAAAGATCCAGTGGATCGCTGCTTCCAAGATCCCCAAGCCTCAGAATTCTAAAGAGCCCTGATCGAAAAGATTCTACATATCACCAGCAGATTCCGGAGATCTCAGAGCCACGGGTAGAAATCCGAATCCATAAACAGGCAAAGGCCAGCATTCAATGGTAGGATTGAGCCCAAAGCTTCAAGGTTTGCAGAGATCTCAGACTGTTCTATTGCTTGGAGAAACCACAAGCTCATAAACAGATCCCTGAGGCCATAACAGCTGGCCAAGAAACACCCCAACAGCGACTAAGATACATTCAGTAAGAATTCTCCAAACAGAAAGACTTGGAGCCTTCTCCTTCCTCAGCCTGGATGAAGGACTTAGACAATGGAAGGCGAGGGCTAGGCAAAGCAGGCATTCTGTGCAGGAAGAGCTCCCAGCTTGCTGTAGCCTTGGAGAGGGAAGTGATGGAAAAAGAATATAGCAGCTTATTAGGGACTCCCACCCTCTTCAAGTTATAAATATCCCCAGAACCTTGGCTTGATGCCCAGAAGCCTGTTGTCTCTGACTGAACAGGAGACTGCTCTGCCTGGGCTGGGGAAAGGGACTTTTGTTTTGCAGATACATCCTCGCACTGAAGGACTTTAAAACATTTTTTTTTCATATATGACTCCCGACCATGCTTTTATTAGAGTGTCCTGTTCCCTGTGCCCAGTTATTTATGGCTACATGGCTCAAGGATCTAAAAATGAGCTAGCAGAACCCCTACCAGTCATAATACATCTCTTCTACCTGTGCTTCTCTTCCACTCCCAAAGCTGGGTCACAAAAATGTTTAGATGCCACAGAATTGTTCCGTCCTACCTACTGTAAAATTGGCCCAGCCACCATGTAAATTAGAATCCTGAAGGATTTACAAGAGTAAGAAGAATGTGGGCATAAAGGTCAGACGATGAAAAATTGGACCATAAGTATTTGGACAGGTCCTGTCTTTGGTAACAGGAGAAACTTCCAGAAAGGTTCATGGGTATATTTGATGGCCTGAAGGTCTGGGGAATCATAGCAACTCTGGGGTGACCTTATCCTCACTCTATTGTTTCTGCTGGAAATACATAAGGAGGCGGAAGTTGAGCCAGTGGGCGGGTTCAAGTTCACGGTATGTGTGTGTATTCAAGCCTGGTATATGGGATTGCCAGCAACCCAGAAAGTTGAGGCCTCTCTCAGAAAACTGAGTGATCAAAAAACAGGGGTCACTAACTGAACTCCCAGAAACAGAGGGTGACTGGTGCAAAGTTGGGCTGCTTAACTACAGGTCTCTTACGGTGAGAGAACCCAGCCTCACCTTGGAAGAGGCTCCCTTTTCAGGTCTCTGCTAGCAGATTGCTTTGTAAACTCTGAGCCTTTTGTGCAGTCAAGCTTTTAAGCCTCCTTTGTCCCCGTTGATGTTCCTTTTATTCCCAAGGATGGAGCCCGGGGGCAGGTTGGCTCTGTGTGCCCTGCTTGTCAGCTTGCCTGGGAAGTAAGTGCTTTTTCTTTACCACCTGGGAATGGGGAGAAGGTCTGAGCAGGATGTTCCATTACCTGGGAGAGTGAGGCAGGAAAGACGGGCTGTGGGTCTTCCTGTAGCAGCTTGCTGCTTATCTCAGAGGGTGTGTGTGGGGGTCACTGGAGGAGGCAGCTACTTCCTGCCCTATTGTTCAGTGCCATTCAAAATATGGTTTTGAGTTTTCTAGAGTGAATTGGAAAGTCCTGTCTGTCCCCATCACTCATCAGATGATGAGCACCTCCTGTGTGTGGAGGCTTCAGTAGAGCTTGGCCCTGGGGAAATGAGGATCTTCCTTGCAGGTCTTCAAAACATGCATTTGCAGCAGGATCATTGTTCCTATGGGGCTCTGTAAATGGTTGTTTTTAATAAACATTTTTCTAAAGATTCATTTTATTAACTCCTCCTCATCCCGTGTGTGTGTGTGTGTGTGTGTGTGTGTGTGTGTGTGTGTGTGTGTGCTTGTGTGTAGGTGACCTGAGAAAGCCAGGAGTCGGATCCCCCTGGAGCTGGAATTACAGGCCATTGTGAGCCTTCCAATGCTGGAAGAAACTCCAGTTCTCTAAAAGAACAAGCGTTTTTAATCTCTGAAGCAGCGCCCCCGCCCTATATCTTAATAAATCTTATGGTTATCTATGAGCAGTCCAAATGTAGCTTTTCTTTGTTATCAGCAGCACCAATCTACTAAACGTTTTAAAATATGGCTCCATATTTGTAATTCTATTTTCTCAATTTTCTTTTTTCAAAGGAAATGACCTGGACTTCCCTCGACCTTAGAGCTGCACCCAGACTTGCATCCTGCCATGTCCCTGCCCACCACCCACTTCTCCCTGGGAAGGAAGGAGGCTTTGCGGTGGAGTGATGGAGGTGACACCCAGGCAGTCTGGCAGATTCGTGGGCATATCAGAGAGGGAGATTGGAGGAGGGAGAGCTTTAGTCTTGAACAGTTTGTGCAGAGGCACAGAGGCATGAAAGGACAGCTCTGTTCCAGCATGGCTTGGTTCCTTAGGACCTGAGGGAAGGGTGGCAGAGCAAAGAAGCAGGGCGAGGACAGTGTCTCATATTCCCTTGCATGCCTGTCTGTCTCTGCCTTTGGCTGCAGATCAGTGATCAGCGAAGCTGGTAGTCAGTCCTGCATGAAGGGCAGGGGGCGGGGCAGCTGGGTGAGAACAGCAGATGGGCTCTGCAGGAGGAGGGCAGGACACAGAGGGCTGGGGCACTTGGTCCCATAATACTTCTGCTGGTTTTCTCCCAAGAGAGGATTTTCCCAAAAATGTAGAGCATAGCTTAAGAAAATGCACAACTAACTGATTTGGTATTGTCTAGGCTGTTTAAGAACATCAACTGGACCCAGGTTATTATGCCCTTTCTGTACTAGATACTAAACTAGGAACTGGACACCACCCCCTAAATGGCTGCAGGACTGCGGTGAGGATTAAGCATGAGGGCACAGGAGGGAGTTAAATGTGTCCCAGATGTTCTGTGCGGTGAAGCCATATGAAGTGACTCAGAATGTAACCGGGAGTCTGGGTCCAAGTCCAAGCTCTGTCTCCCAAGAACAAATTACTCCCTGAACTCTGGGCTCCTCAGCTTATAAAGAGTCTAATAATACAAACAGTGCTCTGGTTGTTGCCAGGATGGGGGAGGGTGGGGGACTGCAGGAGGGAAAGGGCCTCCCATGATATTATGATAGACTGCTCGACAAATACTCTACCACTAAGCCACAGCTTCAGCCTTTAAGAGCTGGAGAAGTTGCTAGGTGGTGGTGGTGCACGCCTTTAATCCCAGCACTTGGGAAGCAGACACAGGCAGATCTCTGAGTCTGAGGTCAGCCTGGTCTACAGAGAAAGTTCTAGGGCAGCCAGGGCTACAGAGAGAAACCCTGTGTTGAAAATAACCAAGTCTAGGAAGATGACTGCTCTGGAACTCAGTTTGTAGACCAGGATAGCCTCAAACTCACAGTGATCCACCTGTCTCTGCCTCCTGAATGCCATCTTAAAGGCATGTGCCACCATCACCTGGCTTAAGTAATGTTTTAAAAGGTTATAATACCACCAAGTTGTCCTGTACTTCCAATTACTTAGGAGGCAAATGTAGAAAGACCCCAAGTTCAAAGTCAACCTGGGAATCTTAGGTGAGACCTCATCTCAAAAAAGCAGATAAAATGAAAGGGGGAAGGGGGAACTGGAGATATAGTTCAGTGCTCGAGCCTGTGCCTAGCATGCCTAGTGCCCTAGGTTCAATCACCATTAGCTCCACAACAGAATAGTAACCTAGTTCTTGGGCCAAAGGGTTCATTGAGAAAGTCAATGTCAGGTGCTCTTAGTGAAAGGAGTAGCTGTTGCTACCAGACAGTGTGTGTGAAGCAGGAGTCTAAGCACTTCGCATGTTATTAACTTCATTTGAGGAGTGAGTATAGCTACTATTTTGCAAGTGGAGAACTGGAAGCCTGGAGAGTTACGTAGTGTGTCCCAGATGCCCACTTGGGAAATGCCCACTGACAGATGCTCTTGGCACTGTGAGACAAAGAAGAATTTTAAGACTCATGGACTGCAACAAGAGACCTAGCTAGACTCATGGTACTGGTACTGAGAGGTACGGGAGTTCTGAGGCCCCATCTCCTGTTGTCTAGGGGTGGGAATGTGTGTCTCAAAGGTGAGCTTGAGGAATGGGTACAATTTACAGTCTGGCTGAAGGAAGCCGAGCAGCTAGCCATAGGTAGGAATAAGGCAAAGAGACCACTTAGGCTGGAGCAGCAAGAGAGTAGAAGTGGAAGATGAGAAGAAGAGCCATTTAAGTTGGGGGTGAGGGGCCTGGCGGTGGTGGCACACACCTTTAATCCCAGCACTCGGGAGGCAGAGGCAGGTGGATCTCTGTGGTTCGAGACCAAGCCTGGTCTACCGAGCAAGTTCCAGGACAGGCTCCAAAACAATACAGAGAAACCCTGTCTCGAAAAACCAAAAAAAGAAAAAAGAAGGGGGGGTGAGGCTTGGGGGAGTGGCAAGATGGCAGGTTAAGAGCACTGGCTGCTCTTCCAGAGGACTGGGTTCAATTCCTAGCACCCACATGGCAGCTCACAACTGTCTGTGACTACAGTTCCAGGGGATCATGCACTCTTACATAGGCACACATGTAGGTAAAACACCAATACACATTAAAAAAAAGACAGGGAGAGGGAAAGCATCTACGAAACCAATTATAAAAAAAAAGCCTCCAGATTTTTCAAAACAAAACACAGGCAGATAGCAGATGGAGGATACGTTGCAAGCTGGATAAGGCATCTGAACTTGACTTGTGGGCTGATGGAATGCTCTGAGGATGACTGAGGCCACTCAGGGTGAGGAGACAAAAGTGGAACAGAAAGGCCGCTGCACTGGGAGCCTGGTTGAAGGACTTCCCATCAGTCCCTGAAAGAGCCATGTTGCTCACAGCAGTGATGGAGAGAAGGGCTTCACAATGGAGGGACTTGGCTGTGTCTGAGAGGCCCTGGGTGACACAGTCTTGAGTTAAAGAGAATGGAGGACTAACAAGAGAGACCTGGTAGCCTCAATGAGATGATTAAGATTTCTGGGGAAGGGGGCACTGGAGAGATAGCTCAGTGACTAAAAGTACTTGCTGCTTTCAAAGAGGCCCCCAGTTTGATTCCCAGCACCCACATTGTGGCTCACCATCTTCTGTAACCCCTGTTCCAGAGTTATCCTATACCTTCTCCTGGTTTGTGTGGGTACCAGGCATGCACCTGGACACCGTCATGCATGCAGCAAACACTCATATATGTAAAAAAAAGTTAAGAAAGGCCTTCCAGGGCTAAGGATGTTACAGGATGTAGAGTGCCCAGTATTCACAAGACCACGGCTTGATCTGTAGCACCACATAAACCGGGCATATTATTGCAACCTGTAATCCCAGCTAATAGGGAAGCTCAGGAGCTTAAGGTCATCGTTAATTTTGTATGAGTTAGAAGCCCACCAGGGTCCCAGTTGCCCATTCTGTCTGTCTTTCTGTTACACAATAAATATAAATAAAAACTTCGAAACCATATTTTAGATGCCCGTAACACTCCTGACCTCTGCCAGTGTTGGGATCAGACAGCCAAAGGGTCTCTTGCATATAAGGCAATCCCAACCCATGTGTCCTTACCCTTCTGAAAAATACAAATACCCTCTAAATTAGTTGTAGGTTATTTAATAGGCTTTTATTTTCAATATCTTTTTGCTGAAATAACTTGGTGAGATCTTTTCCCCAAACTCCCAAAACATGTCTTCTCTCTGCTTCACCTGGTCCAACCTGGCCCTTTTTCTCCTTTGGGTGTGGAGGAGGAGGGACACAGAAGACACACAGAAAGCCTTCCTGAGTAGTTGATGTTAATGCTAATTTGCCTAAGGCTTGATGAAGGCAGCCTTGGAGTTAAGAGGCCTCTCAACAGTCCAGAAAGATCTGAGAGGCCAGTGTGGCTGTGGAACCACGGTGAAGGTAAGGCAGAAGCCTGCCCTGCAGGACCTCTAAGCCCCCCAAGCATGGGGGAAATGCACACTTTTAAATGGGGGTGGCAGAGAGGGGACCTGAACGCAGTCACATCTACGGTCTTGCAAAGCCCTTTCTAGTCCTTGCTATTGAAACCTCATGAGTTGGATGGATCCTGGGTGGGGACAGGAAAGCACACAGGGAGGGTATTAAAAACCTATGGCCCGTTCAGTCTTCATGTGTCCCCTTTTGTCGAGGAGCACGTGTGCCATGTCATGTGTGGAGTTGTTCCTTCACTGCTTAATCTGATTTATCTCCTTTGTCAATAGTATGGTTACTGGCAAAGAGGATTCAGGCTCTAAATCCTTAGGACACAGAGAACATAAGAGATAGTTGGGTACTGATACTGAAAGTCTTTCCACGGTGTCTCCTTAAAATACTCAGTCATGGGTTGGGGAGAAGACTCGGAAGATTGGGTGCTGGCCACCAAAGCTGAGGACTTAAGTTAGGTCCCAAGACCTGAAGGTCCCAGACCCTCACCCAGTCCCCTGCTTTGGCAACCATGACAGGCTGCAGAAAAGACACAGCAAGACATAGGCCCCTGACTCAGCAACCCTGCCCTAATTAATAGGAAGTCAGATACCCTCATGTGGTGAGGGACCAATCAGAAGTTAGCTGGAGGACTCTGGATGTGTTTTACCAATAACAGTGGAATGCAGAGCATAGCAGCCACTCTGGAAGGGCTTCCAGGCAGAGCAACCTACTGCAGCTGCAGTTGACCAATCAATACAGGAAAGGTTGCCCAAGCCCCGAAGTGCACCAATCCTGAGACTGTTGCTATGCAACTAGCAGACCCCCAGACACTCCCCTTACCCTGCCCCACTGCTGCTCGAGGTCGTCCTGTTTCACTCGCTGTGTCTGATGGACAGGGGAACCTGAGTTAACTCGTAAAATTAAAAACTCTTTGCTTTTGCATCAGATTAGGTCTCTTGGTGATTTGGGGGTTTAGAGTTTGGGCACAACACACTGTCTGTGTGGATCCTGAGGATTGGATGTGGGTTATCGGCTTGGCAGAAAGTGATTTCCACCTCCAGTCATCCCCCGCAGCCATCCTCCCAACCCCCTGAGGCTGATTTCCACATCCAGTCTATTTCCAGGCTCCATCTTCTGGTGGAGGTCCAGGACAGGTGGAAAAAAGCTGACCACCCATTCTGCAGGGATGATGCCCAGGAGACACCAGCTCCTCCACTGTCACCATCCAGCAGTGTAACCCAAGGGTGACCAGGACAGATGGAAACTCTATAGCCCCTACAGTCACTCCAGGAGGCGAGAGCTCTGCTCACTGTATGTACTTAAGAAACTGGTACAGAGGGATGACGTATTCAAACTCCTTAGTAGGACACAGACATTCTAGGAGACTCAGTCTGGGGCTGCTAGACAATCAGTGACAGAACCACCACAGCTCACCACACCTGCATCAAAGGCTGTTCTAGAAGTTTCTAGTGTTACCTAACGTTCTCCTCAGCATAAAGAGCAGCTGATGTCAACATGGGAGAAGTCCCACATACTTCTGGGAAGCTCACACAGCAGAGAGCCGTGAGGAGCACACTGGGTCTGAGGAGGCTCTGGGGCTCAGGACTCTCAAGGGGACTAGAGGCTCGGGAATCATGCAACCCTCCCTGAATGCTAGATCTATTCCTGCCTAGAATGATCCAGAGTCCCCCGAGGCCTTCTGGCCAGTTATGGACAGGACACAGAAGCGTTTGGGAAGAGACTTCGATCTGCACAAGCCAAATCACACAGCCAACTTTCTGAGAGTCACTGTGTAGATCAAGCTGGTCTTGAACTTGTGGTTATCCTACATCTACTGCCCAAGCACTGGGACTCCATGTATACACCACCACATATGGATTTTTTTCTTCTAATTTTTTTAAATTTATTTATTTTCTTTCTCTGAGTGGTTTGCCTACATGAATGCATGTGTGCCACATGTATGCCTGGTGCTCTAAGAGATAAGAAGAGGTCATCAGATCCCCTGAACTGGAGTTTCAGATGGTTGTGAGACAATATGTGGGCGCTGGTAATTGAACCTGCGTCCTCTGCGAAAGCAACAGCTGTTTCTTACCCACCAAGTCATCTCTCCAGCCTGGATGTTTTCTGTTTTGTTTAAAGCTAGTTTAGAGCTGGGGTGAAGCTATGTTGGTAGAGTGCTTGCCTAGCAGGCATGAAGCCCTGGGTTCAATCTCCAGCATAAACTGGTCACAGTGGCATAGGCCTATAATCCCAAATCCTGAAAGTGGAGGCAAGGGGATCAGAAGTTCAACACATCCTCAACTATACACAGAGTTTGAGTCTATCCTGGGTTACATGAGACCCTATCTCAAAATACAATAAAATAATAAAATGGAAATGAAATGAAGAAAATAAGAGACAGGGTTTCATTGTTTCCTAGGCTGGCTTTGAACTCCCAGACTCAGGCAACCACCTTCAGCCTCCCAAGCAGTTGAAATCACAAGCAAATAGTACCATGCCAGGCTTGGTGTTTCTCCCCTCTTCCTTTCTTCTCTCCTTCCCCTCTCTCTATAAGTGGATGAGTCTACTCTATGCTGAGTGGAGCCCAGGGCCTACCCCTGAATTATACCTCCATCCCCATTCTGTTATTTTTCAGTTGGGGACAGGGGACTAAAGATCTGCCAGGTCACTGTCATGTCAAAGTTAAGACTCTTCTGAGTTGATGCTGACATTCTGCATAGGTTCTGGAGGGAGCATCATACCCCCATAAGCTAATCATTTTTCATGACTGATTAGTAATTGGCGCGCGTGCACACACACACACACACACACACACACACACACACACTCCTCTAATCCCTAACCTCATCCAGGGCTCGGCATTTTTCCTTCATTTGAATTTTTATTGTTGCTCTGGGTCACATGATCTGTGCTTGCCGCTTCATCTTCCTCAGTGTCCACTGCTAGCCTGGTGGGTGGTTCGGTCAGCAGAACTATAAAACCAAAAGGCAACAGCATAAGAGGTCTCTTTGATCCCAGCACTCGGGAGGAGGCAGAGGCAGGTGGATCTCTGTGAGTTTGAGGCCAGTCTGGTCTACAAAGCAAATTCCAGGGCAGCCAGGAAGGTTACACAGAGAAACCCTGTCTCAAAAAGCAAAACAAAAGGTCTCATAGAGTCTCACAGACAAGAAGGTGAACACAGCCAGGCATGGGGTGCACGGCTTTAATCCCAGTGCTCAAGAGACAGAAGCAGGTGGATTTCTTTGAATTTGAGACCAGCCTGGTCTGTGTAAGGAGTTCCAGGACAGCCAAGGCTACATAGAGAGACCTTGTCTCAAAACAACAACAAAAATAGCATGATGGTCACAGATCACTCGGGTGGACTTTAGCTGTCCCACATAGCAGTGGACATTAACTGAAAATACTGTCAGAAGACAAGATGCAACCTCCCTTGGGTCCTGCCTTTCCAACAGGCACAAGGGGGCACACAGGATGTCCTTTCCCAGTAGCAGCCATCATTACTAAACACTGATCTTTGCCAGCCCGTGGTAATATGTTTAAATCCATTTCACCCAGTATCTTTTACATGTCTTTCTTAAATTACAGTTGTGTGTGTGTGTGTGTGTGTGTGTGTGTGTGTGTGTGTGTGTGTGTGTGTGAGAGAGAGAGAGAGAGAGAGAGAGAGAGAGATGGGGGATGTCCTTCTATATGCTGAGAATATATATGTTTCTTTTATTAGTTGGTGAATAAGTCTGTTTTGGCCAATGGAATGGACAGGCAGGATTCAGTCAGGTGAGAAATCCAAACAGGGATACAGAAAGATAACAGGAGGAGTCAAAGAGATGCCATGTAGCTGCCAGGAAGCAAGAGATCTGGGCATCATGGGTAAGCCAAGACCACGTGGAGATACACAGATTAATAGAATTGAGTTAATAATTTAGAGACAGCTAGCCAATAAGAAGCCTGAGCCATCAGCCAAACAGGTTATAATTAATATAAGCCTCTATGTGTTTATTTGGGACTGAATGGCTGCAAGACGGGGCAGGACAGAAACTGTGTGTGTGTGTGTGTGTGTGTGTGTGTGTGTGTGTGTGTGTGTGTGTGTGTGTGTGTGTGTAGATTAAACCCAGGCCTCATTCATATCAGAACATGCTCTAGTCCTTAGCTACACCCCCAGCAAGCAGTATCCGGGAAGGTTCTGTATAGCCCTCAGGCTGAAAATAAGACTATTGCCCCTGCAGGAGCCAGGCCACTATGTCACAGCACTGGGTAGTAGAAGGCTTTTCCAGAGCTTCCTAAGAAGGACAGGACACTCAGGCCACTTCAGGGCTACTCTACTGTGACAGTGTTCAGCTTCTTCATCTTCTCCATGTGTGGCCAAGTTCAAGGGCAATAGCTTCTGTGAAAGCATTTCTCAGAGGCCTGGTCTAAATGCTCAGTGCTGTCATTTTCCTTCCCTCTGTGGTCCCCAGGAAGCCAACCCCATCCATGTACAACAGGCAGCCTTGGTCACACGGTAATAAACTCTGAGCTGCCACCCATCCCAGTTGACACCCTTCCAAACTAACACTCCCTCCTGAGTAACTACCTGCCACTGTCATTGTACGGCAAGCTCACTCTGCAGGCTGGCAAGCCTCCCGCCTGCTGGCATGGGCCCCCCCTTTCCTGACTGTCAGTGTACTATTTCTTATGTAGGGCAGCATCTGTGGATGACAGGGAAGGAGAAAGAGACAAGCATACAGACCTTCCAGCGATTCCCACATTCATTGCACAAGACAAAGGTGGTCATGGGCTCATCAGCACTGCGTGTCTGCACCTAACAGAGAGAAGACTCATTCATAAGGTTACCCCCCTACTCTAGGGCCCTCAGTGGCTCCCAATGTCTTTAGAAACAGAGTCAAATCCCACAGGTTGGCACTGATATTTACTGGGCTGATCTCTTTGATATGGATATTTAATCTCTTTTCCTCTGGTCCCTCTGGTCAGCTGTCAGCTCATTCAGAATCCCACGGGCTTAGCCTGACCTTTGCACTCTTGTCCATCCTTACCAACTGGTTTCTTTTGTTCTAAGCCTCACTTCTTACAAGAAGCCTTCCCAGACTCACCCCCTCCCCCATCACACCGTCCTCTGACGTGTCCATCTTTGAGCCAGGGGTAATCTGGGAAATCACATTGTCTATTGTCATCCTGCAAGTGACTGAGACTAGAGAGGAAAGGGGGCTTGCAGATCGCTGGGGTGGGTTATGGTGTGTTTTCCCATTTCCGGTCCTCTAAGTCATTCAGGTTCAGCAACATGGGTCTTGTCACTACACAGTGGCGGTGTGGAGGAAGGGCAGTAGTGGGCCTCTTGCAGGATAGACTAGACTTTGCTAAGGAGCAGCTCACTTGTGAAGGGCAATGCTGTGTAAGGGCCCATAACCCTGCCTAGAATGGGCACAGGGGAGCACAGTTGCTGGCACAGGTTTCCCTCAATTCCAGAACCAGAATCCTTCAAGAGAACCTTCCAGAAAATAAAATAGGTGGCTATATTTCTACTGTAGCCGCAGGACGCTGAGGGCAAAGTGGTCCTGATATTTCTTCCCCACTCTTGTGGCAGAATGTCATGTTTATGTATCTAAAAATAACCTTGAAATTCTGGCCCTCCTCCCTCTCTTTAAAAATATTTACATTTTTATCTTGTGAGTATATAAGTGGTTGCATATGCCATGGCATGTGTGGAGGTCAGAGGACAATTTGTAGGAGTTGGTTCTCTGCCTTTTACCATCTGGGTGATCAGCTTTGGCAACAAGCACCTTTACCTAAGGAACCAACTCACTAGCCCACCCCCTCTGCCTCTCTAGTGCTGGGATTAGTGTGCACCAGCATTTCTGGTCTCTGTGGCTTTGGGGATCAAACCCACTGCTTCAGAAACCCGCCCTCACCCCACCGATCTATCAACAGAGCAACATTACCCACCATAGTTTTTTTTAAAATGGAGAGTATGTGTGTGTGTGTGTGTGTGTGTGTGTGTGTGTGTGTGTGTGTGTGTGTGTACATGCATGCAGATGCACACTGAGGCCAGAGGGGGACAACAGATCCCCTGGAACTGGAGCTACAGGCATTTGTGGACCATCCAATATGGGTGCTGGGATCTGAACTCGGCCCTCTGATAGAGCAATGATCTCTCTTTAACCACTGAACCATCTTTCTAACCCATATTTTTCAGATAGGTTTCTCTATGTACCCCAGGCTGGCTTTACTGAGCCCCTCAAATTCTGCCCTCTTGCCATATTCCCTAGTGATGGAAATACAAACATGTGCAACCATGCCTGGCTACTCATGATGAATTTTGCTTGCTGAGAAGATAGAGAAATAGCGAGTTCTAGGATCACTAATGAGTTAGAAGTCAATATTGCTACTCTAAGGACAGAACCTAATAATAGGACATTCTTGGGGCATAGGGGAAGGTCTGTTCCCCACCCCCACCCCAGTCTGCTATGGCTCTTGGGTATCTTCATCGTCAGGAACCCCCTTAGTTATCACTGAACACACTAACTGGACTCCCTCAGAAAGGTTTGGACCTAAAAGTTGGACATGGTGGTGCACACATGAAATCCCATCACATCGGAGGGAGGAGGATCAGAAATTCCAGGATAGCCTTAGCTACAAAGTAAATTCAAGGCCTTATCTCAAAATAACCAAGTATGATAAAAACAAATGTTCAGATCTGAATCCAAAGCCTCCCTGCTGTCGGCCTGCCTGGGCACCACAGGCTGTGGAGCTGGGTGTCACAGTGCTTTGTCTCCTTCCAGCATCGGGGACTCCCCTGAAGTCTGTGCCCAGCAGTGTGCATGGAGGACAGTGTGGCATAGACTGGGGTCTGGGGCTCATTCTCACTGCGGTACAGACAGGACACACTGGCCCTGCCCATGGACACACAGCAGCTCATTCCACGATCTGAACATTCTCTAGAAAGCCACAAGGCTCTGGGGTGGCATCTCCAAGCTTGCTCTTCACCTATTGAAGAGTTTGGTTCCTGTTCCCCTCAGCACCTCCATCCTCTCGGCATCTCTCCGCTCCCCCTGCTGCGGCCCCACCCAACTCCACCTCACCTTTGCCCACCTGGTTATAGGTGCAATTCTTCTTCTTGCACTTGCTGCACCGCAAGAGGTCAGTGGTGGTGCCACCTGTCTTGGCCATCTGGTGCTCTCGGATGGCCTCCTGAGTCATGGCATTCCTCAACTCCCTCAGCTCATCACTCGCCATTTCCTGGAGAGAAATGAGTCTGTTTCAGGGTGAGTGGAGGAGCTCTGCCCTTTGACAGAATTCTAGAGTCTTAGCTGAGGAGGAAGTACCATACTGGGTCAAGAACATAGAGCTGGAGAAGAGGTTGGACCCCCTGGTCCCGCCTGACCTGAGAAAGGCCTGTCCTGGAGGAGTATCCTCTCTACACCAACTGGAAGATCCAACCTGGGAGCTCTTGCTGGGTCAAGGTCAACTGGGAATGTGTAGGACAGCAGCAGGTGCTGATAGCCAGAATTAATACTGTGGGATCATTCCTTCAGGACGGTGTTCATCCCATCTGCCAGGTCTTGGCCTGAATCAAACAGGCCTGGCATCTGATCTGGCTGCTGCTCACCCATGTCCCATAGCCTCCCACTCTGGGCTCTGACCCCAGTGCCTGCTCCAGCTGTGAATGCTCTCTCGCCCTGTCTGCTGGTGGGAACCATGACCTGTGGGCTACACCACCCAGCAGGTCCCCACAGTAACCAGGCTCACAGATCTGTGTAATCACTGTGGACGCACAGCTCAGACAGCTGTCCTAGACACAGAGTCCATGCTCCCACTGGAGATGCAGCATCAGCACCATTCAGTCCCTTCTCGTTTCTACCTGACCCCTGTCCACCCTTTAAGCCTCTCCCAAAGGAAGGCTGGCAGACACGCTTAGGTAGAGGCAGTACCAGTTATGAGTGGGTTTGTGGATCAGAGGGAAGCCACGGCTAATATGGAGGAGAGCCTGTTTTTAGCTAATCATTATTTTGTTGTTGTTATGATTTATTTGAGACAGAGTCTCATGTATCCCAGATTATCCTTGAGCTTGCTGTGTAGCCCAGGCTGGTCTTGAACTCCTGATATTTCTGCTTCCATCTCCTAATTGCTGGGTTTCAGGCAGGTGTCATCATGCCTAGCTTGGGGATCAAACACAGGGCCATGAACATACTTGGCAAGAAATGTACCAATTGAACTATATCCTCAGCCTTGGCTTTGTGTGTGTGTGTGTGTGTGTGTGTACATGCGCGCGCATATGTATCTGTTTAGAGACAAGGTCTTGCCACCTCTGTAGCCTAGGCTAGCCTCGAATTCATGGCAATTTTCCTATATCAGCTTCCCAAGTGACTGCAGGTATATGCTATCTCATCTGGCTTTGAACCCACTATTCTCACAGAAGCAAAACTTGTCTTATACTTCTTACAGAAACTGCCTGTGTTGGGCAAAAGGCAGCCATAGAATGAAGATCGCTGTGGCCTTCACATGTGGAAGTCCTACCCCTAAGATGTCAGGCTCTTTGGTGGGCAACTAGGGAATAGGATGGAGCCTTCATGAAGAGTATCAGTGTCCATACAAAAGAGGCAAAGACTCCCTCATTCCTACACCATGTCTGCTTTGTGTTTTCTTGATCTTGTACTGCTCTGCCTTAAGAGCCAAGGGCAGATGTGTGCTGTTTATGAGCTGTGGGGTTTTGTTTTGTTTGTTTGTTTGTTTTGGTTTTCTAAGAGAGGGTTTCTCTGTGTAACCAGCCCTGGCTGTCCTGGAACTCACTCTGTAGATAAGGCTGGCCTTGAACTCAGAGATCTGCCTGCCTCTGACTTCTCAGTGCTGATATTAAAGGCTTGTGCCACCATTAGGCAAGCTGTGCGGTTTTTACAGCCTGGACTGACTAAGACACTGCAAAGCTAAGTGACAATTTATACCTCTGGGCTATGATGTCATTTACAAAAGATCAGTCTTGCTGGGCAGTAGTAATACACACCTGTCATCCCAGTACTCAGGAGGCAGAGGCAGACTGATCTCTGAGTACAAGACCAGATTGGTCTACAGAGCATGCTCCAGGAGAGCCAGGGCTACACAGTGAAACCCTGTCTTGAAAAACCAAACCAAACAAACAAAAACAATCAACCTTGCTGGAGATGTATTTACGTTAGTAGAGCAGTGGTTCTCAACCTTTGTAATGCTGTGACCCTTCACTATAGTTCCTCATGTTTGGTGACCCCCAACCATATAATTATTTTGTTGTTCCTGCATAACTGTAATTTTGCTACTGTTATGAATTGTAATCTAAATATCTGATATGTAGGATATTTGATATAAGACCCCCAAAGGGGTGGAGACCTACAGATTTAGAACTGCTGTGGTAGAGCATCTGTCTGTCGTGTGTAAGGCCCTGGGTTCAATCCTCAGTACCAAGAGAAAAAAATAAAAAATAGAAAGTTGAACCTCGGCCAGGTAGGTATAGCTACATAAACAAATAATCCCAGCACATGGGAGACAGAGGCAGCTGGATCTCCATGAGTTCAAGACCAGCCTGGTTTATATAGGCCAGCTATAACTACATAGTGAGACCCTAACTCAAAACAAATAGCAACCACAAAACCTAACCTTTTAAATGGAGTACAACGGGCTGGCAAGATAGTTCAACAGGAAAAAGGGCTTGCCACCAAGCCTGAAGACCTGAGCTTGATCTGTGGAGCTCACAAGGTAGAAGGAGAGACTGACTCCTGCAAGTCGTCCTCTGACTTCCACATGCTCCCTGACTCCCTCCACAGAGGGAGTAATAAGCTCCGCAGGGATAAAATAAGCTTAGTGATAACTCTAGAATGGTGATAACACTCCATGCAGCATGCATGTGCCATCCCAACACTCGCACTCACTAACTACATACCACAAACACGTTAACCACACATCCCACAGTACACTAGCCACATAACCACACACTACAACCCACTAACTCCACGTCACATACTCATTATACACACTCATTAATCACATACTTGCACACTAAGTATCCCATATACACAATAACCACACACTAACCATAGACCATACACCATACATTAAGCACTCACACACACACCATACACCACATACATACTGACTTCACACCCTGTACTGACAACACAAAACACATACTAATACACATCACACACATATTAATCACATATTACACAATACACTAACCATACACATACATTAACCACACTACACACACACTAACCACACATCATACATTAACCAAACACCACATACTAACCACATACCACACATTCATATTAATCACATACCACCTACTCATGTCATGCTACACTTGTGGTAATTATACATCATATGCACATCACATATCACACACATAAACATTCCACATGTCACCTACACCACAGAAAGCTATCTTTATCATACCCACAAACTAAACAGAGCTGGGCAGCAGGAGGGCCCTAGTTAGGGCTCAGCATCACAGCCCTATGATCCTCCTCACCTCTGCTGTCATCTTGGCGATGAGTCCTGGGGAAATGGCCCCACTGAGCACATTCCGCCTCAGGCCGGGGTTCCTGGGGTCCTTCAGGTTGCTGATGCGGCTGCGCACCCGGTTCCGGTACTTCATGTCCGTGCTCTTGAGTTCCTGATAGATATGTGTCGGGGTCAAGGGCCATCTTGCCATCCATGGAGTATGGATGTCGGAGGGAGGAATGGGAGCCTGCTACAGGGGTTAGGGGTCATCTCTGATTAATGGGCATCTGGTTTGAGCACTTGGGTTATCCAGGTATCAGAGACAGGAATGGCCTCCAAGAAGGGACCAGATTGCAGCAAGCACTGAGGTATCAGGGACTCTGGTAATTGACACCCTGGTTTGTCTGAGTCTCTCTTTATGATCTCGGGTCAATCACATGACTTCTGTGCCTCAGTTCCCTTTTTTGTTTAAAAACAAGCAAACTAAAACAACAACAAAAACCACAGGACTGTTAGGAGGCATGAATGAGCTATTACACATGGGGAAGCAGTGTGGTGCCTGGAACATGTCCATATTCAGGACTGCTAACATGGGAATAATGAGGGTAACCTCTAGTTTGAAATGACCCCAGAGTTGGGGAGTAACTGTCAAATGAAAGGTCAAAGGTCACATGTTTCTGGCAATGAGAAGTGCAAAAACAAACCGTTGGAAGCTGAGCGTGGTGGTGACACCTTTAATCCCAGCACTCGGGAGGCAGAGGCAGGTGGATCTCTGTGAGTCTGAGGCCAGCCTGGTCTACAGAACGAGTTCCAGAACAGCCAGGGCTACACAGATCCTGCCTCAAAAAAAAAAAGCCCAAAACAACAACAAAATCCAGTGGCAGTCCTGTTCTCCCTGGCCACCTCCAATTTCTTAGGAGACAAGGCCTCTTGTAGCCAAGGATAGCCTACAATTCCCTATGTAGCTGAGGATGATAATAGCTAAGGATATCCTACAATTCTCTAACCCGCTTACCTCCATCTCCTGAATGCTAGAATTACAGGCAAGCACTCCACCAAGCGGGCTGCACCCACAGCCTCTCCTGTTCACAGTATCTCTTCAGAGTTCTCCCTCCCTCTCAGGCACAACCCTTCATCCCAGGGATCCACTTTGGGAATGGCTAGCCAGTTACTTCTCCCACAAGTAGATGAGAAAGCTGAGCCTTGGAAAGGGTTCAGGTCCTTGCTCAAGGTCAGAGGGCAAAGTCCTAGTGGGGCCAGGGTTGCAAGCCAGGTCTCTTCTAACAGCGATGCTCTGTTCACTCATGGCAGGAAGCCACTCCTGGCCACAGACCATAGTTAGTTCTGGCCAAGTCCAGCTGCCAGATACTCCCCCTCTCCCCATAGACACAGGGCAGGGCTGGTCTCCTGAGCCAAGCGAAGGAAGCAGACAAAGCCGTTGCTGGGAAAAATTGCTGCCGAGGCAGAGACCAGGGCAACGAGCTGAGTGGGGCAGCTGACTTTCAGGAACTTGCGGGAAGGAGGTGCAGTTGTGGCTTCTGTCCCATTTTTGTTTTAATGTCACCTGCACGATAAGAGTGTGAAAATAAGAGAATATGCCACAAAGCATTCAGGAGTCAGACTATGAGTTTAAAACTGCCATTCAGAACTTCTGTAGTGTGGACCTGTGGGTGTGAGGGGATGCTTGGGACACCAGCCTCTCTCTCTGATGACTCCTGCACACACCAGTATCACTGGGGAAGGTCAGGTGGGAAGCAGTCCAGGGGACTCTGGGGATCCTTCCGAGGGTCACACCCATGCCTCACCCATGTCATGTTAGTTCAGGGTCACTCACAGAGGACAGATCTTTTGAGGAGCACACAGTACACAGGCCCTGTATTCATCCTATAATAAAAAAGCCAAGCAGCTTGCCGTGGTTTCAGCTACTTCCCTAACATGAGGGACAGACAATGGAGGAAGGACAGAAGTGGGACTAGATACCAGGCCATCTGCTTCAAACTGGGCTTGGAAGTCACGGACAGTTCTGGAGACAAGGAAGATGAAGTCCTGAGACCCTGAAACTCTAGGATTCTGAATAAACAGGAAATGGTGACAACGTATTTGCTGCTTGTTGAGGTATGGCTGGATAATCAATGAGCAATGGCTAATAGAAACTACTGGAGTATATGCTGAGGTAGCCTAGGGTTGGCTTTAGGCAGGAGACAGAAACAGGCATGTCAGCTGCCTACAGTCTGCTCCCTGGCCTCACAGGCAGACCCAGTCACACATCTCATGTGACACTGAGAAATCTTTCTTTTCTCCTGGAACTTCTGACTCCTCCATTCCATGCTTCATCTTAGACATGCAAACCTTATACATACAGTGAGAGAAAGTACGGCATCCTTTTAGTGTCAAGCAACTATTTTCCCTAAGAAGCAAATCTTCTATTGCGATAGAGTTGTATTACAGTTAAGTCACCTCCACTGTCTCCACAGGGCAAGGAAAATCAGGAGGAGATCAGTTGTGGCACATGCCTTTAATCTCAGCACTTGGGAGGCAGAAGATCTCTGGGTCTGAGGCTAGTCTGGTCTACAAAGGGAGTTCCAGGACAGGCAGGGTTACGCAGAGAAACCCTGTCTCGAAGAACAAAAACAAAAAACAAAGAAAAGAAAGTGAGGGACTGGAGAGATGACTCAGTGATTAAGAGCACTGGCTGCTTTTCCAGGGGACCCAGGTTCAATTCCCAGAACCCACAGGGCAGCTCACAACTGTCTGTAACTCCAGTTACAGGGGATCTGATGCCAATGTAGCTAAAATAAAGTTAAGTAAATTATTTAAAGAAAAAAAGAATGGAAAATTAGGAGGTGAAATCAGCGGGGAAAGTACATAGAAAGTAGAAGATTCTAGAGCCATCCGGTGTGCTAATATGTGTCTTTAATCCCAGCACTCTGGAGGCAGAGGCAGGTGGATCTCAGTGAGTTTAAGGCTAGCCTGGTCTACATACAGAGGGAGTTTTGGTAAGGCAGGGCTACACAGTGAGATTCTATTAAAAATGTACTTTCTCATACACATAACCATAGACCAAGGCTTTCAGTCCAGCTGTGATAGCCTTGGAGGTCCAAGCCTTAGTTTCCTTGAGTGCATAATGAGAAAACCAGCACGCACCACAGGGATGGTTGGAAGCATTAACAGAGTCAAGAAGTGTCAGTTTCCTGGCACAGTGCCTGCCTAATAGCACCACAGAGTGCAGTTCAGGAGCCACACCCATCAGAGGAGGGAGGGGAACACCGTGCATGAAGCTTACTGCCCTCTTTTCATTCAGATCCTGTAGGCAATGACTTGACCAGCTGACACATGCATAACGTGGCCTGTCTGGCATAGTAGCTAAGCTCTCAGATTCTGGAGTCATACTTTCAGAGTTCAAACCCCAGCTCTGCAGCTACATTCAGCTGCAGGAGCTTTGACAGTTGATAGCACCTCCCTGGGCCTCTGGTGCATCACCTGCAACCAGATGGACCCAGGGAACCAACCAAGGGGTAGGATAAGACCTAACAGCAATGTCAGCGGCACTTAGATCTGGTTCAAGGGCAGAGCAGGGAGCTGTCCCCAGAGTGCTCCCACACCCCGCCAGCTAGACTTCCAGCCCCACATGACATGAGGATATGGTCTTCTATTTCTGAGGCCAGCTTGTCACAATTGACTCCATAGTCCTTGAAATCATCTAGAAGAGATAGTAAATGGACATCAGCCCTGCATGACTTTGCCAGGGATGCCTCTTGACAATGGCATTCCTGTACCCCGACTGGACACCCCTACTACCTCCAAACAAATAAACAAACAAATAGCATCTCACCTCAGCTTCTCCTCCCTCACCCCCGGCCCAAGCCCTCACCTTCTACCTTCAGGGCTGCTGACAGCATCTCCACACACTTGTCCCGGACAGAGTCCCCTGTGAGATAGCAGGGGGCCAGGAGACAGACAGAGGGGGCAAATGTGGGAGTTGGGGGGCTGCTGGGGGTCTTTGGAGTTTCCACTTTAGATCCACCGCTGTTAGATCTGAGGATGACAATCAGTAATAGACATGGTGATATTAGGCAAACAAACCATTCTAGATGTTTCCATGAATGCTCTCCTCTAACTCCCCTAATGATCATCTGAGGCAGGTGCTGTTTTAGATTCTGGGCAAAGATCATCTCATTTAATCATCACAGCAATTCCAGGAGGTCCAGACTATTCTTATCCCACACTAGAGGAGCCACCATAGAATAGGTGAGTTATTGTCAGGTGGTAATGGTGCTCACCTTTAATCCCAGCCCTTGGGAGTCAGAGGCAGGCAGATCTCTGAGTCTGAGGCCAGCCTGGGCTAGAGTGAGTTCCAGGATAGCCAAGGCTACATAAAGAAACCCTGCCTTGAAAACAAGCAAACAAAGAGAGAGAGAGAGAGAGAGAGAGAGAGAGAGAGAGAGAGAGAGAGAGAGAGAGAGAGAGAGAGAAAGAAAGAAAGAAAGAAAGAAAGAGATACACTATGAAGATGAGCTTCAGGCCCAGTGTAATGGTGTCTGCCTTTTAACCTCAGTTCTTGGGAGGCAGAGGCAGGTGGATCTCTGTGAGTTCAAGGGCAGCCTGGTCTACAGAGTAAGCTCCAGGCCACAGCAAGATCCTGCCTTAAAAAAACAAGCAATGAGTTAAAGCATAAGTGCTTTGATGTCCTTCTATATGCTGTGGCTATGGGCTATGCTGTTTTGGCCAATCAAAAGGCAGAATTTAGCTAGGGGGGAAATCCCAACAAAGAGACAGGAAGAAGGAAGACAGTGAGGAGACATGTAGCTGCTGGAGAAGCAAGACGCCAGGGCATCACCAGTAAGCTACAACCACCAAGTGGAGATACACAGATTAATGGAGATGGGTTAATGTTTTAAGAGAGAGCTAGCCAGTAAGAAGTCTAAGCCATTGGCCAAACAACTATACATATATACTACTATTAATATACTATATAAATATATATTATGTGGCTGAATGGATATTTTATAAGCGGCTTTGGGGACCCAGTGGGTGGAGAGAAACTGGTTCAAGTGGGACCAGCAGGACTGAGAAAATTCTCACTCTACAGCACTTAACTCTGGTCACACATCTGGGATCCTACAGGAACTCAAGTCCAAGCATTTGAGCTTCTGGAACCCAGGCTCCTCACCAACCACTGTGCTCTACTTATTACAGAACAAGGGAAACCCAGTGGTTTGGCTCCCTGTTTTTCTGTACTATGCTGGCTGCCTCTTATATATAAGTGTATATCACCTATCCAGTATTTATCAGGCAATGCACACGTTTATATCATCCATTCATCCATCTACCCACCCACCCACCTACCCATCATTTATCAGGTCCATACCCTCCAGAAACTGCTAAGAACAGGTGGCCAAGTGGGATTACCTCCCTCTCTCCAGGAGCTCAGTCTACTGAGTAGTATTTATCTACCACTACCTAAGAGGCCTGGCTTACCAAGTATTAGTTGTGCCAAGCACCTCTTGAACATTTTCTAGTTTCACCCTTATATGAATCCTTGGTGATCCACACCCTCACCACCCTATTTACAAACAAAGAAACAAAGTTGGAATATCCCCTCACTGAGTTGTACCTGGAATGACTCACCAAGACCAGAGCCCAGGACTGTGTGCCAACATTTTCACTGTCTCTGATATATTGTCTACAGTGATCCCATTTACTGCCGTGACTAGATGAAAAAAATTAAAATCTCATAGCCCAGGCTGGCCTCAAACTTACTACGTAGCTGAGGATAACAATGAACTTGGGGTCCTCCTGCCCCCACCTCCCAACTGCTAAGGTGTCTACCTGCACCTGGTTTATGAGATGCTGTGATTGAACTCAGGCTTTGAGTATGCTAGGCAAGCATGCTAGTAACTACAGCTGGATTGATTGATTTTTGTGTTGGTATTTGTGTAAATATGTGTGTATGTGTGTGGAGACCAGAAGTCAACCTCAGGTGTTCTCCCGGAACCACTCACCTTATTTTCTGAGATAGAATCCCTTGCTGTAACTTTACACACCACTTTAAGGCTAGGCTGGCCAGCCAGGGTGCTGTCTTTACGTCTTCAGGACTAGGAATGCAAGCATGGACATGTGCCACCATGTACAGAGCTCACGAGTGCTTTACGCTGCACTTACATTTGCTGAGCTATCTTATCTCCCAGTCCTTTGTTTTTTCTTTTGGTTTTTTGAGACAAGATTTCTCTGTGTAGCCCTTGCTGTCCTGGAACTCACTCTGTAGACCAGGCTGTCCTGGAACTCACTCTGTAGACCAGGCTGGCCTCAAACTCACAGAGACCACCTGTATCTGCCTCCCAAATGCTGAGATTAAAGCCACAAGCCACCACACCCCAGCAGGCCTAAGGAGTTTTGTCTGAGAGTAGGGCTGATGGAGTATCTGGCAGACTTAAAAACACAAGTTCCCTTCTACCTGTCAGCCAGGTCTTAGCTCAAAGGCATAGCCTCAGGGAGACATTCCCCGTCCTCACCTTAGCCTAGACAGACTGTCTCCACTCTGCTTTCTTACTGCATAGCACTTACCAAGTCTATAACTGACTGGCTCACGTGTCCATAAACATTGTCTGCTTCCATCCTTAAATGACAGTCCACGCGGACCACACGCTCATTCACTCCTCTGCCATTACTCCACATTTAGCGAGTGCTCGCTAACCCTCCCTCGAATGCATGATGGGCAGGAGGAGCTGCTCATAAAGGGATGAAGGACCAGGGGGGTGCAGATGGAGCTCACCTGGAGGGAGGCACATGCTTTCTGGAAGGCAGTAGTCCTGCTCCCTGGGCTTACAAGAGGGCTCACTGCCCCATCTCCTCAGAGGGAAGGAGTACTTGATGATAGGTGTGGCCCGGCACACACAACGCCCAGGGCTTACCAAGGAACACACAGAGAAGGGATTCTCAACCTGTGGGTCGTGACCCCTTTGGAGGTTGCGTGTCAGATACTTACATTACAATTAATTACAGTAGCAAAATTACAGTTATGAAGTAGCAATGAAAATCATTTTAGCCGGGCACACGCCTTTAATCCCGGCACTTGGGAAGCAGAGGCAGGTGGATCTCTATGAGTTCGAGGCCAGCCTGGTCTACAGCGCGAGTTCCAGGACAACCTCCAAAGCCACAGAGAAACCCTGTCTTGAAAGCCCACCCCCCAAAAAAAGAAAAAGAATTTTATGGTTGGGGGTTACTACAACACGAGGAACTGTATTAAAGGGTTGAAGAATTAGGGAGGCTGAGAACCCCTGATGTAGAGGAAGCACCTAGCACAGGGCTTTGGAGCAGACAGCAATGGTAGCTGTCATGCTTTGAATGCCTGCCCTGAGTTTGAATCCAAGCTCCAGAGCTGGGTGTGGTAGCACAACCCTGTGATTCCAGTACTTAAGGGGCTGAGGCAAGAGGCTCATGAATTCTAGCCTGGGCTACATAATGAGGGCCAGTCTCATACCCCAATCCCTAAAGAATCCAAGATTTGGACTGGAGAGATAGCTCAGAGGTTAAAAGCACTGGCTACTCTTCCAGAGGACCCAAGTTCAATTCCCCACAACCGCATGGTGGCTCACAACCATCTATAATGAGATCTGGTGCCCTCTTCTGGTGTACAGGCAGAACATTGTATACATAATAAATAATTAAACCTTAAAAAAAAAAAGAATCCAGGCTTTGATGGCCTAGCAGATATATACAGCTGCTACCAAGCCTGATGACTTCATTTCAATCCTTGGAACCCACATGGTGGAAAGAGGGAACCAATTCTCCAATGTTTTCTATGTGCATACCATTGCACACACACATTCTCTCTCTCTCCCTCCCTCCCTCCCTCTCTCTCCTCAGATTCAGAGGTAAATTCCAAAGCCTGGTACACACACACACACACTTTGTAGCTCTACAGCCTTGGGTGGGTTCTTTGCCCTCCAGATAAGTTTTCTCACATGTAAAACAGGAATAACAGTAGCACCCATCTTATGGGTTTGTTGGAATGACTAAAGAACCTAAGACGATTTCCACAAGCAAAGTGTCAGGTTACTCAGACTGCATATGAATGCTACTATTGCACGCTCCCCATCTGCAGACTGTGGGGTGGGTTGGGAGCCATGCCAGGCCTTCCATCTCACCATCTGACCCTCAAATGACCTTGGGGAGTCAAAATTGCTTCCACTCTAGAGATCAATAGAGCAAGTCTCATCGAGTGAAACTGAGTTGTCTGAAGTCATCCATCCGACTTCCTGGTGGTTGTGTCAGACGGGAAAGGGCTGTCTTTCCTTCCAGTTCTCCCAAGGCATTTCACTGTGTCTAGAAACCAGAGTTTTCCAGAGTCTCCTTACCCATTCGAGGTGCAGCTGGTGAAGTTTTCCCTCTGCTCTTCCTGGTAGCACCCTGGCTCTGTGCCTTCCAGCTTGGCTAGGAGCTGGCTGCCTAGATTTTGTGTCTGGGCTGTTTCAGGCAGCCATGCTCCTACCATTAGGAACTGCCAAACTCCAGAAGGCATCATTAGCTCAGGGTTAGGTGCATCTTATCTGCACCTTCCTTTTCTTTTATTTTTTTTTTGTTTGTTCATTTGTTTGTTTGTTTTGAGACAGGGTTTCTTTGTGTAGCTTTGGAGCCTGTCCTGGAACTTGCTCTGTAGACCAGGTTGGCCTGGAACTCACAGAGACCCGCCTGCCTCTGCCTCCAGAGTGCTGGGATTAAAGATGTGCGCCACTATGCCCAGCTTCTGCACCTTCCTTCTGTTCCCAGGTCAGTCAGCCTTGACCTCAGTCCCAGCACTGGTGCCAGCCCTTAAGAAATCCTGCCTGGTGTCTGGCAGAGGTAGCTGGGGGTCCTGCTTGTTGCTCTTGTGTGCCACCTTGAGGGCAATTCAGTTACTGCAAGTGTGCAGGAGCTGCAGGGGGGGGGAGGCAAAGTCAAGATTAAAGGCAACTGATCTGAATGCAACTTTCTTCTTAGTTACCATGGAGCCCTTCAAGTGTGTGTCTCTGTGCATGTGTGTTACATCTCTAGTCCCCAAACACCTGTCCACTCCTCCTGCCACACCTTTGCACTGCTCCCCCCCCCCACTCCTGACATCGCCCTCTGAGTTACCAGCCTAACTCCCAGCTTAAAATTCCTTCCTGTGTAAAGCATGCCCTGACATTCTTCCTGTGTCCCCACTACACGGGAGAGCAACTCCACTGAATCCAAGCTATGGGTCCAAGGAATCCAAGCTAGCATCTTTGTGTGTGACCTCTGCACTATGTCCTGTTGTGTACCAGAAAAATCTGCACATGTGGCCAGTATTTACAGTGGAAATGTCATGTGCAGACTATGAACATCTAGAACTGGAACACTGGGAGAGATGGCTCAGCAGTGGAGGGCCCTGATTTCTTCTTGCAGAGGATCTGTTAACCTTCCCAGCATGGCTCACAACTCACAACCCCCTGTCACTCCAGGTCCAGGAGATCCAATGCCCTTTTCTGGCCTCTGAGCTCCTGCACATGTATGGTGCATATAAACTCAAGCATGGAAACACATATACACATAAAGTAAATGACAACAGAAAAACACATAACACTGGAAGGCTGTGGGCTGGCAAAATGGTTGTTTACCACCAAACCTGACAGCTGACACCTGACACCTGACACCTGACACCTGACACCTGAGCTCCATCCCGGAACCCACACAATGGAAGCAGAGAAGCAACTCCTACAAGCCGTCCTTTGATTTCCATGTGTACGTCCATACACACACATATACAACCAATCAGTCAAAGTAAAAATAATTTTATGCTGGAAGATTGGGACCAGAGAGGCGGCCAAATAAGCCTAGTGCCCCGGATTCGATCCTCGGAATCCACACAAGGACAGAAAGGTCCACAAGGTTGTTCTCTGACCCCATCACATGCACCCACCCACACCCACACCCACCCACACGCATGCTCACACACACACACACACATACAAATAAGGAACTGAAGATCAACAGCTAAGCATGGTGGCACATGTCTATACACTCAGTTATGTGGAAAACTAAGGCAATAAGACTCCTTGAACCCAGGAATTTAAGGTCAGCCAGGGTCCTCAAACAGTGAGATCCTGGTGGCACACACCCTTAACGCCAGTTACATAGTGAGACCCTGTCTCACAAACAAACAACAAACCCTGAAATACACATTGGATGTGCATTTTCATAAGGCATCCATTGGTTAGGGCTGGGTAGTGTTGCCCCTTCAGGCAGGCACGTAGTCTAGCTAGCCACACTCTGCACTCGTCACTCAGGGTGTGGATGTGTCCTTGATGCCTGGGGAACCGTGGGGTCTGCAAAGACATGCTCAGCAGCTGTGCTTGCAGAGCAAATGAATGGATTAACCAATGAATGAATGAAAGGATGAGGTTAAACAAGAGCTGACCATGATTGACTTGGACCTGTAGTCCCAGCATGTGAGAAGTTGAGGTCAGCCTCAACAGAGATCTTGTGAAGAGGAAAGGAAAGAGGAGGTAAGAAAAGGGGAGGAGCCAGGCGGTGGTGGCGCATGCCTTTAATCCCAGCACTCGGGAGGCAGAGGCAGGCGGATCTCTGTGAGTTCGAGGCCAGGCTGGACCGATAGCCTCCAAAACAATACAGAGAAACCCTGTCTCGTAAAAACCAAAAAAAAAAAAAAAAAAAAAAAAAAAAAAGAAAAGGGGAGGAGAAGAAAGGGAAAAGGGAGGGAGAGACCGCCACCGCCAGTGGCCATGTCAGAGGAGCTGCAGTCAGCAACGGAGCTACTCTGGATACATCCTGGAGAGGCAAAGCCCCGGGAGGATTGCTTCCAGAATGTTCTTTGCTTCCTCCTGCTTGCTGCTGCCATGTCTTGCTGTGTTTGGCATAGTGTGACTACTATATGAAAAGGATCCTACTGTATCTAGTATAGTGTGTTTGTCTCATGGGAAAACCCCACTCCTCACAGGGCAACTTACCTGCAGATCATAACAAAGATGATTTTTATAGAGCAATAATGATGCTTAGTTAGATCTAGGATTTAATTGAACTTTCTTAGTTAGCCTAAAAGATAAGGTGGTTAAGATAGTAAAGATGAAATTGGGTGTTGGTGGCACATGCCTTTAATCCCAGTACTCGAGAGGCAGAGGCAGGTGGATCTCTGTGAGTTCGAAACCAGCCTGGTCTCCAGAGTGAGTTTCAGGAAAGCCTCCAAAGCCACACAGAGAAACCCTGTCTTGAAAAAACAAAAAAACAAAAACAAAAACAAAACAAAACAAAAAACCAGTAAAGATGATTAGGAAAATGGTTTAGGTTATTCTGCCAGTTGCTGCAGTAGGAGATACAAAAAAGGCAAAAATAGGCCAAAAGTCACCTTCCCCTTTGATGGATGTGAGATTTGCAGAAGATGAAAAATAAGAACAAGGAAGTTTCATTTTTATAGACCCATGAACTCTGCCTGTGGAAAAACAGTCCGATGATTAAAACAAAGTTGTGAAAGGAAATTAAATGACCCCATTGTGGGTAAAGATAAATAGATGCTTACCTGACCACTTGTTTAAAGTTTTTTTTTTAAAGATTTATTTATTTAGTATGCATGCAATGTTCTGCCTGCATGTATGCCTGCCATAAGGGGGCGCCAGATGTCACTATAGATGGCTGTTTAAAGTTTTTTGTAAGGACAGGAAACTGCTACACAGAAGCAGCAAGCAGCTGTCTGCCAGTACAAAGGGAACTGGCTGAAATATGCTTAGCTCGTTAAAACTTTTCTAGTTAGTAATAAAAGAATGCCTGCTTTGGGGTGAAGATGTTATGGTGTAACTTATGTTATGAGGTAATCTTTTCTTGCATAGAAATTTTTGTCTTAGGAGGTCTAAAAGAAAAACAAGAGATGTAGAAGAAAAATGTAGAAAGATAACAGCAGGGAAGACACAGAGGAGAGCAACTGGGAAGAAGAAAAACATCAGGATAGAAGAAGGGAACAGAGAAAGAACAGAGTAGAGCAAGCAACAATAAGAAAAATAAAATGCAGAATTAAGCTTTGGCCCTCAGAAAAAGTCCCCATGTGTCTGTCTGTCTGTCTGTCTGTCCAGTAGTTCTCCTAGTCCACATCTCCTCTCCAGTTTCTCTGACCTGTTAAAAGCTGGCCTTCAGCAGTAAGACTGGTAGTTTCCTGATGAAAGACTACACTTCCCAGCTTCCCTTGTGGAATATGGAAGTTATTTTTGCCCCTATAAAGGGCCACATCCCATCATTCTTCTTTCTTTGTCTTTTTTTTTTGTTTGTTTGTTTGTTTTTGTTTTTTGAGACAGGGTTTCTCTGTGGCTTTGGAGGCTGTCCTGGAACTTGCACTGTAGTCCAGGCTGGCCTCGAACCTGGAACTCAGAGATCCACCTGCCTCTGCCTCCAAGTGCTGGAATTAAAGGCTTGTGCCACCACCATCCAGCCACATCCAATCTTCTTCTTCCTTTTTTTAAAGATTTTATTTATTATGTGTACAGTATTTTATCTCCATGTATCCCTGCAGGCCAGAAGAGGGCGACAGATCTCACTACAGATAATCGGTTGTGAGCCACCATGTGGATGCTGGGAATTGAACTCAGGACCTCTGGAAGAGCAGCCAGTGCTCTTAACCTCTGAGCCATCTCTCCAGCCCCCACATCCAATCTTCTAATGTAGGCATTTTGGCCACTCATGCATCTGGGTAACAGAGACACCCCCTCGCCATGAATAAGCATGGTCCATCTAGGGTCAAGACCAAGCCTTTCTTTCTTTCTTTCTTTCTTTCTTTCTTTCTTTCTTTCTTTCTTTCTTTCTTTCTTTCTTTCTTCGTTCCTTCCTCCCTCCTTTCTTTCTTTCTTTCTTTCTTTCTTTCTTTCTTTCTGCCTTCCATCTCTCTCCAGCTGTCATAAATAATCTAACAGAGATAAGAAGGGAAAGAGAGAAAAGAAAATTAAAGAGGTAGAAAGCACAAGAGTCCAAATAGAAGATAAAATGGATCTCTAACACCTTCGTCTGCCTTTTGATTGCCTATCCCTGACACGTAGCCAACAGAGAATGGCACATTTACCAGGAAGACATTCTGCTTGGTTGACTTTGAGAAGAAAAGGCATTATGGAGGAGCCCAGAGGTCTTAAGGACAGGAGGCAGCTGGGGAAGGCATCTGGAGGTAGAAATCCTTCCCTCAGAGCTGTCCTCATGTTCCATGACATTTAGCATCTTTTCCAATTCAGTCCCAGCAGTGTCTCCCCATCTCCACCCCTCATACACACAGAATATTCCCAATGGTGCCTCTCATGGAGAACCAGTGATCTACAAACAGGATGATGTTGGAGCTGGTTTCCCAGGTCTTGCCCTCTGCAGACATTACTAACTGACTGCAGAGTTCTTTCCTTCAGAGGCAGGGTGACACAGTCTCAGACTCTCGGGCACACTTTAGGAGCCTCCACTCACTAGCTGGGGCTGCTACTTCCCACAGTGCTGAATCTGTGTCAACCTCCCAGGGCTGGTAAATCTTCGTTTAAATGACCACATTTTTCTCCTCCTATTCTTTCCAAGGGAAATCTTCCTGAAACAAGGCTTCCAAGAAGTGCATCGTCCAACACATTCTCCTATAAGCCAATGCCCTTAGTGTCCAGGCAGACCAGCTGGGGATTCAGTATGGCTCCTGGATACTCCCCATTTCTCTCCATCCACTACTAGGCAACTTGCCAGCCTGCCTGCCTCGCCCACAGGTATGTTTCTTTGGCTGCCCTGACCTTTGACCTCCCTTCTTTTGGACTCCAATTTGCACCTATTCCTTTACCCACAAACTCTTTGGCGCCCTTGTTCACATTTCTAGCCTAACATGTCAGCTACACGCTGACTCTAGTTTTTATTTCCAGCCCGAGCTTTCTTACTCCATTGATTCAACTGCTCTACCAAAATGCCTTAAGACAGCTCAAATCCAACATCTCTAGATTTAGGCCTCAAACTGGTGATCCACCCACCTCTGCCTCCCAAGTGAATTGTCATCGCACCCAGCTCAGAAGACCTGAACCCTTTCTGTTTCTATTGAGACACGCTCTCACATTAGGCCAGCCTGGTGTGAACTCTCTATATACTTAACAATGACCTTGAGTTTCTGATCCTCCTGCCTCCATCTCCTGAGTTCTCTGAATTGCAGGCATGTATCAACACGTGTGGCTTATACAGTGTTGGGAATGAACCCCAGGACTTTGTGCACGCTAGGCAAGCACTCTTATCCCAGCCGCATACCTGAATACTTAGCAGTACACCCCATGCAGTCTTCCACACTGACAGCACCAGCTACAGAGACTCAAACGGAAGTGTAGAGTCTTCCTCGACTCCCCTTTATTATCTCACACCCCCATGCAATCATTCATAAAATGCCACTCCCGAATAGACCTTCAATCTATTTCTTTTTTTTTCCAACTCCATCACTGTCAAAGGGATCTGAGCTACAGATTATTCCAAAAGCCTCCTGGCTGTTCTCTCTTTCTGCTTTGATCCCTACAATCCACTCTGAAGCAGCCGCCAGAGAAAGTCTGCTAACTCTGGTGATGCCATTCCCAGCCAGTGCCCCAGTTTCTAAGGGACCCGTGTGGGCTGGACTCATCCACGCATTGCCTCCCCCAGGCTGCTTCTGCAGACTCCTGTCACTGCCCCTTGACTCTATCAGGTTGCCGTCATACGCCTAGGCCCTTGGCTAGGTAAGACCCCAATGCCCGCATAACCACTCCATAACCTCTTACTACACAGCCTAGGCTGGCCTTGAGCCCTCCTGTCTCCAAAATACTGTGTTTGGTTTGTTTGTTTTTCAAGACAGGGTTTCTCTGCATAGCCCTGGCTGTCCTTACTGAGCTCAACTTGGCCTTGGGGATGATACTCGGTGATGGAGAGGCAGTGAGTTGTCAGCAGTCATACCCACAGGGCCTGGATTCGGAGGTGACGTGGTGTATGAGGTTCCCTCCTTTCTCCTGAGCAGAGCCACACACACACACACACACACACACACACACACACACACACACACACACACACACACTCACTCACCAGTCATACCCACAGGTCCTGGATTTGGAGGTGACGTGGTGTATGAGGTTCCCTCCTTTCTCCTGCTTCAGGCTTCCCTTTCTGAGCAGACACACACACACACACACACACACACACACACACACACACACACACACACACACACCCCATCCCGATGAACAAGGCCCCTCTGCCAGGGAGAAGTCAGCGGCTTTCCTTTACCTTTCCACAGACGGCCTTTTTGGAGAGGAGGTGGTGGACGACCTGGAATCTACAGAGTCTCTCCTGAAAGACACAAAACTGGGGATGATGTGGTCTTGTAGGCTAGCAGCGACTCTGCCCTCCTGGGAGAGGAACCTCTGGAGCAAGGCCTGATGGGCAGAAGATGAGGGAGCCTCCCTAGGCCACAGTGCCCAGGGAAAGGGAGGTCCAGAAGTGCCCACCCCCACCTGACAGCAATACAAGCGAGGAAACAGATGTCTGCAGACATGCTACATTCATGCTACCCTGTAATGATGAATTGCTCTCCTAAGAATTCTCAGCAGGCCTCTCTCCTGCTGCTGGGCAGGCTGGGTTCCTGGGGTTGTTATATGTATCTGAAGCTGGAGACCCTGAGACGGGCTTCAGCCTCCCCTGCAGGCTGTTTGGGGGGGAGCACACAGGCTTGTGCTGAGTACAAATGGAAAGCAAATACAGCAGGGAACAAGATAGGGTGTGTGCAATGCCCAAAGTCTTATAAGAAAACAATGTCCAGGAGAAAAAAAAAAGTCAGAAAGAAAATCCACCCAAATCCTATAACCACCATGCTGTTTGCGTGACAAGATTAGAGGTTAAGTGAGTTCCAGGACAGCCTCCAAAGCTACAGAGAAACCCTGTCTCGAAAAACCAAAAAAAAAAAAAAAAAAAAAAAAAGTCTTTACTTTCCAAAACTCACTGAGCAACTTGTGATCTCTAATGTAGTTTCCTTTCACTTTTTTTTTTTTTAAATAAAACTCCTGACGCCAGGCGGTGGTGGCACACGCCTTTAATCCCAGCACTTGGGAGGCAGAGGCAGGTGGATCTCTGTGGAGTTCCAGACCAGCCTGGTCTACAAGAGCTAGTTCCAGAACAGCCTCCAAAGCCACAGAGAAACCCTGTCTCGAAAAAAAAATAAATAAATAAATAAAAAATAAAACTCCTGTTTACAAACTGTAGTTTCACTCTCATCTCACCTAATTCTCCTAATTCCACAGCTCACATTTTTTAGTACACTGCATAACTCACTTCCTTATTATATTTATTATGTAACAGCCCTTCATGAAGGCTAGGGAAGAGCAGTGTGTGTGAGGACTGGGCTGGGCTGGACCTCAGAGGTAGAGCGCTTGCCTAGCATGTGAAGGCCCTGGCTTCCATCCCCGCACTGTGAAGAGAGGCAACAAGGGACAAGGAAGAGAGGAGAGGGGAGGAGGGAGGAGAGAGATGGGAGATGGAAAAGGGGAGGAGAGAGATGGGAGATGGAAAAGGGGAGGGGAGAGGAGATGCTAAGCCTGATGACCAAATCCACATGGCAGAAGGACAGACTTGACTCCTACAAGTTGTCCCCTGACTCCACATGTGAACACTCTCTCTCTCTCTCTCTCTCTCTCTCTCTCTCTCTCTCTCTCTCTCTCAAAGTTTGTGCATTGGAGCATTTGAAAGATTCTGAAGGGGTGTGTCTGCAGTGTGGCAATATCTACCATCAATCTACTAGCTACCAGATGGCCAAACATAAACCCCAGAAGGGAGGAGACTTCCCAGTTACAGGGACTGAAGATGTAGCTAGTTTTGAAAGGTTTTCTTTTGAAAGTGGGGGCTCACTATGTCCCTCAGGCTGGCCTCCAACTCCTGTCTCAAGTTATGCTCCGGCCTCAGCTTCCCCAACACCTTCCTTATATGTCTACAAATGGTAAATGTGGCATTTGTGTCTTACCATTTGCTTGGGGAACACCTGGCTGGGGGGGGCAAGAGGAATGGGCACAGAGTTGTGATCTCTCTGAAGAGGACCCCAAATAGCAGCTGCGGGATCTGGGGGGGCTTACTCTGCTTCCAGGTGACTTAGTACACATGCCAGGTAAATAGTGAATCGATCACTTCCCCTTCTCAAAGGACAGACAAGGTCCTGGCCCCACTGGCCCTGCAGACCTGGCAAAGGTGGGATGTGGCTGGGTTACCAGGCAACATCACGGACACTGAAAATGACTTGGTTCATAGAGAGTGTCTAGACAGGAAAGGCTACAAACAGACTGCAGGTAATTAGTGGAGAGCTTTCGAGCAGAGAATCTTGGCAGTGGTGGCTGCTCTTGTTAGACATCAAGGCTTTGCTGATGGGTCTGGGGACATGGGGATCCCTCTAAGCAAGGGTTCTCTCCCATTGTGGTCTTCTTTCTTTGTACCCGAGGGACTAGAGAACCCTGTGAGAACCCCATTTGCTATTTTGAGGCAGTGATCTTGCTAAGTGATCAAGCTGGCCGCAAACCCACGATTTCCGGCTCTGATCACCTGAGCGCTGTGTTTACAGTCATGTGCTGCTGTGCCTGGCTCCTGTGAGTATCTCAAGGGTGAGCGATGCCAGGACTGCAAGTCGGCAAGCTTCCCGTCCCTTCCCCTTTCTACGGGAAGCCAGCGCCATGAGAAAAGATCAGACTGAGCCAAAGACCCCACTGGAGGAGACACTAACATCTGCCTCTGAGGGCTGTACACCTTCCAGAAATTCTCTAAACAGCTGCTGATAGACGATCGTGGGCTCCCTCCTCACCACCCCGGGAAAGAAGTACCTGGCTTTGGGCTCTCCCCCTCCTTTCTTCCTAGATGGAGAAAGACCTGCTTCCGGTTTCCAGTCTGAACAGCCAAGCCCTTTTTCTTTCTTCTTTGCTTTGTCTCTTTCTTCTCTTTCTCCTTTGTCAGCTCTGGGAGAGTCTAAAATGAAAGAGTGGCATTGTTTCTCCACTCAGCTCCTTCTCAGACCAGCCTTGTGTGACCTTGGGTACTGGGGAATAAAGGGCCAGGACTGGGGGACAGCTGCATGCGTGCCCATTACACACACACACACACACACACACATGTGCACACACACATGTGGATGCATGTGCACACATACACATATACATGCACTCATGCACACACATATGCATGTACACACAGAGATGTATATATAACATGCACACCTCACGTGGGAACATGAACATAGAAGTACAAACATCTGTGCAGAGTCAGGCAATGTGCACATACATGCACACAAACAGAAACATATAGACACATACAAGAAAGGTTAGATGCTACATATAGATCTCACACTTGTGCACACAACAACATGAACTCCGTAATTCAGAGGCCACATGCCATTAATTCAATAACTCAATGACGCAAGCTGATCGCCAGGCATGCCCTCTCCCGTAGGCTGGGAGGAAGCCCCATCTCCCCTTGGTCTTGCCCCCTCTCACCCAGCAGCCGCTTCCAGTTTTTAATGAGGACTTTGGCCAAGGACACCACCTCCTTGTCTGAGCAGTGCTTGCGAACTCCGTTGACGGCGACTCCAATCCTGGTGGTCTGTGAGGAAAGGATTAAGGGAGCTGACCCATAGGACCGATCACTCTTCTGAAGGGAGTGGTAGCAGCTCAACCATTACTTCCCTCCAACCTAGACCTCTCCAGGATCCCTGCTCTGACCCTGAGTCATCTATCCTAGAACTAGACCCTGACCTGCTACCCTGCCGGAGACCCAAGCCTATGCTGATAGACAGCATTGGTGGAGAGCTTGGGTGGGGTGGGTGTTGACTTTAATTAGGACACACTAGATATTTTGAGAGAAAGACAGGATTTCTCTATGACTTTGGAGGCTGTCCTGGAAGTAGCTCTTATAGACCAGGCTGGCCTTGAACATTCAGAGATCCGACTACCTCTGCTTCCTGAGTGCTGGGATTAGAGTGTGTCACCACCATCTGGCTGAGAGAAACTCTTGACTTAGACCCATTTATGGAGACCATATCTTAGATCTGCGCTTGTCTTTCAGGGCCAGAACTTGCTGGTAAAGTTTGGGGGGCGGGTGGGAAATCTAAGGAGGATTTGAAAGCAGGGGACATCTCCCTCTCCCTGGGCCATGGGCTGCTTGGACTCCAATGCCTTTGGCTTCGGGTAGAGAGTCAAGGAAACCACCTTCTCCCTAAACCCAAGGACCCTGACCCATAAGCCTAGGAAAGAACCTACCCTCAAGAGATGCTCACCCTGTCCCAACTCCATGTCTGCATCTCGTCCCTAGAAGCCCCCACAAAAACCTCCACAGGGTCTTTCCCTCCCGCAGAGGCACTACCCTAAGAGCCCCCCACACCTGCAGCAGCCGGATGGACATCTGGCAACTGTTCAGCTTCTTCAGAAGGTCTAGGGCCCCTTCCTGCGGGAAGTCACAAGGAGAGGACTGAGGCACAGGCGATGTCACAGGCCTCTCTCTCTGATGGCTGTGGGCTGAGAACAGACAGATGTGTGGTCCAAGGACAGGCATGGGCACACGGGGAGGGGGTCTCTCATCCCAGAGCAGTCGGCTAGTCGGCTAGCTGCGCCTCCCAGCACCTAGACATCCCCTCTGCTTCCCTCTGCCCAGCACGTCCCTGTCTCAGAATGGAGTCACTGCCTGGCTTCCACACCTCCTTTCGTCTCTCGAGGACTGAGGGCTTTTATTTGTTTGATATTGCGGGGGGGGGGGTCCCCAGCTTAGAACTCCTGGTGTCTTCCCTCCTCCACCTCCCACAGCGGCTGGAGTTACACAGGCTCACGCTGTTGCACCTGGCATTCTGGGACTTTTAGATCATTATGGAGGTATAACCGACATGCCACAAGCCATGTATTGTTGTATACAACTGTATGAGTTTGTTTCTTTTTTTGGCTGTGAGCCTAGCCTTTAACGGCCGAGCCATCTCTCCAGCCAAGTTTTCTTTTACTTTCTTTTAATATCTAAGTGTGGTGTATGTATGTATATTCACATTGTTTGGGTGTATGTGCACATGTGTGTGGAGGCCAGAAGTTGACATCTGTCTTTCCCTGAAATTCTCCATCTTATGTATTGAACAAGGTGTCTCAATTGATCCCAGAGCTTGTCCATCTGGCTAGTCCTAGCTAATCAGCTTGCTCTGGGGATCCCTTGTCTCTCTCTGCCTCCAGCACATACTGAGAGTACAGGTGGTCAGCTGATAGGTGCTGGAAATTGAAGTCCAGTCTTCAAACGGGTGCAGCAAACACTTACCTGCTGAACCATCTCCCTAAGTCCTAAACTGATTAAGTGTTTTTTTCTTAAGTTAGAAATGTTTAATTATGTGTATTCCTATGCATAATTTAATATTTTAATTTATTTTAAATACATGCTTTGTCTGCATGTACGTATGTGTGCCACATGTGTGCCTGGTACCCGTGGAGGTCAGAAGAGGGCACTGGGCCCACCCATGGAGCTGGAGTGACAGACGGTTGTGAGCCATCGTGTGGGTGCTGAGAATTGAACTGGGGTCCTCTGTAAGAGCAACCAGTGCTCTTAACCACCGAGGCATCTCTCCAGCCCCACAGGTATGTTTTAAATTGTGTGTATGTTTCACTTGTGTGTCTCTGGGTGGATATGTGCATGCGAGTATAGGACGGATCCCTTAGAGCCAGAGTCACAGACGGTTGTGAGCTGCCCAGTGTGGGTGTCAGAAACTGAACTCTGGTCCTCTGAAGAGCAGTAGTATTCTTAACCACTGATCCAGCTTTTCTGCTCTAACCACTGAGCCATTTCTCCTGCTCTAACCATTGAGCATCTCTCCTGTTCTAACCACTAAGCCATCTCTCCAGCTCTAACCTCTGAGCATCCCTCCTGCTCTAACCATTGAGCATCTCTCCTGTTCTAGCCACTGAACCATCTCTCTAGCTCTAACCTCTGAGCCATCTCTCCAGCTCCCCTGAATTGGTACGCTTTTGTTTGTTTTTCAAGACAGGGTTCCTCTGTGTAGCCCTAGAACGTATTCTATAGACAAGGCTGGCCTTGAACTCAGAGATCCGCCTGCCTCTGCCTCTCCACTGCTGGAATTAAAGCCATCTCCTGGCTCCTGAGTTTGTGCTTTAAGAGTATTTTTTCCATGTATTTATCTTGTTGGGGACGGCAGGCCATGTATGTGCCTGCCAAGGTGCCTGTGCGGAGGAGAGGGAGCTTGCTGGAGCAGGCTCTCTCCTTCCACCATGAGGGTGCCAGAGATCACACTCAGGTCACCAGACTTGGCAATAAGTGCCTTTACATACTAGCCCATCTCTCTAGCCAGCCTCTGAGTTTTGACACATGCATAATCTCACGAAACCATCACCACCAAGAACATGGATGTCACACCAGAAATTTCCTTGGGTTCTTCGTAATGCATGCCTGCTATCATCACCAATGTCACACAACCAACATTCATTCTCCCTCCATCGTGCAGGTGACGTGTGTGTGTATGTGTGTGTGTGTGTGTGTGTATGCGCGTGTGCACGCATATGATATGCATGTGATAGGCATGTGCTTTTGGTGGAGACCTTGGGTGTTTTCTCAGGTACCATTCACCTTGTTATTTTGAGACAGTCTCTCTCAACAAAACCAGGGGCTCAACAGTTAGGCTGGCTGGACCATGAGCTCTAAAGATCTCCCGACCCTCAGTTCCCCATTGCAGTGGATATAAGCATATGCCACCATGTCCGGCTCTCTACATGAGCTCTGGGGCTTGAACCTGGGTCCTCATGGTTGTACACCAAACAATTTCCCAACTGACTTATCTCCCCAACCTTGACTTTGTTTTGTTTGTTGGTTGCTTGCTTGCTTTTTTTTTTTTTTTTTTTTTTTTGAGACAGGTTCTCTCTATGCAGCCAGGACAGCCTGGCTGTCCTGGAATTTGCAATGTAGATGACACTGGTCTTAAGCTCACAGAGATCCACCTGCTTCTGCTTCCTAAATGCTGAGATTAAAGTTATATGTCATTGTGCCCAGCTCCAGAATTTGAATATTTTAAAATTTTGTATGCAATGTTCTGCCTGCATGTATGCCTTCACACCAAAAGAGGTTTCCAGATCTCATTACAGATGGTTGTGAGCCACAATGTGGTTAGTGGGAATTAAACTCAGGACCTTTGGAAGAGCAGTCAGTGTTCTTAACCTCTGAGCCATCTCTCTATCGCCTAGATTTTTTTATTCTTTGATTTTATTTATTTGTTTGTTTGTTTTTCTAGACAGGGTTTCTCTGTATTGCTTTGGAGGTTGTCCTGGAACTCACTCTATAGACCAGGCTAGCCTTGACTCACAGAGATCTGCCGGCCTCTGCCTCCCAAGTGCTGGGATGAAGGGCATGTGCCACCACTTCCCAGCAAAAAAATAAATATTTTGAAAGATCAAATGAAGTAGAAAGCAGGAGAAGAGAAAGAAGGAAGCTTACAGTTGGAAATCTGTCTACCAGGTCCTCAACACCTTCAGTCTATTTCAGCCTTCTCTTTCCTAGCCCCTGCATCCTAGAAGGCTGCCCTGCTGTGGCCTCTCAGCTTTTTGGCTAAGTCTAGTGTCTAGAAGCCAGCCCTGGCTATCTTCAGATTCATTCTCTAAGGAACACAAACTATGTCCTGTATGTCCCTTGCCTGGTTCCAGGTCCCAGCCTCCCCTTGCCAGGACCTGGACCACATCCTATGAGCTGCCCTCTGTTAGTCCTTAGCCTCCCTTAGCACTGAGGTTCAGTGTATATAAGAGCTCATAGGAGCACAGCTCCATGCTTAATGTTAATAAAAGACTATGTGCTTGACCTGCACCAGCTTCTCACAAGGAGGAGGTGGGAAGGTAGTTCAGTCAGAATGCTTGCTTTCCATGCGCCAAGTTTAGACACCGTCCCCAGCACAATAAAGCAAACACCAGGGTGGGAGTCCCCAGCAGGAATCTCAGCTCTTGGGAGGTAGAGGCAGGAAGAGCAGAGATTCAAAGTCACTCTCAGTTACTCCCTGAGTTTGAGGCCAGTCTTCTATATATAAGATCCTGTCTCAAAAACAAACCACCCACCCACCTCGAAAGGCCCCAGAAAAGTGGGTCCTGTTTACTACTCCATTTTTACAGAATTAACCCATTTCACAGAAGAGGAAAGAGCTGGGCAGGGCAGGAAGGTGGCGGCGCACACCTTTAATCCCAACACTCAGGAGGCGGAGGCGGGTGGAGCTCTGTGAGTTCGAGGCCAGCCTGGTCTACAGAGCAAATTCCAGAACAGCCAGGACTATACAGGGAGACCCTGTCTTGCGTGGAATAAGCTGGGCTGGAATGAAAACTGTGCTCAGAGCTTCACATACTATATTAAGGCATAAATCTGCCAATATACACAATCATGGAATACCAACACAGGTAAGTGGACTCACAAAATTGTGCATACTGATAGCCGTTCCCAAGAAAACCCTGACTCACAGCATTGGCTGGTTTCTGTGTTGTAAATACCCCTCCAGTGATGAATCTCCGCCTACCAACATGTTGTTCCTGAACTGGGTTTTCTTTTACACTTATTTTGCGTACGTGTATATGTCAAAGCCTACATGTGGGGGTCAGAGGGTGACCACTAGAGTCACATGTTTTTGTTTTTGTTGTGGTTGTTTTTCTGGTCTTTTGAGACACGGTTTCACAACTGGCTGTCCTAGAACTCCCTCTGTAGATCAGGCTGGCCTCAAACTCAGCAATCCACCTGCCTCTGCCTCCTGAGTGCTGGGATTAAAGGCGTTCGTCATCATGCCCAGCTCACCATGTGTTCTGAACGCAGTTCGACAGGTTTAGTGGCTGGCACCTCTACCCAGTGAGCCATCTTGCCGGTGCAAGGTTTGCTGTTGTTTTTCCAACCCCTGCCCCTGATGGTCTATCGGGCAGAACTGTCAAGGGAGGACCTGTAAAAGCACTGCTTTTCATTATAAGCACACTAGTCCTTTTTAAATGTCTGTTTAACAGTTTGCAAAATTCCTGAAAATTCCATAGTTGGTGTCAAATCATTTGCAGCTCACCATTGAGGGCATGTTTCTGTATAACTGGGTCACGCTGGAGAATAACATGCACGAGCCTGTGTTGTAGGTGGGCTCCTAACGTTGTATGACAATCTCCTGGATGTGCCTCTCTTGTTGTGTGGCTAACGGTGTCTCTGGGGCAGGGTGCAGGAGTGATGTAGTGAGGATGCAGCCTGAAACCACCTGTGTCTCTTTGTCCCCAAGTGATGATGCCTGAAGGCATAAATGAGGCTGTTGGCTTTGCTTTTCCCAGTGAAGCCGTGTGGTCGACTTTGGGGGCATTCTGCTTTAACTCAGACTGTCAGAGTGCCGGGTCTGTCCTGGTAGTGTCAGGGGCTGCATCTCACACAAATACAAGTTGCTTTTGAGGCAGCATCCGTGTGGCTCTGCTGACGTGTCATTATATGTACATATAGCCATATAGATGTCCACATTTGTTTGTCTCTTGCAAACTATTTAGCTGGTGCATGCTCATAGTATTTGACAAAGCCCCAAGTCACTGAATAAATAAGTTCCAGCCCTGAGCTGCAACGTGGAAGATTTGTCTTATTGCAGGAAGTAGTCCCTCTTGGACTAACCCCCATTGGGCGGGCCCACTTTCACTCAGTGCAGGCCCGCCTTTCTCAGAGCTCTGTGCCTACCCAAACCCTGCCAGAGTCCAAAGACTCCAGGCATAGATGTGGCTATACACTACTTCTGGCCTGTAAGGATCCTGTGGCCAGACATGCAGCTTTCCTAAACAGCCCTGGCATTTCCATGAGACCCTCATCCCCAAGAGACACTATTTCCTTTTCCCATTTCACAGAAGAGGAAACTGAGGTCCAAAGAAGGAAAGAGAAGCGGCTGGCCCAGGACTGTAAATTGAGAGGGAAGCCATAGCAGGTCCCTTAATCTTTCCACGGAGCCTCCTGAGTTTCCTCCTGCCCCTAAATCTTCCCTTCTCACCCACAGACTTTCCTGGCCCAAGTCTGAGGTGAGCAAGGGGTTGGGCTTAGACAACGGGGCCACCTGAAACACCATTCAGTTCAAGTTTCTTAGTTCTGTCATCTCCAGCCAGGGAAGTGTCCTGTAACTTGAGGTTAGGTTTTGCTGGCAACTTTGGGAGAAGCCCAGAGCAACTCAGTGGAGGCTGGGATCTGAGACTGGGCTCTGCAACCTCGGTAGGTGAGAGTGAGAGGCATCTTTCTGCATCTCCTCCAAGAATGCAGAAGCAAGCCTTGCTCACCCCAGTCACCTGCCTCAGACTTAGCTTTGCACTTCTGTCTCACTGGTCAACCCTCTCTACTGCCCCCAAAGATGCTCTTCCCCTGGGCGTTCAGTCATCTTATAGGCGAGGAAACGGTAGCTCTTATTATACCAACACCATCATTTCATTGTTGCCCTGCAACTATTCCAGGATGCCTAACACTCCTTGGCTCCTCAGGTCTCAGTCACTCTTCCGGAAACCTCTCTTCAGACCACAGCATTTTTCAACTTTCCTGGAATGTACTGGCAATGCAAGTCCTGGTGTAACACATTGCCAGACAATACGAGAAGGACCCCTCGTCAAGTCAACGTGGAGGGCCTTACCCACCCGGTCCCTTGTCTTCTCCCTTTCAGTCCACGCCCTCCAGAATTGGCACAGGTGCCAGCCACCAGCCTGAGGCAAAGATCGCTAGAGAGATCAAACATTAACTTTCCGCCTGGCTCTCGATGTGTGCTGCTGGGACTAAGAGATCAGCGACCCTCAAGCAGGGCTGCGGACCCTCCTCCCCGCACAGTTCCCCTTCAAGCACCTCCCCCGCTGGGGCAGCCCAGGCCTCATCCTCTCCCCCTTGCCCCGCACCTGTTCACCCCCGCCCGCCAGGGACCCATCCCTCGGCCAAGGAAAAAGTTGCAAACAGACTCCTGGCACCCCGGCTAAGGCGCTTCGCTGGAGTCTCCCAGGCCCACTTCCCGGGGGTGCAAATGCGGCTCGGCTCCCCTTTCTCAACCCAAGTTTCTCTGATCTTTTTCGAATCACTCAGAATTTATCCCTCCAGCTCCCGGCCTTGAGCACACCCGGAGTCCTGGGACTCCCAAAGTCCTCGCTCCAGGTTCGTGTCTCTCCTCGCCCTTTCTCCGTTCAGCGCAGCCAGTCCACGAGTGCAACCGACCTGTCCACACTGATTTGCACCAGCCACGCTTCGTGGGGGCCTGCACGATCCTCTCTAGACCTGGCCACGCACGCACGCACACACACACACACACACACACACACACACACACACACACACGCCCACTCTAAGTGCCCAGCAAGTAGCGCGGGGACTCTCCTGCCCGGCAGCCTCCGGCCGCCCACTTCCCGAGCGCTCCCTTCGGGTACACCGCCGGCACGCCCACCAAGCCCGTGGCTGGCGGAGTCGCGCCTCCGTGGCCCGGGGGCTGCGTTGCAAACTTTGCGGCCTCACCGTCTTCTTCCGGGCCACCATCTTCTCCAGCTTTTTGGCGATCCTCAGTAGCTCCTCTTCCCGGCCCATGTTGGTCCACGACGCCCCGCGGGGTTAGGGGCGCAGAGCTCCAGCGGGCTCCAAAGCGCAGAGCGCTAGCGGCACCGGCCGCAAACACAACAGACACTCAAGCCCGGCGGGGGCGGGGCACGCCCCTCCCAGCGCTGGGGGAGGGGTGGCGGGCACTAAATATAGACTTCAAGGACTGCCCGGACAAAGATTGCCTGAGCCAGGCGGGTCGCACCTTTGGGGGAAGGACCAGACTGGGAGAAGGGGTTCTTCCCCTCCGACCCTCTTAGGGGTGCCTTGGGCTGCAGGGACATTTGGGCACGAAGTTCGCCTGGGATGTCAGTGCAGCTGCGGGAAGTTCTGAGCTGCCAGGTCTTAGCGTCGTCGAGCTCCGTGGCTGTGCCCAAGCCGAGAAAAGTTGGTGCATTCGTCGCCTCTTGGTGCAGACCCTGAAGTTAGCTCTCTCCTAACTTAGGCTCTCCTTCGTGTGCCCAAGGCCTGTGGTCTTTCACGGGAGGTATGCTCAGGGATCGTTTGCCCGACTCCGCAGCCTACTTTATTGTGTTTCTAACAAGCTCTCAAGTACTGGGGTGCAGCCATGCACCAAAGCAAGGGGTGGGCTTGGAAGAGTAATTTGGGGTGGAAGGAATAGCCGTCCCCCCAGTCAGCTGTGCACACTCTGCTCTGGAGTAGAAGGGTTTCACAAGAATCCTCTGCAGACCTAGTTCCCCTCCCAGCAGAAAACTACCTTCCTGGATGGAGGGCAGAAGAGGGCCCACGGTGTGTGTGGGGGGGGTTGGAGGTCGGGGAACTGTGAAATCCCTTAACTTTCTGAGATAACCCCAGAAAACCAGTTCTAGGCCAGAAGTAGACAGTTGTGGACATCTGTCTCCCAACTGTTGGTGTGTGACGACCGTCAAGGATTTTTTTTCCCCTTCAACAAACGTTTCCCGATTAACTAGCAAGAAAAGACCTCACTGCAGCAGACTGGGCAAAAGAGGAGGACTGTATTCATCACAGCTGGGGTGGGGCAAGAGAGGGAGGGGGAGAGGGGGAGGGGAGGGGGAGGGAGAGGGAGAGAAGGAGAGGGAGAGAAGGAGAGGGAGAGGGAGAGAAGGAGAGGGAGAGAGGGAGGAGAGGGAGAGAGGGGGAGGGAGAGGGGAAGGGAGAGGGGGAGTGGGAGTGGGGAGGGAGAGGGAGGAGAGGGAGAGGGGGAGGGGGAGATGGGGGGAGAGGGAGAGGGCATTTGAAAGGTCCAGCTGGGGGCCATCCCCTCTCAAGAAGTGAACTTTATTGCAGCGAAGGGCGGGGCAGGAGTTCGGTGGGGGAAGAAGGGATCTGTGTAATCGAGAAGGCAGCACGAGTTTATTCTATTTACTGAGCACCTATTATGTTCCAGGTAGTTCTAGCATCCAGAAGGGAGCCCTCCTGGAGAACTCAGTGTGTCCTTGGCATGTGGGCAGTGGAGGAACCGAAAAGTGAGTGACTGCAGCACAGGGATGTGGAGGAAAGGGGTGGGGCTTAGTGCCTAGTTGCCAAAGCCAGCTTTTTCTTTCTTTCTTTCTTTCTTTTTTTTTTTTGGTTTTTTTTTTTTTTTTTTTTGGTTTTTTGAGACAGGGTTTCTTTGTATTGTTTTGGAGGCTGTCCTGGAACTCGCTCTGTAGACCAGGCTGGCCTCGAACTCACAGAGATCCACCTGCCTCTGCCTCCCGAGTGCTGGGATTAAAGGCATGAGCCACCAACGCCCAGCTCCAGGTTTTTCGTGACTGGAGCTTTTGGGAGGGCTGTTGGCCTTAGTATGAAGAACCCTAAGAATACATGTCCAACCTTATTATGCAAATGAATCTCAGGAGGTCCCCATCACTGATACTCTCCCAGAATGCAGTCAGCATCCTTATACCCCCTCTGCCCACCTGAGAGGTCACCTGCACACAATCATGGCACGCAGCTGCCACTCAGCATGCCTCCCTGTGAGCTTTGGGTGCAGGAACGGAACTGACACTCCAGAGAGACCCAGCATTGGTGGTAAACACTCCATCCTTTACTCTCCAAGGGACAGATGGGATGCATTTCCTAACTCACTATGCTCCTGCCTCCGCCCCGGAAGGCTGAAATTACAGCTGGGTGCCACTGTGCTGGCATCCTTTATGCTCCTGTGTGGATGTGTTTGGTACCTGTGCTGAGCAGAGACTGATGAGCGCTTTTCTCGATTGCTGGCCATGCTACTACTTGAGACAGGGTCTCTCACTGAACTTGGAGCGGGCAGCAAGCCCCGGGGATCCCCTAGTATCCGCTTCCACAGAGTCAGGGGTATGGGAGTGCACTGCCTGCCTGCCTTTTTACCTGAGTTCTGGGGATTCGAACTCACATCTTCATGCTTGTGTGGCAAGCACATTCTCAGCAACCTTCTCCTTGCCCTCCTTTATTGTTTGCTGACCTTGTTTCACTTCTCTGCCCATTATGCTTCCAGGAGTCACCTCACAAACTACTTTGCCCAAGTCATCACCTCAGGGCAATCACGGGACCCTGGGATTGTCCAAACATGAAGTCCTCACATACTCCAGTCCAGTGTGCTTTCCTGCAGGGCTTCTCAGACTTAGTGCCGACAACATTTTGGACTGGCTAACTGATTACCATAGAACGGACCATTACCATGCAGGTGGATGTGGTTTGAGTGTGTTTTCTTACATGCCAGGGCCTTGATTCCTGATGTGGCAATGTTGAGTGGTGACCGAGCCTTTAAGGGGTGGAGCCTAGGGGGAGGTAATGGTGGTACTGCCTTGGAAGGGGTTGAAGCTTGAATCTCAGAAGAGTGGGTTCTTATAAAGCAAACAGATCTCCACACATAGGTGTGAACTTTCCACTTCTCTGCAATGTTGTGACAGTCAGGGAGCCTTTTACAGGGTGTTCATGACATGCTGTTTGGACTTTGTAATCTCCAGAATCCTAAGCCAAATAAAACCTTTTGCTGTACAAAGTGCCCAGACTCCAGCATTCTACTACAGCAACTCAAAACGGACAAAAGACACTGTGCTGGAGGACGCTCCGGGATGCACCCTCTGGTTGGAAACATCTGCCATACACATGTCTCCTGGAGCAAAACTCCCTGCCTGTACTGTGACCACTACTCTTTACCAGCCCTGTCCCTCACCAGGGCCAGGGAAAGAATCCCAAGTCCCAGAAGTCCTTTTTCCTATTACTCTTTAGAACCCATAGATGAACCAGGAGGATCCATCCCTCCCCCCAAGAATCCTTTACTAGAGATGAATAAAAGAGTAAGTCTGAGATGAACAAAAGCTGATCACCCTGGGGGCTCAGAAGCAATTCTGCTTCTTTAGGATCAAGGACCATCCCAGCCTCCAGGGTGAACAGTTCAACTCCTAGCCATTCACTGGGTGAACTCTGGTCGCCCGCATTTGGCTTGGTCCACCCCTGTAGGACCTAGCACCAAGAGGCTATAAAACAGAGCTGTCCATGGTTGCTGATAGCATTGGCTTTGTAATTGTGGCTGAGCAATGGTGGGATTTCTGTTCCTGGGAAGCAGACTCTTGAAGCTTCTCTTATCTTCCCAACTCCTTTTTTCTTTCTTGGTCCCTCACTTTCCCTAGACTGGAAGGCTTCTGGTTTGATCGAGAGAAAAGTGAGAGAAGTAGGATCAGTCAACCCAGACCATTCCTTTCTGTCCTGCTGAATCGAGGAGGCAGCTAGACAGGTGAGTCGTACTCTACTTCCGGTTCTACTTCCTGGCTGAGGAACACAGTACAGTCTCGGGGAGGGGGGGTGTCAAGGCTGCCCCTCTAAGGGAGGCATTTGGACTACTTTGCCTGTGCAGCACAGGCTGTAACAACTGTAATGATCAGACCAGGGGTGTCCGTCCTCTGCAGCCTGGCTCTGTTCCTTCCAAGTCAGTTCTTGAGAGCAGCTTTCCAGCAAGGGGCCACACCTGTGGGATGCTTGCCTTATTCATGTGGCAGCCACAGTGCCTAGCAAAGGTCTGGACGTAAAGCTGGAATTCATTAAAGGAAAATACCAGACTGATAAATAGCCCCTAAGATAGTGCCTGGACCTAATTGATGGTGAGCGGGTTCCACCCTTGTAAGGAGAACAGTCCTGGCCTGGTGAGGATTGAGGGCTGTGTAACGGAACCCAGCTCAGGCAGCTCAGATCTAACTTCAGGACTGCCTGGTCCAGGACATCAGCCCCAACAAAGAAGGGCCAGTGTCCTTGGCAGGGACACGGTCCAGGGAAGGTGAGCTCCCAGTTCTGTGGGCTCAAGTCCCCAGCTCTGAATGTCGGGGTCCAATGTGGGCCATGAGGGGTCAGCAAGGAGCTAGTCATGCAAAAGCTGCAGAGAACTTGCCGGTTGAACCCCGGTCTTTGAGCCATCTCCTTCCGTGAGGCAGACCTGAGGAAAGAAGGACGAAGCTGACACTTTTAAAGCTCCTCTTGCATCTTCTCTGGGAAATGGCTCTAGCTGGGCTTCACTCAGCTCTACACAGTTCTGGGCTAGAGCGGGGGGGGGAGGGGGGCACCAGGCTTTACAGTGGCCATCTCCGTTCATAGTGTCGCCACCATGGCGAGAGGTCTCCCTCCCCTCTATGCCTGCTCTTGACCAGCTCTACAACCCAGATACCTACACTTCCAACCACACTCCCAGGGCTCCTACCAGAATGTTCCTTCTAGACAGGGGCTGCCGGGCACAGGGACTGTCTTCCAGACTCCGACCTCCCCGTCTGTAGGATCGAGTGCTCTCCGAGCTGGAAGGCAGGGATGGCCAATGTCACCCTGCTGCCCAGAGCCCCTCAGAGGGACTCAGATAGACAAACAAGGCTGGGGTAGTGTTAGAGGGGGAACCAGAGTCCACCAGACTCCTAGGCTGGGTCATCACAGGCCCTGGATGTCTGGGCTCTGAGGATGTGCCCAAGTCCACTTCTCCCCAAACTCAAGTCTAGACAAAAAAGGTTTGCAGAGAAGAGAGACAGTTGGATTGACAGGTGAAGATTTCATGAGGGTTTAAGAAGGACCCATGCAGGAGGGGCTAAGCTTTTTCTCCTCCCACCAACTTCAGCAACCCAAGCCCCAGTCTCCTCCTTGGCTCTCCTGGCAGACCTGACAGCAAGTGATAAGAAGAGGAAAAGGTAAGCCACCCTTCATCCAGGTCCAGCCTACAACTGGAGTCCTAGAGTGAGAAGACTATGACCCAGGCTTCAGACAGGTACTGTTCAAAGGTAGAGAAGCCAGCACATGCCCAGAGAGGTCAGGAGGCACATTGGGCAGCATGGCCAGCCCTTACCAACCTGAACTTGACTGGGTGATACACCTCAATTGGGGTGGTCCCAGGTGCTGGCCCAGGTCGGGAGGTGCCTGGTAGCTCCTGGAGGCCTTCTTCAGGGCTAGACGGGGCTTGGCTCAGCCCCCCCAGCTTCCACAAAGCTGGTGAGGCTGGATGAGGAAGATGCTGGACTGCTTGGGTTCTCTGAGGCTTCAGGAGACTCTGATCTCAGACTGGGAGTGTCAGAGCAATCTAGAACCACAAAGTGATGTGGGTTTTTTTCTTTAAGATTTATTTATTTATTTATTTATTTATTTATTATTTATTATAAGTACAGTGTTCCACCATGCCAGAAGAGGGCACCAGATCTCATTATAGATGGTTGTGAGCCACGATGTTGTTGCTGGTAATTGAACTCAGGACCTCTGGAAGAGCAGCCAGTGTTCTTAACCTCTGAGTCATCTCTCCAGCCCGTGATGTTTGTTTTTTAATTGCTCCCTGTGATAAGAAAGTAGGAATGTGGGGCTGGAGAAGTAGCTCAATGGTTAAGAGCACTGGCTGCTCTTCTAGAGGACCTGGGTTCAATTCCCAGCACCTACATGGTAGCTCTTAACCATCTATAATGGGATCTAGTGCCCTCTTCTGTCTGATGGTCTCTTCTGCCATGCAGGCATATGTGCAAATAGAGCACTAATAGACACAAATAAATAAATCTAATAAAAAAAGAAAGTAGAAATGTTTCTCTCTCCCTTTGCCTGAAGGAGAGGATGGTAACCCTAAGGGAACTCTGACGGCAGGATGGGCTTGCCGCCATCACTCTTCCTTGCTGTTTTCACAGGGTCTCAAGGAGCCCAGGCTGGTCTTCACCTCAGCATCCAGGCTAGTGTGGTCTTGAACTCCTGATCTTCCTGCCTCTATCTGGGATTGCAGGCATGTGACAGCACACTCAGCTCTGGCGTGCACTCGCAGCTCAGTGCCCCACACAGCGAGGAGTCCCTCAATAAATGGCATGATCATAATACTTCCGGGTAGCCAACTATACCTCCACTGGAATGTCCTGCTCGCCCTGGAAGTATGGTCCTAGAAGAGTTTTTGACGGGCAGGGGTGGGGGACTGTTCTCATTCTGGCTCTGAGAGGTGGCTGGTCCTGGGCTAGCAATGGTCTCATATGTCTTGTTGCTGATGTCCAGCCTCCCACTGCTCCAACAGGCCTTAGCTGGGGGCTTCACGGGACAGTGCTGTGGGGACAAGGCCATCTTGGTTTCCACAGTTCAACCTGCCCCTTCCCACAGCAGGCCCAATATGGCTCTTGTCTGGTGCCATCCAGAGGGGAAGGGCTGGGCCTACCTTCTCATCCTCATCCTCCTCACTGTCAAAGCCATGCTCCATGGAGTGCCCCCACGGGTAGTCCATGTGGAGAGGAAAGGTGAGGGTCCCTGCTTGTGCCTGCTCCAGCTGCCAAAAGCAAAGGCTTGCCATGTATGAGGGCCGATAGGGTGAGGAAGGGTTGGAGGGCGGCCTCTGTCCTCGAACTCACCAGCTCTTCACATTCCTTGTGGCATTTCTTCCTGGCAATGTCCAGAGCTGTCTCCCCAGCATCATTTACTGTGGAGGGTAATAAACCCAGGGACAACAGTCAAAGTCAAGGCAGCTTAGAGGTTAGTATGGGCCTCGGAATTGGATTGTCTGGGTATGAAAACTGACTCTCTGACTTCCTAGCTGTGTGGCCTTAGGTGACCTACTCAACCTCCCTGGGTCTTAACTGTCTCCTCTGTAAAATGAATATGACACTTGAAACTATCTGACCAGGCTGTAAGGATTCACTGATAAACAGTACAGATCACGGGACCAGATACATGTTACACAGTAAGCTGGGTAACAGTTACATCACTAGTGTACCCAGATTCAGATAGGATTTAGTTTGCTCCATCCATACCTTTTGGCAGGCTCACTAGCTCTGTGAGACTCCCATTTTACAGGTGGGAAAGCTGAGGCTCTAGATATGAATGACAGCCCCCACCCCTGAGAAGCCACTGAGGAGCTCAGAAACAAGCCAGGAGTAGGACTATGCCTGTGAAGAGTGTGCCTGTTGTCAGTGTTTGGGTCTGTACGGGCAGGAGGCCCCACATGGGGCAGTCAGAAAGGGAGTCTGGAGGAGGCCGCAGGCCGCACCTGTCCCCACAGGAGCTCTCCCTTTCAGCAACAGCTTGAGGCAGTCCAGCTGGCCGTGGAGAGCAGCCAAGTGCAGCGCGGTGTTTCCATCGGCGGCCTTGGCATCCAAGTGGCCACTGCAAGGAGAGGGTTGCGGGAGGTTCAGGGAAGGAAACGAGCAGGCAAGGGGGTCAAAATCCCAGGGGAGAGGGAGGGACCCGGAGGGCGTGGGGGCACAGGGAGGTTGCTGATGGCAGACAGGCTCTCACCCATTCTGGATGAGGAAGTCCACTAGGGGCAGGGAAGCCTGGCTGGCGACTCTGATGGCCAAGTGCAGGGCGAGCTCTCCAGGTGCCTGAACACACACATGCTTGAGTTTCCCGACAGCTGCCCTCTTGAACCCTTGCTACCCCAGCATCTCTGCTTATGAAGTGGTCAGCAACCCCAGAGATGAGACCGTATGGACAGACCCCCCTCACATTAAAGAAACGTGAGAAAGCCCAGGCTGTCCCTTCATGGCGTCCTTCAGTGGTTCCTCCTTGCCCTTTCGAGCAGGTGTCCCCAAATCTTTATCGGGCTGGGGCTCTCCTTTTCTCCTACTTTTTAGTGTGTCCATGCTGCCCACCTTACCCAGGAACTGTGGTCCTGCTGCCCACCTCATCCAGGAACTGTGGTCCTGCTGCCCACCTTACCCAGGAGCTGTGGTCCTGCTGCCCACCTTACCCAGGAGCTGTGGTCCTGCTGCCCACCTTACCCAGGAGCTGTGGTCCTGCTGCCCACCTTATCCAGGAGCTGTGGTCCTGCTGCCCACCTTACCCAGGAGCTGTGGTCCTGCTGCCCACCTTACCCAGGAGCTGTGGTCCTGCTGCCCACCTTACCCAGGAGCTGTGGTCCTGCTGCCCACCTTACCCAGGAGCTGTGGTCCTGCTGCCCACCTTACCCAGGAGCTGTGGTCCTGCTGCCCACCTCACTCAAGCACTATGCCCTCACTGTCACCTGTGATGATTTCAGACATGCAGTTGAGGGACGGCCTGCCCCACCTCCACTCCTGCTAGGGGCTAACTCAGGGCCTCACAGGCTAAGCTCACTATGCTCCATCACAGAGCTGCACCACAGCCGAGGACACCCAGCTGTTTTGTTTTTAAAAGATCACCTTCATTTCTTTTTACAACTTCACGTGCATGAATATTTTGCCTGCATGACTGTGCACCACATGCATACGGTGCCCACAAAGGCCAGAAGAGGGTACTAGATCTCCTGGAACTGGAGTTACAGACAGTTGTGAGCAGCCATGTGAATCGTGGGGATTGAACCCAGGTCCTCTGAAAGGGCAGCCAGTGCTCTTAACCACTAAGCCAGGGTCATAACATCCGGTTTTTAAATGCCCAATGAGTCACAGCCACTTCTAAGATCATCCTGAAACCCTTCCTCATAGATATATACCACCAAAAATACAGCGTCTTTCACGACTCTAATTGGACCTGCCCTTTCCCACTTTCCAAGGCTGTTGTTGGCCCATGCTATAGACAAGGAAATAGGACTCAGAGAAGTGAAGCAACAGCCTTGGGTCACACAGCTAATAAAGATGCGGCCGGGATTCCCAGCTAGGTCGGCTTGGCTGGAGTTATTTTCTGTCCATTTAATGTGTGACATTTGAGCAGATGGTAGAAAGTTGTGACAGCTAGAGGGGGGATCTGATGAATATACACGTGCTCATGAGCTAAAAGTGGCCCTGGGAGGGGGCTCTCACCTGCCCATCAGGCCCTGGCAGCAGCTGTCCAAAGTCCTGCCCATTGGCAAAGGCCTCCAGTACAGACAGGAGGTCCCTGTTGCAGATAGCTGTCCACAGCTTCTGGGGCTCAGGTGTGGACTGGCGTGCAAACCTGTGTTCCACATACTTGGCCACAATGTAGTTCCTACGGCTGCTCCTACCAAGACAATAGACAACAGTAATTTCTGGAACCACCCTCTAGGAGGATCTGGTGTCCTGGTAACTTCCAGGTCAGAGGGCTCTGTTCTCCCCAGCCTTCTGACCCCAGATCCCTCAGGCCCTGGGAGCCAGCACGTCCACTCATGCCCTTACATGTCACTCTCAGCAGAGGGCTTAGGGCTCCTGTGACAGGGCAGATGGGCCTCCATGACTTCATTGAAGCGGGAGTTTCCGATGTTCAGAGCCAGCTGCAGACATAGAACAGTGTGAGTGTTGAGTCAGCAAGTAAAATCAGGTGTTAGGACAGAGCCCCTGGAAGGGTTCACCCTTCAAAGTCCAGTCCTTCTCCACAGTTGCGCAGGTGCCGCCCCTACCAACACCACTCTGGTTACTTTGGATCTATTCCCAGTTAGCCAAGCTCGGTCTCCCAAGCCCAGCCCCACACTCCTAACATTCTCTCTGACCCCTGACCCTGCTCTCACCAGCAGCTCTGAGGAACTCAGGAGGTCCAAGGTGAGAGACTGTATTCGGGAGAAGCGCACGCCCAGCTCGCGGTGGACACCCGAGCACTGGATGCAGGTGAGCACCCCCAGGTTGGTGCTGAGCCACGTGGGGTCTGCAGAGGAGCACAGCTAAAGCCTACAGCCCGGAGCCCCTTCTCCACACCTCCACCAAACCTTCCCCACTGACCTGCAGCCCCGCAGTCGCAACAATGGCCATTCCCCGGCCTGCTCTTCACCTCAGCAATGAGCATCTTGGTGAGGTCCTGGGGCTCTGCATCCAACCTGGTGCCACCCCAAGACCACGGGCCGCCACTGGGCTCCCCATTAAAGGCGCTACTCAGTGCTTCGTCCTTGCTGTTCTGCAGCACAGATACCCATCTGTACAGATGGGATAGGAGGATTGGGGACGGGAGACGGGTGTGGACCGAGCTCCCTGCCCCCACCACTGCTGGCCCAAAGCCCACACTCACGCCTCACACTCCAGCTCGTCCTCTGCGTGGAAGTGGTATGTACGGTTGTCTGTGGGTGACAGAAAAGGGCATCAAGCACACAGATCCTGCAGGCCATCCCCAGGACAAACACCTATGTGACCCTGAGATCGGGCCCTCCTAAGTGTCACTTCCTGCAGAAGCCATCTCCAAAGCAAGACCCCAGCCAGACTCTCTGTATGAGCCTTGGATCCAGGGTCAGCCCATAGCACACCCCCCCATCCAGCTCAAGCACAGCATGGCCCTTACCTCCAGCTGCCACCCCACTCTAGTTTCCTTCCTTCCTACCTCTCCCTCTTCACCTAGCCCTGCCAGATCCCAAACTGATGTATCTACGACTTTAACCATACGGCACCCTGCCTCCAGACCCCCACGGGTCCCGACTATTGGGGAACAAAGTCTAGACCTATGAGGGGCAGCTCCAGGCCTTGCCTCACTGCTCCTGTGGGAAGTCCCTTGTAAGAGCGATGGGGGAAGTCTGCATTTTGCTTCCAAGCCTCCCGCCCTGCTGACCTCCCCTCTTAAATGCTACAGTCTCTGGGTCTCTCAAGGCTAAATGTGAATGCTCTCCTCAAACAGCCCTTAATTTCCTACAGCAGGTCAGGTCTTCCAAGGGTCTCTACATGTGCCTCTCTCCTCTGGACACCCCGCCCACAATCTTAAGAGTCCTGGGTCTCTTCCTCATTCCTTCCAAGAGGGATCCCTGAAGACTAGAGCCTTTAGAGAAAAATGAGACAAAAAAAAATGTAGCCCAGGCTAGCCTAAACTCCCCATGTAGCTGAGGGTGACCTTGAACTTCTGATCTCCCATGCTGGGATTATGGGCATGCACCACCATGCCTAGTTTTATGTGGTTCTCCGCACAGAACCCAGAGTTCAATGTGTGCTAGGCAGTGTGAGCTACATTCCTGGCCTGAAAGGGCAGCTCCTTCCCAGCCTGCCCTCACCTCCCTTAAAGCCAGGCACCAAAGCAGTGGTAGCCTTCGGCTATTTAGTGGGACTGGATGCCGATCCCTGGCTGCAGCCTCTCAGAAGGAGCCCTGGGCAGGGTGGGGCTGGCGTAGGCTACTCACGGGTCACCAGGTCGAAGCATGTTTTCTCCTCAGGGTTGGGCCTCACTTGGCAAGTCAGCAGGGTCAGCTTCACCGGGGGTCGGTTGATCTGTGGGAATTTGAGGGTGCAGGACACACATGTTACCCTCTGGGCCTCTGAATACCTTGCCTCCTTTCTATTTAATAATCGTGAAAGTCCTGTGCCTCCAGGAGAGGGGATGCGGATCCTAAGCAGGGATCTCTAACGCTGGACCTAAGGGTTTGGCAGCTGTCTGCTCAGAACCCCTAAGGGGCCTCACCATGCTGTGCGAGATGGTCAGGCAGCCATACTTGACTCCACACTTCCTCTTCTGCCAGACTCTTCGAATCCTAAAGCCCAGAAGGACAGAAAAAGTGACCAGTGGCTCACATCTAATTCCCCTGCATCGGAGAGCAGAATCGATGACCTCTTCCTTCCCACTCACTGTCACCACCACACTTGGCCTTCGAGAAGCTCCTAGCATGAGGGGGGACGGCCTCACGCTTTGGAATTCCTCTTCTAGAGGATCGGTATGACTCTGGTACCCCAAGAGCTAGCCTGATGGAGGAAACACAACTCATGGCCTTACTTATTTTGTGTGTGAGGCCAAGGTACACGAATGGGTGGGGGCAGAGGATAACCTGAGGGAGTCAGTGTGGTGCTTTGAATGAGAATAGTCCACATAGGCTCATGTTTGTATGCTTGGTCCCCAGTTAGTGGAACCGTTTGGGAAGGATTGGGAGGTGTGGCCTTATTGGAGGAGATGGTTGTGTCGCTGGGGGTGTGGTCTCAAAAAACCATGCCATTCCCTGTATGGTTTTTTGTGCCTTGTGCTTGTTGGTGAGATGTGATGCCTGCTGCCATGCTCCTTGCCATGATGGCCATGGACTCACCCTCTGGCACTGTGAGTGCCCTATAAACTCTTTCTTCCATACGTTGCCTTGGTCATCGTGTCTCTTCACAGCAACAGGTAAGTAACTAATACAGTCAGTTCTCTTTCTACCACATGGGTTCCCGGCATTGAGTTTGGGTGGTCAAGCATCACAGTAAGTACCCTTACGTCTAAGCCAGTGGCTCCCAACCTCCCTAATGCTGTGACCCTTTAACATAGCTCTTCATGTTGTGGTGACCCCCAACCATAAAATTACTTTGACTGCTACCTCATAGCTGTAATTTTTTGCTACTACTATGAATAGTAATGTAAATGTCTGTGTTTTCTGATGGTCTTAGACGACTCTGAAAGGCAGCAGTTCTCAACTTGTAGGTCGCAACTCTTTGGGGGTTGAATGACCTTTCACAGGATTAGCCTAAGACCATCTGCATGTCAGATATTTACACTACAGCTCATAATAATAGCAAAATTAGTTATGAAATAGCAATGAAAATAATTTTATGGTTGGGGTCACCACAACATGAGGAACTGTATTAAGGGGTAGCACTATTAGGAAGGCTGAAAACCACTTCCTGAAGCGGTCGTGACCCACAGGTTGAGAACCACTGCTCTAAGCCATCTCATTGGCCCCCCCTTTTTTTTGTTTGTTTGTTTTTCAAGACAGGGTTTCTCTGTATTGTTTTGGAGGCTGTCCTGGAACTCACTCTGTAGACCAGGCTGGCCTCGAACTCATAGAGATCCACCAACCTCTGCCTCCCGAGTGCTGGGATTAAAGGCGTGTGCCACCAAAGCCGGCTCTCATTGGCCCCTTTCTAAAATGAAAAGTTAATGCCAGGAAGCAAGGTGTAATTGATGCTTTCATTTCTAGGCATATACAGTGCACTGTATAGAGGGCAAGGATGAAGGTAAGTCTTAACTGCTGCTAGACAGCAAACTCATGGATATCCCCTGCCTCAGCCTCCCAAATGCTGGGATTAAAGGCATATGCTGTGGATGGTGCTATTGCTGCAATTCTTGAAGAATAACCTTTAGCAAAGAGTCACATGCCCAGTTCTCCTTTGATAACTGTACACCATCAGACTGTACAAAATGGCCCACAGGAATATAAGGACAATAGTCACTGGGGTATCTTTTCTAACCTTCATGTCCTGGTTGTGTGTCTTTGGGCAAGTTGCCTGAGCTCTCTGCATCACTCACCCATCACTTTTCTTGTACAGGAAGCCCACCTTCTCAGTCCCGAACTGCTTGTTGCCTTGGTGCTGGTGGATGCTGTAGCCGACCCCTGAGTTCTTCCGGTTTGGGTGCTCCTGCCCCAGACATGTAAAGGAGACTTCAGGGTGTCTGGGAGGGAAGAGCCCCGTGCTGCACTGCTCCGGGGGGGGGGGGGGGGGACATTTGGGAACTTCTCTCCCTCCCCCCCTCCCCGTATGCCAGGATGGGGTGGGTGGGTTAGACATTAGAATGACTCAGGGCCTGACCTCTCTACTCTCCAGATGCAGCATCCCTCGGAGGGAGTCCCGGAGCTGGGTCAGCTTCTGCAGTTCCTCCTCCTGAGTCTGCCGAAGCTGTGGGCAGAGCAGGAACCACGGCCAGTGAGGGCAGAGCCTGAAGCAGCCCACTGCGGCAGCGTCTCACTCTGTGGCTAAGCCAGCTCTCCACACTCACAGCTTCCCGAAGGGGACAGGCCAGACTTACCTCATGGACTGAGGCTGCCAGCTTGTCGATGAAGGGGGACAGGCTCTGAGCTGCCTTCCAGCCATCCTGGAAGAAGCTAAGAAAGGCCAGAGGCCAAACAAGGGGACCAGGGAGGGATGGAAATGTGGATGAGGCCAGAAGTTGGAGAAGATCCCTATAGGGCACCCTTGGCACGCAGCCTGAGGATGAGAGCAGAGGTGAGACTCTCTGGGTTTGGATCTCACTGACTAGCCATGAGAACTTGATAATGGCCCTAGTTTCCCCATCTACAAAATATAGAGAAATGCTGTATCTGCTCTGGGGGTGTTGGGGGATTAGTGGGATCACCATACCCAATCCTTAGTGCCTGAACAGTGGTGAGTACTTTGTACATCTGGGCAATAAAAGTGTTGCTCAGACATTGAGACCTAGAGGTCTCAAACACTGGAGGGGTGCTTGGTCCTGTCCCCCACAACGCACTAAAGGTAGAGGCAGGGAAATACTTACTTGTGCTGGGCATGGAAGAACTTGATGAGGCTCTGAAGGAAGTCTGGACCTTGCTTCACCTGACTCTCTCCAGCTTTGACAAGATACTAGAAGAAGACAGGACAAGAAGTGTGATTGTGAGCCGGCACCTAATGATGGGGGATTTGTTCCCCACCCCAGGGCTAATTCTCTTAGCCATGACTGATCCTTGGTTACATCTTACAGGCCAGCTGGCCTGCCGTAGAGCCTGTGACTAGAGTCTTGAGGGTCTGGAAGAGGCAAACAGGAAACACACACAGCCCGTCCTCACTGGGAGTCACACCTCACCTCACACATGTGCAGCTGGAAGACTCGCCTCTCTCGCTGTGTGTCCTGGGACATCTCCCCATGGCCTCCTCCTGTGACTCTGGCTCGATCCCTTTCCTTCTCCAGCTTGGCCCTAGGTCATAAAGAAAGAGGCATTTGAACAAGCCTCAGCAACCCCTATCCATCCACCATCCCATGAATGTGGGAACAAAGCCCCTCCCTATGCCACCTGTGTGCTGGGACTGACAACAACAGAGGATGGGGCAGGTCCGGGGAGTGCAGGGGGTCATGGAGGAGAAAGACACAAATCAAATCAAAGCAGAGTCAGGAGAGTAAGAGAGACCTGGACTGCTCATGGTAGCTTAGGAAGTCATGTCTGCATTGGGACTAGAAGCCTGACACATCAGCTTGGAGGAAGCTTGGCCTAGGCAGGAGGGGGTCAGACAGTGGTATACCTTGAGGTGGAGGGCTTCAGGGAGTTGGGCAGAGATGGACAGGGATGGGATATTGCCTGAGGCAATGGCAATGGGGAGGACCACAGTGGGCCTGGTTCCCACCAGTTAAGCATCTCCTTTAAGCTAGAGAAAGAGGAAGGGTTTGAAGATTTTATGCCAGAGGTGATGAAGGCCAGGTAGGGACCAAGGATGACTAGTTCTGATTGGCTAGAAGGACCTTAGAGGTGTGTGGGATAGATGACCACGGAGCCTTGGTTCTCATGAGCACACAGAGTTTTTCAAAGTTCTAAAAGCTGTGGTACCCAGGCTGGGGCTGCAGCTTCAGGCAGAGAGCTAGTCTAACATGCATGAATCCCTGGTTCAGTTCCTACACCTCCCCTATAAAGAATGAATAACTAAAGCCTCTCCCCTGCACCCCAACAGATCTCCAGGGGTAACTGTTTCTTTTCTTTGGCACGGTGGGTCCATTTGTGGATTGTTTCCAGGAAGTCCACCCACAGCAGTCCAGAGTAGATTTGCACATCTCAGGCTGGATGCTGACGTTCATGAATCCCACATACAGGAGACAACTGTTGAACAGCTCTGCATCCCAGGGAACGTGAGCCCAGAGCACAGCAGGCACGTGGGGTGGGACTAATCCCAGCTCTGCAGCTAATGAGTTGCACAGCTTCCCCTCTTTGAGCCTCAGTCTTCAAATCTACAAAATGGGGTAGCTTTCTGTCCCCAGACGATAAGCAAGTAGGAGACCGAGCAAGCAGAAGGAGATAAGGGCAGGGGGAGGGGGATGGACAACGAGGGACACACAACGATGTGACTCTGAGAGGTAAAGACCGGTATCAGGTGTAGTGAGGAAGGAGAGAGAACTAAGACGAAAGGCACGCTGTGTACCTGCCAACCTTAATGCCTTGAGCTAGGCATGGCCACTTTGTGTTTCTGGTATTTATTGAGTCACTTCTTGTCGTATAAACCAGCAAGATCCAATAAGGTAGGGCCCCTGGTACTGGGTTGGGTTTTTTTTTTTTTTTTTACTATATATGGATTGGGGGTGACAGTAGTGACTTCTGCTGGGGGAACAAACCTGGTAATGGTGTCAGGAGTTTTCCCAGCTCCTGGCACTAAGGAAGCTCTTCTTTTTTTTTTTTTTTTTTAATTTATTTATTATGTATACAGTCTTCTGCCTGCGTGCCAGTAGAGGGCACCAGATCTCATCCAAGGTGGTTGTGAGCCACCATGTGGTTGCTGGGAATTGAACTCAGGACCTCAGGAAGAACAGTCAGTGCTCTTAACCGCTGAGAAGCTCTTCTTAAGCATTAAGTATGATTCTTCCTAATTTACGCTTCTCAGAGATGGGGTCTTATGTAGTCCAACCTGGCCTCACTATGTATCAGAAGATCATCTTGACCTGAACTTCCAGCATCCACCTCCCAAATGCTGAGAGTATAGGTGTACATCACCCCAGGTTTTATACAGTCCCAGGGAGCAGGCCCAGGTCTTTGTGTGTATGCTAGGCAATCACTGTTATCAACTGAACTCATCCCCCAACCTATCATTTTTAAGCGTTAATTTTACATCAGGGCTTCACACACTAAAGTGATATGCCCACGAAGCAGGAGTCATTCCCCCATTGTACAGATGAGAAGCTTAAGGCCTGTCCAAGCCTCACAGCTATTAAGTGGCAGAGGTAGGATTTGAACCCAGATCTATCCAAGGATGGTTGTTACAGATGGTTGTGAGCCACCATCTAGGTGCTGGGAATCAAACCTATGTCCTCTGCAAGAGCAAGTGCTCTTAACCACTGAGCCATCTCTCCAGTCTCAGTGCCAGGTACTTTAAATGCACTGTAAAACTGTGCCATTTTACAGATGAGGAAACAGATCTGCATATGGACCAGCCTGGTAAACATGGTCTTCTGGCAGCAGGACTTGGCATGCCAGAAGCCCAAGGTAGAGAAAGCACCCTCTTCCCAGGTGCTCCAGAGGTATTCAGATGGTGTTGGCAGCCTGGGTCATCTCAGAGCTGCCTTGACTGGCTTGCATGTGTTAGAACCACGCAGTACCTTCCAGCGTACTGACATCTGGCAACACCTGGAGCCCCCAGGAATGCATAGTCACCTGTACCATGCCATGCCACTCAAATGCAGCCCTAGTTAGGGCCACATCAACAGTGTATCACTGACCCTAGGCAGCCCATGTCTCCTTAATGGAATAGTATTCTCTTTAAACAAATTTTTGTTTTGTTTTGTTTTGTTTTGTTTTGTTTTGTTTTTGAACCAGGGTCTCACTATGTTACCCTGGCTGTCCTGGACTTGTTATGTAGGCCAGGCTGGTCTTAAGCTCATAGAGATCTGCCTCCCAAGTGCTGGGATCAAAGGTGTATGACTTGCCACCATGCCTTTGAAATCTTACAAAAAGTTTACTAGAAAAAGTTAGTAAAGGCAGAGTTGCTTGGGAAAGATCTACAGGGAAAGGCGATTCTGTCCATTTTGGTAGACTTGGAAGGAGAGTCACATGGTTCCCTCGGCGGCTCATATGGATAAGGCTAGCCTGGGTCTCTACTGCCCATTTTGGGACCTCTAAAATGAGCAAATGGCCACACCCATCCCCGGCAGGATGAGGCACTGTGCTCACAGCTATAAGGGCAGGAGGGCTGGCCTTTCAGTCTGGACCTGGACAGATGTGCATGGCTCTAGGAGACAGAGGGGCAATAAATGCTCCAGCACCTGTTTTTTGGAACCCGTCCCACAGTGGTCATTACTCAGAGGAGTAAATATTAGTCCCCAAGATGCTTCCTCCATGACAGGGAAGATTCAACCATTACAGAATGTACCTGTCAGCACACCCTGCCCCAGTTTGCTGCTGCTGTCTGAAGATATGCACTAATGCAGAAAGATGGGTCACATCTTGGCTTCTTCTTTGGGGTCTCATGCATCCCAGACTAGCCTCAAACTCTGTATAAAGGGGCATGGTAACCTTGAACTCCTCACCTTCCTGCTATCTCTCCCTGAGCACTGGATTTACAAGTCCGTGTCACGACACACCCATTTATAATATGTTGGGGATTGGGCCCAGGGCTTTGAGAGCAATAGGCAAGCACTGTCTCCACACTGAGTTACCCTCCCAGCCCTGTTTGTTGTTTGTTTACTTGCTTTTGAGACAGGGTCTCATGGAGCCCTGGCTAACCTGGAAGTCACTATGTAGACCAGGCTGGCCTCCATCTCAGACATCCACCTGCCTGTGCCTCCCGAGTACTGGAACTAAAGGTGTGTGCCCCCAAGCCCAGATATTGTTTTCATTTTTGAGGCAGGGTCTCTGTATGTATTAGGCTGGCTTCAAACTTGCAATCCTCCTGCCTCACTCTCACAGGATATTTTTTAATAAAAATAGAAGATTATATAACATGATTACTTTGATCTCAGTCTCATCAATATATTTACAGTATATAGAAGAAAAAATGTCTCATTTCTGAGAATTAAAGTTTTTCACCTGTGCTTTGGTGATTTCTCCCTACTTCACCTTGTTTTTTATTTTGTATTTTTCTGAATCAGGGTTTCATGTATCCCAAGCTGGTCTCAAACTAGCTATCTAGTCGACACTGGCCTTGAGACTTGTCTTCCTGCCTCCACTTACATGTTGCAGCAATTATGGGAGCGAGCTGCCAGCTTGTTTGCTTTAATGTGGCTGCTGGGGATTGAACTCAGGTCCTCGGGCTTGCAAGGTGAACAACACTGAGCCATCTCTCCAACCGCCCTACCCCTCTGCCACCTTGTTTTTTAAATTATAAAATTAGAGTGCTATATATTTTCCTAAAATAAAATTTCTAAAAGAGAACTTTCAGACACTCCCTACAAAGTGACCCTGATATTCTCTGAAAGATTATTTAACTTTTTTCTTTTTTCTTTTTTCCTGTGTATCTTGGAAAGGGGACAGGACCTCACTATATTGTCCAGACTGGCCTGAAATTCCTGGGAAGTAACCTTCCCTCCCTAGCCTCCTGAGTATCTGGGACTCTAGGTGTGTAACACCATGCTGAGCAAAATTTTTCTCTTGCCCTCTTTTTCTTGTTTTGTTTTTTTGTTTGTCTGTTTGTTTGTTTTTGGTTTTCGAGACAGGATTTCTCTTTATTGCTTTGGAGGTTGTCCTGGAACTTGCTCTGTAGACCAGGCTGGCCTCGAACTCACAAAGATCCACCTGCCTCTGCCTCTGCCTCCTGAGTGCTGGGATTAAAGGTGTACACCACCACTGCCCAGCTCTTCATCATCTTTTCTAAATTATACATAAGAAAGGTATTTTTGGGAGCTGGAGACACCGCTCAGCGGTTAAGAGCACTGGCTGCTCTTCCAGAGGTCCTGAGTTCAATTCCCAGAAACCACATGGTAGCTCACAACCATCTATAATGAGATCTGGTGCTCTCTTCTGGTGTGCAGGAATACATGCAGGCAAAAAGGCTGTATACATAATAAATAAATAATCTAAAAAAAAGAAGAAAGAAAGGTATTTTCTTTAGCAAATAAATTTTTACAAGGAAGAGTACAGGTTCTGAAACAGGAACCTGAGACAGCCCAAGGAGTCTGCTTAGGAAGGGTTGGCTACTGAATACCACAGAGTCCCCTGACCCTGGGATGGCCATGGCTGGTGGCAGACCTGCAGTCTGGTGTGGAGCACACAGGAAGCCTGGGTGAGCCACCACCTCCCCTCTCTCCTTCTGGGTTCAACCCAATGTTTGCAGCTACCATCTGCTGCCCAGCTGTGTGACCCTGAGCTAGGACTCAGCCTCTTTCGGCCTCTAACACCCCCGTCTCAGGGCTGAGTGATCTTGAGGATGCAATGTCCCTGTCCACGTGACTACCACAAGGCTGGAAGGTCACTGGGGCAGCATCCCATGATCTTTTCACAAGCTCTCTTGGGTTGTCTTGCAGCAGAACCCCCAGCAGCTAGCCAGTCCTGGCCTAAGAGCCAGAGGCCCCGAGTGACACATCGGAAAGTCAGCCTCCTTCTTCAACACAGAACCCTCTCCTTAAGTCCACCCTCCCGAAGTCACTTACACTTTGGTTTCATAGTCTTTCCATGCCTTCTCCAGGTGCTTTTTTGAATCCTGGGGTTGGAAAAAGAACAAGTTGCCCAAAGGGAAACATGAGCCCTGGAACAAACAGTACATCCTGCTACCATTAGAGGGACCCCACTCTTAAGTTATGTTGTTCAGAGCTGTTCTCCAGCTGACACCCACTAACACCCAACCAACTCCCTTCCTGAGGCTCAGCCGGCCCCAACTTTTCCCCAGAGTTGCCTAGACCCAGTCAGGTGTCTTAGGCTCTAGCCTGGGGTATAGTCGACCTCTGGGGTCTGCTCTGAGTCTTGTCACAGGCCATGGAGGATGAGGGCAGGAAAATGGAGGTCAAATACCACCCCTATTTTATCCTACCAATTTCTCCTGCCAGATATGAGGCCACCCTTTCACCAGGAACAGACTGATTGAAAAATCTCCCCGAAGCCACACAGCAAACCAGTAAGACACAGCTGATTCCTGGCCTGGCTAGCCTGGGCCAGATGCCTGAGCCCCAGCCAGCCCAGCTTTCCACACCCTTCTAGACAGCCTCAACTTCTTCTGAGAAAAAAGTCACCTGTCTGGTTTGGGAGGTTCCCAGACTGGTGTCACTTTGAGAGGACAGTTCCTCCCCCATACTTTGTGGGGCAGACTATCCAGGAAGGTGACACTGCCCTCCTCCATTTGCAGGACCTCTCTGATGGATCCAGGGCTGCCGGGTGCAGAGGAGCAGCAGCGGGGCACTGGGGGTCCTGGGCCTGCACCCTGAACCTTCCATGCGCGGGCATTGGGAAGCATGTGTGGCTCACTTATCCTTTAGTGATTGTGGAGGTGGGCAGTCAGAGCTACAGGTCAGACTCTACACATGGCCTGGATGCCAGGCCCTCCAGCTGAGGCGAGGGCAGTATGAGGCAGTACTCCTACAGTGACAGCCCCCTCCCCCCACATAGGCACTCACATGCCGTCCGTCCCTTAGCTGCCCCTTCATCAGACTCTCCAGCGGGAAGGAGACGATGTTGTTCAGGTTCTGAACCTGCAAAAAGCAAAGACCCCGCCCCACAGGGATCAGGGTCCAGGGACGTACCAGGAGGCAAAGGAGAGTCACGGGGATGTAAGAGGCTGGGAGAGGACGAGATGAGGGGACAGAGGACGACGACTCAGGGTGTTGAAGTCAGGGCCCTCCCCGGGCTGCTCCACCCTGCACCGGCCTCTCCCTGCCCTGCTGCACCCTGCACCGGCCTCTCCCTGCCCCGCTGCAGGACTGCCTCTGCTCCTGGGTGAAGCAGAGCAGGGCAAGGAAAAGTGAGGTGGGACGGGGAGTCGACTGTGAATCCCAGCACTCAGAGGCAGGGGTGGGACTCGTCTCAAAACAAAAGGGGGAAGATGTGTCAGAACGGTACAGAAACTTCAGGTCAGGGGTCAGAGATCAAGGGGTACAACTGACTCATCCTGGTCAGTTCTGAAGATGGATGCAGGATTCAGGGTAGAGAGATGGCTCAGTGGTTAGAGCATTGGCTGCTCTTGCAGAGGACCAGGGTTCAGTTCCCAGAAAAAAGATGCTGAAGTTGCCCTGAGTCTGGTGAGAAGCAGGAGGAGACTTACCAGGTTCTTGAAGAGCGCAGCCACCTCACGGGTGAACACAGCCAAGTTCAGGAAACCGGTGGATAGTTCATGGCTGTTCTGGGACAGGTGACTATTCCCCAAGGCCTCCACAGCCTCTCGGTAGTGTTCCTCATTCTCCACGTGGCCTGCAGACAAGGAAAGGCTCTCAGTGCTGCCTGTAGGCCTGGCTTGGCTGGGTCCCAGGTTCCAGACCCCAGGCAGCTCACTCACCAAGGCCAGAGCTGTGAATAGCCCGCACAGACTTCTTGATCCTCTGCAAGATAGCCTGGTCTCCTTCCAGAACCTAGAGGCAAAGTGTACAAGGTTCAGTGGGGTCATGTAAGAGGGCCTTGACTTCAGGATTAACACACACACACACACACACACACACACACACACACACACACACACACACACACTGAAATGAATGTATAAGTGAAACTTAAGAACCGGTGGCCATCTAGATGTCTTTCGACACTAAGAGTCAATGCTTCTATGCAAAAACCTAAATATGCACTGGGCTAAGATGGATGAAACCCAGAACAAAAGAGATATGTTTAAACTTGGGAAGCCCAGGGGGGTCCTTCAGGCAGCCTGGCATGTCCAGCCCAAGAAAAAGCCTGAATTCCAACCACTGGCTATGTCCTTTGTGCCCCTCACCCCCTCAACACACACACACACACACACACACACACACAAATACACCACTCTGGTTCTTGGCCTGAGCTTCCTGCCTATGCAAAAGACCACAGACGGCAGCACCAGGTCATGCCCAGATGCCCTGCCTAGAAAGGCCTTCTGCCTGCACCTCTTCTTGGGTCAGGATGCATCAATAGTGCCCATTCTTCATCCCTGAGGCTCTGCAGTGCCAGCTGTGGTTACCATGGCAACCTAGCCAAGGGGCACAACTACTAGCAGTAAGGCCCTGGGATCTGTAGATTAAATTTCACTATTAGACACTCACTCCTTTGGACCACTATAAAATGCAAGGCACAGACACCATTTTTGTATCTCCAGTGTCCTTTATGGCTATCATCAATCAGTTTCCCACTGGCTCTGGGTTTGTCCTTTGGCTGAGGTGACCCTCCAGGTACCCTCCATCTGTAAACCCCTGCTGTGGCCTACAGCCGAAGCAGGAGGTGGACCACTTACTTCTTTAAAGGCTCTGGACCATGAGGGTGACTCTGGAGAGACCAGGCCACATAATATTTGAGCAAACCCATCACCTGTAACACTCATAGCCTGACAAACTAAAGCCAAGGAGCATTTCTTCTCCAGGTCTCATTAAAAATACAAATAGACTAAGGGAAAGATCTGAACCAGAACCCAGACAGGAGCTGGGGAGATGGCTCAGTGAGTAAAGGGATTTGCTACCATCCAGGATGAACTGAGTTCAAAGCCTGGAACCTGCATGGTGGAAGGACAGAACTGAGTCTGTCAAGTTGACCTCTGACCTCCACATGTGCACTGTGGCATATGTGGGTGTGTACACATGCATATATGCCTACATAAAATTAATGAATGTAAATTTAAAAATAATAAGAAACAAAAACAAAACAGCAACGAGTGGCACGTGCCTTAACCTCAGCCAGTGGCAGAGGCAGGTGAATCTGAGGACATCCCGCTCTACATAGAGAACTCCAGGCCAGCCAGAGCTACAAATAATACTCTGTCTCAAAACAAAAACAAAACAAAACAAAAGCCAGATGAACCTTTTTTCCCCCTTTCAAGACAGGGTTTCTCTGCGTAACCCTGGCTGTCCTGGAACTCGCTCTGTAGACCAGGCTGGCCTTCAGAGATCCTCCTGCCTCTGCCTCCCAGTGACAGGACTAAAGATGTACCTGGCTCACTATTCATAAGGGAGTATAACACATACAACATAAGCACCCCAGCATTCTGATTCTAATGAGGCCGTGGAGAAGGGTGCTTGTTTGCTGGTTTCCATCTGGAAGATGACTCAGGGTGAGGAAAGTTGACTAAGTTCACAGAGCTCCAACTGTTAGATCCCATTCCCTGTGACCTAGACCCTGGAGGGCCACGAACTGCGAGCAGCACCTCTGGAATCACACTTGTCAATCACACTTGTCTCACCTGCTGCCACCAAGTCTAGAGAGAAGCAAGAGAAAGGGTCTCATCAACTCATCTGATCACCTTCTAAAACTACGGGTGGCTCTTGTGCGCAACAAGCCCAGATGGCTTTCCAACCGCTCCTGGGTTCTTAGTCCCTCAACCTTTCCCAGATCTCTCACAGATCAACACCAACAACTGTTGCTGGGAGGGGGGTCCTAGAAGCCTCGCTGCCACGGCTCAAAATGTGTTCTGTGAGGGTGAATCCCAACTCCTTTGATCTTAGGCTGATGTTTGCAGCAAAGATTAAATTACATGTTCTACATATGAAACACGGTCATTAAAGCAGGTCATTTGAATGCCAAACCAAATTACACTAAACACATTTAGTAAATAATGTAGAAACGGCAAACAGTCCCACACGAAGCGAGTCTCTAAAGAGAGACAAGGAGGAAGGAATAGAGAAGGGGGATTTTTATTTTGTTCTGTTTTAGTGTTTTGAGACAGGGTTTTTCTGTGTAGCCCTAGCTATCCTGGAATTCAGTCTGTAGACCAGGCTGGCCTCCAACTCACAGAGATTTACCTGCCTCTGCTTCCTGAGTGCTGGGATTAAAGGTGTGCACCACCACCTGGACTTGAGAAGAGTGGAAATTTTAAACTTTTTTTTATAGTGCAGGCGATCAAACCCAGGGTCTTGAGCCAAGGAATTGCTTTACCCATGAGCTACATCCTCAGTCCTCGAGGAGAATCCTCAAGAGTCTAAAATACATATCAACAAATGATGTTACATGACTTTATTTGATCCCTGAATTGATTGATTGACTGTTTGTTTGTTTATTTATTTTGAGACAGGGTTTCTCTGTAGCCCTAACTGTCCTGGATCTAGTTCTGTAGACCAGGCTGGCTTCAAACTCACAGAGATCTACCTGCTTCTATCTCCTGAGTGCTGGGATTAAAGATGTGTTCCCCCCAGCAAGTCCTGATATTTCTAAAGATTTAATTATTTCTCATATTATGTATATGGCTGTTTTATCTAGATGTATGTCTATCACCACTTGCATGCAGTGCCTGTTGCAGCCAGAAGAGGGCATCTGATCCTCTGGAACTGGAGTTCGAGAGAGTTGTGAGCCTCCATGTAGGTATAGGTAATTGAACCTGTGTCCTCCGGAAGGGCTGCCAATGCTCTTAACCAGCTCCTGAGTCCTGATTCTTAAAAATGAACTGTATCTGGGTATGACAGAAAAGTTTGGGGCTGGAGAGATGCTCAGAGGTTGAGAGAACTGGCTGCTCTTTCCAAGGACCCAGGATCCATTCCCAACACCCACATGGCAGCTCACAACCATCTGTAACTCCAGTTCTAGGGGTTCCAACACCCTCACAGACATACATGCAGGCAAAACACTAATAAATTTTTAAAAAGGAAAAGTTGAGGGCTGGAAGATGAAAGAATAAGACCCTTGTTGAAACCAGTAAGCTAAGAGTAGGCTTGACAATTTCTACAAAGCAAATAAAGAAGACAAAAGGGCTCTTGGAACTAGCAGAGCTGAGGGCTGCCCGAGTAACCTGAAACTCCTCAGTGACTTCAGTGCGGTACAATGAACTGGCCCCTTTCAGTTCTCAGTAAGAGAGAATGGAGGCTGGGAGATTCTGGGGCCCAGGCACGATGGGGAGGATCCCAGGGGAGACAAGGAGAGACTGAAGCAACATTTGGGAGAGGCAGCCGTCAGTCAAGGAGTGCAAGTCCCTAGTCCCTCTGGGCTGCCAGCCCCGACCACACAATGGGACAGAAGTCAGTCTCAACTACTCCCTTCTCACTGCAAAGCTGCACCCGTGGCTTGTGTACAAGTGAGCTGGGCTGGCCATGGTAGGCACTAGATTTGCTCCTGATCCAGCAGATCCCAAGAGAAACATTGAGCCTATCGAGATGCTTGGATGACTGGCACCGGCATGGACTGGGAAAGGGTGGGCCTGGAAACTTTGCCAGCCTAATACTTATGAGACAGCCCCCGCTTAGCTTCACCTCCAAGGGTTGACTGGGTGTCCCTGGAAAACTGACCCAGGGGCACCTCAGTCATGATGAGTGTCTGCTGACCTCTGGACACATGCTGGGGATGGAGGATGAGACGCTCCCTGTCTCGGGCACTCACAGCTTAGGTAAAGGCAGAACACCAATGAGGAGATGCCTGTTAAGGGCTGAGGATGCTTGGCAAACCCAGGGCCAGAGCACAGAGCAGCCCTGGACCCACCCAGGGGGAAGGGATGCATCTTCAGACCCCAAAATGAGAAGCCACAGGTGGACCAAAGCAAGAGACAATGACCCTATGGAGGTCACCTGAGGTTCCAAGCACTCACGGGGCCGGGAAGGAAGTGTGAGCAGTGAGGCCCCAGAACTGAGCCTCTGGCTGCCCAGTGAAGACCTCAGGGAGGGAGCACTGAAGGCAGTGAGAGGACATGCTTGCCCATCTCTGCACGTCAGGCTTTATTCCCAGCACCGGGCCCACTTGGTATCTCCTATGGAGTCCTTTCGTCAAATGCAGGTTTTATAGGCGAGGAAACTGCAGCCAGCTGGAAGTTATGGCATGTGCCCAAAGAAGGGCCAGAACCTAGACTCAGCCAGGCAGGCAGATTCCAGGGGCCAAGCTTCACTAAATCCCTGGGGCTTACCCTACAAATCATGGAGCACCTAGAGGGTCTGAACTGGGTAGTGATTCGACAAGGTCTTGGGGCAGGAAGTTTGGCTGCAGCCAAGGCCCAAGTGTGAGACAGGGAGTTCAGCCTTGTCCCTGGGGCAGGACAGGGTGACAGGAATACAGCCAGCTCTGGCCTGGAGCAGATTACCCAACAGGAAGGACGCAGATTCCAAGCTAGCTCAAGAGCCTGCACCCTGTAAAATCACCCACTGTCCCACAGTGACTGCGGTGCCTGGCTCTCTCTATCAGGTCAGACGCTACAGGTAGTCATTAGCAGAAAGAGGGAGGGAGGCCAGGCAATGGGCTGGAGGTCGCTTACTCCCCTGCCCCAGCAAACTATTAGGCAAACCCAAAGGATAGGGAGCCCCTGCCATCTTTCCTCTTCTTCTTCCTCCCATATTTTGGAGAGCAGGGCAGATCATTTGTAGCTTAGGGATGGCCTTGAACTTCTGATCCTCCTGCCTTTACCTCCAGAGTGAACCTAGGTCTCATGCATGAGAGAGGAAAGATCCTATTGGGCCTTTTCTCTAGCCCTCCACCCACCCCTCTCCCTCTCTTTTGAGTCAGAGTCTTACTCTATAACCCAGATCGGCTTCACACTCATAGCAATCCTCCTGCCTCAGCCTTTTCATGTTCTGGGATTATAAGCATGTGTCACCACACCCTCACACCTGATTTCCCAATCATCTCTTCTAAAGAGTGCCAACCCCTAGAACAGGGAGGTCTTCAGAGGCAACACGGGGACAGAGAGGGGACGGTATCCCAGTGCACACGTTCAAAGCTGTGTGGCCAAGTGACTTGGACCCGAGGCTGGGGGGGGGTGAAGTACTGAGGTTCTGGCCTACCCCCTCTGTGCACCCCGAGAAAGTTCCTTCTCCTGTGCCTCAGTTTCCTCATCTGCAGTTTGGATCTGACAGACATGAGTTCTTGAGCCCATTCCAAGGGATGCCTGCAACGTAGAGCCAGCCTCAGGAACACAAGCCCACCAGTGACTTCACCCGGTGTCCCTGTGTCCTGGGCCTGCGTGTCCCGCCGAGCAGTCAGAAGGTACTCAAGGAGAGCAGCGTTCAACCCTTTGCCTTCACACAGCCCTATGAGAGACAGGCCTGGCCGGCAGAGTGGCTTTGCCCAGTCTCCCCCATGCCTGGGCCTCCCACTTTGGAGCCCCTCAGCTGGAATGAAGAAGCTGGGCGGTGACAGGGAAGGCTCCTGCTGGCTCTGCCATTTATTATTTCAGTACTCTGGTTGCTCTCCTTCCTGCAAGGATGGAGCGTGAGCCGGCCATGTGCCCCCATTCACCTCAGGTGGGGCCTCCGTGGATGGTTCCCAGCCTGGGCAGCGGGCCAGCCTGGCCAGCTCAGACCCTCCACTGCCCCTTGAGCGGTAGCTGGAGGCGGAGAGGAAGAGGGGCTGCAGGAAAGGAGCCACACCCTCCCCCACATGGAGGCCTCAACAAACCCCAAGTTTCCTGGCTGGGATTTTCCTCAGGAGACTTCCCGGCAGTGATGAGCTAACAGAGCAAGAACTCTGCTGGACCCACGGCTGAAGAGTCCCAAAGATTCCCAGCCGACCCCTGGCTGCCAGCCCTGGATTCCACCCAGTCAAGGGAGAGAGCCTGGCCTGCTGGATAGAAAGAAAAGTACCAGATCTGGAGCCTGGCGCCCTCTGGCCTCGACTGGTAGCCAGGACACGCCCTCTGGACGACCCCACCCCCTACTCTTCAGCGCGAGCCCCTCCAGCACCAGCTATGGAGCAGCGCTTGGCGATATCCTGACCATGCTGAACCATATCCAGTCACCTCAGCTGCTCCCTCCTTCTGGAGACAATCATCTCTCCTGACTCAGCATGAGGGTCACCCTCAACTCCCACCACAGAACTGACCTGCCCCGGCGATTGCCATTCAGCGCCAGCTACAGGCTTCTATCAGAGCCCTTACTGTCCTGTGTGACCTTCAGGGTGACACTGAAAACAGAGGGGAGGGGTGCCTCCTGTGTGTGCATAGGTGGGGGGTAGGGAAGGGCACTGGATGCCCTGTTCTGTCACTTTCTGCCATGTTCCCTTGAGACAGGGTCTCTCACTGAACCTGGAGCGAGGCTGGTAGCCAGCAAGTCTGGACAGTGTTCTGGTCTCTGCTTCCCACAGTGCTGGGGTTACAGGCACTGGCATGACCACACTTGGCTTTTTATGTGGCTGCTGGGATCCGAACTCAGGTCCTCATGCTTGTATAGCAAATGCTCTTACCCACCGAGCCATCTTTCTAGACCCCTCATTACTGTCTTATACGCATCACCCACCACAGGGCTGCCCATAAACACCTGCGGGATGAACGAGTGATCGAATTAATTAATTAGCTAATTAACATTATCAAGGCCCTACTGGGACACAAAAAGGCACCAATTGTCACAGTATGATGTCCAAGTTCAGGGTCCAATCCTCTCAGCTGTGTGAGCCTCTGCTTCCCGTGTTGTTAAGTGAGATAATAATGGCCCTATCCCAGAGCACTGAGCCTTCAGCATTGCAGTGACTCCCCTGGGGTGCTGTAAGTAGGCGGGGTTTCCTAATAGGTATTGTCCAGTAGCTGCTTTTTCAATACTCCCAGGCTGCCCAGGAAAAACACCTAGAGTGCTAGACACTCACACACAACAAACACCAACACAACGGAGCAAACACACACTGGGGCCTCCCTGAGGTCATGACCTCTCCCTGGGGACAGCCTGAGAAGCCAGCGTCACAGCTGGGTGAGTGGGGAGCTCAGCTCTGGGTCAGCTTCCCAGGTGCAAATCCTGGCTCTGCCACTCCCTGAGAGTAGAGTAGCCAGATTTGGCAAAAATAACACTCAGCCAGACTTACATATCAGACAACTGATTAACAACTTAGAGGTGAAGTGTGGTTTAGATATTGCAAGGACATCCTGTATGTTAGCTACCTGGCAACCCCTCTGTGCCCTAGAAAGTTCCTTCCATGGAGAATCATGCAAGTGAGTCTGTGGAAAACACTTTGCACACTGCCTGCTCTGTCTGCTAAGCTAGGCAGTGGGACACACTTTAAAAATGCAATGCTAACTGTAAGGAGCCAGAGACAGAATGCCATATACTACCGGAGTCCATCTTTGGACAATGTCCAAACCAGGCAAATCCAGAGATAGGAAGTACCTGGGGTAAGGAGTGACCACCGCTCAGTGCAGGGCTCCTTACTGGGGTGACGTATTCAAAAATTAGACAGTGATGATGGCTGTATGACAGTGTGAACGTACTAAAGACCACCAAATTCTATGCTTTAAAATGGGGATATGGTCTAATGGTAGTGTTTGCCTAGCATGTGAGGTTCTCATTCAACCCCTAGTACCATACATAATAAAGAATGAAGGAATAAACAAATAAATATGTTTAAAATTATGTGTGTGCTTGTGTCTGAGTGTGAGTATGTGCACATGAATGTAGCTGTTGGCAGTCTTGAGACCCTGGATGTAGGTGCTGAGAACCAAATGCAGGATCCTCTGGAAGAGCAGTACACTGTTTTGGGGGGAGGGTGGGGTTTCATAACAGGGTTTCTCTATGTAACAGTCCTGACTGTCCTGGAACTCTCTTTGTAGACCAGGCTGGCCTTGAACTTACAAAGATCCGCCTGCCTCTGCCTCCCGAGTGCTGGGATTAAAGGCTTGCTCTACCATGCCAGGCTGCAATACACTTTCTTAACCCCAAACCATCTCTCTAAGCCTAAATACATAATTTTTTTATTTTTTGGTTTTTACGAGACAGGGTTTCTCTGTATTGTTTTGGAGGCTGTCGGTCCAGCCTGGCCTCGAACTCACAGAGATCCGCCTGCCTCTGCCTCCCGAGTGCTGGGATTAAAGGTATGCGCCACCACCGCCCGGCTCATAATTTTTTTTTAAAGTGGAGGCGTAGCTCACTGATAAGAATTTGCAAGACCCTGAGTTCAATTCTCAGCAGAAAAGAGAGAAAGAGGGAGAGAAAAGAAGAGAAGAAAGAGGAGGGAGGGAGGGAGGGAGGGAGGGAGGGAGGGAGGGAGGGAGAAGTTTAAAATGGTCAATTTTATGTAATGTAAATTTTATCACCACTTTAAATAAAACTACCTAATGGCTCCACAGGAGACTATTATACGTGGCCAGCCTCTGGGGCAGGTTAGTAACAAATGTTTGATTCAGGAACAGGTGGATGGGAGAGCAAAGGGCAGAGCAGAGGAAGATCTGCCTCCTTTACACCAGGCGCCAGAGAGCCAGGTGTGGTAGCACACTCCTTTAACCCCAGCACTCAGGAAGCAGAGAAAGGTGGATCTCTGTTCTATGAGTTCAAGGCCAGCCTGGTCTACAAAGCAAAGTCCAGGACAACCAGAGACATACAGAGAAACCCTGTATATCACAAAAACAACCACCAAACAAAAAAGGCTCCAAGTCAGGTCTGGCAGTATATACCTATAATTCCAGTACCCAAGAGGCTGAAGCAGGGGGATTACTGCAAATCCAATGCCAGCCTGGGCTACAAATGAAGACCCTGTCTCAAACGTCCTAATAAGATGGAAATAGTCAGGCATTGGTAGCGCATGCCTTTAATCCCAGCACTCGTGAGGCAGAGGCCGGCTGATCTCTATGAGTTCAAGGCCAGCCTGGTCTACAGAGAGAGTTCCAGCACAGGCTCCAAAATAATACAGAGAAACCCTGTCTCAAAAAACCAAAAAAAAAAAAAAAAAAAAAGGTTAAACAAACAAACAGGCTCCACACCTCATTCTCTGTCTAAAGCACAGAGCCCTTTCTGACCTGCTACCAGGGAGACATGGACTATTCTCGACTACTCACTGGTACTCACTTGTAGCAACTGCCTCATCCCTGCTGCAGGTACATTTACATGTCTGTTATGTGCCAGGTCTGCGATGGAATCCTCTCTTACACATGGGGAACCAGATTCTGAAAGGTTAAGCTACTTGTCTGGGGTCATGCAGCCAATAGCAATCCATCTGACCTCACTCACCGATTTCTTGCTATTGAGCTTGGCCAGGGAAATGGATACCGTGGACATCATAGGCTGATCATGCTTTCAAGGACTGAGTCCTTCCCCTACCAGATGGAGACCTTGTCTGGTCATCTCTGTGACCTCAGAAACTGCCTTTGGACCCACAGGTGTTCTGTAAATATGGTTTAATGGGTCACTAACCCCTAGTGGGCATTCAGAGCTTTCTGGTCTGCTTTCACCACATTTACTGCTCAGCCACCTGGAATTTCCAAGCAGCTCCTGCTCAGGCCTCGCCCCTGGGAGAATCTGATTTAGGATCAAGGTGGAGCCCAAGGTATCTGCAGTTCTTCAAGCTCGTGTAAGGTCTAGAACCAGCAGAGAAACCTTCGGCAGCTACTACCAGATCAGTCAGCTCAGTCCTCCAAAGTGCCTCTGGTGACTGGGAGGCTGACACAATATTCCTAGGGGCTTCCCTGGAGACTGAGGAACCCTGTGTGCTCTTCTGGAACCACCGGGTCTCTTAAGAGGCCGTATCTGCCCAAGACCTATGTGATGGAAGGCTAGGGATATAACTCAGGTGGTAGAGGATTTGCTAGCATGTGTGAAGCCTGGTTTAAATCCCTAACATTGTACAAACTGGATGGAACATGCTTGCAGTCCCAGTACTTGGAGGTTGAAAGGCAGGGAGATCAGGAGTTCAAAGTCATTCTCAGCTACATAGCGAGCTCAACGTCAGCCTGAGCTACGTGTACTTGCTGCACAAGCATGAAGAGCTGAATTCAGATCCCTGGTGCTCACATAGATAGCCAGGCTCATAGTACTTCTGTAAGCCCAGCACTGTGGGGTAGAGACAGGAGGCAAATCCCTGCAGCTCATTGGCCAGGCAGCATGAGAGACCCTGTCTCAAGACACAAAGGGCAAGAGCAATTAAACAAAGACATCTGAGGTTGGCCTCTGACTTCCCACATGTTCATCTACAAGTTCACCAGCACACACATTCACAGACCCACAACAACATATGCCACCCCACTCACCACTTTCACACACACACACACACACACACACACACACACACACGCACACACACACACACATAAATTAAAAAAAAATAACAACAAAACTAGGTGATCAAACTGCCTTGCCTTTGAGGGATTTTCTTCCTTCCAAAGTTTCAGTTTCTGTTTCCAGATCTACCTTGTCACTCCAATGACCAGAAGCAGCTGGCAACAGCCAAGAAAAGCACGCATGCAAGGCTCAAGTATGTGCAGGAGGGAAGACTTTGAGATCAGGTCGAGGCCAGCCCTCACCCCAGACAGAGGCAGCTGGGAGGGGCGCCCAGAGCACTGTGTCTCACTCACCTCTCTTAAAAGTAGTGGACAACTCTCCTTTAGCCTGTGCACATCTCTCCAGCACACAGAGAGCACAACGCCAACCCTGCTCACACACTCGCCCCTGACCTCCACAGTGCCGAAGCCATGGCAGCTTTGCTGTCTGCTTATTTGGCTACAGAGGCACCTGGGCAGCTGACCAGCTTTACCTTCTCCAAACAGTCTTCTAGCTCTGAGGTCCTGTGGTCTCCAGCTCCCTCCCTACTTCCTTGGAAGCTCCTGTCAGTCTCCTTCATTCTTTCCAGGCTCCACCATTCTTCCACTATCTATCTCTCCAGGCTTCAGCTCCCCAAGAGCAAGGACCTGGGCTCCCGCATTCTTCTCCCAGAGGTGATCTCATCTGTTTCCACTCCCGGGATGGGTGTAAATGAGACACGCAGATTTGGGGACTTTTGCAGTGCTGGGTTATAGACACCCTACACACTGGTAACCCTGTGCCAGGGACATCTGATGTCATGACACAAGTCTTAGCAGGCCATGCCTCATAAAAGCCAAAGAGACCCAATTCATGCTCTTCCAGACTCCCCTGCACCTAGGCTCGGTTAATAGAAACTCTACCCGTGGGTCTGAACCAGGAGAACAGAGCATGGAAAGTCCACTGTAGTGCTGACAAGCAACAGCAGTGATGGTGTCCTAGAACAGTGGCACCTCAAGCTGAGGCATTTGGTATGTGGAGCAGTGTCCTGCCAACCTGGCTCTGTGACGTCATTTTGGCCGACCTCTGCCTGCTGCTCAGCACCAGTTCTCCAGCTCACGGAACTTCGGAGAACCATTGAATTTCCCATCAAGTGAGTTCCTATTCTGTTTAAAGCAGCCCAGGTGGATGTTGCTGGGGCTCACAGCAAGATGCCTAAGACACACCTACCATCTCCCACTGTTTGAGCCTGGTGTGTGGTGTGTGGTGTGTGTGTGTGTGTGTGTGTGTGTGTGTGTGTGTGTGTATGTGGTGTGTGTGTGTGTGTGTATGTGTGTGTGTGTGGTATGTGTGTATGTGGTGTGTGTGTGTGTGTATGTGTGTGTGTGTGGTGTGTGTGTATGCAGAGGCCAGAGATTGGCACTGGTTGTCTTCCTTAATCACTCTCCACCTCATTTATTTACTTATTTTGGTTTTTGCGGTCCTGGAACTTGTTCTTCAGACCAGGCTGTCCTTGAACTCAGAAAACACCCGCCTCTGCCTCTAAAGAGTGCTGGGACTAAAGGCATGTGCCACCACTGCCCAGCTTTCCCACCCGAGTTTTTGAGACAGGATCTCTCTGAACCTGGAGCTCATTAATTCAATAGACTGGCTGTTCAGCAAACCCGGGGGACCCTCCTGTCTCTCCCTCCCCAGCCCTGGGATTACAGGCGTGCACGGGCAGGCCTGGCTTTTTATGTGGGTGCTGGGGAGTCCAAATTCAGGTCCCCAAGCTGTGCAGCAAGCACTTTACCTACTGAGCCATCTCCCCAGCCCCCTAACTTGTTGATACAGTTCTCTGTATGCCTTGTTTTGTTGACTGATTCTGTAGTGAGGCTGGCCTCTTAATTAGCTATGTAGAACAGGCTGGCCTCAAAAATTATGGTCTTACTATCTCTGCCTCATGAATGCTAAGATTAAGTGAGACCTTGTTTCAAAAAAGCAAAACAAGTCAGGTACGGTGGTACTCAACTTTAGTCCTAGCACTAGGCAGGCAGAAGACAGGCAGATCTTTGTGAGTTTGAGGCCAGCCTGGTCTACAGAGTGAGCTCCAGGAGAGCTAGGGCTATACAGAGAAACCCTGTCTCAAAAAAAAACTTTTAAAAGGTGTGTGCTAATGGTAGCATCTTTAAACCCAACACTTGGGAAACAGAGGCAGGTGGATCTCTGTGAGTTCAAGGCCAGCCTGGTCTACAAGTGATTTCAAACCCTCAAACCCTGTCTCAAAAAAAAAAAAAAAGAAACCCGATATTAATAAGTAGTTATGCAAATAAATATAAATTTTGGTAGGGCAGTGATGGCACCTGTCTTTAATCCCAGCACTCCGAGAGGTAGAGGCAGGCAGATCTCTGTGAGTTTGAGGCTAGCCTGATCTACAGAGCTAGTTCTAGGACAGTTAGAATTACACAGAGAAACCATGTCTGGAAAAAAAGAAAATGGGGGGGGGGGGAAGAGGAAGAAAAATCAACAAAATAAATAAATATAAGTTTTATCTGTGGGACCAGTGGGAAATACCAGAAATCTGAGCAGCCAGGCCTGCTAGAGGTCACCACAATGTCCCAGAGGAGAGCCGATAGGTAGATGTGGACCAGGAAGCAATAAGGAAAAGCAGGCAGACGCGGATACACAGCAGGTAAAACTCATGGCCCTTGGTGAAAAAGAGTGCATGAGTCTCCCAACTTGTGCAACAGAACCTGGCGGCCAACCTGAGGAGTGCCGAGCGTGGTCCCAGCAAAACCGCTGCAAACCACTGGACAAGAGTCTGGGTTGAGTGAGTCACAGAGAGGCCGGAGGTGACTGAAGTCATGGGCTAGACAGTCTGGAGAGAAAGACGGCAGGAAGAGAGATGGTGACCCAGGGCCCAGCCTTGAGGAAGGTCTGGACAAGGGGATGAACTTCCTGCCACCTGCTACCATGTGCAATTGCTGTTGAATTTGCTCATCTGCTCCCCGGCTGACTTCTCCAGAAGAAACTGGTCATACGGCAGCAACGACAGCTGTCTTGCTGAGAGATGAGTTTTCCCAGCACCTACTACACAGCTTGGAATGCAGTGCCGTTGTGAGACCCTTGGCAAGGTTGCCTCATCTAGTCGGTGGTCAACATGATTGAGTTTCTGATCCCCAATGTCCAGCAAAAAGTCTGAATGGAGAACTTGTGTTCGGAGCTCTGAGATGATAAGCATCCTTTAGCATTCCAATGGGATAATATGTAACTGCTCTAAACAGGAGGTACCAGGCAGTATGAACCTCTCCCCAGAGGCCACACTACACCAAATAGAGAGAAGCTTCCTGGATGTTCCTGAGGGGAGTCTCTGAACCCTGTCCTCCTCCTTTAAGAAGTGCCCTCCTCTGCTAGGGTAAAACTGTGGCCATGTTTACCCTGCCTGAGTGTGACCTCTGTTGATGAAATGAGGGGTGGAGATCCAGCTTCCGTAATCAGTTCAGAAGCTGGGCTGGGCTGCCGGGAACTTGGAAGTGGGACATGAGAGACTGGCTGGGTTACCTTTAGACACTGGACCAGTGAGGTCACATGACCGTGGGGGCAGAAGCTGCCTTCTGGGGTCTATGTGGAGCAGAAACCCTAACTGGATGAGACAGAGTGAGAAAAAGTAGATGAAGGGGCTGCCTGAGCCCCCCACTCCTCCCAAGCCTCAACTCCCAGGTCACACAGTGTCTACCTGGCCTCGCTATTCAGTTCCAAGAGATACCTCTAATTCTTTAAAATAAGCATCCTTTCCACAGAAAGAGGCTTGAGAGGGTTTATATTTCTACAGTCTCCAGGACCATATAAACTGTTATTTTGTGTTTTGAGACAAGGTCTCCCTATTATTTAGCCCTGAATGTCCTGGGACTTGCTCTGTAGACCAGGCTGGCCTTGAACTCACAGAGATCTATCTGCCTCTACTTTCCCAGTACTGGGATTAAAAACAAGCACCACATGCCCAGCCTACATTATTTTTACACTAAAACAAAGAGACACACCTTGAGGCCAATCGTGAGAATATTAATACTGGTTATGTTGTCATTTTGCTTTTGGGGACTGGACCTAAGACACTGATCTATATCCCTACCTAAAAATATTAATACTTAAGAATGAAATCCTTGCCAGGCATTGGTGGCACACACCTTTAATCCCAGCACTTGGGAGGCAGAGGCAGGCGGATCTCTGTGAGTTCGAGGCCAGCCTGGCCTACAAAGTGAGTTCCAGGACAGCCTCTAAAGCTACAGAGAAACCCTGTCTCGAAAAACCAAAAAAAAAAAAAAAAAAAAAAAAAAAAAAGAATGAAATCCTTAGCCAGATGAGGAGGCACACATCTATAATTGTACATTCAGGAGACTAAGGCAGAATTTGAGGCCAGCCTCAAGCTACATAGCAAGGCTCTGCCTCACAGAGAGAGAGAGAGAGAGAGAGAGAGAGAGAGAGAGAGACAGAGACAGAGAGAGAGACAGAGAGAGAGAGAGAGAAGAAATCCTTTCAGAGTGTGGATGTGGTGGTACACACCTGTAATGCCAGCAAATCATGAATTTCAGGCTAGCCTGGGCTATACCCTGTCTCAAAATAAACACACACACACACACACACACCAAGGAAAAGGTAATTTTGACTCCATCAGAATTTCAACTATGCACTGCAAGACACGATATAGACTTTAGGTAAACATTCTCCTAACCATGACCCTTCCCCTGCCTATCAGCTCTGAAGATAAACACTGGGAGCATGCACATGTCCACAAAGACTGCCTCTTGTAGAGCACAGGTCAAAATGGTCTCCTGGCTTCTTTTTTTTTAAGATTTATTTATTTATTATGAATACACCATTCTGCCTGTATGTATGTCTGCAGGCCAGAAGAGCACACCAGATCTCATTATAGATGGTTGTGAGCCACCATGTGGTTGCTGGGAATTGAACTCAGAACCTTTGGAAGAGCAGTCAGTGCTCTTAACCCCTGAGCCATCTCTCCAGCCCAAATGGACAGTTTTTTGTTTGTTTGTTTTTGTTTTGTTTTTTGTTTTGTTTTTACGAGACAGGGTTTCTCAGTATTGTTTTGGAGGCTGTCGGTCCAGCCCGGCCTCGAACTCACAGAGATCTGCCTGCCTCTGCCTCCCGAGTGCTGGGATTAAAGGCTTGCGCCACCACCGCCAGGCCTCCTGGCTTCTTGATATGCTCACTTCCAACTAGTCCCTGCATTCACTCACTTGTGTTCTCCTCTAAACTGGGTTCATCTAGTATTCTGCCTGGAAGTTGAACTTCCTCCAGGAAGTTCCTGTGTTACATTGGTCCTCACTGGCTCATTCCCTAGCCTGTTCCTTTGGCCTCTGACAACACTGACCATCTTTCACTGGACACTCAGGACAGATCCTGGCATTCCTACTAATTACCCTAAGATGTGCTGCATGTCCCCATCCTGTCAGCAAACCAAAGAAGGATCACTATGTCCTCACTGCCCAGCCCAGAAATGGCATTGGGAACTGTACAAAACACAGCAGCCAGCCAGATCTGCCAACTGCCTTAGTTTCCCTGAGAAAGTCAATGGGATCACGACTGAGAGACGCAGGGATTATTTCAATATTCCTTCATGTTGCACAGAGGCTCACAATGAAAACCAACCTTGTTTTTTTTTTCTTGGTTTTTCCAGACAGGGTTTCTCTGTGACTTTGGAGGCTGTTATGGAACTTGCTCTTGTAGACCAAGTTGGTCTTGAACTCACCAAGAGCCACCTGCCTCTGCCTCCCGAGTGCTGGTATTAAAGGCGTGTGCCACCACCTCCCGGCTTGAAAAACAAACAACCTTTAGCAATCCAGTGAGGTTAAGCAGGGAAAAATAAGGAGACTCCATTTCAAGATGAAATAAGTGGCCCTAGAGGGAGGCCAGGCAGGTGAACACTGCTGGAAAGAGAACAGGACCAGAGGTTAGGACAATGGGGGGAAACAGTTCTCTTGTTCTGGGAGCTCAGGCAATGTCTGACTCTCTCTGCGTATCTGTTTCTTCATCTTAAATGAGAGGAATTCTAGCTGACTTCTCTCTCATGGGGTCCTCCAGCATGCTTCTCGTGTCCTATCCCAGGGTCCTTCCCAGTAGGGTTGACAAAAAAAGGCCTGCAAGTCCTACAACAGAGTCCCCGCTTACTTCCAGAGAACCACCTAGACCTGGAAGCCTTGATTTGACAGGCAACTGGAGATGAAAGCCTGGAGTTAGGTTAGTAATGCATGCCCAGTACTGGAGGGAGGGGAAAAAAAACCAACCCATTATCAAGCTGCATGTAAGCACAGTGTAATAACAGAGAGACATGGCCACAAAACCAACCAGAAAACTCCAGCAAAATCTATTCAAAAGTCAGACTCTTAACTTTTGGGACACTGGAATGCTGAAGAGTAAAGCTGTGCTTGGGAAAAGAAAGAAAGAGAGAGAGAGAGAGAGAGAGAGAGAGAGAGAGAGAGAGAGAGAGAGAGAGAGGGAGGGAGGGAGGGAGGGAGGGAGGGAGGGAGGGAGGGAGGGAGGGAGAGAGAGGGAGAGAAAGGAAGGAAGGAAGGAAGAAAGAAAGCTTGCAAGTGCATGGATCTGAAGGCAAAAAAGGCTGGCTTTTGTCTGGTCTGCCCTGGGGCAAATCTGAGCTCACTGGATCCCCAGATCTATTTCCTCTCCCAACATGAAGTGTTTACCCAGCCAGGTAGGGTCAGACGCACAAGCACATACAGTCAATACAGTCAGAGCAGTCGCTTCTGTTCTAACTCAGCACTAATGAACAACCTGGAGAAGGGGATGACAGGTAAAATCCCTAAAGAAGTCCTGAACCGTGGAGGTTGTGAGCCTACCCGCAGGAGGCATTCCTGAGGACAAGGCTAAGGCTATGGGACAGCATTTCCCTCAGAGCAGCCAGTCAGATACCCCCCACATGTGTGGTAGTCCTGCTCAAGCAATCCTAGCCTCACTGGTTCTTATCTTCATAAAGACATGTACTCCTGATTGAGGTGTGGTGGTGTACCCCTGTGATACCAACTCTGGAAAGGCCAAGGCAGGAGGATCGCAAGTTTGAGGCCAGCTTGGGCTATATAGTGAGGCAGTCACAAAAACCAAGAAGTATTCCTAATATGTGCACGAGAAACGAAGATCCAAGAGATCTGGTCACTGTCTAAAGAGGCCTGTCAATTATCCTGACAGTAATGTTGCCATCTTTGCACACATTGCTCCCATGACCTCACAGCTCTATGAGGTAGACAATTATCCCCACTTTACAGATCAGGTCACATGACCAGGCCCACCCATCTTGCAAGCTGCAAGGCCAGGATCTGAACACAGGTTAGCATCACTGGAAAATGACAGCCTTTGGACAATTCTCTGTTTTCCTTACCAAGGAGGAAAGAGTCGAGACAGAGGGCCTGCCAGACAAGAGGAAGAAGGGAGATTTCCCAAGATCTCAGCTTTGAGTATTTCTGTGTAGCTTTGGATCTGCCGCACAGTAGGAACACACTTATTATGGTGAAGGATTGGGAGCCAGAGTACCACTGAAGTCCAAAATGCCAGCCCAATTTGTGGCATCCTCTAGAAGGGAGCAGTAGTCATATTATCCTACAGGCTGTCTGCTCCAGCATATTCCTTACAGACAAAGTTGCAGCGAGTTCAGAAAAGAGGAATGAACTCCAGTGAACATGGGAATGGGGTGGGGCAACCTACAAGGGCGGAAAAAAAAAGGCCTGGGACACTTTGCCTGGAAACACAAAGAGGAGAGAGGAGGGGAGAGGAGTCTATAAACTTGCCCGCCACAGCCAAGGTGAACCCCGGCTCCTGGCGCCTTCCCATTCGCATTCATTCCACAAGGCGAGCCAAGTCTCAGAACCAACGGCCAGGAGGAGGGGGCCTCCTCTCTCCTGAAGCCCGGAAGAGGTAAATTCAGGACTGAGCCTGCTTCTCAGAACGGGAGTGACCTGGAGGGCTGCATATTTGTGGGCCTCCAAAAACGAAAACACAGCTGTAAGCCACTGAGCAAATATATGTATGATGGGCAGGTCGCCCGAAGTATTTGAGAGATGTGCCCCGACATGTAGGAGTTTTCATCGAGGTGACCCCGAGATCACCCACAAAGTCCCTCTGGTCCTCTTTTCCTGGCTCCACCTTGAGGACACAGATGGTTGAGATGAGCTAGGTTCCCACAGATCTAGGAGGGGCGAGTTTCTGGAGCGCCGCAAAGAGCCATCGTAGCTCCAAGAACCCTTGCAAAGGTCAAAGCCAGGCCCCGAATTGACGTGAGACCCCTCCCGCCGCGGCCCCTCACCTCCTCCCGTGCTAGAGCCGCCCCCCGGCACCGGGGCATCTTGGAGGCGAAAGTGGCTGCCCCGGCTGGGGAACTGAGGTCCTCCGCGGTGACGGCCAGGAACTCCGCGACACTGAGCTGCTCGGGCATGGCGGGCGCGGGGTGGAGACGCCGGGGCTGCCTGAGCCGGGCGCGGGGGACGCTGCACTTAACCGCGGCTGCACCGCGCAGGGCCTGCCTCCACTACCCGCAGCGTCCCTGTCCAGGCCTCCTCACGCCCTGCCCCCTAGCCCGCCTTGCCCCGCCCTTAACTTCCCTGCCACGCCCCGTCCACTAGCCTTTCTCTTCGGCCACGCCCCCGACCCCCTCACCTAACTCCCTGGTCACGCCCCCACCACGCTCCCCTTACTCTCCGGCCACACCCCAGCCGCGCCCCTAACTCCCTGGCCACGCCCTATCCCCCCACGCATCAGCCCCACTCTGCCCTGCCTCCATGATGACCTACAGTAGGGGAGAGCTTCCCCGGGACGCGGTTCTCGACTCCCAGGCCCCGTCCCGGAGCCGCTTCCCTTACTTCTCAGCCCCGCCCCCAAGGCCTACTGTCCTCTGAGGGATGCACGCATGCCCTCAGCCTGCCCGCTGACTCCGCCCTCGCGGCCCTGCGGCCTCCAGCCCCGCCCCTAACTCTGTGCCCCGCCCACCGTGGTGTTGCTGGCTGAGCCATTTGAGGTCTGCGCCACCCAGCTGTGTGCCATTGAGTCAGTTGCCTCTCTGGTTTTTAAAAGTAACTTATTAGTTTTGGGTCGTGTCATAACCTAGAGTATGTTTAAGTAGGAATGGGAGAGGGTCACCCTCATCTCAGGTACACAGAACAGCTCGGGTTTCTGTTTTGCCAGACTTCTTAATTTCACCTGTGGCCGGGACGCTTCCCGCTGCCGTGGCGTCCAGCCACCTTCCTCATCCGTCTCCTCGGGCTCTTTCAGGACTTCTTCTTGCCACCTTCACCTCCCAACCTGACGCCTGTGGCCTCTTCCCTAGACCAGGTCCTAAGTGGCCCCAGCAATCGCTTCGGGCTCTGCTCCTTCCTTTGCCCTCTCCATCTTCATTTCCTTCCTGGATATCTGTGCTGGCTCCTTCTGGTTTAGTGTTGTTTGCTTGCTTTTCCTTTGTTTTAAGACAGACCCTTCCTCTGACTGCTGCTCCCCGCTCGCTCCCTCCCTCCCTCCTTCCTTCATCACCTATCTCTGCTCCAGTCACTAACTTCCTTACCGTCTCTTGAATTCACTAGGCACGCAGTCCAGCCTCAGGACCTTAGAACTGGCTGGCCTCTTCCCCAATCTGGAATTCGCTTCCTCTAGATTCGCTTCTCCCTCTGGCTTTTGTTTGATTTTGAGTTTTGGTTTTCAAGGCTTAACTCAAATGTTTCAAATGTAACCGTGATGCTTATCCTGGTCATCTTGTTTGAAACTAGTCACCTGCTGCCTCCCTCACCCCTCACTCCATACCCCACAGTCTCTATCGTCTTTGTCCTGCTGTTTGTTTGTTTGTTTGTTTTTCCTATCCAGCACTTTTACGTGCTGGGCTTTTTGTATGAGTTTGCTTTTTGCTTGTTTTGTTTTTTAATGTGGGTGGATGTTTTGCCTGCATGGATGTCTGTGTACCATCTGAGTGAATGCTGGTGCTCTTGGAAGCCAGAGGAGGGCATCAGATCCCCTGGAACTAGAGTAAAAGATGGTTGTGAGCCACCGTGTAGCTGCTGGGAACTGAACCCAAGTCCTCTGCAAGAACAAATGCCACATAACTACCAAGCCATTTCTCCAGCCCCTTTAATCTTATTTTTAAAAGTTTACAGTGTCTGTACACACACACACATGTACCCATGCATTATAGTCTGTGTGTGTATGTACTCACATACATGTACACATGTATTACAGTCTGTGTGTATGTACTCACACACACATGTACCCATGCATGACATTGAATTCATGAGGCCAGAGGACAGCCAGGAGTTGAAGGAGTTGGCGCTCTCCTTTCCATGTGGGTTGCAAGGATTGAATTCAGGTAATCCGGCTTGACAGCAAGCTCCCCTCTTTATCTCGAGACAGGTTCCATATAGACTCAAACTTGCTTTGCAGCCATGGGATAACCTCAGACTCCTGACCACAAGCCTCCATCTTCTGTTAGGATTGCAGACATGTGCCACCACACCAGGTTTATCTGATACTTTCTGTATACTAGCCAAACACTGTAACTTTATTATACACCAGAGACCTGTCCAGGATGCTGCTTGCTTCCCTTTTTTTCTCTCTCTCTCTTTGAGATAGAGTTTTACTATGTAGCCCTGGATGGTCTGGAACTCACTAGATACACCAGGCTGATCTCCAATCCTGGGAGATCCGCCTGCCTCTGCTGGGATAAAGGTCTGTACCACGAGCCGAGCCCATGCTGCTATCTTATGTCTCTCCTGTTTACTGTCTGCTCCTCTACTGCCATGAAGCTCTGTTAGAAAGGAAATGGGGGGGACTGGAGAGATGGCTCAGAGGTTAAGAGCACTGACTGCTCTTCCAGGGGTCCTGAGTTCAATTCGCAGCAACCACATAGTGGCTCACAACCATCTGCAATTCAATCTGGTGTCCTCTTCTGGCATGTATATGTAATAAATAAATAAATCTTTAAAAAAAAAAGAAAGGAAATGGGGTTTGTTCTGGTTAGGGCCTTGTGGGAAAGCAGGCTAGTGTCCAGAGGCACAGACTGCCTGGGTTGAATCCTGCCTTTGCTATCTGCCTTGGGTTAACAGTTCCGTTTCTGCGGGCCCCAGTCTCCTCTCCTCTCCCAGGTAGAATGAGGATGCCTTCCCTCCTAGGGTGGTCAAAATGAGTAGATGATCCACAAATGCAGAGTTCAGTCACACCACACCTTCACCACAGCTGATACACGGGAGACATGTATGCAACGAGCATGACTTGGCACGCCAGTTCACATGTGCTCAGTGTCAGCTGGTCCATGAGCAGAAAGGGCAGAATTCGAATCCAGGCTTATTTGACATCAGACTCTCTGCTGCCATGTGATCTACCTTCTGGAGACAGGTTCTAGGCTCATCTCCAGGTCATAGGTAATTCTTATTTCTAGTGCAAACGAGAACCGAGTTCAGGGGGAGATGGCAGTGAAGGGGATCCTCATCTGAGGACCGCAGCTATGCTCCTGCACACCACTCCCAGCGCCCTCCTGACCTAGTGTGACCTGGACGATCTCTCCAGAGAAAAGAACAGACCCCCCCCACCCCCGTGGTTCCCGAGGGCAGCAGACTGCTATCTGACAGTCCTTGTCGCCTGCCTGCTCTCACGCAGCCCGTCCCTTCTGCCTGCAGTGTTTTTCCAGCTTCCTGTCAGCGTCAGCTTCATGGCTCAAATGCCATTCGTTTTACTGCCTCCAAGAAGCCTTCCCTCATGTCCTGAGATGTTTTAATGGCCTTCTCATTGGCCTTGTCCTTCTACAAACCCACAAAAAATGTTTAAAGAGAAAATGGGCAGTGCCAACTTTTAAAATGTCTGTTGGGGCTAGGGAGCTGGCTCAGTGGTTAAGAAAACTTCGGGGCAGCCGGGCGTTGGTGGCACACACCTTTAATCCCAGCACTCGGGAGGCAGAGGCAGGCGGATCTCTATGAGTTCGAGGCCAGCCTGGTCTACAGAGCGAGTTCCAGGACAGCCTCCAAAGCAACACAGAGAAACCCTGTCTGGAAAAATCAAAAAGAAAAAAGAAAACTTCGGGGCTCTGACGGGAGACCAGGATTGAGTTCCCAACAACCACTTCATGAAGGCGGCTCACAGCCACCTGTAAGTCTAACTCCAAGGGATCCAACACCCTCTTCCATCCTCCACAGGCAACTACACACATGTGCACATACCTACACACAGACACATTGATGGGGAAGCCCTGTGTATATGTCAATAAAGCACTGTTGGCCAATAGGGAAGCAAGATAGGTGGGACTAGGAGTTCAGGAGGATTCTCGGTAGGAGAAACACAGGGAGTCACGATGTAGCCCGCCAGAGAAATAAGATGTCCGGAACTTTGCTCCGGTAAGAGAAATACTTAGATTAACAATTATGGGGTAAATACTTAAGTCAGAGATAGCCAGTAAGAAACAAGCAAGGCCAACAGCTTCATAATTAATATAGCCTCCTATGTATTTATTTGGGACTGATGCGGCTCTGGAACCATGCTGGCAGGAAGGCTTCTCTCTACAACACATAATTTTACAAAATCTTTTAATGAGAGGGTATCCACGTCAATCCATTTACATGCTGTAGTAGCTAAGAAGGGCTTTTCCACGTTCCCAGGGCATGAAATAAAAAAGTGAAATAATTTATCAAAGATGCGCTTTGTGCTGATACTTTCCTAAACCCATTAGGTACAGTCCTATCAAAGTTAGCTTCCCATGCGGTTCACTTTGTTTTCCTGTTTTCCCTTCCCATTCTGCCTGCTGAGGCACAGACAGCTCTCCCTCTCTTTGCTCAACTACCTGCTCCATAATTCCCTGGCCTCAAGTGTTGTGAGGGGTTCCAGTGCAAAGAATTGAAAAGTGCCCAAGAGTCTAACACAGTCACTTTCCAGGGCCCAGTGGTCTTTGTATGTCCTCAGCTCAAGTCACTAACTGACCCTTCGAATCTCAGCCCTTAAATTTCCTTAAGAGAGAACTAGATATTCCCAGTCTGAAAGAGACACAGAAGCAAAATCCCAAACTTGAGCACCGTAGTTGGTGTTGTGGCGCCACCTGGCGTTGAGCAGTGCACAGCCTGCACAGCTGGAACGAGACACAGCAGCCTTGAGTGCCCACGAGGGTGGGCCAGACTTGTGTAGAGCTGGAAGGAAGGTCTCCACAGAGGAGAAGCACGAACCTTCATGCACACATGGGCAATTTCCAGAGGACAGAATGGCTCAGATACTTCAAAAATCATATTCCCAAAAGGTCAGGGAACCCGTGAACAGTTAGAACCTCCTAAACTTATTTTGTAATCACAGCATTTGGGAGGCAGAGGCAGGCAGATCTCTGTGAGTTCAAAGCCAGTCCGGTCTACAGAGTGAGCACCAGGACAGGCTCCAAAGCTACGCAGAGAACCCCTGTTTCAAAAAAAACAAAAACAAAAATAAAAAAGAAATGCTAATCAGATAAACTTATCTGGTAGGTACACAGAAACATCTGATATTAAATTTTAAAAATCTGATATATGAATGTATATCAGAACACATTTAGACAGCTGGGCACCACCAGGGTTCTTAAGAATTGGATTTAAGCTAGGTGGTGGTGACCCACGCCTTTAATCCCAGCACTAGGAATGCAGAGGTAGACAGATCTCTGTGAGTTTGGGGCCAGCCTGGTCTACAGAGCGAGTTCCAGGATAGCCAGAGTTACACAGTGAAATCTGTCTTAAAACAAAAAAACCCTGATTTTTATGCCAATAATGCCTGAAATCCCAGACAAGTTGGGAGAAGACAGATCATAAATAAAAGGTCATCCTCCGCTGTAGAGAGAGTTTGAAGCCAGCCTGAGCTACATGAGATCCTGTCTCAAAAAAGGTGAAGCTGGAGAGAGGGCTCAGTGGTTAAAAGTGCATACTGTTCTTGCAGAGTACCCAAGTTTGATTCCCAACACCCATACTGGGGTTCACAACTGCCTGCAACTGCAGTTCCAAGTAATATGATATTCTCTGACCTCATATGTATGCATATAAATTAATTATAATACAAAATTTTAAAAGAAGGTGAGAAGTATTGGGGTGGGGTGGGTATACCAGGACATGAAATAATGAAAATGATATTTATCAGAACCTTCCTTTGTGCCAGGTGGGGTGATATACGCCTTTAATCCCAGCACTAGGGAGGCAGAGGCGGGTGGGTCTCTGTAAGTTAAAGGCTAGGACAGTCAGAGCTAAAGAAAGAGACTCTGTCTCTGTCTCAAGAACAAACAACAGACCCTTACTTTGTGTAGGCCGTCTCCACACGTAACTCAGGAATCCTCCCAAAGATACTTTATCCAAAGGTTGGTTGATATAGCTCCGGGGAGAATGCTGGGGTAGCATGGCGAGGGCCTGGATTGTAGCAAAACAAAACTTGCCTAATTTCATTAGCCTGGAAATGAGGAAACGAGAAGGCAGATGCTGCAAGCCAATCTGGCTGTGACCAGGTGCCAGTGCCGGAGCTTGGAACTCTCCTGGCAAAGAATGAGCTGGATCAGCAAGTTTGCTCACTCACCTTGTCCTGGCCCCATGTACTACTTGCTAGCTGCGTAGCTGAGGCACAGAAATTCACCTTTCTGTGCCTCAGTGGGTGTAATCAATCATACTTCTATGTGGGTATTTAAATGACGAACTAAAACCGGCTTCCAAGGGCAGTGACCACCAGAGGGCAATAGAGCTCAACCTGGGTGAACAGCGGCTGTCTCTGGCAACCGGGCAGATCTCCCCACAAAATCCTCAGAGTGACCCATGTTTTTATTTTCTGTCCCTTTTTTCTTCCCTTCCTACATTTTTCTTGCAATACGGTCTTGCTATGTAGCTCAGGGTGGCCGATAACTCTCCATCCTCCTGCCTCAGCCTCTGGAGTACTTATAGGTGAGCAACCACGCTTAGTTAGCCAGTGTCCTCTTCACGATGGGACCACACACTTCTGAAAGGCTGTGTGGCCTTGCTTGGAGCAACACAGACAGCAGCCCACAGATCTACCAGTACCCTCCTGCTTCCACACATCTGAACTCTGGTGCGAGAGTCCATCTTAGTCTGTGTTCCGTAATTACGCCGTTTCCGAAAGAAAATCTTGTGTGCACAGCAGTGAGCTCTTATTGAAGACAATACCTTTTCTCAGTCTCCAGTCAGACCAGGATGTTTCGGACAGAGCGTGTTAACATGTGTGGCATGGGAACATGTGCTGTGCAAAATACGAATGCTGTGTTAGAACCAAGACTGCCTTGAAGCCCCACCCACAATGGATCCCCGGCAGCCTCGCCCAGAAACACCTCAGATTTTTATACACTTGGCTTTAAATACACTTTTGGTCATTACGCATCCAGAAGCATTTTACTGTTGTCCCGCCCCCTCTTGTGTGACGCCCTCCATTCAGTTATGGAGCCCCATGCAGAGTTTGTCTGCTGTGGTTTAAATCAACGTGCCGATCTATAAACCGCGGGGTTCGAATTGGAAGTGGCTGTAAGAACCACAAAGGGAGGCAGGCACTATGGCTCTTTCCTCAGCACCAACAGGTGTAGGTACGCAGAAATGTTTGTGAACCCGGTGTGAACATACGCACCTGTGATCCCAGCTATTTTGCAACCTGAGGCAGGAGGATTGCAAATTCAAAGGCGGCATGGACAATTTTAGTAATACTGAAAACAGTGGGGGAAAAAGTGGGGGTGTGTCTGGGACCATAGGTCAGGCTCAAATGCTTAGTGTGTGTGAGGACCTGGATTTGAGTCCATACACCTTTAATCCCAGCACTTGGGAGGCAGAGGCAGACAGATATCTCTGTGAGTTAGAGACCAATCTAGTCTACAGAGTGAGTTCCAAGACAGTCAAAGCTACACAGAGAAACCCTGTCTCAAACAAAATAAAACAGAACAAAAACAAAAACAAAAAGAAACCAAGTCAGTGGGATAAAAGAGTGATGATCCCTCCCAGTTCTTGTTTGAGACTAGCTGCCGGGCTTGAACTCCCGATCCTCCTGTCCCTACCTTCCAAGGCCTGGGATTGTAGGTGTACACCACTTCATCCAGCCTGGTCTTTTGTTTTGTTTTTTTCTGGTTCTAAGTGTCTTACATTTTCATTTTGTATTACTAGTCATCTGAATAGACAGACAACAAAAAAGTCCTCCTGCCCAAGCCCTAATGTACCCTCTCCTCTGTGATCTTCCAGCCTTGACCCCACCCAGAGCTCCAGGTACCTAAGGGTTCCACTGCTGGCACAGCTATCGGGCTGTGGCCACCCCTGCAAAAAGGAAGCACAAGCTGAAAGCAGGTGCACAGCGTGGACCAGGAAGGAGACTTCTGACCCCACCCTGGCACGGCATAGATGCTCCATCCATAAATGTTCCATAAATGAATGACCCTTGCTCAAAAGAGCAAAGGGGCTAATTTCACAAGTGTTGGGCAAGCTGACGTTTTTTTTTTTTCCTTGTCTTCCTTTGTCATGGGGGAAGACACAGGCAGTGGAACCCAGGGTCCTAACTGCCATATCCCAGCCCAATTCATGCACTCATTCTTTCATTCCCTAAGAAAGGCTTGGAGCTTTCTAGCAAACATGCTGATGGACTCTTTGCATCCCTATCTCAGTTCTATCTGGCTGTGACTTCTTTTTCTTACTTTGCCAGGCTATATTTAGTTGGTTAATTCTTATTTAGGATTTTGTCTTGATGCTTAAAAGAATTGATCTAGCCGGGCGTTGGTGGCACATGCCTTTAATCCCAGCACTCGGGAAGCAGAGGCAGGCGGATCTCTGTGAGTTCGAGGCCAGCCTGGTCTACAGAGTGAGTTCCAGGACAGCCTCCAAAACAATACAGAGAAACCCTGTCTCGGAAAAAAAAAAAAAAAGAATTGATCTATAATTTTTTGTGTGTCCTCCTTAGTGGGCTGTACACCTTTGACACCTACTGAAGGCATGCAGTTTGGGGGTTTTCAAGGTACTCAGAGAGCTAGGCATGAGCTGGAAGGTGGTGGTGCACACCTGTAATCCCAGCGCTCAGGAGGCAGAAGCGGGGGCAGAAGTAGGTGAATCTCTGAGTTCAAGGCCATCCTGGTCTACAGAGCAAGTTCCAAGATGGCCAGAGCTACACCGAGAAACCCTAACGAGTTGGGGAGAGGAGGAGACAGGAGAGAGAGAGGAGAGAGACTCATCTTAAGTGATTCTAGCCTGTGTTGAGCTGGCAAAACCATCAGTTACAAAACCATATCCACCGATCCAGGACACCTTTGTCACCCTCCACCTGTACCCATGAGATCCTTCTCCCTCTTCCAGAACTTAACCACCAATCAGCTTCCTTTCTCTATAGACTTGTCCGTGTGTGGATATTTTATATAAATGAGATTACATAACTTGTGTCTGGCTTCTTTTTGGCTATGTGGGCATAAATCTGTTGACCAGCTGTAATCACTGAGCTGTGATTAGTGGTGACATTTTTAAATTGTCACCACTAATAATGCAATAAACATTTATGTACATTTTGTGTAATCACACTTCCTTATTGTCTTGGGTCACTATCCAGTTATTAGACTGCCCAGTGATTCTGTGTTTAACTGTTGAGGAACTATCTTTTTCCTACAGCGGCTGGCTGCTGTTTCAAAACCCACTGGTGGCACAGAGATAGATCCCCAATTCCTCCATGCCCTTCACAGCACACGCTCTTTATTATGTGAGGTTATTTTTTGTTTTGTAAGTGGGAGTGGTGGGATGCCTTATAGATCTGATTTGCATTCCCTGGTGGATAATGACATCAAACATCTTTTACTTACATATTGACCTTTTAAAAAAATCTATACCACCAGGCAGTGGTGACTCCTGCCTTTGATCCTAGCACTTGGGAGACAGAGGGGGATGGATCTCTGGATTCGAGGCCAGGCTTGTCCACAGAACAATGCTCCAGACTACAGAGAAACTCTGTCTTGAAAAACAAACAATAAAATCTATATTGTCCTTGAAAACTAGTTATATTCGGACTCTGTGTTTTTTATTTTATTTATGATAGTTTTTGTTTATTTGTTCATTTGTTTGTTTTGAGACAGAGTCTCACTATGTAGCTTTGCTAGCCTGGAATTCCCCCAGGCAGATCAGGCTAGCCTCAAACTCATTCACAGAAATCTGCCTGCCTCTGCTTCCCAAGTGATGGGATTAAAGGTGTGCATGCCATGACTAACTCTGGATAGCTTTTTATTAAAGATCTATAAATTCATTTTCTTAAGATTATTTGGAGTAAAGTAGGTTGCAATTACAGTGCTTCATTTTGTGGGAGTATTGCCATTATCCTGCTGGAAAAAAAAAGCCATGTTGATTGTTTCTGATTTTGCCTTTCTGGGGGTAAAATCATAACACCTTGACATGAACACCAAAGTGTTCTGTGCAACTTGGGAGCTGCTTTCTCCTACCTGAAATGTGAGTTCTAGGGGTGACTTCTGGTTACCAGGTTTGCACAGCAGGCACCTTTCCCCCCTGAGCTTTTGTGTGTGATCCACAGGAGGAGTTCAGACTATGTGTCAATCCCATCCAGGTCTGTGGATCAGAATGGAGGGGATTTGGGGAGAAAGCTTTTCCTACTTCTCCCATTCCACTTAAACTATCTGAACCTGCTCTGTAATGCTGGGGATTGGACCTGAAGTTCCCCCAAATGCTTGTTTAAGGTTTAAGGTTGCCTGCCCTTGGACTCATCTGTCTAACCCACACAGGCCTTTCTCCAGGAGACTAGCTAGGGCTGGTAAGCTTAATCTGCTTTGAATCCTGTTGGTTTGACTTTACAGGGTTTTTTGTTTGTTTGTTTGTTTGTTTGTTTTGCTCCTTTATTTGAGACTAACCTTTCTGTGTAGTCCAGGCTGAAATTAAAGGGGCACCACCACCGTGCCCACCTTTTTAAAACTGGGTTGCCCCAGCCCATACATCAATGACATGGGTGATTGCACGTGTGTAGCATTCTGGAGATGGTCTTGCTGTATAGGCCTGACTGTCCTGGAACTCTCTAGTAAACTCCTTATCCTATTCTCTAAAAGGCCAAATCTGTAAATATGAAGTTATATTGTGACCATGCCATCTTGTAACTTGTGGATTCATTCTATGCAGAATTAAATAAAAATTAAAAAAAAAAGATTATTTGGGGACTGGAGAGATGGCTCAGCAGTTAAAAGCACTAGCTGCTCTTCCAGAGGTCCCAGGTTCAATTCTCAGCACCAATATGGCAGCTCATAACTGTCTAACTCCAGTTCCAAGGACCTCAGTGTGCTCTTCCTGCACATAGTACAGACATCCATGCAGGCAAAATACCCATACACATAAGAAGTGTTTTTTAGACAAGGTTGTGAGGAAGCGCGGCCGTTTCTCCCACCTGGCAGCCCTGCGGCCCTCGCCAGCCCTGCGGCCCTCACCAGCCCCCGCGGCGCCATGCTGGGCCAGAGTGTCCCGGAGGTTCGCCAACCTCCGTGGTCCATCGCAGCCACTACGAGGAGGGCCCAGGGAAGAATTTGCCATTTTCAGTGGAAAACAAGTGGCGATTGCTGGCTATGATGACTGTGTACTTTGGATCTGGATTTGCCGCTCCCTTCTTTATAGTAAGGCACCAGCTACTCAAAAAGTGAGGATATTCAATTCATTCCTTTAACAGAATGAAGATTGTTTAAGAGATGTGATCTGAAAATTGGATTAAACTTTTGAACTCTTATTACTAAATAAAATTGTAAATAAACCAATGACATATTTTAAAAAAGTGTTTTTTAGAAAAGATTACTTTATGTGAATAAGTATTTTGCTTGCATGTATGTATGGGCATCAGGTGTGTCCAGGGAGGTCAGAATAGGGCCATGTAGGTGCTGGGAATTGAACCTGGGTCCTCTGCAAGAGCAGCCAGGTTTCTTAACCCCTGAGACATCTCTCCAGCCCTGAGTTCATTTTCTTTTCTGAGTACAAATCCCTAAGTATATAATTTGCAAATAGTTTCTCCCATTTTATAAGGTGTCTTTTCACAGCTGGATGGTGGCACATGACTTTTAATCCCAGCTCCGGGTAGGCAGAGGTAAGTGTATCTTCAAGATCAGCCTTATCTACAGAGTGAGTTCCTGGACAGCCAAGGCTACAGAGATAAACTCTGCCTTGGGAAAAACAAAAACAAACACTAAAAAGCACAGAAACAAACAAAAAGATGTCTTTTCACTTTATTATATCCTAGTTTGTTTTTTTTTAATTTTGGTTTAATTTTTGGAGGTGTCTCTTGTAATTCAGGTAGTTGAGGCTGGCCTTGAACTCCTGTCTCCTCCACCTTCCAAATCCTGGGATTCAGTGGGATTCAGGTATACACTATCACACCTGTTGCCTGCCGACTCAGCTACCTCTCCAGCACCGAGTCTGCCTGCATGCCACCATGCTTCCTACCATGACAACAGACCACCTCTGGAACTATAAGCCAGCCCCCTCCCCAAAATGTTTTCCCCCATAAGAGTTGCTGTGGTCATGGTGTCTCATCACAGCAATAGAAACCTTAAGACACTGAGTCCACATACATGTAACAAAACAAAACAAAAACCAAGCATGGCAGTGAGCACCGGCAACCCCAGTGCTTGGGCAGGTAAGTACAAGAGGATTGCTGAGGTTTGCCGGCCGGTCAACTTAGTTGTAAAATAGGCAGCTCTAGCTCAGTGAGGCTGTCTGCAGAGAATAAGACACCTGAAATTGTCTTTGGCCTCTGTGTGCCTGCACCCACGTGTGATGCTGAAGTTGCTGCTCTGGGGACCGCGCTCTGAGATGTAGAGGATGTGATGGATGAGGTTAGAAACAGGGAGGCTATTAGAGGGGCAACCATGACCCTGTGTGGAACAGGGGACGAAGGTGGGTCACACTGCTAACTCCCAAACATGGGAACAGCAATGCAGGGTAAGGACACTTGGGATGGGGCACATCAGCTGGGCAATTATGGTCCTCACCCCCCCCAGTCAAGGAACCAGACCCTCAGTAATAAGTGTCATTCAGGAAGCACAGCAGGGCCAAGGTACAGTTCGTTCAATGGTTGAGAATGTGCTTAACATATGTGAGGTTGGGTGGGATCCCCAGGTAGTTTAGTTCAGTGGTTAGGCATGTGTTTAACACATCTGACATCCTGAGTGGGATCCCCAGGTAGTTCAATGGTTGGGTGGGTTTAACACGTCTGACATCCTGAGTGGGATCCCCAGGTAGTTCAATGGTTGGGTGTGTTTATCATGTATGAGGTCCTGGGTGGGATCCCCAGAACTGCAGAAAGAAATGACATTGAGCCAGAGCTTCCCAGCTGCCACTGTTTAATGCCCAATTATCACAACAGAAGGAAACTCGCTGGTGTGCAAGGCAGGACTTTGGGTGAAACGAGGAGGTAGGTGACCCACATGGAGTCCCCAGCTCAGGGACCCCAGACCCCACCCCCCAGCACCCTCAAAACAAACAACACCCACAAGACTTCATCTCTCCCAGCGGCCAGAGGCCGGCCAGACTTGTGGTCACTGTGGTCCCTAAAGGGCCTTGTGGGAGAACAGGGACGTATGTGAGGTGGCGCCTCTGGGCACAATGACAGAAACCAAGAAACTGATTCTAATCAACCCCAAAAGCTTCAGATGTGCTAGAGCTACACGGCACCTGATGCCGGCCGGCACAAGCAAACTCTCTACAACACTACCCTGTGCCGAGAACACGCAGGGAGGGGAAACCAAGTCACACCCCCTCAAAGCTCACAAACTCACTCTGCGTGGACACACCAGCTAGACAGGTCACCCAGAGGAGGGACTGACTCACCCTGACACCTCCACTGGTGCATTTCCAATCCTATTTACAAACTTAATTCTGCTAAGTGCTCTGAGGTCCCCAGGTGCTTGATGTCCCTGGGGACACAAATGACTTGGGGGCTTGCTGGTGGAGCTGGAGCATCTAGGAAAGAGACTGGCATCTTTCCCACCTTTGCATGAGCGCTCCCATGGGTTCTAAAAGAAATACCACTCAAAACTGTTCCAAATGGGGCACACCCCATTCTTTTAAAGCATTTTAAGGAACTTGGGGGTCTCAAGTATCATTTGGCAAGAAAGAGGCTTGAGCTTGTTCCCCACTCTAGCCTGGGGCTTCTCCTGGGAGGTCCCGCCCCTCGCCTAAGGGTTGAAAAGAGACAGCCAGGACAGCATGAGGCAGCTGCTGGGAAGGCCTCTGTCCATCCCCGGGCTGGGCCTTTGGCGCCTGAACTTGAATTCTGGACTGCATTATTAGCCTCATTCCAGACAGGAAGTACAGCCCTCTTCTCCAGAACCTTAGTTCTCCATCCAGTGGTCAAGGCTCAGAGGTCAGGCATCTCCCTTCTTGGAGTTGGCATATGGCTAAACGGCAGAGAGACCTGAGAACAACAACGCTGCCTCCAGGCTCCGAGCATCAAACCAGAGCCCAGGCTGCATCCTCATCCCTCGAGTCACCTGTGGCTCCAGGGCACGGTGGGCTTCCATGTGGTCTGATAAGCCCCTGTGCTTGGTAGCAGCTATGTCCAACCTACAGCACAGGCCACGGATAGCTATGGACACAGTTCAACACAAGACTGTAAACGTCCTTAAAGCATCATGAGATTTCTTTTCTTTTTCTTTTTTTTGGTAGCTTGTGCAGTTCTTGAGTGTGGACTTTATAGACGACAAGGTCACATCGCAGTGTCAAAAGGCTAGACACGCGATGTAAAAGCATACAAATTCCAAGTGTGGCAGCTGTGAGACACTAACCACTCCCGGAGGGGCCTAATTTGAGAGCCCAAGAAGTTGAGCTAAGGATAACACAAATTATCCCCCAAGTGGACATCAGTTCACATCAGCCCAACATTTAAACTTCAAATGCCAGTCAGCCAGCTAGGAGTTACCTGGCATAATCAACTTTATCTTTTAAATCAATTTAATGCTACACACTTATAAAAAAAAAAAGTGCTGCCCTGCTGAGCCCCTGAGAAACCTGAGCTCCCTGAAGGTGGGTAAGACCTCTCTCCCTTGGGTGTGCCTCTCCAGAACACATGGCCTTGGTTCAGCCCAGAGCATGCTCCATCCCAGAAAGGGCAAGGGAAACTAGCGGACTCCTGTCTCCATCTGGACCACAGGGACCCTGGAGGGTCAGCCTATGGGGAAATAAACCTAAGGCTCTTCCCAGATCCCCACACCATCTCCTCATGGAGCAGTGAAGACCACTCCACCCCATCCCCCCTTAGCATTCCAGTGGGGAAAGGTGCAAACCTGCCCTCAGGCTCCAGTCACTTGGGACCTCAGAAGCGGAGTGAGGGCTTGGGAAGGCCTGTCCCTAAGGAAACTCCCCCTCCGACAACCACGACCAAGAAACAAAACAATCCTCCCAGGGAAGCATGGGTAGCCCTTGGGTGTTTCTTCTCACATTTGTCTCTGCCTCCACCCCCCAGGTCTCTGACCAGGCAAGGCAGAGGCTCTGAGGAAGGTAGGACACGTGCCTCCTGCTTTTCCCAGGGGCTCTTCTGGCCTAATTCCTAAAGGCCTGTATTTACTTTCTGACGTTCAGGAGAGATAAGGGACCCAACCAAGAAGGGAACCTTCTTGGATACCTGTTCCTGTGGGGACCTCAATGCTATCTCTCCCAAGATAGCTACTGGAACCTTCTCTGGGGCGGAAGAGAAGCTGACGCCTTGGCTGGGCCCTGCACCTTACTAGAATTACAAGGCCTAAGTGCAATTAACATTCAAGCAAAACTGGATACTCTCCTCAAAACCCAGGTACCATTGTGGGGGGAGGACCAAGGAGCTGGCCCTGGCTCCTGGAAGCCCAGGTATTCCCTTAGACAGTGGGCATGGGAGAGCCTGTCTGAGGAGAAACTAACTACAAATCTCCCTGCTAAAACTCAGGGCGGACAAACAAACAAACCTGAAATAAATACAAAGGCATTAAGTGCTTATCGAAAAAGCCAGGGTCCAACTGCCCCCCAGAAGGAGGCAGCAGACCCTTTCCCTGAACATGGTCACCTGCACCTGTTGTCCTTCATGAAGGGGTCAGAGGTCAGAAGAGGAGGATCAGGGCCCAGCCCCTGACACACTCCTCACGTTCTCCACATCTCCCTAGCTGCCCTCCACTGGAAGGAAGGCTGAAACGGAGCCACTCATACACAGAGGGTGACACCTAGTGTCCAGTGTCCCCCATCTGTGAGGAGGTAGAGACAGAGGCAGGGCTCTTCAATTAATCAACAGGTCCCCAAGATCATAGGAGTCGAAGAGGTCACTGATGCCCTCACCCTCATCCATGCCCCACAGGTATTCGTCCTGGTCCAAGGGCGGGGAGAAGCTGATTAGAGGGGAGCTGGCAGCCAGGATTGGGGACAGGAACTGGTCCTCAGTCTGTTGCAGGAGTGGGTGTGACAGCTCCAGCATGTTGTCGGTGGTTTCCAAGGGGACAAGGGATGGTGCTGGTGGTGGCGGGGCCGGCTGGGGCATCAGCCCTGGTTCTGGAGACAAAGAGACTAGAGTCATGATTGGCCCTGAGCACACGGGGTAGTTTTCTGGCTCTCTGGCTGGCCGGCCCTCCTCTGTCTCATCCACTAAATGGCATGGTGATACCCTGTCTCTTCAGGCACCAGTCACAAAAACCTCATTTTCTACTCTCTCCCTGTCCTCCACTGGATGCAGTAGCCTGCTCCCCAAGCCCACCCCAGGCTTCTGTACCCAGCCCACCCTGCTATTGTAAAGGGCTGCTCCTGAAGCCATTTGCTCATTCCGGCAACTTCAGCTTCCCCAACTCTCCTACAACATCACAGCACACGACGCCCCAATAATGTCTATCATTAAAAAGCATCCTCCTGAGCCGGGCGTTGGTGGCGCACACCTTTAATCCCAGCACTTGGGAGGCAGAGGCAGGTGGATCTCTGAGTTCGAGGCCAGCCTGGTCTACAGAATAAGTTCCAGGACAGCCTCCAAAACAATACAGAGAAACCCTGTCTTGAAAAACCAATAAATAAATAAAACATCCTCCCAGGCTGGAGCGATGGCTCCAAGGTTAAGAGCATTGGCTGCTCTTCCTGATGTTCTGTAATGAGTGAGTACCCTCTTCTGACATGTAAGCATACATGCAGGCACTGCATAATGAAAGAAAGAAAGAAAGAAAGAAAGAAAGAAAGAAAGAAAGAAAGAAAGAAAGAAAGAAAGCAAGCATCCTTCCGGGGCTGAAGAGGTGGCTCAGTGTGCTGTTCTTGCAGAGGACCTGAGTTTGCTGCCCAGCATCTTCACCTGGTGACTCACAATAGGCAGCTCCAGATCCAGAGGATCTGATGCCCTCCTCTGGCCTCTGTGAGTACTTGTATTCATATGCACATGCCCACACACAAATAAGTAACGGGGAAAAAAAAGTATATTTTAAAGCATTGCCCCTCCCAGCCACAAGGGACAGTCCTTTTGACAAATGGTTCTGTGACAGGGATGTCTATGTGCAGACAAATGAAGTTAGACCCTTACATCATTTCCAGAAATTAGTTCAAAGTGAACTAAAAACCAAATGCAAAATATCAATCTATTAAATTCTTTTTTAAAATCTACTTCTTTTTATTTTATGTGTACTGGTGTTTTGCTGTGAGTGTCAGGTCCCCTGGAACTGGAGTTACAGACAGTTGTGCGCTGCCATGTGGGTGCTGGAATTGAATCCGGGTCCTCCAGAAGAGCAATCAGTCCTCCAGAAGAGCAATCAGTGCTCTATTTCTTTTTTTGTCTTTTCGAGACAGGAACTCACTCTGTAGACCAGGCCGTCCTCGAACTCACAGAGATCCGCCTGCCTCTGCCTCCCGAGTGCTGGGATTAAAGGCATGCGCCACTGCCCAGCTGCAGTCAGTGCTCTCAACCACTGAGTCATCTCTGCAATCCCATCAATCTATTAAATTCTTACAGAAAAACCTAGAACAAAAGTTTCATGCCAAGTGGTGGCTTACACCTCTAATTCTGGCCCTTGGGAGGCAACGGCAGAAGCGTCATAAGTTTGAGACTAGCGTGAAACATGGCAACGACAAACAGGATCTGGGGAGATAGCTTAGTGGCTAAGACGGCTTGTACTACAAGCAGGAGGACCGGAGTTTGAATCTCTAGCACCCACATAAAGGCTGGCATGGCTGCAAGTGCCTGTAACCCTAGAACTGGAGACAGACACTGGTGGATCCTGAGAGCTCATGGGCCAGCCAGTCTAGCCAAATAGTAGCAAGCTCCATACCCAGTGATCAGTCTCAAGGGAACAACTCAGAGGGTGACAAAGGAAGACACTCGACGTCCTGCTCTAGCCTCTGCACGTGTTTGCATAGTTACACATGCATGTGCATGTAACACACACACACACAACTGCCACCATCACTAAAGCTTGGGGCTGGAGGCATAACTCAGCAATAGAGTATTTGCCTGGTGTGCACAGGCCCCAGGTTCCATCCCCTGCACATCACAATCCTAACACGCTGCTGAGATTACAGCAAGCGGTCTGGCAAAGGGAAGAAGAATGTGGCCGCAAACCCCAGCCCTGCTTCTTATCAGCTGTGGGCTTCGGTGCCCCAGACTTCCCAGGAGGCTAAGGTAGAAACTACTCAGAATTTTGGGGAGTGGAAACTGAGGGGAGGCCTGTGGAAGTCACGGGGTAAGGTGAACCTTGCTCTCCTTCCTGCTGGTCACGGCCAGGCTGGAGCTGTCCTTCGTAACACCCATTGCTCCACCTCCTCTGAAGAGCTCCAAACTCCAGTGGACCCTGCACAGGTGGGGTACTCGGTTCATATTAGCTGTTTTGGAAAACCACAGTCTGGTGGTGTCATCCCCTGGGAATGGGCCCTGCAACATTCTTAGAGAATCAATCTTTCTTTCTTTCTTTCTTTCTTTCTTTCTTTCTTTCTTTCTTTCTTTCTTTCTTTCTTTCTTTCTTTCTTTCTTTCTGTCTGTCTGTCTGTCTGTCTTTCCTTCTTTCAAAGCAGTACCAGTAACAGAAGCGAGGCCAGTGCACATGCTAGGCAAACACTCTACCACTGAGCCTCCTTAACCTTCTCTATACTTGTTATTTTCAGACAGAGTCTAAGTTACCTAGGCTGTCCTTGAACTCACTATAGTCCAAGTCTCCCAATCAGTGGGGATTACAGGCGTTTGCCACTAGGCCAGGTGAATATTTGTTTGTTTATGTATCTCTTGAGCCTGAGTCTTACTATGTTGCCAAGGTTGGCCCTGAAATTCTGGCTTCAAACACTCCTCCTGCCTCACTTGGTCTCCCAAACCTGGAGACTACGGGTTTCAACCCAAGCCCCCCAGTTTCAGATCCTATATCCCAGAATGCCAGAGTCTGGACAAGGTGTGGAAGCAACTCTTATTCAAGTCCCTTCTTTTCTCTTCTTCTTCTTTTTTTTTTTTTTTTTTAGACAGGGTTTCTCTATGGCTTTGGAAGCTGTCCTGGAACTAGCTCTTGTAGACCAGGCTGGTCTGGAACTCACAGAGATCCACCTGCCTCTGCCTCCCAAGTGCTGGAACTAAAGGTGTGCACTACTACCGCCCGACTCGAGCCCCTTCTATCAAGAGGAAAATGAGGTTACAAAGAGTTAGCAATTCCTCTGGAGATGCCAGAACCTTAAATCCCAAGTCTGTTACACCCTCCACTCTGGGCATGGCCTCTGGTACTCACACCTCAAAAATAACTCTATTTGGGGGCTAGAGGATGGCTCAGAGGTTAAGAGCACTTGCTGCCCTTGAAGAGGACCCAAGTTTGGCTTCCAGCATCTAAAAGGGGGGGGGGGGTCGCCACTGTCTATAACTCCAGTTACAAGGATCTGATGTCCTCCTCTGGCCTCTGCAGAGCACTGCACATACTTGGTACATACAGCCCATATTTGCATCTTTTAAAAAAATATTTGCTTATTTTATGTATATGGGTGCTTTGTTTTCATCCATACCAGAAGAGGGTATCAGATCTTATTACAGATGGTTATGAGTCACCATGTGGTTGCTGGGAATTGAACTCAGGACCTCTGGAAGATCAGCCAGTCAGTGCTCTTAACTGCTAAACCATTTCTCCAGTCCCCTTGTTTGCATCTTTGTGAGTGTGCATGCAAGTGTGGGAGTGTATATCTTCAAGATAACTTCCTTTCCTTCCTTCAGTGGGCATAAAGTCAAAAGCAAACTGGCTCTACCCTTGCCTGCCCCGGGTGTTGGGGATAGGACCCAGGGCCTCAGGGGCTAGGCCAGGACTCTACCCCTCAGCTCCACCCCAGCCTCTGGGCTTTGGATCTTACACTAGAAAGCGGTCTCCATGAAAAGACAATCATATGCAAGTAGTTCTAACTTTGGAGAGCCGTATACATGTTGACAGCTAAGAGAAGAGGGCAGAGTACCAGGAGGGACAACAGGGTGGGGCACAGGTCTGGAATAAAAGATAGGGCCTGGGGAGGTGCCCAAGGGGACAGATGGCTGGCACACGGAGCGACACATTCAGGAGGGTCCCTAGAGAAGAGTTACGAGTCTGGGCTCTTGTCCCAACTCTCCCATCAACTTGCTGTGAGACCTTAAAGAAGCTACCTGCTCTCTCTGGGCACCAGTTCCATCATGTAGAATGAGATCAAGGTCAATAAACTTCTGTCCAGGGCTGGACGGTATTTTAGGTTTTGTGGGACACATGTGTCCCCTGTAACACAGTTGCCCTCTACCCAACTCCTTTTTTTAAATTTTTTAGATTTATTTATTTTATGTGTATGAGCATTTTGCCTGCATGTATGTATGGTACTGTGTGCATGCAGGACCAGCAGAGGTCAGAACAGGGCGTCACATCACCTAGAACTGGAGTTATGGAGTCACCACATGGGTGCTGGGGATGGAACTCAGGTCCTCTGCAAGAACAGCAAATGCTCCTAACAGCTGAGCCACCTCTCTAGTCCCCTTCCCAACTCTTGAAAAATGTAAAAACCAAGGTAGGGTACTTGCCTAGCGTGTGCAAAGTCCTGAGCTCGGTTCCTAGCACAACCACTAAAGACGAAGAAAAACAGGCGTTCAAAGCCATCATTAGCTCGTTGGCCATATGAAAACAAGCCCGTTTTGACCTGCAAGGCTGGAATGTGTCAACTTTTGTGTTGACACAGGAGCAGCCTATGTCCTGTGAAACATCACACCATGCCTTTCCCATCAGGCCAATCCCAGTTCTGCCTTTCCTCAGACACTAAGGTTCTTGGGCTTCCAAGACGGCTCACAGACACAAGGCGCTTGGTGACTTGCCCACATGGTATAAGGAGAAAAACAATCCCTGCAAGTTGTGGGTGGTACATGGACCCGAATGAATAAATAAATGTGACAAAAATTAAATAAAAACACTAGGGTTCTCCTTAAGGATCCAAAAAGACAATACAAAACAACAAAAAAACCAAAGGTGGAATTCGGGTCTACTTGACCCTGAAAACCTATTTGTCTGACCTGGGGCAGAATCCTAGTAGAAGGCTAGGCCATTCTGCAGAGGTGACTTCTGGCTCCATCAACTCCTGCACCCACCACCCACTCCCCAGCCCCCCAGCCAGGTGTGGGCCCTCCAGCCAGGAGCCCTTCTTGCTTGATCCTGTGCCTGAGGACACAGCTCTGGGTCCCTGTGGAGCAAGGGTCAGGACACCACTGTGCTGCTCCCAGCTGCCTGTCCTTGGCCAAACTCATTGTCTCTCCACTAAACCAGGAGTAATGAAACCTCCTCCAAGATGTGCTATGGAATGCAAATGCCCAATATGGAGCAGAACAAAGCAAAACAAAAAACAAACCCTAACACCAGGTGGTGGACTACACCTTTAATCCCAGCACTCAGGAGGCAGAGACAGGTTGACTGATCTCTGTGAGTTCCAGGCCAGTCTGATTCTGAGACTAGAAAGGTAATCATGTTTCCAATTCTCTAAGTTTTAGGTGGTAGACCAGGCTGGCCTAAGAACATAAACATATTCAGTAATTGGTGTGAAATCTAATGGGAAGCCCCACAGCTTTAGAATGCTTTTTTAAAATTTCTATTTATGTTAGGTATATGAATATTTTGTCTGCATAGATATAAATATAAGTGCATTGCATGAGGAGTGTGTGTATATGGTTTGTGTGTGTGTGTGAGAGAGAGAGACAGAGAGACAGAGACAGAGAGAGAGAGAGAGAGAGAGAGAGAGAGAGAGAGAGAGAGAGAGAGAAAGAGAGAGAGAGAGAGAGAGAGAGAGAGAGAGAGAGAGACAGATTTTGTATGATGCTGGGGTGTGCCCAAAAGAGTCACTGGCTCTCCTGGACTGCAGTGATGGATGGTTGTAAGCTACATGCAGGTGCTGGGAATTTAACCTGGGCCTGTTTGTTCATCTCAGCAGCTGAGTCTTCTCTTTGACCTTGGTCCCCCCCCACCTCCCCACCCCCCTGCTCCCCAGTTTTTTGTCTTTTTTCGAGACAGAGTTTCTCTGTGTAACAACAACCCTGGCTGTCCTGGTTGTAGACCAGGCTGGCCTTGAACTCAGAGATCCACCTGCCTCTGCCTCCCCAGTGCTGGGATTAGAGGTGTGAGCCACCACCGCCCAGCAGCCTTGGCTATTCTCATAGTATAAAAGTATATCGAGATGTATAGACTTTGTATCTGGTTCATTTCAGTGTGCAATGCTTTTTTTTTATTAACAAACTCCTTACGATAAAGTTTTAATTTAAAAAAGTAAAAATATTGAGAAAAGAAAACCCACAGGCTAAGAGTGTGGCTCGTTGCTGAAGTTCGGTGGTGTAGCGCTCACTTACTTAGGAAGCATAATGCCGCAGGTTCAACTCCCACACACCACATACACACACACACACAACACACACACACACACACACACCACACACACACACACACACACACACACACACACACACACACACACACACACGCGCCACCACTTACTGTGGCTCGCTGAGTGCCACGTGCTTGGCTGTGAGCCAACCTCATAGCAATTGTGGCAGTAAAAATGACAGTAACAGCCATTACCAGGTCAAACACTGGGCTCACATTAGTTCACTAATCCTTTTAATAACCTCAGAGTTAAATATTAACTACTCTTGTCCAATCTACCGATGAGGAAATTGAAGCACGAACTGTTGAAGGGCCCACATCAGAGGGAATGAATGGCTGAGCTGCCCCAGGGCAGCTCTGGCTCCCCTGGTGAGACAGGGAGGCACGAGCCTTTTGCAAAGCATGAAGGGCTGTTATCACATGTAGGGACACTGGGCTTATCTGCCTGGAATGCTGGGTATCCAACAAATGCACACAGGGAAGAATTAGGCCCACTTCTCTGCTCACGTCCTCTCCAAAGGGGTGGAGGGCTTACCTGAAGATGGCGTAGTCTCTGCGATCCCAGGATCAGTGCTACAGCTGGACACGGGGAAGTCAGGGACGGGGCTGAGGGTAGAGGCAGAAGGGAGGGTCTCCTTGGAAGGACTGTCTGGTTCCTGTACCTCCTCCGGGCACAGGTAGACTTCAATGGGCCCTTGGGTACTCTTTAGATAAATCTGCAGGTTCTCCTGGAGGAGGAAGAGAAACCATCTCACAATGCTGGACGCAGACTCTCAGGTCGGCTGGTATGAATGGACACAGTGCTACCCATGTGTGCAAGCTCAGTCCCTGAGCTGGACACTGTCCTCCCTGCCCTGCTGGGAGAAAAATCACCATTCCATTGTCCCATATGCAAGTCCCCTTGGAGGGAGGAAACCTTGATTTTCCCTTGGGGAAATAAGCCTGCCCTGAAGTCTGTGGAAGTGGCCTTCCAACTCCTGTGGCCCCACTTGTGATGCAGCTGGGAGAGTCCAGGGTTATGTGGCTCCCTCAGGGTGTCACATGTCACACATCCAACCAGCATTAGGTCTCTTACTACAGGGGAGGCTGAGCTGTTGGCCCATGCGCTCTACCACAAGCCGAGAGCCCACTTGAGAACAGCAGAGAAGGTGGGCAGGGATAGAGAGCACTGGACAGATGGGAACCCTGGTCTGAACCCCCAAATTAAACTTTGACTCCAATCTCCAAAATCCAGGGCTTGTCACTTGTCCTTTAAACACATTTTCAGTCAAGAAATAACAGTCCCATTGCCTGGGTCTCCCCCGACCCACCAGGCCCTGCGCTGAGGGGTGGGGCTTTCATTACCTCTGTGGTATGGGTTCCTTCAAAGATGTCATTTCTGGATCCCTCAATATGTGCCACACCCTGACAGAAGTTGAGCAACACATTCTTCCCTAAAGCTTAAACCCCTAACAGGGGCTGGCATCTAGCTCAGCCGACGGAATGCTTGCCTAGCAGGTAGAAGGCCCAGGTTCCGTGCTAACACCACCTAAACGAGTGTTGTCGAGTACGCCCTTAAGCCCAGTGTTCTGGAAGCAGAGGCAAGAGTCTTGATCAGAATTCCAAGGTCATCTTTGGTTACATAGTAAGTCTGCAAGGAATTGTGTCAAAGATGGGCCTGAGAACTGAGATTTAGTGTCCTTAAAAAAAAGAAACTGGATCTAGTCTGAGGCTGACTAGGAAGGAAGTGACTCAGTGTCAAGCTGAAACCTGAGGGTGGCTAGCAGTCCACCAGGCAGGGAGAGGGAAGTGCATTCCAGCTAGAGGGGACAGCGTGTGCAAAGGTCCTGCACCGAGGACAGACTGCAGACAGCCTGATGTACCAAAGCGCAGAGCCATGGAGATGGCTTGGGAGAGGAATCCAGTGGAGTCCTTTGGGCTCAGTGCAGCCAAGGCTTCATGAGGAGTATTAAGGATTTTGGTTAAGAGCTGGAGAGATGGCTCAGTGGTTAAGAGCACTGGCTGCTCTTCCAGAGGACCCAGGTTTGACTCCCAGCACCCACAGGGCAGCTCACAACAGCCTATATAACTCTAGTGCCAAGGAAATCTAATACCCTCTTCTGGCCTCCACAGGCACTGCATATACATGGTACACCAACAATATATGCAGGCAATACATCCAAACATAAAAATAAAAATGTTAATCAATCTCAAAAAAAAAGAATTTTCATCTTGGGATAGAGAGATTGATCAGCAGGAAAAAACAAAAACAACAACAAAAAACCCTGCTCCAAGCCTGATGGTACACAGGAGAAAACTGACTCCTTCCAGTTGTCTCTAACATTTATACACACACACAGATTAACTAGATAAATACAATGTTCAGACTTTTTTCTTTCTTAATTTGATCTTATGATATAAATGGTGATGTCTGCCTCTAAAACCAGCACTTGGGAGGCAGAGGCAGGAAGACCAGGAATTTGGGGCTAGGCTGGGCTACATAGTAACCTTAACCTGACCCACACAGTCAGGGCACAGGGCTGACTCAGTCCTGGAGAATGTGCCAGCACACTCAAGGCACTGGGTTCCACTCTCAGCACCAAAGAAAAACTGTCTTCATCTTGAGCCTGTGAGAACATGGACAGTGGGTGAGGATTCTTGTGAGTCCTAAACTGGCTTCCGTGGGGACACCTGTGTTCGTGCACAGGAACCCACACAAAAGGAATGCAAAGGAGAAAATCTATGCAAAACCAGGGAAGTCCTCGGGCCAGTGATTAGCCTCCATTTTTCTTCCCAATTTCTGCCACTTCTGCCCCAGACCCCAGAAGGACCAGTGGAGCCGGGGCTGGCAGTGCCAGGCAGACTCTACAGAGCTACCCAGTGCATTCCCACCCTGTTCTCCACCCAGGGCTTCCCTCTCACCTCCGCCCTGTCAGGGACTTCCAGTCTTGTCTGTGGAGGGGCCTTGACTACGATGACCGTCTGCTCCTTGAAGTTGCCCACAGCACGGATGTCCTGGTAGGTCACATAGGCCAGTGTAGGGGCAGGAAAGTTAAGAAAAACGACCGCCGTGTCAAAATGCACACCCCCAGCCTGCCAGGGGACTTTTATCTCCTCTTGTAAACCTCTGAATATCACATCCTCACACGTGAAACAGTTCAGAAAAAGCTTCAAATGACCATAACCTGTTCTTTGAATAGCATAAGTCACCTTCCTCCCACAGGAAAACAGATTGCAATACCCACGTTTAATGTGGCTGTCTGTAACCACAAGGAAATTGGGTGGGCCTAGGTGCCCATCGACAGATGAATGGATGCTGAAAATATGGTACAGACTCAACAGAAATGATTCAGCATAAAAGAAAATGAAAATAGGAAATATGTATGAAAATATTACACGAAGCCAGGTAACCCAGTCACCATTCCAACAGGCAGCACCAGGTAGACTCAGTGAGTTACAGAAAACAACAAAGAAGACAGGATATGAAGGCGGAAGGGGCTGTATGGGGGGGGTCAGAGAGGGAAACTGGAAGTAGATGTGATCAATGTACACATGCATGAAATTGTCAAAGACTAAATAAAAGGAGAAGAAGAAATACAAAATAAAATCTTGGGCTGGTAAGATGCCTCAGAGAAAAGACACTTGACCCCAAGCACGACAATTTGATCCTTGGGACCTCCATGGTGGAGAGAAAGAATTGACTCCAAGCAGTTACCCTCTGATCTCCACATATGTGCCACCAGCACGATGCGCCCCGCCCCCAACACACAAATAAAGACATGTAACTAAAAACAAAACAGTAAATTAAGAAGGGAAATCTAGATCGGATCCAAACACCCATTCCAGCTAGCCATCATCAACACAGTACACCAGCAACCACGTGGTGGCTCACAACCATCTACAGTGGAGTCTGATGTCTGCTTCTGGCATAAAGTTGCACATGTAGATAGAGAACTCATACATAAAATAATCCTTAAGAAGGAAAGGAAGGAAGGACCCCCAACTTTCCTAAGCCTGACAGGGAGAAACAGATAGGACAGTCCCCTAGAGGGAGCTAGTCCCAGGAAGGAGGTAAGAAATCAGCTGGGTGTCGATTTCAGCAGCCAGCAGCCCTGCCCCTGCCCATCTCTCTGCAGAAAGAATATTTCTTGTTGGCATTATCCTCGGTCAGGCGCTTGAAGCTCTGCGAGCAACTCTGAATGAGCTGGTCCAAGGTCTGCTCTGCCTTCATCAGCTCCTTCAGCTCCTGCCCCAGCTGCTGCTGCTTGGCGGGTCGGGTGGGGTCTTCAAATATTCCCCTGCCTCTGGGAACAGAGCAGCCCCAATGTCAGTGTCAGCACGTATTCATTGTCCCTACCATCATCAGGGCTGCTCTGCACGACTGCATGAGAGGGCTAGTCCAAGCCAGGGCGAGTCTGCGGTGGTGCCCAGGACACATGAGGCCCACCTCCCTGGGAACTGTCGTGGACCGGCACTTGAAGTCTGGGGGTAGGTGAGACATTAGGAGACCGAACCCCTGGATCTATCCTTATGCCCCCGCCTCCACCGGATGGAAAGGTACTATTGACTTTAGCCTTGGCTCCGCTCCTGGGTTTCCCTTAGGGTTCATGCCAGGGTACTTTCAGACCTTGCAGCTGTGGGGAGGAGTCTGACCCACACCTGTGCAGCTCCCAAGGGGCTTTCTTAAAGAGGAGGGGTCCTGGGGACCGGGACATAATGAGCTGGGGTCCTCCGGGGCCTTTACAGCCCGAGAACTACTCAGCTCTGCCCCGGTCTCCTTGCTCTTGCTATCACGCCAGCATTTAATACCTGTCCCGTCCCACTCAAACACACTGGCTCTGCCCTTCCTCGTAGACCTATTGGTTGACTTTGGCCACCAACCACGCCGTACTTGCTGTGGATTGCCTGTTGCTGGGGAGGGAACTCCAAAACTCACACCCATTGGCTACTGTCCCCGGCCCCGCCCCCAACACATGCACCCATTGGCTGGTGCCATGGCCTGGCCCAGGCACTCACACCCACTGGATGTTGTTTTTGGACTTCTTGCGGATGAGCTGGATGCCCTCCAGCACGTTGGTGATGTCATAGATGCGCCGCTTCTGCACATCCAGCACTTCAGCTGCCCAGTTCAGGTCCAGGACCCCATCCTCCGACTCACTCAGGAGGTAAATGAATTTCTTGGTGAGCAGCCCCAGCGACGTGTCATAGCGTGTCTTCTCCCCAGGAGACTTGGGGGCTGAGGAAGAAGAGGCCCCACTCACACGCTGCCCTGGGGGAGCCAGCCTGGGTTCTCTCCAGGAGTTCAGATCCATTAAACAACACCTTCTACCACCCTTCACCGAGAACTGTCCAACGTGCAGAGCACTCAGGCAGCGGGGTCTCCACAGCCTCACAGACCAGGAACCCGTAACCTCGAGGGGGAAACAGGCTTGCTCCAGGTCTCACCGCCAGGGGGCGCTGCAGACACCGGAAGCCAAGTGTCGCGACTCCGGGTTCAGGGTACCTTTCCACCACAGCTCAGAGCAGACATAGCAACAGCTCCAACAACTGCATGCTGTTGGGAGGGTCACTGTCCTGGGCAACTTCCTTAAGCGAATACCCTACAGTGTTGTACAGAAGCAGATTGGCTAAGTCATTCGTTTGTTTCATTCAGCAAGTGGCAAACTAGGATTCAAACGTAGGCAGTTTCCTAAACCATTATCCTCTCCGGCCAATTATACCGGGAATTAGGAATTATGGTCGGGAGGGAAGGACAAGCCTGGATTTGAGAACATTTTTATAGATCCACACTTGCCTTTCCTTGTGTAGCCCAATAATTATCTGAGGGGAATCATCTAACATCAAACATCAAATGAACCAGGTTCATGGAAAAGGTCCCTTTCTCAATAAAGTTGATGTTGCAACACCACCACTCAGCTGCTGCGAATAAAAGCACAAGGGAGCTTTTGCAATCAAATGACTTTAAGTCACATAGAAGTTGGTGGCCAAACTAATCATGGGAACTAAATTTTAGTCTCAGGTGCCTCTGGAAGGGAACTTGAGAATCCCTTAACACATAGAAGCCAAGCATTTGACACACGTGCTACTTAGTCTGGTTTTGCGTCTGTGGCAGACATTAATAGTCCATGGGTGTACTATCTGGAATCCTTATGTCTTGGTTCTAGGTAACCTCTAATCAATCAGTTGAATAAACTTTCTCCCCACCCTGACCTAGCTGTGCCGAATCTACATGAGATAACAAGGGTTCACAGAAGAGTGAACCAGTCAAGAGACGTGGAGCCCTTACCTGGACCCCCCAGTTCCTGACTTACATGCATTCTACCTAGACACGTGCCCTCATTAGGTCTCTGGGGAAACTCATATATCTCCTGGACACGCTGGCTTCCGTTCCCAGTTTAACCAGAATAATGACTGGAAATCTCAGCAGCAGGAATTCTTTCTGGCTTAGCGTTAGGAAGGCTCTAGCAGCACAGCCTCGAGAGACCTGCGGATGCACAGGCTGGACTATTCCGAGCTCTAGTTCCTGTTGAATCAGTTAGTTATGTCTGATCCTCCCAGAGCTCTTGCAGAAAATGTCAGATTAACCCAACCACGAAAGCTTAAAAAGATACGAAGCTCCCAAGTCAACACTAGAGGTGGTGGTCAGCTCTGGGGAGCAGGTGCCTGGCGTATAAGAAGCAGTGTGAGGCATTGGTCCTGATTCCACTGACTAGCTGTGTGACCTCGGCCAAGTCCTGAGTTCTCCTACGTTGCCTCATCAGTAAATGGGACATACTCCTGCCTACTGGGCAGAATCAAGTGCGAGAATACACCAGAAACCTTGGGAAAGAAAACGGTCTGAAACAGACTCTGTGCTGGTGACGGATGGGTAGCGCTGTTGCCTCCTACCCCGAGCTCCCACCCTGCTGCAGGTGCCCATCAGAAACTCTTACTTTTGGGGCTTGGCAAACCATCCACTCGGATGCACTTCCCCTTGGGAGTCCGGAATTCAGGGACCGAAGGCCTCCCAATGCCCTCCAGGTCCAGCTTCCTCTTGGCCTTTGACAGACAGGAGAGAGGGGGAAGAGAAAGAATTAGAATTGGTTTTCCTTAGCCTTTTCCCTGAACTGCAGCCGGGGCAAGGAGCCCACCAGCAGCCACCTCCTGGTGTTTGCCATCAGCCCTTGGTACAGCGTGGCTGACTGAACTCCTTGAGGAGGAAATGTCAATGCCCAGCGAAGAGAGTGCCATATTTTCTGAGGGACAAATAAAATTCCTACCTCTGTGGGCCAACCCCTTGACCCCTTGAGTCATCTACCCAATGAAACTCTCTCTCTGTCTCTGTCTCTCTCTCTGTGTCTCTCTCTACACACACACACACACACACACACACACACACACACACACAGAGGAAGAAGTGGGAGGGGCCTAAACCACATCAGGCTGGAGACTGGCCCCTTTCTGAAGCAGCTGGCTCAGACAGACCTGGTGCCCATCACAGCAGCACAGCTGGCCCTTATCAGGGTGGGACCAGCATCCGCCCAGGCCCAGGGGACTTCCTGGCTCAGTGCCACACCCCAGGGAGGTGCCCACATTGGGAAACAGTACAGATACTCCCCCTCCCCATTTGGCCCCCAGCTTGAGGGTCCAGGGCCTCCTGAATAGACAGCTTGTCATTCTCTTTGCTGAGACACAATGAATCCTTCCCCAGTGTCTTAAGGACAAGCAGCTGAGGCCCTGCTGCCCCTCCCAGTTCCCGCCAAGCTTGGGAAACACCTGCTGGGGAAACCAAACCACAGCCCATCTGCTGCTTTCTACCCAGACACCACCCACCACCACCACAGGGCCACAATGAGGCTTCTAGCTGCACTGCCCAGAAAGGGCCTCCCTGATGGTTAGGGCTGGGCAGGGGTGGGGCAGAGGCACTGGGGCACTGGGGCACTGGGCAAAGGGCCAGCTGGGATCTCCAGCACCTCTGAAGGCTCACCGTGTGACCTAGGGATACCATAGCTAAGAGCCTCCGTTTCCTGCTCTGTAAAATGGGCAGAACATCATGACATGGAGGGCTATGGCAAGGACTTGGTCGTAACTTCTGTGGAGTTCTCAGGATGAGATACACAGTAGGGTCTCAGGAAATGCATAGTCTATTCCCCAAGCACGATCTCAACATCTTCCTGGACACACCCTTTGGGGCCATTGAGCCTGTTTCCTTCCTTCTCTGTCCCCTAGACACCCCCACCCACTTGAGAGGTCTGTTTTAACACTTAGTGGTGAGGTCACGCTTGCTCGGCAGGGCTGAGCCTTCTAACTGCTGCTGAGCACAGCTGGCCTGACAGGTGTCAGTTCCCCTCAACTCCTGCCCCCTCCAGGAAGTCTCCCCAGACTGGTGCAAGAGTTCTGCTTACTGCTTTCAGGAGCCTGTTACTTCAACCCTCCACCCCACACCAACGCTCAGATGGAACCCAAACACTTCCCCTACTCGTTCCTCAGAGAGTGTCCCCTGAGTATCCCTCACCTACCTCTCACCTGACCAAGAGTCCTAGCCCCATCCTGTCATCAGAGAAAGGCCCAGCCAGTGGCCCGCTGAGCCCTGCTACACAACCCAAGCTGGGTTCCAGCGCCGGCTCCAACTGAGCCCCCAACACTAGTCACATTGCACAGCTGCTGTGAGCAAGGCCAGGTGGGCTCCACGGACTTTGTCTCGAGCAAATGATTCACTCTACCCCCCTCCCACCATACAAGGACGGGGAGATGGGGGACCGGCCAAGTCACGTTCCAGTTCATCCCACACTCTCAACTCCCCATCAGAAGGGCGCTTGCCCCCTGCACGGCAGGGAGCAGGAGGGAACCCTGACCGGCCAATCACATCCGCTCAGTCCCGAAGTGGATCAGCACTGACAGTCGGTCCTGGCAGACAAGTCCATACAGAGAGGCTAAGTTACAAGGCAGGCCTGGGGTCACACAGACAAAAGCAGAGCCTGGGTTTGAACCCAGGTCTGCCCAACTCCAGAGCCATGTGCCAGCTACAAGAGCCATCCACATACATTCCCTCAGGAATTGCTAGTATGTGGGCTGTGCCATCTGCTCCCATCACATCACACACTGCCTCCTCCTTTTCGTCGTCATCGTGTGGCTGGATCGAGTCAGGTAGCAGAGAGAAAGCACCAGGAGAGGCTGAGCACAGGCCCTGGGGTCAGATGGGGTCAAAAGTAGACTTCCCCCTCCTTAGCCAGGTGAGCTGGGAAGTCGGGTGACCTTGACCCACCTACTGAGTTGGGCCAGCCTGCTCCTGAGGAGAGTCAGCAAGTGCATGTACTCTGCCCAGGCCGGTGAGGGGCCTCCCGCCACTCAGGCATGGGTATCACCGTGGGTGAAGTTCAGAGACAGCAGGGGCTAAGGAGAGCAAAAGTCTGTGACCACACCCAGAGGCCAGTGTGGCTCTAATCTGGACCCTCTGAACCAGCCCCTTTGTCCTGGTTAGGATTTAAGTCCGATTGCCAAGTCCTTGGGGGTAGAATACACCCCTTGCTCAGGCAGCCCCAGAGAGCCAGCAGGACAGCCAAGTGAGAGGTCTGGTCAGAGAGGGAAGTGACTGGCCCAAGGTCACACAGCAGGGACCTGGGTCTCCTTTCTTAGGCAGGCACTGGGGTGAGAGAAAATTTAGGGACCACTTTGCTGTTGGCTCCAAAGGTTCATGAGAGCAGGACAGCCTGGGACAGGTCACCCTATCCCCAAGCCTTCGTGTCATCTTCTGGCCGGGTGTCAGTAGAGTTTAAAAATATGCATGTACATACATTCAGCTTATAGTCTAAGTTATTGCAGAGGCTAAGGCAGTATTTTTTTTTTATCTTGAGGCAAGGTCTCACTATGCACCCTGGCTCTCCTAGAACCTCTCTATGTAGACTAGGCTGACCTCAATCTCACAGAGATGCACCCGCCTCTGCCTCTGGAGTACTGGAATTAAAGACCTGAGCCACCATGACCAGCTGGATCTGGAACTTTCAACAGTTTTCCTGCCTCAGTTTCCCCAGTGCTAGGGCTACAGGAGTGTATGTGTGCCTAGCTAAACTGGATCATTTGAGTCTAGGCATCCAGGATCAGATCGGCAATAGTGACACCCTATCTCACAACAACAACAACAGCTAGGCATAGCGGCCTTTAATCCCAGCACTCAGGAGGCAGAAGCAGACAGATCTGTGAGTTCGAGGCCAGCCTGGTCTACAGAGTAAGTTCCAGGACAGCAATGGGACAGTGTAGACAGATGAAGAGCCCCCATTATCCTCACTGAAACCAGCTTGTAGAATGGATAGAAAATGTCATGAGCCTGGCCAGCAGTGAGACTCTGAAAAGGAGAGGTGTCCCCACCCGCACCCCCTTCTTTTCTAGAGACTATCGAGAACACTAGTCCAGAAGCAAGGAGGCCTGAGTCCTGGCCTTACTTCTTCAACTCAGCCTGGTTACCACCCCTTTAAAGGCCAGCTCCCCAACAAATCTTGCTCACCCCCACACTTGGCAGCCACAAAACAGAAGGCCACACCCAAGGTTGGGTTTGGAGCAGCTCCAGGTCACACCCTTGTAAAATGAGTAAGCAGGGGGTTAGGCCTGCCCTCGGGGCACTGGGGCCCCAGCATCTGGAGATGGACCAGAGATGGGCCCTGGGCCTGGCAGGCCTTTAGGGAGTCTGATGCAAGGACACCCCCTCTTCTTGGCATGTGATTTCACCTCTGCTCAGTTTCTCACCTGCAGAGAGCCTCATCCCGAGCATCTTAACCAAGATCACTGGCGAAGAGTGCCAAACAGTGCCTGGCAGGCAAGGGCTGCTCTGGCTAAGATCCCTGAGCCCGCCCTGGGAGGGTAGGACCGACAGATGCAGAGTTGGTGGGGAAGGCCCAAAACGCTTCTAAGCCCCAGCTGTTCCTGACACTGTACATCCAGGAGCAGGTGGTCAAAGGAGACATTAGCTGCCACAGAGTCCCCTTTCCGGGGGCCACCTAGCTCCAAGGCTGCATTCAGAGAGCTGACTTGTGGGTCAGGTCCCTGGACCCATCTCCCCAAATGACCTCTGACCCTCAGTTTTCTGCCTCTGTGACACAAGGCTTCTTGTTCGATTTCCTTCACAAGCTACACAAATGCATTAGGCTGAAAAATGCTGAACACCAGGTAAGACAAGAGACAGTTATCCTCATCACCCTGACCTGTAAAACAGGGAGACACTTCCCACACCACCAGGGAAAGGGATCTGGGAAGGTGAAACACAGCTTGACTCCAAAGGCAGCAGTGAGGCTCTGCCTGTAGCCAGAGAGGTGATCCCTGTGGCTCCCAAGATCACTGAGCCCTGACAGACGCACAGGTCATCCAGAATGCCCAGGGGACACGGATGCTCTTATCCCTGTCCCTAGACTTAATACCATCTCCCCTCCTTGGCACCTGCTTCCAAAACCTGAGTTGGAAGTGACAGAGGAAGGTGCATTTCTGAAAGAGTCTGAAAGAGGAAACTCCGGCTTGTCAAGATGGCTCAGTGGGTAGAGGAGCTTGCCACCAAGCTGGGCAGCTTGAGTTTGATCCCCGGGACCCACTCGGGAAGTAGTAAAAAACCCCAACTCAGAAAGTTGTCCTTTGACCTCCACACACAATGTAGCACAAACAGCCCCCTCCCCCACATAAATGTAAAGGGGAAACAGAGGCCCTGACTTATCCAAATATGCAGTGATGACCAGGGGGCTGCCCGAGGCCTATTCCCACGCTGCTTCTGCTCCCACAGCACACACCCTGGGCTACAGCCCAAAGCCACCACACACCAGGCCTCCTTGACAACAGGTCTGCAGGACTGAGGACACAGTCCAACTGAACAGGAACTCCAAGAGACTAACTACATTTGCATCTGCTACTGGCAGTGTCAGAGGATGACCAGACTGTGGGGAGGACCTGAGGACAAATACCACTTGAGAAGGACCTGGCTAGATAGATCACTCTGTCCATACGAGGCTGGACCTGAGACCCACGGCATCTAGCCTCCTGTCACCAGGAAACGCCAAAGGCCAAGCCCCTGGCCTGCGATAGCAGGTGCTGGTTTCTGGTGTAAACAATGGAGAAATGAATGAATTATAGCAATGTCTATGGCTTGTGGACTCTCTCAAGGTCACACTGGCCCTACGGGGATTGGGCTGGGTCTCCAGACTCCCAGTTCAGTGCTCATCCCACTATAGTAGGAGGTGAGATTATTTCATACAGTAAGAAAACGTTCTCAACACCGCTAGCACCACTCCCCCACCTCAACCAGCTGTACTCAAACTGAGCCCCAGGAGCCCTCCTTCCTTCCCCCACCCCAAACACGCATATGGGAAGCACAGAGGGGGGTCCCCAGCATTACCGGCAGCCGGCCTGCGGGCACACATCGCACAATCTGGCCCTCGGGTCCGTGGGGAGTGGCGTCGAGGCAGGTGCCCAGCGCCGTAGCGGAAGGCACCGTCTGCGTGTAAATCGAAGTGTAGTACGTAGTGGTGGTGGTGGTGGCCGGACAGAGCTGGGGGCTGCTGAGACCCGAAGGCCACAACTCGGTGGGGTTCAACGCGGGCAAGCTCTTTGTGGGCTGCGCTGTGGCCGGAGCCAGGGTCCGCGGCGCGCGCAGCATGGCGAGTGCGGCGCCCCCTACCCACCCGGGTCTGGCGAGCGCGCGCGGGGCACCTGCGGGCTTTGCAGCCGGCTGCGCCGCGGACGCCGGGAGCAGCCGCCAATGGACGCCCGCGGGGCAAGGCCGGACCCTCCCCTCCTGGCCCGCCGCCCAGCGCCGCCGAGCTCGTAGATCACTGCTCGGGGATCGCGTGGCGCGGGTGCCACTGCCAGGGGCTGGCCCGGCTCGGCCCGTGTCCCGAATGAATGTCTGGGATCCCGGGATCGCGCCGGCGCGGGAAAGCGTCCCGGGATGCCCACGGACTCCGCGGACACGCGTGTGCTCTGACCCGCGAGGGGTGTCTTGCACGCCCCGCTGAGCTCTCCGCTTGCACCCTAGTCCCTGGCCCTTGCTCGGGCTCCTTTTTTCTTTTCTTTTCTTTCTTTCTTTTTCTTCCTTTCTTTTTTTTTTTTTTTTTTTTTTAGCGCCAAACTACGTGCCGCCAAATTCGGATCTCCCGCGGAAAATGCCGGGCTTTGATTGGCTGCTACAATATATACAGGCTCCACCCTCCCACCCGCCCCCGGAAAGGCTTAGTCTAAGAAACAGCAATTACAACAGAAGCTTAGTGGCTTAAAGGGACCGCGACATCTGCTAACTTAAGCGTCCTCTTGGTTCCAGCGAAACTGAGGCATGAGGTGCTTCTGGGACTCCCAGTGTTGCGATCGACAGAACAGCGAATAGCGTTGAGGAATGGGCCCCGGGTCCCTGAAGGTGGGGCCAAACACTTAAGGGAAGTCAGAGTCTGGACTTGAGCCTTGACACTCAGTGAATTTTCCAGGCCACAAAAACTTTTGTTTGTTTGCATTGTTGCTTAGTTATGTTATATCCATTTATTAATATATTAATTAATATAGCCAGTATATCTCCGTTCCTCTTCGAATGAAGGCCAGACACCTGTTCCTTTAATTGGAAGAGGGGCAGGATTTATCTTCTTCAGGAAGAACTAATTAACATCTATTGAGCACCTACTGTACCCCAGTACAGTACACCAAGATTAGACCATAATGTGTGTTATGTTGTTTAATTTACCCATCAACCCTGAGAAGTGGGATGGGCAAGCTAGAGAGTCAGAGGGGCGGGGTAATTTGCCCAGGGTCATTCACAGATTTGCTGATCTGAGAGTTGGCTGTCAAATCTAGGATAGTCCAGCTTGGGTGTCCTTGTTTGTTCTAGCAAAGGCTCCTCCCGGACTCTTCCCAAGCTCTGGCCTGCCCTCTGCAAGCACAGCAGGGGTGAGGGTCCCGAGTCAGTTGGGGACAGTCGTTTCCCCAGGACCCTGTGCTCTTGCTGAGTTAAACACCTCCAGGGCTCTCCTAAACATTTATTTCACCTCAATAGTCTTCCTCGTTCATAAACGTCCACTTACAGTTCACGTGTCTCAAGTTTAAAGAGGCTGGGAAAGTGTTGGACAGCGGCGAGTGACAGAGGCAGCAGCAGGTGCTGGCCTATTCAAGGTCAGCTGTGTGGGTTTTTTTCTTCTTCTTTTCAAGTTTGGGCCTTGGCATTCAAAGCCCTCCAGAGTGAGTCTCCAGTTTAAAACCTCATTAGGTCCTCGGGAATCTGGCAGCCCAGGCTTTGTCCCCGGCATTCCTAATTTCACACCCTAACCCTTTCTCCAAAGCTGTTTGACAAGATTTCTCAATTCTCTGGGTCTTGTTTTTTTCTCATCCCTAAGAATACCTCATAGGATCACAGAGAAATCTCATGAGATAATGCATGCAAAGCTCTCTGCATAGAGCGTGGTCCACAAAGCCTCGGGAATCAGCAGCTGTCAGACTTTGTCTCTGGAACACAGATCTGGCCAGGCAGTGGTGGCCCAGGCCTTTCATTCCAGCAGAAGCAGAGGCAGGCAGATTTCTGAGTTCAAGGCCATCCTGATCTACAGAATGAGTTCCAGGATAGCAAGGGCTACAAAGAGAAACCTTGTCTTGAAAAACCAAAATAATAATAACAATTAATAATAAATAGTTTATATATCTCACTGGTCCTTCAAGGATGTTTAAACCTCTCCTCCAGGAAGCCTTCCCTGCCCATTTCCCCCCTCTTATCCAGAAGACCTTTTACTCCCTTTGAATGTTTATTGTGTTCTGCCTCAAGCAAGACTTGGCGTTCTTGCCTTATAAATCATTGATTGCCTTCTAAGCTCTGTGATCTCTGTCAGATCTCTCTTTGAATGGGGCCTCACTTGTCATGCAGAAGGTGGTTAATAAATATTATGACTTGTTCATGTGTCCAGCAAAGAGAGGCAGTAGTGAGTAAAATTTGAAATCAGAAAACCTGGGGGGGTGTCGCTTGTATACAAAGCCCTGCCCCTACTTCCTAGCTGAACAACTTTGGGCAGCTGTTGCCCAACCTCTCCGAACCTCCATTCCCCATCTAGATAAAGCTGCCACTCAACTTGTAACCAAGGTCTTCGAGGCATCAGTGGAAACCATGGCCACTGGTCTGTATCTAGAATGGACTACCAACCAGCCCTGCACCTCCAGCGTCCCCTCTGAACCGAATAAAACTGCCGGTTTAGCATCCCCATTCTACAGATGAGGGAACCTGGAAGGAATTGTGGCTGAGCAGGTTTGGAGCCCAAGCAGGGCCCCGGGGCCAGGGAGGGAGATGGAGGTGGCAGGGTGGGGCTGGGAGAAATGAAGGGAGCCAGCAGTCAGCAAGGGGGCCGAGAGCCAGTTCTCTGTGGTTGAGTTTCGGGTAGTTGGGGCTGGCTTTGGAGTTTCACTGCCTGGGAATGGATGGATTCCTGCAGGAGGTGTGGGCGCAGAGCTCAAGCAGGTCTCCCTCAGCTTGAATTCTTGCCCTATCCATGCTTCATGACGTGATTTCAGGCAGGACGCTGGACCTCGAAGCTTTGGTTCTGACACCTTTGAAGATGGGCGGCCAAGTGGTCCTTACATGCATTTTCTGGGGCGCACCAAGTGCTGAATACGGAGGAGTGCCAGGTGAATAGCAGGCGCTTGGTGTAACCACCCAGCCATGCACATACAGGCTCGTTTTGTTGTTTGGTTGATGTCCTGGCTGGATAGACTGGGTCTTCCACTCACCGAGATCCGCCTGCCTCTGCCTCCCAAGCACTGGGATTAAAAGCGTGTGCTATCAGTCAGGCCGCATGGTGAACGCCTTTAACCTCAGCAGTTGGCTGGCAGAGGCAGGTGGATCTCAGTGAGTTTGAGGCCCCCTTTCTCAATCGAGTGAGTTCTAGGGCAGCCAGGACTGCATCATGAGGCTCTTCTTCAAAACACAAACAAGCATGGGCTACCACACTTCTTTTGTTGAAGCCCCCAACTACCTTATAACAGGTACAGTATGAGCACATGGAACTCAGGGTGAACCATATAAATCAGTGGCTCCCAAGCTTCCTAATGTTGTAATCCTTTAATACAGTTCATTGCTATTTCAAAACTAATTTTGCTATTGTTATGAATCATAATGAAAATATGTTTTTCAATGGCTTTAGACGACCCCCTGTGAAAGGGTCGTTTGATCCACCCCCAAAGGGGTTGCAACTCATAGGTTGAGAACTGCTAATGTAAAAAGATTTGACAAAAGGTTGCTTAGAGATGAAATCAGGATCACACTTGGATCTCTGTCTCCCAAGGCACTAGACTAGGACCTTTTTTTAAAGAGGTGTATTTATTTTATGTATATGATTGCTTTGCTTGCATATACGTTTGTGTGCCATGAGCATGCTTGGTGTCCGAGGAGTTCAGAAGAGGGCATCTGGTCTCCTGGAACTAGAGTTATTGATGGTTATGATCCTTCAAGTAGATAGTGGAAATTGAGCCTGGGTCCTTTGCAAGAGCAACAAATGCTCTTAACCACTGAACCATCTCCCCAGAGGACACTGAATGAAGCACCAGTCTCAGACAGCCTTGCCAATGAGCCAGGGGTCCCTGGGATGCAGATATTGCTGGCAGCGGAAAGAGTGTGCTCAGCCCGGAAGTGGTGTTTCATACCTGCAGTTCAGTTCCAGCACTTATAAGGTGGAGGTAAGAGCAGTGATTCAGGGTCAACCTCAACTATATAGGTTTGGTTTTGGTTGTTCAAGACAGGGTTCTCTGTGTAGCTTTGGAGCCTGTCCTAGAACTCTCAGAGATCCACCTGTCTCTTCCTCCCCAGTGCTGGGATTAAAGGCGTGCACCACCACTACCCAGCCATCAACTACATAGTTTTAGGCCAGCCAGGACTATATGGGACCCTGTCTAAAAATATATAAATAAATAAAAATATGCTCATGTAGCGAGCATTCTTCCCACCAGCCTGTTCCCAGAACCACCTCAGTCCCAAAGGAACATGCAGGATGCTATATTAATTATGGAGCTGTTGGCTGTCTGCTACGGTTTCTTATTGGCTACCTCTGACTTAATTATTAACCCATAACTGCTAATCTGAGTATTTCCACATGGTCTTCTCTTACCAGAGAAACGGTCCAGACCTCTTACTCCTCTTGCGTCCTATATGGTGATTGATTGACTGTGCCTCTGTTTCCCAAAATCCTCCACCTCTCCTAGTCCCACTTATCTTGTTTCCCTATTGGCCAACAGTGCTTTATTCATCAACCAATAAGACAAACATATACACAGAAGGACTTCCCCCATCATGCTCACAACTGGGTGAGTTAGGCATGCTTCAGACAATTTTCCAAGTGGTGAAGGTGACTAAGTTATTACGGACCTACCTGAGGCACACAGCTGCTAACAAAGCCCTTAGCCCAGGCAGGTGAAAAAAAGAGCCTTGGAAAATTCCCTGAGCCAGAGCAAACTTCCATGCCCCTTGTCTGTGATTCCTGGCATGTCTTCTGAGAACATCTCCGAAAGATGCCTCTGCTCAAAAATCCTGCTTATCAAAGCCTAAGATATTTGGTGCAGTATCTCCCAGCAAGCTAGATGTGCAGAGCCACACCTGTAACCCTGGCACCCAGCAGTTAGAACAGAAGGGCTATCCTGAGTCAAGGTCACCCTGGGCCACACAGCAAATACCAAGCCAGGGCTATAGAACAAGACTCTCTCTCTGTCTCTCTCTTTCTCTCTCTGTCTCTCTCTCTCTCTGTCTCTCTGTCTCTCTCTCTCTGTCTCTCTCTGTCTCTCTCTGTCTCTCTCTGTCTCTCTCTCTCTCTGTCTCTCTGTCTCTGTCTCTCTCTCTCTCTCTCTCACACACACACACACACACACACAGACAATGGGACTAGAGAGATGACTCAGCAGCTAAGAGCACTTAGTATTCTTGCAGAAGACAGGACCCAGACTTGGTTCCCAGCATCTACATGGTGGCTCACACTGCTTGTAACTCCAGTTCCAGGAGATCCTTCATGCACAAGGTACAAAAAAAATCATACAGGCACACACACATACATAAATAAAAACAAACTTGGGAGGCAGAGGCAGGTGGATCTTTGAGTTCGAAGCTAGCCTGGTCCACAGAGCAAGTTCTAGGAAAGCCAGGGCTACACAGAGAAACCTTGTGTTTCTCAAAAAACAAAAACAAAAAGTTAGACGCTCAGGATATAGCAAAACCCCTGTGAGATTCTGCTTCCCGCTGGCAAGGCCATCTTGAGAGAGATGGACACCAGCAAGTGTTGGCCAGGATGTGGAGAAATCCGAGCCTCCTGCATCGCTGGAAGAAATGAGTTAGTTCAGCTGCTTTATAAGCAGCTTGGCAGTTTCTCAAAAAGCCACACTCAGATAGAGGAGGCCTGTAATCTCAGGACTCAAGCCACACAGTGTGGCCTCCACTAAATCAATACATAGATAAATAAACAAAGTGTGGGCCTGGTGGCACACACCTTCAATCACTGCACTTGGGAGGCAGAAGCAGGCAGATTTCCAAGTTCAAGGCCAGCCTGGTCTGTAGAGCGAGTTCCAGGGCTACGCAAAGAAACCCTATCTCATAAAGAAAAGGAAAGAAGGAAAATCTTTCTTTACATAAAAGTGTGCACACAAACTAGGCATTGTGGCACAAGCCCTTGATGTTAAGCTTTGATTCTAGCACTCAGGGGGGCAGAGGCAGGCAGATCTCTAAGTTCCAAGTCAGCCATGGCTATATAAGAGAGACCCTGTCAAACAAACAAATGTGTGTACATAAGTGTTCATAGCCATGATAGTTTTAATAACTGCAGAATAAATTAACCCAGGTGTCAAATGATACATAGATAAACGATAGCCATACAATTGGTGTGTGTGTGTGTGTGTGTGTGTGTGTGTGTGTGTGTGTGTGTGGTTTTTAGGGAGGACGAGGTCTCTTTATACCTCCCTGGATTTCCTGGAACTCACTCTGTAAACCAGACTGGTCTTGAATTCACAGATTCTCGCCTGCCCCTGCCCCTGCCCCTGCCCCTGCCCCTGCCCCTGCCCCTGCCCCTGCCCCTGCCCCTGCCCCTTGCCCCTGCTCCTGTCCCTGCCCCTGCCCCTGCCCCTTGCCCCTGCTCCTGTCCCTGCCCCTGCCCCTGCCCCTGCCCCTGCCCCTGCCTTCGCCTTCTAGGGGCTGGGATTATATAGCATGTGTCCCCATGTCCAGCCTATATTTTTTCCCATTAAAAGAAAATAAGACCCAATTATGCCCCCACATGGATGAGCCCTGAAAACAATTCGCCAAGTGAAAGAAACTGGACACAAAAGGCTACATATTATAAGATCCAGTTTACATGAAATACCCAGAAAGTCCAGGAATGGGCAAGTCTGTAGCGGCGGAAATCAGCCTAGCGTTAGCTGGGGATGGATCAGTCTCTAGGATTGGATTGTAGATGAGGGAAGTGAAGCTCATGAAAGGCAACCGGCCCTGTGCCCACCTTTCTGCGTGACTTTAAGTCTTTGTTTTCTGGGGGACTAGGGCGATGCTCTGCCGAAGACGCGGCTGTGGGGCTGGTGAACTTGCTTTCATGGTGTGGGCAATACAAACTCTCTGGCTGACCGGGTTCCCTCCTCTCGACCTTTGAATGGAGGCTGCCGGGGCGAAAGGGAAAGGGTGCCATCTAGAGGTCAACTGCCGCACCTGCCGCCGAGCGTCTCGCCAATCCCCCTTGGCGCACGCGCGCTAAGACGGGGGAGAAGGATGAAGCCCTGGTGGGAAAGCCCATGCTGCCAGTTTGGCCTGATTCTTTCCAGATGTTTCCAGACGCTGGAGACATTTTCCACAGATGTTGGGACCTGTCAGGGTGACCCCACATGAAAGGGGGGCATCCATTTGCGGATCTAGCTCAGTCATAGAGGACTTGATGAGGTGTTTGTTTGGTACAGTCTCCAGAATTGAGAAAAAATGCTGGTTTTGGCGGGGTGGCAGGAGTGGGAGGTAGATAAAAGAATCCGAGTGAGAGTAATCAGGATGCATAGCATACATGCATGAAATTGTCAACGAATAAATGTAAATTAACCAGAGAGAGAAAGAGACGAGAGAGAGAGAGCTCCAGGTGGTAGTGGCGGCACATGCCCTGTAATCTCAGCACTCGGGAGGCAGAGAGGCAGAAGCAGGCCGATCTCTGTGAGTTCGAGACCAGCCTGGTCTACAGAGCGAGTTTCAGGACAGCCAGAGCTGTTGCACAGAGAAACCCTGTCTACAAGAACAAAAAAACAGAAAAACGTTTACTGCTGGTCTAGTACAGTTTTCCCCCTCACTGGACTTAACGGTTCATGCCCTTATCCCAGCACTTGGGAGGATGAGGCAGGAGGATTGCCAGTAGCTAAAGGCCAGCCTAGAGGAAGACAGAGAAACGCTGGAGGTTTGGGGGAGCACCGCCCACAGTCAGTTCTGCGATCCTATTCCCGAGGGTGCCCCACCTGGTCACTCTCCAGCTTAAGGGCTATCGAGTAGCGCCCCACCGTGGCAGGGCCATGTTCGGCCCAGCACCTCTAATCTCCAGCCTCTGAGCAACAGGCTTCTCCCAGGTGCCTGACGCTCTGCTTCCCAGGACCCACAGTGCTCTGCTTGAAATGCCTTTCTTCAACTCCTCCGCCAGGGAAAACACCGCCCTCTCTCATTTTGGGATAGGGTCTCAGGTAGCCCAGGCTGGCTTCCAGCTTTCTATGTAAGCCCAGGTTAGCTTTGAGCCCTTGATCCTTCTGCCTTCACCTCCAGCATGCTGGAGTTGCAGGTGATTATCACCAGGTTCTGTTTCTTGATTTTTGGATAAGGCCTGACTGTTTAGCCCAGGCTGGCCTCAAACTCACCCTCCACTCCACCCCCACCTTGAGCACTAGGATATTGTGATTACAGGTGTGGCTTCGACTGGTCCCTTCCCTTCCCTCTCTTTTCTTTTGTTTTTTTTTTTTTGTTGTTTTTTTGTTTTTTTTTTTGTTTTTTTTTCGAAACAGGGTTTCTCTGTATTGTTTTGGAGGCTGTCCTGGAACTCTCTCTGTAGACCAGGCTGGCCTCGAACTCACAGAGATCCACCTGCCTCTGCCTCCCGAGTGCTGGGATTAAAGGCGTGCGCCACCAACGCCCGGCTCCTTCCCTTTCTCTTAACCAGCTAAGTCATTGAAAACGTCACCCATTCTATATTCATTCCCAATTCAAAGAACTCCAAATTAAAAAAAAAAAAAGTGCCTAATGCACCAGACCAATAGAAATGAAACATTGGTGCAAAATCAGGAATCCAGAACCGTAGCATCGGGAAGGTACCTTCAGCCAGCCTGCTAAGAGTGAAAGTCCATCTCAGAGTGGGGACATGACAGAGAAATAGAGACAGACAGACAGACCAGGAGACAGGGGAGGCACGTGACCTGGTGGGGCGGGTGATGAAGCAAGACGCTGCAAGCCTCGCCCACCACCACTGCATGCCTCCGCCCACCGCCGCTGCATACCCCGCCCACCGCCGAGTGCAGCAGCCCCAGCCTGGCCTGCACAGCGCACTAAGTGTCAAATACAGCACTTGCCTCAGTAGGTCTTTGAGTTCAGTGTCCACCACAAAATCAAAACGGGCCTCAGCTGTGCTTCGTGTTATGTAAAGGGCTCAGAAGAACTCAGATCAATTGGTAAAACGGGAAAGTAAGACCAGAACACTCTGCAATTAAGACAGCCAGTCTTAACTAGGCAGTGGTGGCACATGCTTTTAACCCCAGCACTGGAGAGTCTGAGGCAGGAGGATCTCCGTGAGTTCCGGGCCAGCCTGGTCTACAGAGTGAGTGAGCTGCAGGACAGCCAGGCTACACAGAGAGTTCCAGGACAGTCAGTCTTTAGAATCGTGCTGGTGTTGGGTGGTGATGGCTAGTGTCCATCAGTAGATGCTGCTGATGACCCTGGTTCATCCGGTTAGTACCTCAGTCCAACACCAACTCCCTGGTAATCATGACTGTTTTCATGCTCCGCCTGCTCTATTTGATTAAAAGTGCTGTTTGTCCAGCCGCCAGCAGGCTTAATCTCCCTGGAACAGTCTCAGGTCTCCGGAACTTTGAGTCTCAGGAATACTATCAAGACCCTGTGAGGTTAGAGAGAGCTCGTGTGGTATCTCAGAAGCTAAGTCTCCTGTGTTCCCTTTCTCCAGGTGCCTGGAGAAAGCATTTTTTTTTTTTTTTTTTGGTTTTTCGAGACAGGGTTTCTCTGTGGCTTTGGAGGCTGTCCTGGAACTAGCTCTTGTAGACAAGGCTGGCCTCGAACTCACAGAGATCCGCCTGCCTCTGCCTCCCAAGTGCTGGGATTAAAGGCGTGAGCCCGGCCTGGAGAAAGCAGTTTAACTTCTCCCTCCTTCCTACCCACCATTTCCCTATCCAGCAGATCAGAAACATCAGAAAGGTTTTTTTTGTTTGTTTGTTTGTTTTTCGAGACAGGGTTTCTCTGTATTGTTTTGGAGGCTGTCCTGGAACTAGCTCTGTAGACCAGACTGGCCTGGAACTCACAGAGATCCGCCTGCCTCTGCCTCCCGAGTGCTGGGATTAAAGGTGTGCCCCACCAATGCCGGTCGGTCAGAAACTTCCATTTGTAATCAGTATGAGATGAAAGTGAGAACCTCATGCATGCTGGGCTTTACCAACAGAAAAGTACAAGGAAGAACCATGATCCCAAGGATTCTCAACCTTCCTGATGCTGCAACCCTTTAGTACAGTTCCTCATGTTGTGGTGGCCCCTCCCTCAGCTATAAAATCATTTTCATTGCTACTTTATAACTGTAATTGTGCTACTATTGTGAATTGCAACGTGGATATCTATGCAGGATAACTGATATACAACCCCTGAGAAAGGTTCATTCAACCCCCAAAAGGGGTTGTGACCCCCAGGTTGAGAACCTCTGCCTACCAGGAAACTCATCACCCAACCCCATGTGATAAGAAGCAGTCAAAATGAAGGTCCAAGGCCCTGGCTGGGGGAAGGGAGGCTAGCTCAGTGACTTATCACTTGCCTAGCAGGTAAATCCTGTTATACCAATGAACTTTGTGGCATGATATCTCATTATGCCTATGCAAATAGGCTTACTCACTATGCATATGCAAATATGTTTACTTCCATGTGCTATCCTAAACACATCTGGGACCAAGCATTTTGGATAAGGAATGCTCTACCTATGACACACCCCAGAAGCCTATCAAAGCAGCCCTGTGACTGGAGGCAGAAACCAAAGTTCAATGATGGACCCATAATTCTATGTATCCTCTATATGTGGGTCACCTTCCTGAAGGCTTAGAAACATTACACCTGTGATCTTCTAGATATGTATAACACCATCATTTTACAAATGGAGAAACAGATTCAGAGGGTATGCTGCTTAGCTTTAACTGTCAACTTGACTCAATCTACAGTCACTTGGGAAGAAAGTATTAATGAGGAATGATCTAAATCGGATTGTGTGTGGACATGTGGGCATATCCGTCAGAGGTTATCGTGCTTGCAGGAAGACCCAGGCTACTGTGAGCAGCACCATTCCCTAAGCGGTAGTGTAAGAGAAGAGCAGAAAGCTCACGAGAAAGCAAAGAACCAGGCACGTATTTTCTCTCCTCTTGACTGCGGATGCCATGCTTAAAGTTCTTGCCTTGACTTCCCTAAAGTAACAGTCTAATCTGGGGCTGTAAGCTGCATAAACTCTTCCATAAGTTGCTTTTTTTTAGTCACAGCAACAGAAGGGAAATTGAAACAGAGAGTTTGATCATTTTCCCAAGGTCTTGAGGAAGGGACAGGTATTTGCATTAATACTGCCTAAATTGACCCACTTAACCACCCATTTTTTTAACTTCTCGATGCTCTCTGGAAGTCTCAGCTTAAGTATGCACATGCGTAAGTAGGATAAGAACGCCCACCCCACAGGATGAGGATTAGATCTAAAATGCGTGGGAATCTGGAACACAGTAGTTTCATAGCCAGGTACACATTTCTCTCATCAAGCGCGGTAGCTGACAATTGCAGCAACTGGCCATAAGAGGGCAGTCAAGCGCCGAAAATCTGCACTGTCACAGTGTCTGTGGCGGCTGACTTTAATTGCGCTTTTTCTCCGTTGTTTGACCCTAGGATCAAGGGCATTTCTCACCACCGTGGAACCTTAAGGTGACCTACAAGGTTTAGAACTTAAGACCCAAGGGACATTTTAGCAGTATCAGTTCTGCTGACGGAGGAGGTTTAAGAGGGATCCAGCTGTGTCCCATTTGGGGGTAGCAGTGGTTGGGGGGGGGCAGCAATTACCAGCAGTTCTCCTCCGGCTTGGGGGCTGGGACACAGCTGCAGGGTGTGTGTGTGTGGGGGGGGAATGACAGGGAGGGCTTTGGAATTGTCTCCTTAGGGGTTTCCATGGAAACAGATTGATGCAAGGCTGTGTCCTTTATCTATATTGTCTCCGGGGTAGACAATGGGCCTTGGGGGTTGCTCGGTTGTATGTATAGATCATGGCTGCAGCAGAGCCTTGAGTGCCCTCTGTGAGCCCCCTGACCCCAGATGCTGAGGCTGAGGGAGGCGGGTGAGGGGCAAGTCTTGGTAGTCAGCCTTGCTTTGGGGTACCAGGCTGAGGCTCCCTAACAGCAAAGCCCAGAGGCCTCCAGGCACTAAATAAAAGGCACTTACTGGAGAGAACTAGCTTTGATAAACTGTACTTGGGCGAGTTGTTTTATCTACCTGCATCTGAACATCCGTAACACTCGAAGAGAACACCCACTTTGTTAAATTGCCCAGGAAGGTGTCGGACAAAAGCCTACATACAGGAAGGTGCTCAGGGTGAGTCTGAGTTCAGAGAGTTAGTATAGCAGCACAGCAAATAAAAGGCCCAGAGACTGACATTGGAGTTCAAGCTCTAAGCTGAAGATCAGAGAAGCAAAGCAGTCAAGCCAGGAGCTCTTACCTCTACCCAGCTGAAAATCATGTCTCCATGAATCCTCAGAGACAAAACTCTGAATTCCTGTCTCCTCCTCCTTTTATTCCTTCTTCCATCCAGCCATGTCCTCCTGCCTCCGCCTCCCCAGTGCTGGCATTAAAGGCTTATGATCCCAGGTGCTGAGGTCACCTCTGTGTGAGCTGTTTCTTTTAGGACTGGATCAATTTCGGGTGTGGCCTTGCACTAACAGAGACCTCTCAATTCTGAGTCCTGGGATTAAAGGTGAGTGCCATCACTGCCTGGTCTCTACATTTGAAGCTGGCTCTGCTTTCTGAACACTCAGGCAAGCTTTAATAAATCATAAATAATATATCAGCACAAGGTTGAGGCACCTTGGGACATAGCATTTGTCAAGAACCCTCTTGCTGGGTCTCAGGTGTCTATTTATGACTTGAGATTTAAATGATGAAATGCAATGATGAACTTATAAAATATCCTTAGAAGGTTGTGGGTGTAACGGAGTCTTAGAGAAACTTTTTTTAAAATTTATTATTTATACATCAACTGCATGAATGCCTGCATGCCAGAAGAGGGCACCAGATCCCACTATAGACAGTTGTGAGCCATCATGTGGTTGCTAGGAATTAAACTCAAGACCTCTGAAGAACAGTCAGTGCTCTTAACCTCTGAGCTCTCTCTCCCACCTCAAGTACAAGGTCTTACTTAGAAATCCAGCATCAAAATAATAGCAATAATATTTGTTTTCTTTGAGACCAGGATGGACTCAAACTCAGAGATTTACTTGCCTCTGCCTCTGAGTACTAGGATCAAAGACAGGCATGTGCCACCACCAACCAGCTAATTTCTCTCTCTCTCTCTCTCTCTCTCTCTCTCTCTCTCTCTCTCTCTCTCTCTCTCTCTCTCTCTCTCTCTCTCTCTCTCTCCCCTTCTCTCTTTCTCTCTCTCTTTTTCTCCTCTGTGTGTGTGTGTGTGAGTGTGTGTGTGTGTGTGTGTGTCTGTCTGTCTGTCCACAGATGCCAGAGGTTGCCTGCTGAGTTACAGGCAGTTGTGAATTGCCTGTGAGTCCTGGGAACAGAGCTCCAGTCCTCTGCAATAGCAGTATAGTGCTCTCAACCACTCCAGGTTTCTGTTTCTGTCTTTCCCCTGCTTGGTACTAGCAGGCTTTACATGGCATTGGAAAATGGGACACATGGGTCAGGGCACCAAGGAATGTTTGTAGTGGTCAAGGCAGCAGGCTGAGGGTCTCAGAATGGGGGAATGTTTGCAGAAGGAGCGGCAACACTGTGTGAGGGAGACACAGCAGCTCAAAGGGCTTTGTCGCTAGCTGAGTAGCTCTCTAGTCACTGCATGACGGGGAGAGGAGGGAAGAGTGGGGGAAGCTATTATCACCATGTCCCATTCCTGAGACTCCTTTATATGAGGACAGTTGATCATTAACTCCATGTATAGTAGGGATGCATAGATATTTCCATGGGGGGGGCGTGCAGGAGCCCAAGGCCTCTTACAGGCTGGGCAAATACTCTTACTACACCCTCAGCCCAGGACTGCCATGCTTTCCAGCTGATTTGGCCCTAGATACATAAGGCTTAAAATTAAAATAACCTCATCTGCATGTAGGAAACACATAAGGAAAAAGTAGAACAGGTTTTTGTATTAAAAAATGAAAAACACAGCCAGGCGTTGGTGGCGCACGCCTTTAATCCCAGCACTTGGGAGGCAGAGGCAGGCGGATCTCTGTGAGTTCGAGGCCAGCCTGGTCTACAGAGCAAGTTCCAGAACAGCCTCCAAAGCCACACAGAAACCCTGTCTCGAAAAACCAAAAAAAATAAAAAAAATAAATAAAAAACACAGTACAGGATCTGGAGGGATGGCTCAGTAACTAAGAGCACTGGCTGTTCTTCCAGAGGACCCAGGTTCAATTCCCAGCATCCATATGGCAATAACAAGTGTCTGTAACTCCAAAATCTGACATCCTCACACAGACATACATGCAGGAAACTCACCAATGCACATAAAATAAAAATAAGTTATTAACGAATTAAAACACAATACAAATGGGCTAGAAATAGAGCATGAATGAAGCCCTAGGCTTGATCACCAGCACCTCATAAACCCTGTGGTGCTACACCCCTGCAATCCCAGCACTCCGGAAAGGTACAGGCAGGAGGATTAGAAGTTCAAGGTCGTCCTTGACTGCATACTGAGTTCAAGGATACACTAGGCTACTTGAGACTCTGGGGAAAAACAAACAACAACAAAAAACTAAAACACTACAGAAAATGGAACACGGTGATGCCTCAGCATTTGAGAGTCAAACAGAAGGACTGCTGAGTATGAGGCTAGACTAAAGCACATAATAAGTTCCAGGCTAGCTCACTAGAGTGAGAACTTGTCTTAGAAAAACAAAACAAAAGCAGCCTGTGGGGGTACACACAGGCAACCCCAGCACTTGGAAGGTAGAAGCAAGCAGGAAGCCAGCCTGGTCTACAAACTGAGTTCCAGGACAGCCAGGACTGTCTTGAAAAACAAAACAACAATAATAAAAGAACACACAAAAACATTTTATATATGGAATCAACAAAGAAAATTTAAATCCTTCCAATTTAAAGATATAAAACTTTCATTAAAACACTTTCAAGATTCATTATGCAACTGTATTTTATAAAATTTGTATGCTGTCATGCCAATGCACACATGAAAGTCAGAAGACAGGTTTTGGGAGTCACTCCTATCCTTTCTCTGAGGGCTCCAGGAAGCCATCTCAGGCCATCAGCTGTCACAGCAGGCACTTTCAGGACAGAGCCATGTAGCCAACCCCACTGTGTGTGTAGCACGCAGCCTCGTGCACACCAAGTGTTCAATAATGAATGTTATCACCATTAGCGCTGTTGAGTTTATTACCGCACCACCAATGCTGAGGCACAAGGGTGAGTGACCACGTCCTCACTCTGAGAACTTCAGTGTGGGGCAGACGAGTTGGAACAAACCTGATCTCTGGCTTGTCTCACAGCTTTACATACACCACCTCAGTGAGTTCTCAAAATAATCTTGGTTTTGCTTTGTCCTGGTTGGTTGAAACAGATTCTTGCTATGTTGTAGCTGAGGCTAAATCTTTTACTGATCATCCTGCCTCTGTCTCTTGAGTGATAGGGTTACAAGAGTGCACAACATGTGCGCCTGTGTTCAGAATTAATGGGTGGGGGCCGCTAGGGTGATAGCATAGTGGAGAGGGTTTGCCAGCATACCAGGGTCCCAGGTTCAAGTCCTAGTACCATAGAAAACAAAATTTTAAAAATAAATAAACAAAATTATTAGCTATCACACACACACACACACACACACACACCAGGAGAAAGGCGCTTTTCTTTCCTGTCCCATTTTAGAGTTAAAAACTAGGCCTCACTGGACTTCATCCTTCATCCTCTTGCCCAGACATAATTAATCTCTTCTTCATATTTGAGGATGAAATAAAATAAGTTTATGGGGAAAGACTTTCATTGGTTTAACTGAGGTGTTAAAAGATAATAAGCAAATCTATTTATGTAAGGCACATAGACCTTAGACCCATTTTCTTAAAATGATTTTTTTACTCAACTGAAAATAAGCTGGGTGTCTAAGAACTTTCATTCCTGGACACTTGGCAATAACTCTTTCAGGAACTTTCTACACTTTCTATAGACCTTGTAAGAACCCAGAAGAACTGGAAACATGGCTCAGTGGAAGAACACTCACTTAGCACCCACCATGCACGCACGCACGCACTCACACACACACACACACACACACTCACACACACACACACACACACACACACACACACACACACACGACTGTGGGTTCAAAACCCAACACTACACAAAAGAAACCCAAAATGGCCGGGCGTTGGTGGTGCACGCCTTTAATCCCAGCACTGGGGAGGCAGAGGCAGGCGGATCTCTGTGAGTTCGAGGCCAGCCTGGTCTACAGAGCAAGTTCCAGGACAGCCTCCAAAGCCATAGAGAAACCCTGTCTCGAAAAACCAAAAAAAAAAAAAAAAAAAAAAAAAGAAACCCAAAATGTAGAGATATTGAGCCCCCTTTGTGAGAGAGGTGAAACTCTCTGCAGCCTTGCCTCACTCAGAGCCTGCTGGGTGGAGCCTCCAGCTCCTCATGGCCCTTTCCAGCCCATTTGGAAAGGAGCACAGTGTGGCTTGGGGCTTCTCAGAGTGTGCGTGTCCGTAGGCTTGTGTGCTCATGTAGGCACATGTGTGGCTGTGTGAAGCTGGCCTGGTGCCTGGTCTCACAAAACCATGTAATAAAAATCTGGTATATCTTCCTGAGATGTCAATTTAACTTAAATAGCAAAATAGGAAAGAGAGGCCACATTTTTACACGAAGACACAGATGGCTACAGAATGTATAAGAACAGTGACTTCTCAGGACATGCTGAGATGATGAGTGACAGCTAGGTGGAGGAAGGGACCACATGCTAACTGGTTCTCACAACTGTCAGGGGGAGACTACTATTTCTCCCATTGCACAGATGTAGCTGCTGGGGGCAGAAACATAGGTCCAAATCCACATAGCCAGTAAGTGGGAAAGTGTACAACTCACAGGCACTTAATACACGAATATTAGAATATCTGCATTAGCCATCACTTGTTCCAACAGGAGTTTTACCAGCATCATGTGTGAGGGTGAGCATATAAGGCAGATATCAGTGGAACTCAGTTGGTAGAGTGTTCACTTAGCAAAACCCAACATTGCATACCAAGGCATGGCCAGGTAAAAGTGCCTGACACCAAGACCAATGCCTGGAGTTCAGTCCCTAGGACTTACTTGCTAGAAAAAGAGAACTGACTTTGGCAAGTTGTCCTCTGATGTCCATCCACAGGCTGTGGCCTACGTGTGCCCAAACAAGCACAAAGTTTTAATAGTAATAATGAAACTAAAGCTGGGTGTGGTCGTGGTACCTGTCTGTGATTCCAGCACACAGGAGGTAGAGGTAGGAGGGTCAGAAGTTCAAGGTCAGGCTGGATAGATGGTTCAGCCTTAAGAGCACTGGCTACTCTTCCTAAAGACACAGGTTCGATTTCCAGCACCCATGTGGTAGCTTAAAACCATCAGTAACTCCCATTACAGGGACTCTGACGCCCTCTTCTGGCCTCCTCAGACACTGCATGCATGTGTTGCATAGACTTACATGTGGCAAAACAGTCATATGCATAAAGTAAAAGAAAAATTGTAAAGTTCAAGGTTGCTGGGATGTAGTGGTATATGCCCTTAATTCCAGCACTTGTGAGGCAGAGGCAGGTGGATCTCTGTGAGTTTGAGGCCATCCTGGTCTACAGAGCGAGTTCCAGGACAGCCATGGCTACACAGAGAAACCCTGTCTCAAAAACAAAACAAGAAGTTCAAGGTCGTTTTGGGCTATATAGAGAGTTGGAGAACAGCCTAGAAGGAAAAGGGGGGCAGGCAGGAAGGACAGGAGGGAGGGGAAAGCAAGACAGAGAGAAGGGACAAATGGCCTCTCCTGGCCTCCCTTTGGCTGCCCACGCCCACAGTGAACAGCTCACCTAGGCCAGGCACCCTACCTCTGCCTGATACCTCTGCCTGACCCCTACAGTCGGGCTTCCTATTTCCTTCCCTTATGACCTTGTGTAAGTCACTTCTCTACCCTGGGCTCAGTTTTCTCCGTGCAGGGTGGCGGAGCGGAACGTCAGACACTGAGTGGAGGAAGACCTCAGGACTGGACTCCGGCCTGTGTCTTCCTGGCTGCGCATCCCATAAGCACCAAACGCTCTCCTGGATGGGCTGTGGAGAACACAAACCCTGGCCAGGTGGTCCTGAGGTGCTGTGCACTGCCAACGGCCGTGCCGAAGAACCTGGGAATGTGACGCTACACCCAGCAGACTCCCTGGTGGGGGGTCATCCGGGGCTGACCGAGTGCCAGGGGCTTTACATGTGTCATCAGATATAATCGTCACATCTACCCTGCGAGGCTCAGGGAGGATAAATGGCTTACCTGTGGTGGCATAGCTGATAAATGACAAAGCTAGGATTCCAGCCAGCTATGTCTGCCTCCCCGACTCTCCCAAGGAAAGCTCTAGGAGAGCTGCTGCAGGCTGGGACAGTTGGTAGGTTGCATGGGAGTGGTATAAAGCTTTTGGGGTTTTATGTCTACATATGTGTGTGCACGGGTGTGTACAGCTGCCTATATGCAAAGACCTCAGGCTGATGCTGGGAGCCTTCTTCGGTCGTTCTTCTCCTTATATTTTGAGACAGGGCTCCTCACTGTGAACTCAGGGATTCAGCTTCAATGGCTGGTCGGTAACTCCAGGGATCCTCCTGCCCTGCTCCCCAGGACTGGGATAACAGACATGCTCCTGCACCCAGCTTTCTCGGGTCCTCTTGCTCACCTTCAGGATCTTTCCTAACAGAGCTGCCTTCCTATTCTCAAAGTCTTAAGTAAAAAATTCTTGTCTTTTTGCTTGAAGGTGCGGGGAATGGCGTTCAGGGGCTCACAGGCTAGTGCCCAGCGGTGTCCCCAAGCTGTGCAAAGGGTCCAGAAGCAAGGCAGATGGCAAACACAGTGGTCACTTCATGTTAACTTTCGCTAGGATTCCTAACAGCTTACCGAGACAGAACATACCCTCTCCGTTCCAGACTGTTGTCGGGTGGGTGCGGCACACTCCTAAGAGCCTCTTTTGAACTACCTCTAGCTGCTCTTGTCTATGCCGAGGGATCTGCCATGGAAGTGGTGATTGACAGGTTGTAGGACCCCCCACCAGGATAAGTCTTGGGAGAAAGGCAAGACACCATGAATACTGCAGCTTGTCATACATCTGGACCCGTTGGCAGACCTACAGGACCTCTGGCCCCGATGAGAATGGGGGGTGAGTTGGGGGGAGTGTGATTGGCCTCCAAGTCTCCTGCATAACCTATAGGGGCCTGGTACAGGGTACAGGGCCTTTATCTGGAAACTGTTTGTTTGGATGCTAGGAAGAGCACAGGCTGAAAACTAAACAAGGCTTAGCAGGAACCAGGGTCATGGAGTGGGAGACTTATCCTGGGGAGTCAGCTGTGCCTCAAGTACCTCCTGCCACAGAACACACTTTTAGCCCCAAACCCATCCACAGCCAACGACCACCTTGATGTAGGGTAATAATGAGTTCCGTATGCGTCTATGAGAAGCCTGCTCAGCTGCTCCAGCCGTTCCCAGAGCCTTCTACAAGAGACAAGGCTTCTGGGAGGTGCCATCCCGACTGCCCTTTCCCAGAGCCTGTGGTAGCAGCCCCTGGCAGTGGGTGAGGTCCGTGGATTGGCAAGACTCCAGCCCACCCCATCCCCACAGCAGGAATAATAACCCTGCTGGCATAGGGAGAGCTCCGGGGGTGAAGAGAGAACTTGATGGGAATCCAGGTTTAGGCTCACACTTTGTATTTTATGCTTATTTCAGTTTTTCTGTTTATCCTAGCTTTTTGAGATGAAGCCTCATGTTGCCCAGATTGGCCTCCAGCTTTATAAAATTTATTATGTGTGCTGGCCAGTGGGGTCATGTATGATGCAGCAGGCATGTAAGGTTAGAGGACAACTTGTGGAACATGTTCTCTTTCTACTACATGGGGTCTGGGGATTGAACTCAGGTCATCAGGCTTGGCGGCTAGCTCAGGTAACCTGCTGACCCTGACCTCCAATTTTCAATGTAGTGGAAGACAGACTTTGAATTCTTGATTGTTCTGCCTCTACTTTCCAAGTACAGGGATTACAGGTATTTGCTACGATGCCTGACTCCATTTAATTGTGTTTTTTTTTTTTTTGTTTTTTTTTTTTTGAGACAGGGTTTCTCTGTATTGTATTGGATGCTGTCCTGGAACTCGCTCGGTAGACCAGGCTGGTCTCACAGAGATCCGCCTGCCTCCGCCTCCCGAGTGCTGGGATTAAAGGCGTGTGCCACCAACGCCCGGCCCCATTTAATTTTTTTTTTTTTTTTTTTTTGGAGATAGGGTTTCTCTGTGTAGTTCTGGAACTCATTCTGTAGACCAGGCTGGCCTCAAAATCAGAATCCCCCTGCCTCTGCCTCCTGAGTGCTGGGATTACAGGTATTTGCCACCATAACCATGAGGCTCATTCATTTCTTTTAGAGATTTTCAAGTGTGTGTGTGTGTGTGTGTGTGTACCACATGTGTGCTCATGCCCTTGGAGGCCAGAAGAGGGCAGTGTATCCCCTGGAGCTGGAGTCGATCCTGAGAAACAAACTCTGGTCTCTCCTGGAAGAGCCACAGGTGCACTTAACCTCTGAGTCCCATCTGCAGCCCCTCATTTATTATTTTTATATATTTATTTTTTAATAAAAAATGTGGGTGAGGATGCCATATGCCCTGAAACTGGAGTTACAGACAGTTGTGAACTGCCATGTGATCCTTTGGAAAAGCAGCCAGAGTGCTCTTAACCACAGAACCATGTCTCTAACCCCCTCTTATCTATTCTTAAAACTAGTTTTTGAGCCCGGTGGTGGTGGTCCATGCCTTTAACCCCAGCTCTCGGGGAGTCAGAGGTAGGAGGATCTCTGTGAGTTTGAGGCCAGGCTGATCATCTTCAAAGAGAGTTCCAGGACAGTCTCCAAACCTACAGAGAAACCCTGTCTCGGAAACACACACACACAAGACTAGTTCTTGCTATGTATCCTGGGCTGGCCTCAAACTCAGGATACATAGCAACCTCCTGAGTGCAAGCACATGCCACCACATCTTACTTATGAGTCTTGTCTTGAGTACTGGGTGTCTGATCAGGCCATATGTGTGAGTTCTGAGGGTCCTCCCATCCCTGACAGCTTTGGATTTGTAAGCAAATGGGAAAAGGTGCTGAGCAGAACAGATCCCTGCTAAACACTCTTGGTTCTTGGGTGCTGCCCCTCCCTACCCTGGCCAACATTGTTTCTATTCACAAAAGGACTTCAGGCCCAATGACATCTGGCTCTGAAGAGCAGAGCGATGGAGAGGGAGTGTCTCCAGCAGGAAGGGCAGTGGCTAAGGTGATGGTGGGGCCCCCACCAGGGAGGGTCTTGCAGAAAGCTGCCTCCTCCTAACATAGCTTGTCAAAAGCAACCCCCGAATCTTGGTCTCCAAGTCCCCTTATCCTAACCCCACACCTAACTAGTCCGTGAGGCGAGGCCACAAACTATTACCAAAGCTGCTTGGAACCCCAGTTCGGGCCATGCCTTGACCTATCAGTGGACTTGCAGACGGACCCCATCATAATTACACAGCGATCCCCTAGTCTTGCCTCGGCCTGACCCTACACTAGAGTAAGAATAATCCGAGAACTCTGGAGTGAAGTAGGGCGTCACCGCCTGCTTCGGGCGGGATGGGGAGGGAAGGCAGGGAAGCCTGGTGGCTCGAGGCCACTCTCGGAAGGTCAGCGAGGCCTTGTACAGGGCATGTCGCAGGCGCCCGAGGAATGCGCGTTGCCTGAAAGAATGAAGGAAGGAAGGAGCGGGGTGCGATGCATGCGACCGCCAGGCCGAGTCAGGAAGCGGGGTGGGGGCGCGGCTAGGCTGCAGCGGCCCCAGCGCCGATGGGGGCAGCGCGAGAGCAGTGGGGTCAGCGACTCGGCCGGGTGGGGGGGCTCACCCAGGCCCGGAGGTTGAGAGCTGCAGGCCGCGCTGCTGGCAGAAGCGGCGGGGGCGCCGTGAGGCTCCGGATGGGCTGCGAGCCCCGCCCGCAGGCTGTGGAGGGAGCCGGAGCCAGAGTGGAGCCAGAGCTCAGACATCCGGGCGCCAGCGAACACCTGCGAGCGGCCCCCAGGGCCCGCGGGGGGGCGGGAGAGCGCGGGCGCCCAGCCGGGGGTGGGGCCGAGCTAGGGGTGGAGCCTGGAGCTCCGCCCTCCCCGGCCCTGGGCCACGTGGGCCGAGACTCTGCCCTGCCCAGGCGCCGCGGAGCCTCTTCTTGCCTGGAGGCCAGCTATGGGGTGGGTAGGGGGTAGTTTTACGGGAATGCGAGCTGTATAAGTTTTAAGGGTGCAGCCGTAGGACCTGGGGAAGAGTGGCGGCTAGGGACAGACAGCTCTAACGATTCGGAAGACTTAAAATGAAGAGTGTCCCACGCTGCGTGGTAGAGTGGTGAACTGGCCTTCTTGGAAGGCCACCAAGTGTCACGGACATGAGCTTTGTCACTTAGGAACTGCGTGGCCATGAGCCAATAGAGTATTTCAGTATCTATTTACATGTATATTCAGCCCGAATGTCTGTGCTTCAGAACTGAGAGATTCGAGATCAACTCAGGATCCCCAATTGTATAGCCCAAGGAGCCAGGAAGATGCTTTATGTGTGGTCTTTTATCCGATCTATAGAACTCCAAGGGAGGTGCTGTCATCCCACCTCATACAGAACTGAGGTAACCTTCACGTTTGTTTGCTGTTTTTACAGCAAGCTCTTACTGGGCTTGTAATTTGTGTCCCACTCACGGAGTGGCAGGGAAAAGAGAAGTCTGAAGTAGATCAGAACACAGGCTTTGGAGCTAAAGGAAGCTGGCCTTCTTAAATACCATCTCCCACTTCCATGCTGTGGCCTTGATAAACCTATTCAAGATACCCACCTTGCTGATTAGAAAAAAGATTAAGATGAAATGGACTCAGCGCACCTGGTAGGCACTCCCCATAATGATTACAACTGAAGACTATCTCAGAGGTTTCTGACCTAGGGCTAAATTGCTTTCACTCTCTAATGACTAATGGATTGGCGGGATGGTCTAAGCTTTTGTCCTGGCCACCTGAACTGCTCAGCCCTGGGAGTCTTGACAAGCAATTTCCTTGGAATTAGCTTAATAATGCCTTGTAGGTGTGTGATGCATTTCAAAGAACTTTCCCATCATTATCTGGGGTTCTAGCAGGCATCTGGGCTCAGAGAGCAGTGGCTTGCTCCAGGTCACATGGCACTTGAGCTGCAGCTTTCCCTGGTATTCTAAGTGAACAGAAGGCAGACTACTGTGCTAGGGAGTAAAAAAGGCCCCTCAGAACTGTTGCCTGATACAAATGTGGAAACTGAGGCGCACTGGAGGCACAGTCTGCAGCCTGAAGTACTCAACAAAATCCAGGGCTCATCCTCGATGGGCTGTATCCAGAGAACATAGCACAGCCTAACACACAATCCAAGGTGGATATAACCAGTTTTAAGGTTATTTGGGGCAAGGGTTTCTCACATAGGAACTCCGGACCTCCAGAAGGTTGGAGGTCTGCTATTACTCTTAAAAAATTCATGTGTGCCTTCTGAAGAATGCTCTCATCTTCAACTCAGAGGAAATCAGGACCCAGATCAGAATTAAAAACTATTCATCAGACTGTAGGATGATTGGCAAAGACAGAGGTTGCACCCCCTTTGACCCTGGTTCACCCCAAAAGGCTTACTAGGGTTAAGGCACAAAGGGTAATGACATGACCTGTTTGTTATGAAATATTAGTAACTATGCCAAGACCCAAAACACAGATGAGATCATATAAACAGAAATTCAGTGAGGCCAGGAGCCTGGTGTATCCCACCTGGGGAGGCACCATGTTGGGTTGAATAGATGGGACATGGGCTGGTGCCTCGCTCTTCGCCCCACTCCCAGGCCTGGCCCCATAAGATGGCCAGTAAGGTCCTAATCATGCCCGCCAAAATCCTAGCCAGTATTCCCCAACTCACAGGTCAAAGTTAAAAGTTTGGAGCACTAAGGGAACTTGCAGCCTTGTTTCCCAGTTAACCTGTTTCCCTGAGACAGTGGCTGCAGATTTGAGACCCTGGTTTTGATTTGGTTTTCCCAATACAGGCTCTTAACTATGTAGCTCTGGCTGTCCTGGAACTCACTACCAGACCAGAAAGCCTGAGTGAACTGAGACCAGGCCTGGCAGTTAGTTTATTCATCTCTGAAATGGGGCCACTCTTACCACATCCCCTGCTAGGAGCCAGGAAGGTATCACCAGTAATTGTTTCAAGGAACTGAAAGAAAAATTCAGTCTCAAACTTGCTGGGTCTCTGTAATTGACAGGGTAGGATTGTAGATCCTTGCTCTCAACCCCCTGTGGATTTGGGGATTCCCATTCTTAGTCCTTTCAAATATCCACCCTATCCCTCAGCTTCCTCCCAATATCCTAGGATAGTTCCTAAAGACAGCCACTTAAGAAACTGGGAGACGCCACATATCATACACAAAGTGTTCAAAAAATGTTTATTATGCAAAATGTTAACTTTTATAAAAAGTTTAATATACATCACATGATTACAGAAAGTCACCTTCCTGTAATAAGGTACAAAAGCTATATACTCTATTATAGAGTTCATAATCAGGGCAGCAGAGCCATTCTCCAAGGAGATCAGAAAACCAGCTCTTATGCTGTCGTGGCAGTGTGCAGGGCAGCCACAATCGCCCCACTTCTCGACTCCCCCATTCTCGGAAAAGTCAGTCTTTTAAGACTTGGGAGTCAGAATGGGGACAGGGTGACGTTGCCCAGCTGCTGACCAGCGCTAGCTCTTCAGGCCACCCAAGTTCAGTTCTTCGCTCTCAGGCTCCCAGTCCAGCCTCGAGGCAGGGGTTTAGGGGAAGTGAAGAGGGCTAGGCGAGATCCAGGCTCATCCATGCCCTCGGGCTTCCTGCCGGAGAGAGGGTCCCAGAGTCTCAGGGTCCCAAGCGGAACGGGCGCCAGCACCTGCGTTCTGGGCGGGGGAGAAAAGAAGAGTGAAGGAGCCGCCAGTTTCCGCCGAGCGCGCCCAGGCGGAGGCCGCCGCAGACTGGCCGGCGCCAGGGAGGAAACTCGGTCTCTACCTCCAGCTGATAACTGAGTCCCACACAGCCTCCACCCAGTTGGCGCCAAAGGACCACAGGCGGAGCCACCACTCCCCCTCCCGCTTGGAAATGCCTCTACTAGTGGAAAGGGGGCTCCCTTTACTAAAAGATTATTTGGTGCGATCCGCACGCCCACTTGCCCCGGGTGAGCAGAGGCAGAGTGCTTTAGGAATGCACGTGATATTGACATTTATCTGTCGTTTACTCTTAAGTGACCACGGACAAGCCTCTTGCCTCTCTCTGGCTTGGCTTTCCCTAAACCGAGGAAACCCTAAGCCTTGCAAAGTTCTGTCAATCACAGGATTTCCCAAGCAAGCCTCCTTGTCCACTTCAGAAGAAAACTTACCAGGAGGTGCCAGGACTGCCGGGTCAGTGGCAAAAGCTCCTCTTGTCGTTGGAGATCACAAGTTCCGGAGTGAGCTCAGCTGTCTGTAAAAGGGTGAGACAAGTTAGTCAAAGTATTCTGGGAGTCAGTGGGAGAGACCCGCAGCATCCCAGCCCGCATGATCAGCTCAGCTCAGCCGCGGCTGCCTCCCTTGCGCACCTGGATCGGGAGATGGGGACCGTCCGGGGGCCCAGGCGCCGGCTCTGCCAGGACCACCTGCAGGTCGAGGATGTAGTCTATGACACGCTGCAGGATTTCCACCTGGCTAAGCTGGGTGCCTCGCGGGACTCCCGGCACCAGTTCCCGCAGGCGCGAGTAGCAGTGGTTCATGTCGTCCAGGAGACTAAGCGGCTCCTCCGCCGCCGGGCTCTTGCCGCGGCCCCGCGCGATGGCCAGGCTGCGTTCCGAGAGGCAGCACACTGCTTCGTAGCAGCCGCGCACTGGACTCAGTGCCTTCATGTTGGAGAGTGAAGCTAGAGGTGAAAGGAAGAAGCAACTAGAGAAGCAAACAGTCCGCGCACGCCTGCTGCAGCCGGCTCTTATAGAGTCGGCTCTAGACCACGCCCCGTATTCAAAATAACCCCCGAGGCCCCACCCCGCTCCCTGGGCACCGCCTCCCCGGCCCTGGGCGTCCACACTGGGTTTAAATTGCTAACAGGCTTCCTTGGGCTGGTCTGACGCCGAGGACCGCTGAGGCGCGGATGCGAAGAATGAGGAAGCGCTGAGGAGAGGCGGGGCTCTAGAGCCAGAAGAGATTTGAAAAATCAACTAAAACCATTAACTTTAAGAATTTGTCTTTTTCTGGCGGCGCCCAAGATCCTTGAGATATCTTGCCCTCTGCCCAACACTGGTTCGAACCCACAGCACCGTGATCATAAATCCCTGAAGGACTCTCTCTCTCTCTCTCTCTCTCTCTCTCTCTCTCTCTCTCTCTCTCTCTCTCTCTCTCTCTCGAATTTTCAAGGGAAACTTGTAAGGAATTAGTGCCGCCTTGTTCCCCAATTTGCTGCTCGTCTGACCTCCAGACTCACTGGCGTCGGGAATTATCTTGTGACCAGAGGGGAAAAAAATTAATTGCGGTGAAGCTGAGGTTACAATGAAGAAAGCAGATTTGGGCTAGGCGCTGAGATTGCAGAAGGAGGAGGGGAGAGGAGGTTTGAGCAAAGAACATTATTTATTTGAGCAACAGGGGAAGGGAAAGGGGGCGTAAAAGAGAGAGAAGAAAGCCCTTAAATCCAAGCCTTTTCCATAGAGAAAGAAAAAGCATGAACCTTTGTCCCATGAATCACTTAAGGGACTAAATACATGCCGGGTTGTGCTTTGGAAGTGAATTTGGTTAGAAGTTTGGAGGTTTCAGATACAGAGGACTAGAAGGAATGACTTCTACATGAGCCCTTTTAGAAGGTCCCCTCCACACATACATATGCCAGTGGGTCAGCAAATCTCTTAACTCTTGCTTCCTCATTTTGCACAGCCTCCCTCCCTCCCCACACTTTCCACATTCTGTGCAGAAAACAATAGCAATTGCATCGCTCTGTTGTCTGTCCCTTTCTGCTGTGGAAGGGCAGCCACCTGGACATGATTACTCTCATCCTGCTGAAGTAGCTCCATCACCATCAGGAAGAGCCAGCAGGCAGGCTACCCCATATTGCAAAAGGACAGTGCACTCCCATAGTCTCTGCTTGTCTTCTCTCCACTTCCCAGACTAAGACCCTGTAGTTCCGAGGTTCTGGTTCCCATCTTGGAGAAGCCCAGGTGAGGTTCTCCTAGCCACGATAGCTTTCCTAATCAGCCTAGGGAATATTTATGGAGTTGCTTCACATGAAACAGGCTTCTGCTCTCAAGAATCTCACAATGTCCGGGGACAAGATTAACACAGGAAACAATTAAGTGTTTAGTAGTGTGTGGCACTGATCAACAGGACAATGGGACCTCTGAGCTGGGATGGTTCCAACAGTGGGAAGGACACTAGGAAGTCAGAGCCCTGGGTTCAATCGGCCAGCTCTGCCAGCCATTGGTCATCAACATGTAATCTTGAGCAAACCCTGATACCCTCACTTTGATTGCCTTGGGTGGGGGGGGTGGATGGCACTATGGGGTTGTTTACTTACTTTCTAACTTGAGAGCTCTAGGCTTGTGTGACAGTTGGACCGGGCATGTGGACAGCAAAGGGCTGGGAGAGGGCGTATAAAACATGCGCAGTGCCCTTCACAGGTAAAGACAGTCTGGAAGCCTTGTTCTTTTCCATCACACCACAGGGCCCTGCATCCCAATAAAAGCCTCAGAAAGGTTTCCCCTGGGAATATTAAAGTTCTCAAGGACCGCGCTTTCAGTCTAAGGCAAAGGGAATCTAACCTGTGAAAACACAAGTCAGTCTCTATATGCTGAAGAAGCGAAATGCCAGCTATTTGGTCATGGGAAGAGGAATCTCCTTCGCTGTGAGGACTCCCGAACAACTAAACAGAGGGCCCTTTCTTTGACAGTTGTGAAGTCTTCTGTATGTTTGTGCAAAACAGTCAAGCCAGGAGCTTCTGGAAAAATCATGGCCTTCAGTGCCTGGCAAACCTATGTTCAAATCTTCATTTGTTTTCTTTCAGTAACTGAGAACTTGAAACAAATTATTCTCTGTGCCTCAGTGTTCTTGCCTGTTAAGTGGAGCTAATGAGACTGACCTCATTTGTTTGTGTATTTGTTTATTTTTCCATTTTTCCGTTTGAGATAGGGTTTCTCTGTGTAGCCCTAGCTGTCCTGGAACTCACTGTGTACATCAGGCTGGCCTCAAACACAGAGATCCTTTGCCTCCCTAGTGCTGGGATTAAAGGGGTGTACCACTACACTCAGCTCTGGCCTCATTTATTACAAAAAAGAGCAAAGAAAAACAGGCCTTTAATAATCCCCTCACTCAGGAAGCAGAAGCAGGCAGATCTCTGTGAGTTCAAGGCCAGCCTGGTCTACACAGTGCATTTCAGGATAGCCAGGGACTAAGTAGTGAGACCCTGCCTCCAAAAAGAAAAGAATATTAAACACCTCCTCTCTGAGAAGCACACATGCTCCCTCTGCCAGCGTTAGTTCATCATGGGGCCAGGTGTGTGGTAAGTGCTTAGCGCTTAGCCCACCCAGAGTCTGCTCTCTCCTCCCAGTCCTCCAGAGCTACCTCTGTTGCCTCAGGCTTGGATAGCGGGTTTACTGGGTTTACGGTTTGCAAAGTACTTTCAAAGCATTTATTATTTCCTCCTGAGGCTTCTAGGCTGAAATGGCCATAGGCTGTGTGGGATAGGGCAGAAAGGTGCGGTGGGGGTTATCTAGCCAAGATCTGTCCTTTCCTTGCCAAGAACTTACCTTTGGACACAAATCCTTCCTTCCTGGACCTTCCTTTGGGGGAGGGGAAGAGAAGGAGGGGGGAGTAACTGACCTTTAAGGATCTTTTCTAATCTAAGAGTCTAAGTCTGAAAGGAGTGTGTTTCGGTTGGATTGGGAACACTGAATAGAGTTTAAACCCCAAAGACGCCTCTGCTCCCTGCACAGCCGACTGGCCGGCTCGCCCCGGCCTTCTGCAACTTGTTTAGCAGTGGCGGGGCCTCAGCCTCTTACTCCAAACGCCTCTGAACTTTCTGTTCCCAGTTCTGCTCCTTTTACCAGCTTTTTCCCCCCCTCTTGCATTTTTTATTTTTATGAAAGGATGTCATTAAGGCTTTTGTCTGCGCTGTTTTTGTTTCAGAACTTTTCCCACAATCCTATTTTTTGTTGAGGAATCCGCTCCTTTGCCCAGCTGTGGGTCCGGGTCCCACAGCTGTGTTGATCTAAGACTCAGCCCCAGACAGCCTGGCGCCAGGGTGGGACGTCATGCGTTCACACAGGGATGCGTGTCCCAGGCAACCTTTCCTCGGGCAGTCACCGGCCGGCGACTGCCTCACCCACCAATGAACGCCCGACACCCGAGATAGGGGCGGGGCCTGCGCCACCCCAGCCGGCGAGCGGCTTGTGAATCGCAGATTCTGAGACCTTGATAACGTCCCTTGAATTGGGGCCCTTTTAAAGTCCCCCTTTCTCTTTTAGTTCTTTTGTTTATCCCGTTTCTTTCCACCTTCCTCCTTTCAATCTGTATGTAGATAGGTTTTCTTTTTCCTTTCCCCCTCTTTTAACTCTCTCCTCCTAGTGTCAGGAATCATTTTGTAAGCATTTCCAGGAACTGCATCTTCCTCTGCCAAAATTATAAAAAGAAAAAAATCTATGTTGTGCTCTCTGATTTTTTTTAAGGAGTTGGCAGAACTGTAAGCTATTACTGTTTCTTCTTCAGAAATTCAAGACGTGATGGCAGTGGGGTCTCTCGGCGGTGAATTTCAAAGTCAATGTCATGATGATGAGGATTGCAGATGTCTTGCTTAAACTGGGCTTCTGTCAAGCTCGCCAGCTATCTTTTCTCCATGTGTAGACACCGGGATCCAGGGACCTTAGAACCTTGTCCAAGGTTATATTGTTATGTCAAATGTCTGTGACTGACCTGTGGCCAAGATCCAACCCTGCTCCCCAGCCTCCCTGACTGCTCTGGCCCTAGTTCTCATAAATGTTAAGTACTCTATATTGGTTTAAGGTTCCCACAAGTTGTATTTTTAGAAAAATGATGTAAGTGATGTATGTATATGTAAGTTTGGGCATGTACCACAATGTGTACATACCACAACATATTCAAGGAAGTCAGAGTACAACTTGGGAGAATCCAGCTTTTTCCTTCTACTGTGGGCCCAGGGATCAAATCCAGGCCTTCAGGCTTTCAGGGCAAGCACCTATTTATCCACAGAAACCTCTTGCCAGCCCATGCATTTTCTGCTGTTTGTTCAGAAAATGGCTTCAAAGATGTGCTGAGAGCTTTCCAGCCATACACTGAGAGTCTATCCCTGCTCCCCTCAGCAAATCTGAACCCCGAAGTACAACCTCAGATCCAGAGGATACAAGGAAGGCATATACTGCCATTGCCTCAGCCATCCTCCCTCATTCCTCCTTAATCACCTCTATAAAATTGGGGGAAAATAACATTTACCCACCTGACAGCTAGAAGGAACCTAGGGGACAGCGGGTGGGATGGGGTATGAAGTGTTTATGTGATATGATCTGTTGCATGGGGTCCAAGGTGCACCTTGGAAGTTAGTGCTTCCCCCAGAGGCAGTTCTCAGAAGTGTGAGCAACACTAAGAAAGACATGAGACATGGGGGCCCGAGTCCTTATAAAGGTGGACATTTGGGGGGGTTGTGATGGGCTCCCCTACACTTCAGAAACACTCAGAGCTGTCACTGCTACCCACACCTCAAGATTGTCAAGTCCTGTTTGCCAAGAACTGTTTACCTAATCTTTGTTGGTTTTGTTTTGTTTGGTTTGGTTTGGTTTTTACAGTGCTAGGAATGGACCCCTGGGGGCCCTTGTGAGTGCTAGGCAAGCAGAAGCACTCTGCTCTCAACCCTCTCAACCCCAACCCGGCCAGCCCTGCATTTTCTTCTCATTGACTGTTTGATCTGAGACAGACTCGCCCTGTAGCCTGAGCTGTCCTCAAACTTAAAATCCTCTCACCTCAGCCTCCTGCCTCTGGGATTATAAATGTTCTCCACCATGCCTGGCTTCACTGACCCATTTTTGTGAACTTGTAGAAAGAGGCTCAGAGAGGTTAACATGCTTATGTCACATAGCCATCAGTGGTAAATCCAAGATTTTCATCTCGTCTCCAAAAGGTCTATCCTTCTGTGTACATTCATTGTCCTCCACCCTTCCAAAGGACCTCTCCGGAATTGTGGTTATTGCATTTATTCGTGTATTTGTGTGTGTGCACGTCAAGGTGGGTGTGTGGTGGTCAGAGGACAGTTTACAAAAATTGCTTCTCTCCCTCACTATATGGACTTCAGAGGATCGAACTCAGGTCCTTGGGCTTTGTGGCAAGCACCTTTACTTGATAAGCCATCTCATCAGCCCCTGAGAAGCTTGTATTCCACCAGATGGAGACAAGTAAATGGGACCTAGTAGGTAAGGAGACAAATTGTAAGGTGTATTTACTTAAGTGCTAGGGATAGAACCCAAGAGTCACGCACATGCTAAAGACACTCTATCACATTCCAGTGACATTTCCTCTGACGTAACACAGCAGCGGCGACCACTGCTAAATTTAGGGTCAACTTTGGAGCTGACTGCCTTCTCTATCTTTCAGCCATGCTTACTCCAGCCACACCACTCTAAAGCTAACTAACCCCTATTAACTTATGCACCAAATGATCAGTGACCATGGGATTCCCCAGGGCTGGCCCTGCCCCTGGCTTGGTTAGGTAAGACAGAATGAAGCACCTGACCACTTCTTTGAGGGGAAGCTGGAGGCGTTTTTGAGAAAGTCTAACTAGGTAGCCTAAGAAGACCTTGGATTCATCTGTGTCTCTTGTAAATCCTGCAGGCTGGGGCCTGGTGGTGTACACTGATAATTTCAGCACCCTGGAGGCAGAGGCAGGAGGATCTCCACAAGTTAGTGAAATACCTCTGTGGATAAACTGAATTCATGTGAGGTGGAATGAGAAAATCGATTCTACAAAGCTGTCCTCTGACCTTCACACTGGTGCTGTGATGTGCATAGCCTTACATGCATCATAAATACCCACACACTATAATACTAGTATTTTTTTTTGAGACAGGGTTTCTCTGTGTAGTTCTGGCTGTCATGGAACTCACTCTGCAACTCCATAGACCAGGTTGGCCTCAAACTCAGACATCCACCTGCCTCTGCCTCAAGAGTGCTGGGATTAAAGGCGTGTGCCACCACCACCACCACCACCACCTGACTGTAACGAGAATTTTTAATACAGCATTCATCACTGATTTTCAGGTATTGCTCAGAGGCCATGCTAATCTTCTCTGTATTGTTCTGACTTCAGTATACGTGCTGGCTGAAGTGAGCACACACACACACAAATAAAAGAAAGAAAGAAAGAAAGAAAGAAAGAAAGAAATTAGTGACAACTGAGTTCAGTTCTACCCCAGTAATCACAAGCCCTTTGGGCATACCACCATTTAGAGATAGGATTTGTTCTTAACCTTGTTTTTGATCTTTTGAGTCAGGTCCTTGTACCCCTGGCTGTCCTGGAACTCACAGGTAACTCACCAGCCTAACCTGTAACTTGTGCTGATCCTCCTGTCTCTGCCCCCTGAGTGCTGGGATTTTAAGTGCACAGCACCACGCCCTGGCCTGCAGGGTGGGGTATAACATAGAGGTGAAGCAGCCCTAGGGTTTGATATCCAGCACTGCGGACAAAATTAAAATGTGAAAGTGCAAATTCGGGTTGTCCTTTGGTCCTGTGGCTCCCAGGCAGAAGGCACTCTCTCTACAGCAGATAGCTAACGGAGTTTTGGGCTTCAGGAAAGGCCCCGGAAGGATGGTGAGACCCAGAGTCCATGGCAAGGCAAGACGAAGACAAGAAAGACCTTGAAGAACAGGGTCCACCCTGCCCAGACATTGTCCTGCTTTGGCCTGGGGCCCAGCAGCGTTTCCAAAGCTGCCAGGGGAAGATGGGAGGGGAGGGAGGGGTGAGCCTGAAGACAGGGTTGCCCCCGCCAGAGGAAAGGTATCTCCCCCCAACTGGGCCGCTGGAAAGGCTGGGGTGACAGCAGGCAGAGACTGGGCTGTAATTCACAGGCAGTCTCCTGCAGGCCACATTGCTCCTGAGTCACCAAGCTTAGTGTCAACCACTAATTTGACATTTCATTTTTTTTTATGTTTTATGCGACAGTACCTTGTTATGTAGCCCAGGCTGTCCTTAAATTCTCCATCCTCCTGCCCCAGCCTTCTGTGCGCTCTGATTAGAGGCTGTGTCCCACCAAACCTAACTGAGCAGGCATTTGACATGTATCCTCACACTGACTGAGGTGCAGAGGGGAGGTCACCTGACCACAGTCACACAGCTAGCTGTTGTGAGGCAGGAAAGCTAGGGTTGCAGACTAGGGAGGGCATGGAAATCGAAGGAAACCCCTTTGAAACCCCAGAGAACTTTTGGGGTCAGGCAGCATGTGTGCTTTTGAATGTGAGCATGTGTTGTTCCGCTCTCTGGAGTGAGACCTCCTGGGTGCTAGTTGCATGTCTGGTCCCCAGGTGAGGATTGCTTGCAGCCGGACTTAAATGCCAACTATCTGGCTGAGGATGATGCCGCTCATCGGTAGAGTGATAGCATACAAGAAACCGTGGGCTCTATCCGCAGCCCATGAAAACCAAACATTAATCGCGCTCAGTCCTTCGCAGGGCTGCTGTGCCCAGCCCAGTATAAGTCCATCTTCCTGCAATCTCCTGGCCAAGAGAACAATGGCGAGAGGACTCTGCTGGATTTTTCCTCCATTCCCTCCCTCTCCACTGCCGTCTTCCCTGCCTGCACCCGCACTCCAGCTGTCCCTACACCCTATAGGTCCAACCCACCTTCATGGGCAGCCCCAGTTTGGCCTGCACCCCGAGACCAGGCAGTCACTACCGCCCTGGCCCACCTTCCCGGGCAGCCCCAGCTCGGCCTGCACCCCGGCAGCCCCCACCCCAGCGTTGGCGCGCAGCTGCGGGACACACAATCGCCCGCGCCTCCTCACCCCCCCCCCCCCCCGCCCCGCGCAGCCCCTCGTTCAACAAAAGCCGCTTTCTTTTCCCACAACAGATTAAAGACCAGGAGGGGGTGAAAAATAGCTTCTCCAGCCAGTGGCGGGGGAGGGGCGCGGGAAAAGCTGGGGCTTTGGGGACGCTTTGATGGCGAATGTGTGGGAAACCCGGAGGAATGTGGCTGCTCCGACGGCCGCAGCGGAGCCAGGCGCCGCCAGCAGGGTCCGCCCCTGGGGACCTGGGACCCGCGCCCGGCCCCGCGCGCCCGAGTCCCCTGCCAGCGCTGTCTCCATACTCAGCCCCTTTTCTCAGACTCTGACTTCTCCATCTTCCCCCTCCTTTCTCTCTCTCTTCTGCTTCTCCCATCTCTTTCCCTCATTTCTGGCCCCTTCGTCGCCGTCCCGAGACCTTTTTTCCGAGTCTCCCTCTTTGTCCAAGGCATTCTTTCTGAGCCTTTGTTTCTGCGCCTCTATTTCAGTGGCGCCCTCTCTGCCTCTGCCTGTGGCTTCCTGGGTTCCGGGGTTTGATGGATCCAGCGTTGCCTCTGATGCCCTTTCTCCTGCCCCATTGGACAGGCTGGGAAGAGGGCACAGGGGAGGTAGGTGATTGTTTTAACACCTCCCCACCACGTACGAGAGCAGATGGGGGCAGAGCTGTGGGGTCTAGGCCCACCTCGCGAAAGACACTTAGGGAAACTGAGCCAGCTAAATCGGGAGAGAAATGGAGCAGGCGGCCCTTGGAGACCTCCAAAGGTTCACAATTATTTTCATCCCGGTTTAAGTCTCTGAAAGGAATTCCTGGCCCAGGACCGGATGGTGGCCTTGGGACCACGATGGGAAGTGGGTTGTTTGTCCCCCTCCTCGGTTCTAGTAGTCTTGGGACAGTTTTAGGGGAGGAAGGGGACTGGCTCAAGAAAAAGACTTCCAGGTGACTGGGGACAGAAACCTTCCTAGTAGACTGAAGTCCCCAAGGAATCTCACCCTGGGATTCCCGCAAACACAACTCCAAGGACTGCCAGCATAGAGGAGCCCTTGGTAAACCCACCCTCCTCCCGAGCATCAGTTTCCACACTTGTAAGATGAGGGGTTTGATCAGAGCAGTGGTCCTCAGTCTGTTATCCACTCGCACATCCCAAGAGTCCATAGATAGCGATGTGTTGCTTATGTTAATCTGTTTTCTCGTTTTGCCTTCACAAAAGACCAAGCATTCAGTCTGGCTTCTGATTAGAATGACTCTTTTATCACTGATAGTCGGTCTAATCAAGTACACTCCCGCTCTAGACACCCTGCAGAGTAACCTGGGTAGCAAGGTTACCCACCAAAGATAGACTTTGGAGTCACACAGTATTGGTTGGAAACTGGAATCTGTGAGTGCCCAGCTGTGACCTTGGGCAGGTCATGCTCTCCCTCGGATTTACTTCTTTGTAAAGATAGTCACAACATCCACCCCACAGGAGTGTAGTGAGCCTTGTGTCAGATACCCCCATGCAAGACAACAGACACAAAAATGTAATAGGGATGGCCCAGTGAGTGAATTCCGTTTTCAGGACCCACACGGTGGAAAAAGAACTGATTCCCAAAAGTTGTCCTCTGACCTCCACAACTGCTCAGTAAACATTTCCTGTCCACATATGAACCAGAAATGTGAGCCACACATGTAACTTCTCATTGTTTGCTAGCTACACTAAAAACAATCCAGAGGGCTGGGGGGAGGCGTCCCTCAGTTTAGCGGACTTGCAGAAGGGTCCCGAGTTCCATTCTTAGCAAATCTAAGATTAAAAAGGAATTTTAGTTGTCTTTTGGGGGGGGGTGCTGGAAAGATGGCTCAGTGGTTAAGAGCACTGACTGCTCTTCCAGAGGTCCTCAGTTCAATTCCCAGCCCTCACAGCTGTCTGTAAGTTCAGGATCCAACACCCTGACACGGGCATACATAAATGCAAACACCAATGCACATGAAATAAATTTTTTTAAAAAAGGACAGCATAGTATGGTGGCACATTTCTATAATCCCAGTACATGGGATGCAGAGGCAAAATGACCAAGAAATCCAGGGTCATTCTTTTTTTTTTTTTTTTTTTTTCCGAGACAGGGTTTCTCTGTGGCTTTAGAGGCTGTCCTGGAACTAGCTCTTGTAGACCAGGCTGGCCTCAAACTCACAGAGATCCACCTGCCTCTGCCTCCCAAGTGCTGGGATTAAAGGCGTGCACCACCAACGCCCGGCGTCCAGGGTCATTCTTGGCTACTGGTGTTCAAGGTCAGCCTGGGTTACATGAGACTGTTTCAAGAAAACAAAAAAACAAATGAATAAATAATTTTAGAAAAACAGTGGAATTGTCTTCAGTAATATAATCATCATTATCCCCAAACATAATTGATATCCTAAAAATTTATTATTCTTACATTATTTTTCACAGGAAGTCATTAAGATATGGTAAGTGTTTTACAGTTCAGCCTGTCTCAGTTTGGATCAACCACATTTCAGGGACTGAATGGCCACCTAGGACTGTGGCTACTGATTGGACAATGCTGATGTAAGAAAGTCCAAGTGGGCATTAAAAGTCACTGAGCCTTGAGGTTGGCTGATGTTTTGACACAAGAAGAAAAGGAAGATGGGCAGAGAATGGTGTGAGGGGAGGAGAGAGGAGAGGAAAGGAGAGGGGGGAGGAAAGGAGAGGGGAGGGAAGGAGAGGGGAGGAGAGGGGAGGAGAGGGGAGGGGGAGGGAAGGAGAGGGGAGGGGAAGGGAGGGAAGGAGAGGGGAGGGGAGGGGAGGAGGAGGGGAAGAAGGAGAGGGGAGAAGAGAGAGAGGAGAGGAGAGAGGGAGGGAGGGGAGGGAAGGGGAGAGGAGAGGAGAGAAAAAAGCTGCTTTTTCAGGAAGGGAAGCAATAGCATTATGGGTACTCTGTCTAATTCTGTTAGACCCTCTCCTAGGACTGGATCTGAAGCTCACCTAGACCCTCTTGCATTCCTGGGTTTAGGTCCCAGAACGGAGGAGGAAAAAAAAAACAGAAAGAAGAGAAAAGAAAGGAAACCCCTACTAGTGTTGGCAACCCCCCTCTTTTTTTTTCTTTTTTGGTTTTTCGAGACAGGGTTTCTTTGTGGCTGTGGAGGCTGTCCTGGAACTAGCTCTTGTAGATTTGGCTGCTCTTCAACTCACAGAGATCAACCTGTCTCTGCCTCCGGAGTTCTAGGATTAAAGGTGTGCACCACCACTGCCAGGCACTCCCCCCCCCCTTTTTTTTATTTTTCGAGACAGGGTTTCTCTGTGGCTTTGGAGGCTGTCCTGGAACTAGCTCTTGTAGACCAGGCTGGCCTCGAACTCACAGAGCAGGCACCCCCCTTTTAAACTGCTTTTATTTACATACTTTACATATGGGTGTTTTGTTTGAGGATATCAGATCCCATAGGATTACGGTTATAGATAGTTGTGAGCCACCCTGTGGTTGCTGGGAACAGAATCAGGACCTCTGGAAGAACAGCCAGCGCCATATACCAACCAGCCATCCCTAACCAGCCCTAGCTGCCCGTTTTTTTTAAAGATCTCCCATAACCAGATGCTATCCTAAGCTCTCTGTACTAATTTTCTCAATAAACTCTCATGCATTGCTGAACAGGATATAAAACTTTGGCACGGGGCTGGAGAGATGGCTCAGTGGCTAAAGGTGCTCACACCTCTCCCAGAAGACCTGGGTTCTATTCCCAGCATCCAAATCAAACAGCCACAACTACCTGTGACTCCGTTCCTGCACACACAGAGTTACATATAAACTCGTGAATGTGTGGGCTCGAATCTGTGCATGGGTACACACTCACACTTTTTGAAAAGATGGAGAGTTCTTTTTTTTCTTTTCTTTCATTTTTTAAAGTTAAACCCAAGTTTACTTTATGACCCAGAAATCTCCTCCTAGATATCTGATACTCAGGAGAAATGGAAGGATTTGTAAGAGATGCTAACAGTCACATTTTCCGTAATTACCGATAACCAATAATGACTCAAATGTTCATAATGGATGACTACATCATCAAAGTACGAGGCAGTCACAAAAGGAATATTATTCAGCCGTTAAAAAAAACTACTGAAACATGTAACATCATCGTTGAACCTCCAAAATTGTTCTAAGTAAAGGAAACAATACCCACAGAGCTATATAATATATGGTTCCATTTATGTGAAATTTCCCTAAAAGGCAAATCTAGAGAGACAAGCAGATTAATGGTTGTCTGGGGCTGGGAAAGGAAGGGGAGTGATTGCTAACGGGAACTGAATTCATGGGGGATGATGAAATATTATCAAATTGATGTGGTGATGGTGGCACAGCTCTGTAAATATGCAAAAAAATCACTGTATACTTAAAGCAGATGAATTTTATGGTATGTAAATTACAGCTCAATAAAGCTCTTAGGAAACAAAAGAAAAAGTTGCTCATAGCAATGCAGACCTATAGTCTAGAGGGAGACCAAGGCAAAAGAATCACCTGCACCCACAGGTTCACACCAGCCTGGTCAAGATCTTGACTCTGAGAAAAAGAAGAGAGGAAAAAAGAATTTTCCTAATACCTTTTGGTATATATAGCATTATTATCCTTAGTCATAGTTTGCTTAGGAAAGGGACAATGCTTGTCACAAACTGCAGTGCTCCTAAGTGTCACAAACTGCATCTCACTTCCTGGGCACTGCTTGGCTGTGTCCTCTATTTCTCTGGGCCCTTTAACTTACACATTTAAACTTTATTTATTTATTTATTGGCTTTTCAAGACAGGGTATCACTGTGTAACAGCCCTGGCTGACCTGGAACTCACTCTGTAGACCAGACTGGCCTCAAACTTAGTAATCTGCCTGCCTCTGCCTCCCCAATACTGGGATTAAAGGCATGCGCCATCATGCTTGACTCATTTAAACTTTTTAAATTATATCTTTTTTTTTTTTTGACAAGGTCTCATGTAGCCCTGGCTGGCCTCGTTTTCCTTAGGTAGCTAAGGACAACCTTGAATTCCTGATCCTCCTGCCTCTACTGGGCTTACAAGTGACTGCTACCCACAGCCAGTTTATTTGATGCTCAGGATAGAACCCACACATATGGTGCTAGCCAGCTTTTCAATTCACAGCAACTGTTTCTTAGATACTGAAGGTCTGGGAGCGGGCAGAAGTCCTGGGGTAAGTCTGGCTGGCTGGGAAAGCCTCCTCCTGAGAACACTTTGGTGGCAGCTGGTCCAGTCATGTGTAGCAAGCTCCTTACTCCCCCTCCTTAGTGCTCTCTTCTCCTAAGGGAGGGAGAAACTTGGCTCCAAAACTGAGGCTAGAATCTAAGCCAGAGCCCTGACCTGATCCCTACCCTTGGAGCCTCCTAGATCTGGAAGCATGAAGACAGAGGTCTGACCTCAAACAAAACCAACAAACCAGAACTAACAAACCATCCGCTGCCTGTGACTTTACTTATTCTGTAGGACAAGTATAGAAAGTTGAAAGTCCTGGAAACTTAATTCAAGTCCCATGTTTCCCTCTTTTCTGGCCTGGACATCTCTCCCCCAGGTCTCATGAAGCCCAGGCTAGGCTCCAATTCACTTTGTAGCCCTGGATGACTAGAACTCACTATACTCCTCCACCCTCATCCTCTTGAGTTCTGGGACCACAGGACTGTGCCTTGCAAGCCCAGTGGTCCCATCTCCAAACTCAGTATCAATGATCAACTGACTGATCTATTTCAAGCCTTGTTTCTGTTTATACAAGAACCCACATGGCAGCAACTCACAACTGTCTATAACTCTAGTTCCAGGGGATCTGGTGCCCTCTTCTGGGCTCCTTAGACACTGCACACACACGGTGGACACACATATCTATACACATGAGACAAAAAAAAAAAAAAAAAAACCTCAACATTAATGCTCCCCTCAGATTGCTCGTGAAGATTTTGGTGCAAGAAGTGAAATTCACTTCATTTTACCATGTTATATAGATCACCTTTATTACACTGTAAGTTGATAGGTTTGGAGTTTGTTTTTAGACATGGTTATGTAGCCCAGGCTGTTCTTAAACTCATGATCCTCCTGCCTCTGTCTCCTGGATGCTGGGACTACAGGCATGTGTCACCATGACCTGCTAATATTGTCAGAGTTTAAATAATTCCCCCAATCATCAGGAAAGCGCAGAGAAAGAGCTGGCCACGTGGCTCATCGAGTAAGAGCATGCGGTGGAAAGCCGACCAGCCGAGTTCAACGCCCGGTTCTGCGTGGTGGAAGAAGAGAACTGACGCCCGCAAGTTGTCCTCCAACCTCCACATGCCTGCTGCGGCACAAGCATGAATACATACATACACAAAAATGAGTACATGTGGGGCTCAGAGGTGGCTCAGTGGTTCAGAGCCCTGGATGCTCTCACATAGGACACTGGTTTGATTCCCAGCACCCACACGGCAGCTCACAACTGTCTGTAACTCCTGTTCCAGGGGATCAGATGCCCTCTTCTGGATTCTGTGGGCATTGCATGCACATGCTGCACAGACATACATGCAAGCAAAACACCCATACACATAGTAAATAAATACATAAATAAGTAAACTAAAAAAATAAATACTTGTAAAAATAAATTAGGGTGGCCATTGATGGCACACACCTTTAATCCCAGCACTCGAGAGGCAGAGACAGGTGGGCTTCTGTGAGTTTGGGGCCAACCAGGTTTACTGAGCAAGTTCCAAGACACTCTCTGAAGACACAGAGAAACCCTGTCTCAAAAAACCAAAAATAAATAAGCAAGTAAAATAAGAATGAAGAAGCTTGAGAAGGCCAGTGTGGTGGCATGTTCCACTACTCTCAATATTCATTCAGGAGGCAGAGGCAGGAGGATCAGCATGAATTGGAAGCCAGCCCGGTCTATACAGTAAGTTCCAGGCTGGTTACAGCTACCCAATATCAAGAAAAAGCAAAAGAGATGACTAAAATAATGAACATAGTAAGAAGAGAGTGGTGGTTAGTGTTCATTGTTAGCTCGACAGACTCTGTTGTTACCTGGGCACATATCTTGACAGAGATGATCTTCACTGATGTGGGAAAACCCATCTTAGCTGGGTGGACTCTTCCCTGGGTGGGAGCTTCTGGTGCCCATTAAATCCCATGGGCTGGGATTAAAGGTGTGCGCCACCACACCCCACTAGTTTTTAATTCTAATGCAAACCATGGCATCTAAGATATTTGCGAGTCAGGTATAGTAGTGGTGCACGCCTTTCATCCCAGCACTGGGGAGAGATAAGTAGATCTCTGTGAGTTCAAAGCCAGGTTACATAGTGTGTTCCATGTTAACCAGTGCTATATAGTAAGACCCCATCTCAAAATAAACAAATAACATTTTTAATAAACAAAAGGATTTCAATGAATGTTTAAGTAGGCAATAATGTTGGGTTCAAATTTTTGAAAATATTGAGTGCAGGGCAGTGGTGGTGGCACACGCCTTCAATTTCAGTGCTCTGGAGGAAGAGGCAGGTGAGTCAGAGGCCAGTCAAGGGCTACATAGTGAACCCTGTCTCAAAAATAAATAAATAAGTTGAAAAAATAAAAAGATTGATTAAATAAATTTTTAAAATTGAAAGATTGGGCTGGCGTGTGCTCAGTGGTAGAGTACTTGCCTGTCCTGTCTAAGACCCTGGATTTGATACTCAGCAGTGAGAAATAAATAAATTAAATTAAAGTGGGGCTGGGCAATGGCTCAGTAAAGTACTAGCTATTCATGAACGAAGCCCAGAGCTCACGAGAAAGAACTGGACACTTACAATCCCATCGCCACAGAGTTGGGGACAGCAGGGTCCCCGGGCTTTGCTGGCCAGTTCATCTAGCAGGATCAGTGAGCTTCAGGTTGAGTGAGGTATCTTGTCTCAGAGAACAAGGTGGAAAGTAGTTAAGAAGTCATCCCAACATTGACCTCCTGCCTCCACATGCAGATGGTAATACATACATACACAAATAACTAAAAAATAATTCATACATAGGGCGGGCGGGAAGTCTTCCTGCTCATGCCCATGCCCGCCATCCCCCAGCTGTAGGGCTGCTAAGGTATCAGAAGAAAAGACCTAACATCTTGCCACTAGGGAGGGTCTGCTTGGCTTGTTCTGAAGCCGCGAGGCACTGAGCCACCTTGCTTTGCAGGATCTCTGCAGCTTAGCTTCAGCCTGATTTCCTGTTCTTTTTGATGCACCACTGCTTCCTGCTGGTCCCTCAGGGAGATGGTCGGTCCCTTCTCCCTCAGAGCCTTCCCCTGAGGCATCCCCACAGGTTCCCCTCCCACCTCCAGGTCCCGATGGTGCCTGATCCCCAGGGCATGTCCTGTGTGATTCTTATCTTCTGACAGGGGTTGATAGGACTGAAGAGGCCCCTAGACTACACCTGAGTGGCCTCGGATCAGATATAGCACCTGAGTTGGTTTGATGTGGGTTTTTTTTTCTTTTCTTATCTGCACAGTGATTTCAAAATTAGAGGCTTTCACCTAAGAATCCGATTTTCTATATTTACCTGAAATACTGGCACACCTGGTCATGGTGTGCCTTCGGGTTCAGTGACATCACACTAAGTGAACTACACTGTTCCTTTTGAGAGGAATGTGGACATCATGGTCTTCCTGTGGGTCAGTGTGGTGGACTAGAGACCAGCCGTCCACAAATGCCTACAACGGCCCTGCCATGAAACTCACGCATACACTTTACACAGCAAGTGGGAATTAGTTTGCAGATAGAAGTAAGGCCATTCAAGGACCAGGACAGTGGTGGCATATGCCTTTATTCCCAGCACTTGGGAGGCAGAAGTGGGAAGATCTCTGAGTTCTCGAGGACAGCCTGGCCTACAGAGCAAGTTCCAAGACAGCCAGGGAGTTACAGAGATACACAGAGAAGCCCTGCTGAGAGAGAGAGAGAGAGTTAAGGCCATTGATCTCAGTTGTGGAGTTTACCAGGGATGGGGGTGCTCTGCTCAATTCACAAGGCTCCTTAATGTGAACAAGGAGCAGAAGAGAGTCGGGGAAGGAGGTGTGGCAGCGGGAAGATCCAAGGGATGCCATGGTGTTTGAGTTCGATGATAGAGAAGGAGCCACCGACCAAGGCATAGGGGCCAATTTAGAAGCCAGAAAAGCTGTGAAGTGGGTTTTAACAAAGGAGTGTGGTCCCTCCAGCATTCTGCTTCTAGCCCAGTGGGGTCAGATCGGTGCTCTAACTAATAGGGCCTTAGCTTAACACTAGCCTTGTCTCAAGCCATCTGGCTTGGAGTCATTTGTTAGGGCAGCAAAGAAAACTGGATACAATAGATACAGAGTGTTTTGGGTATCTAGAGCTAGAGATAGGAACTGAACTGGGAGAGCTACGTGTGTTTCACACCTGGCTTCCAGTGCTCTGGAAGCAACCTTTAATTTTTTTTGTTTGTTTGTTTTGCATGTGACTGTGTGTGCAGGTATGGATACACGTATGTGAACAGGCATATGGAGGCTGACAGTTGACTGTTGGGAGTCATCTGCCTTGCTCACAGAGGCAGGCTTTCTCAAAGGAACCCAAAGCTCAAGGACCTAGCTAGTCTGGCTAGCCAGTTTATTCCTGGCATCTCCTGTCTCCAGTCCTGGGCGCCAGAATACAAGCTAGCCAACATGCTCACCTGGGCTTGACATGGGTTCTAGGGATCTGAACTCTGGTCCTCACACATGCATAGCAAACGCTTTAGTCACTCAACCAACTAATATTTCAATGAAAGCTTGGAAATGGGGTTCTGGCAAAGCGGAGGCATGCTGAGAGAATGTTGCAGAGACGTGAGGCCTGGGGCTGCACACAGGAATGTCCCTGAAAGCTCGCCCTTGTCAGCGGCCAGTGCAGGAATTTCACCTCTGGTTGAGGCCAGAATTAGAGGGTTAAAGTGGACGGAGTGGAACATGCCCAGACTGGGTAAAAGGCCATCAAAGCTCAAGACAGGAGGATCAGATATGTGCCCTGAGGGAGGTGCAAGGCCTCGGGGCAGTTGTCCCAGACTGAAGGCCTCTTTCAGGTCATGCTATCTGCTGAGGGCATGACTGATGGTCTTATGTCAACCTGACACAAGCTAAAGTCATCTGAGAGGAGGGAACCTCAATTAAGAAAAGGCCTCCATAAGATAGGGCTGTAGGCCAGCCTATTAGTCATTTTTTTTTGTCATTTTCTTAATTAGTAATTGATTGAGGAGGGTCCAGCCCATTGTGGATGGTGCCAGCCCTGGGCTGGTGGTCCTGCGTTCTATAAGAAAGCAGCCTAAGCGAGTCAGAGGGAGCAAACCAGTAAGCAGCCACCCTCCACAGCCTTTACATCAGCTCCTGCTTCCAGTTGCTTGCTTGAGTTTCTTTCTTTCTTTCTTTCTTTCTTTCTTTCTTTCTTTTTTTTTTTTTTTTTTTTTTTGGTTTTTCGAGACAGGGTTTCTCTGTGGCTTTTGGAGGCTGTCCTGGAACTTGCTCTTATAGACCAGGCTGGTCTCGAACTCACAGAGATCTGCCTGCCTCTGCCTCCCGATTGCTGGGATTAAAGGCATTCGCCACCAACGCCCGGCCCTTGCTTGAGTTTCTATACTGACTTCCTCCAGTGATGAGCAGGGACAGTGATGTCAAAGTATAAGCTAAACAAGCCGTTTCCTCCCCAGGTGGCTTTTTGTCATGGTGTTTCATCGCAGCAAGAGTAGCCCTGACTAGGGCCGGGCGTTGGTGGCGCACGCCTTTAATCCCAGCACTCGGGAGGCAGAGGCAGGCGGATCTCTGTGAGTTCGAGACCAGCCTGGACTACCAAGCGAGTTCCAGGACAGCCTCCAAAGCCACAGAGAAACCCTGTCTCGAAAAAACCCAAAAAAAAAAAAAAAAAAAAAGAGTAGCCCTGACTAGGTAGGACACAGTGAGCGCCTGTCTGCCTTGCCTTTGCCTGTCTCTGAATACCAGCTGACCTTACCATGGGGGCTCTGCTTTCACTGCCACTATAGCCTACAGTGGCCTCTGCATCAGGTGGGCGCTGAAAAAAACGAGTACATCATAAGTTGTTATGAATAATAGGTAGGGGTGGCCTGAGTTCGACCTGCAGAGGAAGTCCATGTCACTCTAACCTAAAGCATGAAGTGAAATGTAAGGCAGACTGTTTGCAAAGGAAAACCTTGTGTGTGTGTGTGGGGGGGCGGCTAGGAAGCTACATAGATGTGCCTCACTTGCTGACAGGACTGTGAGAGCAAACGCCTCCACAGATCTCCTCCACCCTGATGCTATGGACATTTGGAGCCAGATAAGACTGTTTATCCTGTGCACGGTCGGGTGCTGAATGGTATCCTTGGCTCCACCTATACCAGATGCCAGTAGCAACCCCCATCCAAGTTGTGACAAACCAAAATACTCTCAGACTTTATCAAATGTCCCTTTTGAAAATCCCTGCCTGGCAGGACCCTGGGGAGGACTGAGGGAGAGGCGTCTGCATGCGGTCCCTCTCCACCTACCCCTTGATGCCTGTGTTCCTGGGACCTGCTCTGCCCATCCCTCTACTAATTTTGAGAATGTGCCCACTAAATAGACACAAGAGGCCCATGAGCTCCCTGCTCCAAAACTTACCTAGAAGTCAGCCGTAATGCCTGCACTACCCCTGTCATGGACAAGCCAAGGGACTTCTGTAGAACTCCTTTCCCTCCCCCCAGCCTCAGTTTCCCCATTTGCATAATGAGGAGCTAACCTAGAAGCTTTTCAAAAGGTCTTCTCTCTACAGAACTCAGTGACTGGGTGATTCACAGCTAACACAAATTCCCCTCACAAAGTCCACATTCCTCCCTAGCCTTAGTCATTCTAGTGTTTGAACTTTCTCACAAAAATCATTTGAAAAATTCTTCCAGCTTGAAAGAAAGCTAATAAAAGAAAGTAAAAGTTTCAAAACCAAATCCTAAGGAAACGGGCCACACACACACACACACACACACACACACACACACACACACACACACACACACACCCTCAATATCAAGGTATAGCCGAGAACAGGATATGAAACCTCCCAGGCAGGCCCGCTCGGAGAAGTGATTCACAGGCCTTTCTAGATGCTTCTATTTCAAGACACAACCCACCCACTGGATCTGGAGGCTCCAGAAACAAAATAAACCTTCAACAGACTGCTCAGTTTCTTATCTCAAGGCAAGGAGAATGTGTCAGATCTCAACGGCTCCAAGCAGAAGACGAGGTTGGGCCCCGTGAACTGCAGACTTACTTCAAGAAAGGCTTTGCACCCCACTTCCCTCGACTGACCCCAGTTCAGATCCTCACAGCCCACAGGTTCTTGGTCTTTGGTTTCAGAGGTTCAGGTTATTGAGGCATTGTGTGCCTTTGTCATTACAGAACTGAGGCTAGACATTCCAACTTCTGTTTACCGTTGTGCCCAATGGCTACCTTTGGCTGTGGATACCCATATTTCTTATTCCAGAAAGAAACCATGAATTTTCACATATCGTTTAAGACATAATGCTGTATGTAAAACAGAAATATAAAAGTAATTTAAGGTCAGGCATGGTGGCACATGACTTTAATTCCAGCACTTACGAGGCAAAGGCAGGCAGATCTTTGAGTTTGAGGCCAACCTGGTCTACAAAGCAAGTCCCAAGACAGCAAAGGCTATACAGAGAAATCCTGTCTCGCAAAACAAAATCTGATGATGATGATAAATATTCATTCAACAAAATGTCCATTGAATGCTTACTGTATACAAAATTCTACATATGCTGGAAACATGTGAGACCAAGTGTTGTGGGGCCCACCTGTAATCCCAGCCCTCAAGAGTCGTGGGCAGGAGGATTGCAAATTTGAGGCCAGCCTGATCTACTTACCGAGTTCTAAGTTAGTCAGGGCTACATTGTGAGACCCTGTCTCAAAAATTAATTACAGTATATATATGAAACTATCCACTATAGGAAATTCCCTGAAGAAACCATGACACCAGAATTGGCAAAATTGAAAGAAATGCAAATGTTCATGACACAGTTAAGTACATTCGTCTCTGTACTTACCCTTGGGGCTTTTTTCATTTTTTCTTCTTTTTCTTTTTAGACTTAGAAAGTCTCTCACTTTTTTTTTTCAGAATATGAAAATTTATTACTGTGTTTCCATGGTCAAAATTTAGGATCTTGGTCTCTCCTCGCCTTTGTACAGGGCCAAAAGGGACACATTGGCTACTTTAACAACCTTAAGGCAGACTCCAGGAATATTACCTACAGCATGACCTTTTCGACCAAACCCAGATACCAGAACGCCATCGTTTTCCTCAGTGAAGTTTAAGCGGCCGTCCTCGGGCACCAAAGCTGTGATCTTTGTGATCGTCTTGCCGTTTCTGATGAGCTGCGCCCTGACACGCTTCCGGACAGCAGAATTTAACTGTTTGGCTTCGACCTCGACTTTTTCCAAGCACAATTCCCTTCGCATGAGAGGCACCTCCAAAAGGGTTGGCCTTCAGGGCTGTGCCCAGGTGAGCTTTCTTGTAGTGTTTACAATGCCAATTCTGGTCCCGTCGGTGACTGCGGAGCTTCCTGGCAGTATGGAGACCACTACACTTGCCTCTCTTGCCGGCACCACGGCCGGAAAGAAAGGAAAGTCTCTCATTTTTACAGTGCAGAAGCCAGAATCATTCAGGAAAAATCACAATCAGCCCAACCTATTCTCTCTCTCTCTCTCTCTCTCTCTCTCTCTCTCTCTCTCTCTCTCTCTCTCTCTCTCTCTCTCTCTCTCTCTCTCTCTGGCAAGGTTTCTCTGTATAACAGCCCTATTTTCTTTCCTTTTTTGTTTTGTTTGGAGACAGTCTTGCTCTCTAGCTTAGCTGGCCTCAAACTCACAGCAATCCTCCTGCCTCTGCCTTCTGAGTGCTGGGATTGCAGCTGGGCTTAGATTCTCTTTTTTGCTGGTCCACCAGGTTCTGGTTTATGCCCTGATTCCTGTAGGAAACACACTGGCATGGCCCTACCCTGCCTGTTCTCTGGAGGCACATCTCCTGGCCTTCAGCCAACCCTGCCCTGTGACCCTGCTTGTACCTATGTCTGGCTGTTGTACAAGTTAGTGAATTAGGAGACAGAGGCCAGGGCCTGATACTTCATTTGATGCATTCTCGATGCCTGGTTTCTCACTGGCCCCTTATCATGGGTCTTGTTCACGGAGAGAGTTCAAGTGCTTTGCTGGGAGAAAGTCCAGGCAGCCACCTCACTCATACCTAGCACTGACAGGTCGACTGCATGTGAGCTCCTTCCGGCTTGAAAGCTAAGCGTCAGGAATTCCTGCTTGTGTGTGTTATGTATGTTCGAGTGTCCATATGTGCACACATGTTTAGGTGCATGTTCAGGTGTGTGCACATGTGTCAGAGGTCAAAGTTTGACACTGGGTGCCTGTTTTAGTCACTCTCTACTCTATATTTTAATGTAGGGTCTCACTGAAGCTCAGCAATTGGCTAGACTGGCTGTCCATCAAGTGCTTAGGACCCACCTGTCTCTGCACCCCCTCCTCCCATCACACACACACACACACACACACACACACACACACACACACACACACACACAGTGCCTGGATTTTACCTGGGTGCTGGTGATCTGAACTTGATTGCTCCTGCCTGCTGAGCCGGCCCCCAGCTCCTTTCTGCTTTTTAACGAACACACATTTTCCTCTAACATGTCTTGCACACAGTGAGTGCTTAATAGAACAGCTATTGATTGGTTGATTGATTGATGGAACACACACACTCCCGCTCGCCCCATCCCAGGCCTCATGACTTGCTCTCTTTTGTGTGTTTGTGTTATTTCCGCAGCTAGTTTAAAAACCAACCCGTCTTCCGGGCACAGTAACACACGTTTGTGCTTCTGGAAGTCAGAAAACTGAGGCAGGAGGATCAAAAGCTCAAGGCCAGCTGAGGCTATCTAGAAAAAAAAAAAAACCCATGGTGCCAATGAGATGATTCAGTGAGTAAAGGGGCTTCATGACCTGAAGTCAAATCCCAGAAGCCACCAGGGAAGGAGAGAATCAACCGCACAAATTGTCCTCTGACCTCCACAGGATTCGCGCACACATGCAAAATAAATAAATAAGTAAAACCATAAAAGCCTCTGGGCATTGGTGGCGCACACCTTTAATCCCAGCACTCGGGAGGCAGAGGCAGGCGGATCTCTGTGAGTTTGAGGCCAGCCTGGTCTACAGAGTGAGTTCCAGGACAGCCTCCAAAGCTACAGAGAAACCCTGTCTCGAAAAACCACAAAAAAACAAACAAAAACAAAAACAAAAACAGATTCTCTTTATGTAGCTCAGGCTAGCCTCAACTTGTTTCCTCCTCTCTCTGCCTTCCCAGTGTTAAGATTTCAGGCTGTGTCACCATGCCTGGATAGATGTAAATTTTTTTTTTAATATTATGGCTGGTTTTTGTTGTTTTTAAGATTATTTAGTTCTGGCCAGGCGTTGGTGGCACACTCTTTTAATCCCAGCACTCGGCAGGCAGAGGCAGGCGGATCTCTGTGAGTTCGAGGCCAGCCTGGTCTACAGAGCTAGTTCCAGGACAGCCTCCAAAACAATACAGAGAAACCCTGTCTCGAAAAACCAAAAAAAAAAAAAAAAAAGTTCAAAGCCAGCCTGGATGACAGAATGAGTCAAGGGCAGCTTGGGCAGTTTAGTGAGACCCTGACTTACAATAAAATGTAAAAAGAGAGGCCTGGGATGTAGCCCAGTAATATGTGTGAGCATCTCTCTCTCTCTCTCTCTCTCACACACACACACACACTGAAGATGGAGTCTGAGACTGAAGTTATAAATTTAGTGCCACACCACAGACTGCTAAAGGTTATGGCAACCGCCACAGGGGAGAAAGGGGAGGAAGAGAAGGAAGAGAAGGAAGAGGAGGGTCCCAGAGGAGGGAATTTCATGCTGACGCCTCTGGGTCTTGAACTGCCAGCCTCCAGAGAACTATGGGGAAACTGATGCTGTGAGCCTTCAGGTCTGTGGGAGTTTGTAGCCACAACCCAAGGATGAATCTGAGGAGCGAGTGAGAAGAGAATCCTGGGCGAGACATTTAGGGCTGAGAGGAAGCGGCTTCAACTTGGAGGCTCTGTAGATTAGTCTTGGTACCTGCCTATTCCAAGTCTTTAGTGCTTGACATTGCTCTCCTGAGCCCCACGGTCTTCCTTGGTCAATAAGGACAGTCACAGCAATAGCTGCCATTGTAGAGTGCCAGGCAGTGTGTTCAGCCCTTTACTGAGCCCTAAGCAGACTGCACGGCAGGCCCGGGGTTACTGTCAATGAAGATACTGGGTTTGCAATTCACAGCCCCATTTTGCCACGCACGAAGAAGCCACTTTGCATCAAATCAAATGTGGTAGCTCGTGGAATGAGAGAAAACCCTGGAGTCAGACAGAACCAGGCTAGATGAATCTGCGTGACATACTGGCCCCTCTAAACCAGTGGTTCTCACCTCTCTAACACTGAGATCCTTGAATACAGTTCCTCATGTGGCGGTGACCCCAGTTATAAAATTATTTTTGTTTCTACTTTGTAAATATATTCTTGCTGCTGTTATGAATCATACCCACAGGTTGAAAATCCCTCATCTAAAACCTCCATCATTTGGGAAATGAAGTTAATACTCTATTGATGCAAGGGCACAGGAGAACATACACAATTGTGAGCTCTGCTGCACAGGGAAACGTGGTTCTAGTACAGAATAGACTGTCAGAGAGCAAGTGGGTGCCTCTGCTATACAGATGATGTATCACCCGGGGACAGTCTAGGAAGAGGCAGAATAAGAAGAACACTGCGACAGCTGGTGGCTGGTTTTCCCAGAGGAGGAATGAAGGACAGTGAGGGCCTCTTGGGCAGCTGTTTCCTGGGGTTGTGATGTCACTGGCCCATCCAGGAGGCCACAGTACCCACGCCTGCTGCTGCCTCCCAGCTGGCCGGCTCCACTTCCTGTGCCCCGTACGAGCCCCCGCCTTTTTTCTCATGACCTCAAGAGGCAGCTGGACTCTGACTCAGTGAACGACCCGCATCTGTAAGTCGGGAGAACAAGGGCCCCTCTCCGCTCCCCATGGCTCCTGTGCTTTGGGGGGGGGCCCTAGAGAGTGACTCTTGTCCAGTGATTTTTTTAAAGCTGAGTTCCTCCGAGCCTAGTGGTTCTGTGGAAGGGCTTGGGACTGGTGAAGCTGGGGAGAATGGAGCTGGATAGCCACAGGTCCCTTGAGTGACCACGCTCTGGACCACCCCCTCCAGCACCCAGGGCACTCTGCTCTCACCTTGCCTGGGTGTTGCATACGAAACCTAATATGAAAAATAGCACATTCTGCGATGGAAAGAAAGTTCTAGAACCTCTGATCTTCCATGCTGCACAAATTAAATCTTGTTAAAAGAAAGTAAGGGTCGGGAGAGATGGATCAGCAGCTAAGAGCACAGGCTGCTCTTGCAGAGGATCCAGGTTCGGTTCCCAGCACCCACGTGGTGGCTCACAACCATCTGTAACTCCAGTCCCAGGGGATCTGATGCCCTCTTCTGACTTCCATGGACACTAGGCACACATGTGCAGCATGTAAACTCAGGCAAAAAGACTCACACAGATAAAACAGAATAAATACTCTAACAACTCAAATGGGGCAGGCACAATGGCTCCGTGGGGGAAACTACTGGGAGTGAAGCATGGTGGTCTGACCTCTAGCCCACAACACATTTACAGGTGGAAGGAAAGACCCAACTCAACAAAGTTATCCTCTGCTTCCACACGTGTGATGCACATGCCTGCACACACCATGCACACAGGCATGCAAATGATAATAAAAATAAGTGAATAGGCCAGGCGTTGGTGGCACACGCCTTTAATCCCAGCACTCGGGAGGCAGAGGCAGGCAGATCTCTGTGAGTTCGAGGCCAGACTGATCTACAGAGCAAGTTCCAGGACAGCTGTCAAAACAATACAGAGAAACCCTGTCTCAAAAAACAAACAAACAAAAAATAAGTGAATGGTAATAAACACAGTCTCTCTGGCAGCAGCTATGGTGGTTCTGGTCTTCTGTGGCTTACCTTGTGGTCCCCTGAAAAATGGCATCAGAGTGGCTATCTCTGATGATGTCATTATATTATCCTGTGACTCAAAAACACGCAATTCTTTGGTGCCTGGGGAAGTGAAGAAAGGCTGAAAGGAGGTACTCTTCTTCTCCATAGCAAGGACAAGAACACTATCCTGCAGGAGAACAAGGAGACCCCACAACTGGTGTGGTTACCTGCTCTGTGGATGACCCCTAACTACCTTTGTCAAGATTTGCCAGGCAAAGACTACCACTGTGATCTCTAGACACAAGCTATATGACCAAGAAGGACAGGAAAAAGGATCTTGGTCGTCACCTGGGTGGGCATACCTTAAGAGCAAAGAAATTGGGACAGGGCAATGGTGGTGCATGCCTTTGATGCCAGTATTCAGGAGGCAAAAGCAAAATCAGGGGGATCTTTATGAGTTTGAGGCCAGTCTGGTCTACAGAGAGAGTTCCAAGATAGTCAGAGCTATACAAAGAAACCCTCTCTCAAAAACCAAAGAAGAAAAAAACAAAAACAAACAAGCAAAAAGACAAAACAAAACAAAAAAGAACCCATAAACAGACAAATCTGAGTGCACCAGGCTTTGGGAACTGCACTGTCTCGGGCTCCTACTCTTAGGGAAACTGACATTTGTGGGGGCACCAGTAAATAAGCAATCAGATAAGTCAACAAGGAAAGGCCAAAGGATATCTTGGGGGTGTGATTTCTTTTTCCTTTTCTACCACCATTCATCATGTTACAGATAAAATGACTGAGGCTCAGAGAGGTATATCATTTCTCCTGAGATAACACAGCAGAGCGTGATCTTAAGTTCTGTTGATCCAGAAGCCATACACTTAAGCATTACTGACTATGAAGGCTATCAGCTCATCCAGGGTGCTAGAGAAATGATGTCTGCTTGCTTCGGAGGAGGGCTGACTGGGCTGTTCAAGCCATTCTGGAGTCTTAGTATGATGGCCCCTCGAGTGACATATGAGGTCTTAGGCTCCCCTTTTCCTGCATTGTTCTCTCCAGCCTTCCAAATGAAATCCCTCACGTCCGGGGCAGAGAAAGGGAACCATGACTGTTGAAACTGTGCTGGCATGAGGCATGACAGTGTCTGCAATCATCTCTGTGGGTTGTGCAATCGAGACAAGTGCTGAGACCGTGACTCACAAGTTTTACGTCAAGAAGGGAATTCCAAACAAGGACGACGGACAGCCTAGCCTGCCTTCAGAGAGTGTCCTTTCACAGCTGTGGCCACCTCAGCCCCTGACTCCACTCCTCAGTCACCACCAGCATCTGGGATGCAGATGGGACCTGTCAGCCCTCCTCTCCGTGGTCTCTCGAGGACCATGTGGCTCTTTTTGCCTCCCATAGTTCCTTGGGCTGGTGCTCCTGCTGAGAAGCCTAGTGGGTCTGGACTCTAGTCCTGTCTCAGCACTCAGCTGGTGGTGCCTTTGGTGTATTTTTAGTCCTCCTCAGAATCTTTATCTAATGGAAGACCAGCATGATGGCGCTTGTGGGCCATCTCAGCACTTAGGGTCTGCAGCTAGGGGACTGTCAAGTTCCAGACCAACCTGAGCTACACAGGGAGACCCTGCTTCAAAGAAAAACAAAATCCAAAACAAATAAATGGGAGAAGTGGGTGGGGGCTGGTGCCTGCCTCCCGGGGACTGTGGTGGGGTCATCAGCTCTGAGAGGGCAGTGTCCTTGTCTGCTTCATTCGGAGTTGCATCCAGGACCCGGGAAGGGAGCCCATACAGAAGACGCTATTAGCTAGTTTCCCCTTGGTTCATTTTGGCTCACAGGAAGGTTGAGGCAGCGGGTCACATGCCCGGGCTCTGTCCATTCTCCCCATTCTGCTGGGGACTCCCCTGCCCCAAGAATGGTGCCACCAACAGGTAGTGTGGGCCTTCCCATCTTCATTAATCAAACCTGGAAACTCACTCACAAACATGCCCAGAACTTCATCTCCTAGACAATTCTAGATCTTTTCAAACCGAGACTGAATTCTTTTTTTGTTTGTTTGTTTGTTTGTTTGTTTTTTTCGAGACAGGGTTTCTCTGTAGCTTTGGAGCCTGTCCTGGAACTCACTTTGTAGACCAGGCTGGCCTCGAACTCACAGAGATCCGCCTGCCTCTGCCTCCCGAGTGCTGGGATTAAAGGCGTGTGCCACCAACGCCTGGCCCGAGACTGAATTCTAACCATCACACAGACCCTTAACAACTTTTGAAGAATGCATGAAAATTCTAGTGGAGTGTTCAACACATAATAGGTACTCGGGGTCTGACTACTATTACTGATCCCTAATAAAATCCCAAAGTGTTCTCTTTCTCTCTTAGCATCTGGTGGTTAGGTTTGTCTTAAATGGATTTACTACCATGAATGAGGGTCCCAGACTGGACACCTGGGCTGTGGAGAGAGGTTGGGCAGGGGAGACCTCACTCCTACAAAATACAGGTGGGGTGGGGCAGCAGGGATGCTCCCTGTTGGGCTCAGCCGGGGCAGACACCTCCTCAATTTCTCTTCCGGACCCTTCTTCCCAACTGTGATCTCATTGCACAGTTCTCGAGATGTTTCCCAGGATGGGTTCGTCCTGAGTCCAGGGACCTCCTTCTTTCAGCTTTGAGAATGGACAAACCTAGAAAGGGAAATGGACTCTTTGTATTAGCTAACATCCTTGGCAATAGTAGCAGAAGGTCATCTTGGAAAGGGGCATTGTCCCTTGGAGATGAACAAGTAATTATTACCTAGCTATTCTTTTTAAATGTTCAAATTTTGTTTATTTTAGCCCGGCAGCAATGGTGCACATCCTTAATCCCAGCACTCGGGAGGCAGAGGCAGGCGGATCTCTGTGAGTTTGAGACCAGTCTGTTCCACAAGAGCTAGTTCCAGGACAGCCTCCAAAACCACAGAGAAACCCTGCCTCACAAAGCAAAATTTTGTTTGTTTTATGTGTATGGGTGTTTTGCCTGCTGGTATGTCTGTGTATCACTTGCATGCCTGGTGCCCATAGAGGCCAGAAGAGATTTTTGGATCCTCTGGACCTGGGCACTAGGGATATGGGCACTAGGAATTGAACTCAGGACCTCTAGAAGGGCAGCCAGTGCTCTTACCCTGAACCATATCTCCAGCCCTACTTGACAGTTCTTATTCTAGGTAAGACTTGTGTGTTAGAGATATGGTTCAGTTGGTAGAGTGCTCACTTAGCATGCACGAAGCCTGGGGTTTGATCTCTAGCACTACATAAAGTCTAGGCACAATGATGTATGCTTGTAATCCCAGCACTTGTGAGATGGAGACAGAAAAACCAAAAGTTCAAGGTCATCCCTGTCTATATAGTGAATGTGAGGCTAGAACAGGATACCTGCCTGAGACTATCTCAAAACTAACTAACTAATAATACCCTCTCCCCACCCAAAACAGAGTACTATTCACACACATATATAGATGGTTGGTTCTGATTGCAGTAACTGAAACGTGGGAAACCTTGAAATGACCAACATTCTCTGTGCTATTGTTATTATTGTTTTTTGGGGGGGACGCTGAAGGTCAACTCCAGGGCCCTGCACATGACAGGCAAGTGCAGAGCTCTTCCTCCAGTCCTACCATTCAGTAATTTAATTGTGCCTGGGACTTAATTTACAGAGGTCTGTGCCCTGGAGTGGCTGCACTCTGTGGGGAGCGCGGGGCAGGTCAGCAGGAGAAGAGGAGAGTGTGGCCCAGAGCCTTGCATGTGGTTTCTGTGGGAAGGATCATGGAAGCAAAGGCGAGTGTGAACAAGGTTAGGGCCAGATAACCATCATTTGAATCCTGTAGGCGGGCCTCTAGCTGCTTAGCATCTGGCCCAGGGCGACTTGGGGCACGGGAGATGCTGAGCTGGCAGGGGAAGGTGGAACAGAGAGCCTGTCTGGAGAAGGCTTGTGGCTGTCAGATTAAGATGTGGAGAATGTTCAGAAGCAAGTCATTCACCATTTGTGTGAACGAGCCAGCCCTCAGAGTAGCAGCCTCTCCTGGGTTAGTAAAGAAAATAGATCCAGGCATGGTGGTGCATACCTTTAATCCCAGCACTCGGGAGACAGAGGCAGGTGGCTCTCTGTGAGTTCGAGGCCAGCCTGGTCTACAGAGCAAGTGCCAGGACAGCCTCCAAAGCTACACAGAGAAACTCTGCCTAGAAAAACAAAAAACAAAAATGAAACAACAACAAAAAGAAGTGGGTTTCTGTAGCCCTTATTTTGTTGTTGTTTCCTGTTTGGTTTTGTTTTATTTTGAGACAGTTTCCCTGTGTAGCCCAGGCTGGCTTGGAACTGGCAGTCTCCCAGCTACCGCCTCCTGGGTGCTAGGACTACAGGCATGCATCACGACACTGGGCCCCGGATACATCCCTGGGTCCTGAGGCTCACTAAGGAATTCTAAGATGGCGTTACATCTGCTTAGGTGGGTCTTTGAGTTTGGTCACAGATGACTGCAAAGATAGAGGGTTTTTGTTGTTGTTGGTGGTGGTGGTTTTTTGTTTTTGTTTTTGGTTTTTTGAGACAGGGTTTCTCTGGCCTGGAACTCTCTTTGTAGAGCAGGCTGGCCTCAAACTCACAGAGATCCTCCTGCCTCTGCCTCTCGAGTGTGAGATAGAGTTTTAGAACGATCTTATCGACATGCTACCAGTCACTAGTGACAAAAGACTCTCAAACCTTAAATTTCTGTGTACCTATGTGTGATTCTGTGCAGCACACACAGGCACACGAGCACACATACACAGCAGTATAAGGTAATGTACATTTCTAATTCCCAAACTTAGGAGGTCACACAGGAGGATACACCGTAAATTTAGGGTCAGCCTAGGCTACAGGAGACCTTTCCTCAAGGGCGAGCAAGAGGGAAGTTGTCCCGCGCTACCGTCTCGCCAGCAAGAACGACGCAGAACACTCGGATCCTTCTGCAGTAAAGCTTTAATGCATCTTGAGAGATAGATGATCAGCTTCTTAGAGGGAGACCCCAAGCTAAGAAACCCAGCCCCTTATATAAGCCTAGGAGCTCCGAGTGAGATGTGTAGAGCCGGGATTGGTGGTTTGCACATCACCCCAGATGACGTCACGGGAGAGGCACAGTTTAAACGGTTAACTCCAACTGACAGCGACAGTTAACTCCAACTGACAGCGACAGTTAACTCTAACTGACAGCGACAGTTAACTCCAACTGACAGCGACAGTTAACTCCAACTGACAGCGACAGTTAACTCCAACTGACAGCGACAGTTAACTCCAACTGACAGCGACAGTTAACTCCAACTGACAGTGGATGTCAGCGCCATCTTCTAACGGCAATAGCGATAGCGAGGCGGCTCCTCACATCTCCCCCTATTCATTTATTTTTGAAGCAATAGGACACCCACAACTTTGGAGTGGAGATAGAGGTCAAATCCCCATGTGCAAATTCGGAACATGTACAAAGCTCCTCTCCAGGGTCTTATCCCCAGAGGAAGTCCTGACCAGTCCGATGTCTTTTTTCTGGGGGAAGGAGATCATGACATAGAACCTTCATGCAAGATGACTTATCTCCCAGGAGAAAGTCGTTATACCGCAGACCTCTCCTGTGCAGTGCTTAGCCTTGCAACTCCTTGGGCTGCTGAAGCCTACCCACTCTATCCCGTGCAATGAGACTAGCCTCGTGGGGTGCAAGAGCTGGGAGGCCAGCGACCTATTGCTTTAACATGGTTAACCAAATGTCAGGGGATGCTCCGTGTTCTAAGGCAGCAAGTGCTTGTGCCACCACCACTTTCTCCTTTTGTTTGGGCTCTGAGCGTACACACCATCCAAAGCATCAACACTATTCCACAGCAGAGAACTAGGCTAAATGATCCTACCCCCACCCATTCCTTAAAATAAGAAAATGCAGATGAAATCCAGGGGGAGAGGTCTTCCATCAGAGAAAGATCCAGATGCGTCGAATTCACTTGCAGGATCGCCATTCTCAACTCACGGAGTGTCTGCTCAAACTCAAAAGTCCAATTCTGTAATAAATGTTGAGACAGAGCTTTTGACAGGTTAGCTGCTCTTGTAAAATTCTCATATTGTACTAAGTGACACAAAGGCCAGGCAACTTTGTTCACATCCCAATTTGGCCATCTGCCACAATATATCCAATTGTTCCTGAACCAAATTAATCTGTTGGTTTACCAACATCAGGCCTCCTTGTATCTGAGAATTGGCAGTGGCCTGTTTATCTAGGACCATGGTCACAGTGGCCTATAGTTCATTAATGGTTTGAGTTGTCTGCACAGTGGCAGAAAGTGCAAGGGCCGAGGCGGTAACCGAAGCAGTAACCGCGGCGGTGGCTATCAGGCCCACAATAATAGCAGAGATCCCAAAAATCTCGCTTTTCCCTAAACAAACTCAAATTACTTGGCGCCTCAACAGGAGCTGGAATAAATCGAGGCATGCGCATTACCAAAGCAAAAGGGTGCTTAATAGCATCCCAGCATAATGCATAAAAACAATTCTAAGCAGAACAATTTATTTCTTTCTGATTCTTACCTAAGGTATCATTACTCACAACCCAAATAAAGGGCAGCTGAATAATTAGTTCTCTTAAAAGGGGTATACTTAACATTGGAGGAGGACCAATCAGATGATCCAGAGCTCTGTCCCTCACTCAGACTGTTGCCTAATGCCCCTTTCCAATCAAAAGTAATCTGTCCCTTCTCACTATCATAGGAGAAAGATCAGTACAGCTTCCATTAATTCAAAAGGATTAGCATTAGATCTTTCTGGATCCATATGAATAAAATTATCCTTTAATGAAGAAATCACAGTAAAGCACAAGCTTCCTACTAATGACAAGGTTCTCTCATCCTGAAAACTCTGTATCTGAGGATCTAAAGGCAAAAAGGCAAGCCCCAACTCTCTATTATTTGTGAAAAATCTAGGGAACACCTGGGCATTCTGCATCACTGGCATCGGTAGGGGAAGGTAGACATGATGGCCCACCGTAACTCTCCCATCATACTAGGAACCATCATCCCGAGTAGGAGAGTCTTCATCACCCACTTGGCCTCCATCCTTCTTATTCTGGAGTTGTGAAGGAGCTCTTCGAGTGAGTCTTTCAGGGATCCACAGGGGGTTTTCTTCCTCCTGTGGAAAAACACACACAGCTCCCCTGGATCTTATAAGAATAGGATCCGGGCCTTTCCAGAGATCAGTCAAGACATCTTTCCATTTTACCATTTCTTTTGGCCTATCAGGCTCTAAACTGTGGCGATCAGCCGCAGTGTGGCCTTGGGCATCACAGTTCAAGAAATTAAGGGTAAAAAGTGCCATGGATACAGCAACTCTTGGTACCGAGGGTAGAACATCCTCAATACTCCCCTTTTGTTTAATCAGATATGATTTGAGTGTACGATGGGCACGTTCCACAATGCCCTGTCCTTGAGGGTTATAAGGTAGGCCAGTTAGATGGGTAACATCCATTTGCCGACAAAACTGTCGGAATTTTTGAGAGGTATATGCTGGTCCATTGTCTGTTTTTAAAATTCTGGGTTTTCCCCAAGCACTCCAGGCCTCAAGGCAATGTTGAATCACATATGAGGCCTTTTCCCCTGTTAGGGGTGTGGCAAACATTACGCCAGAACAGGTGTCAACAGAAACATGAACATATTGAAGCCTTCCAAAAGAGGGAATATGAGTAACATCCATCTGCCACATCTGCAATGGTCTAATGCCACGTGGGTTTATTCCCATGTGGGGAGTAGGTAAGAATTCGCAGCAATTCTGGCATTGAGTAACAATTTCCCTAGCCTCTTTCCTGGATAGAGCAAAACGACGGCGCAAGGTCTCAGCCGTCACATGAAAGCGCTTATGGAATTCTTTTGCTGCTTGTGCATGGGTAGACAAGGCAGCGGCCACCAGCTTTGTAGCCTTGTCCGCTAAGTCATTCCCTAAGGACATGGGACCTGGGAGTCCAGAATGTGCTCGGACATGGGTAATGAAAACAGGAAATCTCCTATTTAACAAGGCAGCTTGTATCTTCTGAAAGATGTTAGCAACTCTGCTGGAGGATCTTATTATTCCAGCTATCTCAAGGAGATTAACTGCATTAACCACATAAGAGGAATCTGATACAATATTGAGGGGTCCTGGAAAAGCCTCAAGAACCTCCAGTACTATCAGACATTCTACAACTTGAGGTGAAGTTTCATTATATTGTTTAGATATAACCCTATCCTTGACCACATAAGCTCCCATACCAGTTTTTGATCCATCAGTGTACACCACAGTCCCATCTGGGAGTGGGTCTTTAGCTGTCACTTGTGGAAACACTATAGCCTGGTTTAGGGCAAACTGTAAAATTGGATGCTTTGGAAAATGATTATCAATTTGTCCTGAAAAGGAAGTAACTAAAACTGCCCAATCACTAGATGTGGCTGCCAAGGTCTGAACTTGTGCAGCAGTATAAGGCACAATCAAGGAATCAGGATCCCTGCCAAAATGTGTAACAGCTGCTTTTATTCCGCGAAGCGCGAGCTGTGCAACAGCATCAGGGTACCAGTCAATAATCTTAGCAGGGGAAGCATTTGGATGAATCCAAAGTAATGGTCCATGTTGCCACAGGACTGCAGTTGGCAATTGAGCTGTCTTAAAAACACACAGATTAAAAGGTAGTGACTCCTCAATTCGTTGTAATTGTGCTTCCTGTAAGGCCTCTTCCACCATCTGTAAGGCTCGGTGGGCGGCAGGGGTAAATTTTCTGGGTGAGGAGATATGAGGCTCACCCTCCAGGAGATCGAAGAGGGGTTTTAGATCAGCAGATGGAATTTTTAAAAAGGGCCTCAACCAATTTATATCTCCCAGAAGTTTCTGAAAATCATTTAATGTTTGTAAGTGGTCTTTGCGAATTTCTATTTTCTGAGGAACTATATTTTTGGGAGTAATCTTTGAGCCCAAAAAGAGCCCTGTATCTGCAATTTGAACCTTTTCTGAGGCAATCTCTAATCCCCACTGTTTTAATTCAGCCACCAGCATGGGAAAAGCCTTTTGTAAAACATCTAACTCTTTGTGACAAATAAGAATATCGTCCATATAATGGATAACGATTAAAGATGTAAATTGCTTCCTAATTGGCTCCAAAGCCTCCTGCACATATAGCTGACATATTGTTGGGCTATTGGCCATGCCTTGCGGCAGTACCTTCCACTGAAATCTCTTGTCTGGTTCCATATGATTAAGAGAAGGGATAGTGAAGGCAAACCTTGGTCTATCCCGTGGGTAAAGTGGAATAGAGAAGAAACAATCCTTAATATCTATAATAATAAGCTTCCAATCTTGAGGAAGTGCAGAAAGCAAAGGAAGGCCTCTTTGAACAGGGCCAAAAAGATGCATCTGATTGTTAATGGCCCGCAGGTCGTGGAGTAATCTCCACTTCCCAGATTTCTTCTTAATAACAAAAATTGGTGTATTCCATGGGGAGGTAGAAGGCTCTAGATGCCCCAGCCGTTCCTGTTCTTGCACTAATCTTGTGACAGCCTCTAATTTTTCAGAGGATAGAGGCCATTGAGAGACCCATAACGGCTCCTCTGTTTTCCATGGTATGGGTCGTGAAGCCTCAACGGCCCCTAAATAAAACCCAGTCCTTTTCTACCCCGATTTCCGTGTTGTGTAATGGGTTTTATTCTGCCTTGTTCTTGCCTACCCAAGCCTCTACCATTTGTATACCCCATCTTTGCCATAATGGCTGATGCCTGGGGGAGTATTCATTAGTTAGGGTCATGCCCATGGCTTGTAACACATCTCGTCCCCATAAATTTACAGGGAGTGGCAACACATAGGGGGTAAAACATCCCTGTTTGCCTTCAGCATCCCGCCAGGTTAAGGCTGAGGCACTGATGGCAGGAGAGGACTGGTATCCAAGACCTTGTAGAGAATGAGATGAAACAACAGTGGGCCAAGACTTCGGCCACCAATGGAGTGAAATAATGCTTTTGTCTGCTCCCGAATCCATTATCCCTTCAAATTCTTTTCCATTAATTAACAATTTTATTGTAGGTCTCTCATTTAGGGGTATAGCCAGATAGGCTGAATCACTTCCAGAAGATCCCATAGCCCTTTTTTGTAAAGTGTAGGTTTCTCCATCCCCGAGGGAGGGCAGCAACACCAGTTGTGCAATTCTATCTCCCTGCTTTATAGAAAATACACCCCGAGGGCTAGAACAGAGAACTTGAATCTCCTCTTTATGATATGGGTCAACAATCCCAGGATATATAATGAGTCCCTGTAAAGTTAAGGAGCCACGGCCCAGAATAAGCCCAATGGTGGCAGGGGGCAAAGGTCCAGGGGAATGGACTGGGACCGGTTGAACATTCATTTGGGGCATGAGTAAGAAGTCGGAGGCGGCACGCAAGTCCATTCCGGAGGTTCCTCGGAAACCTCTACTTCCTCTTGATTGCTTTTCTGAAATTGGTTCCCATATTTCTGAGGGCCCTGGGACCATGGGCCCCGTGACCCGTTTTTTGATTGGGGTACCTTGGATTCTTCAATAGGGGGCAGAAGCCTCCCTTTTACATCCCGGACTGACCTGCATTCGCTAGCCCTATGATAACCTTTACCACAACGATAGCAAAGCTTCGATTCTCTT